>NW_027646385.1:0-743700 GCF_951394435.1 Stenella coeruleoalba
ACATAGCAATCCATAGGTTTTACGATACTTACTAGTCAGGTACATTCTTAGGCGTTTAATATGGGATGTTGAGTCCATTTCGTTGAGCAAGGAGTAGCTCTTGTCTATTCCATATTTGGCTTAAAGAACTTTATCTGTGCTCATTTCAATCTCTGGTTTTATGCAGCACCCCAACTCACCTTTACCCTTAAGCAAGAATAAGTTGGTTTTCTAAATTTGAGACCCTGTTCTGTTCTGTAATTCAGTTCCTGTGTAGCCAAGTTTACATTCCGTGTATTACTGATATCTTATGATGTTTCTTTTTCTGTGTGACTTATTTCAGTTAGAATCATCATACCTGAATCCACTTATTGTGCTGCTAAGGGCCTGATGACACAGATTTCATTGCTGAGTGATATTGCTTTGTAAGTAAATACCACAACTTCTTTATCCATTTTTCAATTTCTGCGATGTTGAACTTGTACTGTAAACGAGGTTCTTGTAAACAGAGCCGTTCCAAACTTTGGGGTGGCTGTGTCTTTTTGATTTTAATTTCCCTAAGCTATAGGACCATAAGTGGAAGTGCCCTAGGTTCTGTTGCTTTGTTTTTTAGATGTTTCAGGAAACACCATACACTTCTCCCAAGTGGTTGTTGGCAATTTACATCCCGCCCATCAGCATAACAAGGCTCCCAGTTCTCCATGGCCTGTCCTGCCTTTCTGGATTTTACACTTTTTTCAGATGGCCCTTTTGACCGGGGGGAAGTGAGACTTCATTGTAGTGCAGATTTCCTTTGCAAGCTTGCTTGGTTGGCCAAAAAGGGCGTATGCATTTTTTCCTGAATATATTCAGGAAAAAACGCATACGCCCTTTTTGGCCAAGTGCATCATTGTGGACGTTCTGCCTCTTTTCCTATGCTTTCAATGCAATTCCAGTCTACCTCCTGAAATCGGTTTCCTGCAATTCTGCCCCGCTTTCAAGTCCTCTTGGCAGCCTTACTTCAGTCTATTTTTGGACGATAGCTGTCATTTATAACTCTGCAGGTTTGTGAATTACAGTGCCCCTGAGCTCCTTTCTTCAACTCGCTTTCTTTTGAGCTGGCCGCAACACCGCAGGATGGCTTCAGGCCCTAATCTGGTTCCGGTACGGCACGCTGAGCCTTTGGTTATTTCCTCTTCCTGTTGGGAAATGAGAGTTAAATTTGCCCGTCCAGACACCTCCAGCTAGTCTCTCATTGGTTCTCGCTATTCCTGTTCATCTTCCGCAGAAATTGCAAACTGGGCCAAACAGGAGGTTAAAGGCGCTGACTCTCCAAGTGGGGAGAGTGTTAGTAAAGCGTCTGGAATGTTGCACCCGAGTACCAGGGGAGGAAAACTGAGACATATTTGAACACGTCTCCCGATCACATGGTTGATCATACTCTGGGTTCCACATGCATGTTTTAGCTGAAGGAAGAATACCTAAAACCTGGGTAGTTGAAACCCGTGGAATGGGTACCATGCCATATGACTTCAAAGGGTCTTCATTTGCTCACCGAACCTCTCCAATCCTATCACTGCTGCGTTTATGCCCCTGTACACATGCTTGATTCTCTTTCGGAGACATAGCAATCCATAGGTTTTAAGATACTTACTAGTCAGGTACATTCTTAGGCGTTTAATATGCGGTGTTGAGTCCATTTCGTTGAGCAAGGAGTAGCTCTTGTCTATTCCATATTTGACTTAAGGAACTTTATCTGTGCTCATTTCAATCTCTGGTTTTATGCAGCACCCCAACTCACCTTTACCCTTAAGCAAGCATAAGTTGGTTTTCTAAATTTGAGACCCTGTTCTGTTCTGTAATTCAGTTCCTGTGTAGCCAAGTTTACATTCCGTGTATTACTGATATCTTATGATGTTTCTTTTTCTGTGTGACTTATTTCAGTTAGAATCATCATACCTGAATCCACTCATTGTGATGCTAAGGGCCTGATGACATAGATTTCATTGGTGAGTGATATTGCTTTGTAAGTAAATACCACAACTTCTTTATCCATTTTTCACTTTCTGCGATGTTGAACTTGTACTGTAAACGAGGTTCTTGTAAACAGAGGCGTCCCAAACTTTGGGGTGGCTGTGTCTTTTTGATTTTAATTTCCCTAAGCTATAGGCCCATAAGTGGCAGTGCCCTAGGCTCTGTTGCTTTGTTTTTTAGATGTTTCAGGAAACACCATACACTTCTCCCGAGTGGTTGTTGGCAATTTACATCCCGCCCATCAGCATAACAAGGCTCCCAGTTCTCCATGGCCTGTCCTGCCTTTCTGGATTTTACACTTTTTTCAGATGGCCCTTTTGACCGGGGGGAAGTGAGACTTCATTGTAGTGCAGATTTCCTTTGCAAGCTTGCTTGGTTGGCCAAAAAGTGCGTATGCGTTTTTTCCTGAATATATTCAGGAAAAAACGCATACGCCCTTTTTGGCCAAGTGCATCATTGTGGACGTTCTGCCTCTTTTCCTATGCTTTCAATGCAATTCCAGTCTACCTCCTGAAATCGGTTTCCTGCAATTCTGCCCCGCTTTCAAGTCCTCTTGGCAGCCTTACTTCAGTCTATTTTTGGACGATAGCTGTCATTTATAACTCTGCAGGTTTGTGAATTACAGTGCCCCTGAGCTCCTTTCTTCAACTCGCTTTCTTTTGAGCTGGCCGCAACACCGCAGGATGGCTTCAGGCCCTAATCTGGTTCCGGTACGGCACGCTGAGCCTTTGGTTATTTCCTCTTCCTGTTGTGAAATGAGAGTTAAATTTGCCCGTCCAGACACCTCCAGCTAGCCTCTCATTGGTTCTCGCTATTCCTGTTCATCTTCCACAGAAATTGCAAACTGTGCCAAACAGGAGGTTAAAGGCGCTGACTCTCCAAGTGGGGAGAGTGTTAGTAAAGCGTCTGGAATGTTGCACCCGAGTACCAGGGGAGGAAAACTGAGACATATTTGAACACGTCTCCCGATCACATGGTTGATCATACTCTGGGTTCCACATGCATGTTTTAGCTGAAGGAAGAATACCTAAAACCTGGGTAGTTGAAACCCGTGGAATGGGTACCATGCAATATGACTTCAAAGGGTCTTCATTTGCTCACCGAACCTCTCCAATCCTATCACTGCTGCGTTTATGCCCCTGTACACATGCTTGATTCTCTTTCGGAGACATAGCAATCCATAGGTTTTAAGATACTTACTAGTCAGGTACATTCTTAGGCGTTTAATATGCGGTGTTGAGTCCATTTCGTTGAGCAAGGAGTAGCTCTTGTCTATTCCATATTTGACTTAAGGAACTTTATCTGTGCTCATTTCAATCTCTGGTTTTATGCAGCACCCCAACTCACCTTTACCCTTAAGCAAGAATAAGTTGGTTTTCTAAATTTGAGACCCTGTTCTGTTCTGTAATTCAGTTCCTGTGTAGCCAAGTTTACATTCCGTGTATTACTGATATCTTATGATGTTTCTTTTTCTGTGTGACTTATTTCAGTTAGAATCATCATACCTGAATCCACTCATTGTGATGCTAAGGGCCTGATGACATAGATTTCATTGCTGAGTGATATTGCTTTGTAAGTAAATACCACAACTTCTTTATCCATTTTTCACTTTCTGCGATGTTGAACTTGTACTGTAAACGAGGTTCTTGTAAACAGAGGCGTCCCAAACTTTGGGGTGGCTGTGTCTTTTTGATTTTAATTTCCCTAAGCTATAGGACCATAATTGGCAGTGCCCTAGGCTCTGTTGCTTTGTTTTTTAGATGTTTCAGGAAACACCATACACTTCTCCCGAGTGTCTGTTGGCAATTTACATCCCGCCCATCAGCATAACAAGGCTCCCAGTTCTCCATGGCCTGTCCTGCCTTTCTGGATTTTACACTTTTTTCAGATGGCCCTTTTGACCGGGGGGAAGTGAGACTTCATTGTAGTGCAGATTTCCTTTGCAAGCTTGCTTGGTTGGCCAAAAAGGGCGTATGCGTTTTTTCCTGAATATATTCAGGAAAAAACGCATACGCCCTTTTTGGCCAAGTGCATCATTGTGGACGTTCTGCCTCTTTTCCTATGCTTTCAATGCAATTCCAGTCTACCTCCTGAAATCGGTTTCCTGCAATTCTGCCCCGCTTTCAAGTCCTCTTGGCAGCCTTACTTCAGTCTATTTTTGGACGATAGCTGTCATTTATAACTCTGCAGGTTTGTGAATTACAGTGCCCCTGAGCTCCTTTCTTCAACTCGCTTTCTTTTGAGCTGGCCGCAACACCGCAGGATGGCTTCAGGCCCTAATCTGGTTCTGGTAAGGCACGCTGAGCCTTTGGTTATTTCCTCTTCCTGTTGTGAAATGAGAGTTAAATTTGCCCGTCCAGACACCTCCAGCTAGCCTCTCATTGGTTCTCGCTATTCCTGTTCATCTTCCACAGAAATTGCAAACTGTGCCAAACAGGAGGTTAAAGGCGCTGACTCTCCAAGTGGGGAGAGTGTTAGTAAAGCGTCTGGAATGTTGCACCCGAGTACCAGGGGAGGAAAACTGAGACATATTTGAACACGTCTCCCGATCACATGGTTGATCATACTCTGGGTTCCACATGCATGTTTTAGCTGAAGGAAGAATACCTAAAACCTGGGTAGTTGAAACCCGTGGAATGGGTACCATGCAATATGACTTCAAAGGGTCTTCATTTGCTCACCGAACCTCTCCAATCCTATCACTGCTGCGTTTATGCCCCTGTACACACGCTTGATTCTCTTTTGGAGACATAGCAATCCATAGGTTTTACGATACTTACTAGTCAGGTACATTCTTAGGCGTTTAATATGGGATGTTGTGTCCATTTCGTTGAGCAAGGAGTAGCTCTTGTCTATTCCATATTTGGCTTAAGGAACTTTATCTGTGCTCATTTCAATCTCTGGTTTTATGCAGCACCCCAACTCACCTTTACCCTTAAGCAAGAATAAGTTGGTTTTCTAAATTTGAGACCCTGTTCTGTTCTGTAATTCAGTTCCTGTGTAGCCAAGTTTACATTCCGTGTATTACTGATATCTTATGATGTTTCTTTTTCTGTGTGACTTATTTCAGTTACAATCATCATACCTGAATCCACTTATTGTGCTGCTAAGGGCCTGATGACACAGATTTCATTGCTGAGTGATATTGCTTTGTAAGTAAATACCACAACTTCTTTATCCATTTTTCACTTTCTGCGATGTTGAACTTGTACTGTAAACGAGGTTCTTGTAAACAGAGGCGTCCCAAACTTTGGGGTGGCTGTGTCTTTTTGATTTTAATTTCCCTAAGCTATAGGACCATAAGTGGCAGTGCCCTAGGCTCTGTTGCTTTGTTTTTTAGATGTTTCAGGAAACACCATACACTTCTCCCGAGTGTCTGTTGGCAATTTACATCCCGCCCATCAGCATAACAAGGCTCCCAGTTCTCCATGGCCTGTCCTGCCTTTCTGGATTTTACACTTTTTTCAGATGGCCCTTTTGACCGGGGGGAAGTGAGACTTCATTGTAGTGCAGATTTCCTTTGCAAGCTTGCTTGGTTGGCCAAAAAGGGCGTATGCGTTTTTTCCTGAATATATTCAGGAAAAAACGCATACGCCCTTTTTGGCCAAGTACATCATTGTGGACGTTCTGCCTCTTTTCCTATGCTTTCAATGCAATTCCAGTCTACCTCCTGAAATCGGTTTCCTGCAATTCTGCCCCGCTTTCAAGTCCTCTTGGCAGCCTTACTTCAGTCTATTTTTGGACGATAGCTGTCATTTATAACTCTGCAGGTTTGTGAATTACAGTGCCCCTGAGCTCCTTTCTTCAACTCGCTTTCTTTTGAGCTGGCCGCAACACCGCAGGATGGCTTCAGGCCCTAATCTGGTTCCGGTACGGCACGCTGAGCCTTTGGTTATTTCCTCTTCCTGTTGTGAAATGAGAGTTAAATTTGCCCGTCCAGACACCTCCAGCTAGCCTCTCATTGGTTCTCGCTATTCCTGTTCATCTTCCACAGAAATTGCAAACTGTGCCAAACAGGAGGTTAAAGGCGCTGACTCTCCAAGTGGGGAGAGTGTTAGTAAAGCGTCTGGAATGTTGCACCCGAGTACCAGGGTACGAAAACTGAGACATATTTGAACACGTCTCCCGATCACATGGTTGATCATACTCTGGGTTCCACATGCATGTTTTAGCTGAAGGAAGAATACCTAAAACCTGGGTAGTTGAAACCCGTGGAATGGGTACCATGCAATATGACTTCAAAGGGTCTTCATTTGCTCACCGAACCTCTCCAATCCTATCACTGCTGCGTTTATGCCCCTGTACACACGCTTGATTCTCTTTTGGAGACATAGCAATCCATAGGTTTTACGATACTTACTAGTCAGGTACATTCTTAGGCGTTTAATATGGGATGTTGAGTCCATTTCGTTGAGCAAGGAGTAGCTCTTGTCTATTCCATATTTGGCTTAAGGAACTTTATCTGTGCTCATTTCAATCTCTGGTTTTATGCAGCACCCCAACTCACCTTTACCCTTAAGCAAGCATAAGTTGGTTTTCTAAATTTGAGACCCTGTTCTGTTTTGGAATTCAGTTCCTGTGTAGCCAAGTTTACATTCCGTGTATTAGTGATATCTTATGATGTTTCTTTTTCTGTGTGACTTATTTCAGTTAGAATCATCATACCTGAATCCACTCATTGTGCTGCTAAGGGCCTGATGACATAGATTTCATTGCTGAGTGATATTGCTTTGTAAGTAAATACCACAACTTCTTTATCCATTTTTCAATTTCTGCGATGTTGAACTTGTACTGTAAACGAGGTTCTTGTAAACAGAGCCGTTCCAAACTTTGGGGTGGCTGTGTCTTTTTGATTTTAATTTCCCTAAGCTATAGGACCATAAGTGGAAGTGCCCTAGGTTCTGTTGCTTTGTTTTTTAGATGTTTCAGGAAACACCATACACTTCTCCCAAGTGGTTGTTGGCAATTTACATCCCGCCCATCAGCATAACAAGGCTCCCAGTTCTCCATGGCCTGTCCTGCCTTTCTGGATTTTACACTTTTTTCAGATGGCCCTTTTGACCGGGGGGAAGTGAGACTTCATTGTAGTGCAGATTTCCTTTGCAAGCTTGCTTGGTTGGCCAAAAAGGGCGTATGCGTTTTTTCCTGAATATATTCAGGAAAAAACGCATACGCCCTTTTTGGCCAAGTGCATCATTGTGGACGTTCTGCCTCTTTTCCTATGCTTTCAATGCAATTCCAGTCTACCTCCTGAAATCGGTTTCCTGCAATTCTGCCCCGCTTTCAAGTCCTCTTGGCAGCCTTACTTCAGTCTATTTTTGGATGATAGCTGTCATTTATAACTCTGCAGGTTTGTGAATTACAGTGCCCCTGAGCTCCTTTCTTCAACTCGCTTTCTTTTGAGCTGGCCGCAACACCGCAGGATGGCTTCAGGCCCTAATCTGGTTCCGGTACGGCACGCTGAGCCTTTGGTTATTTCCTCTTCCTGTTGGGAAATGAGAGTTAAATTTGCCCGTCCAGACACCTCCAGCTAGCCTCTCATTGGTTCTCGCTATTCCTGTTCATCTTCCGCAGAAATTGCAAACTGGGCCAAACAGGAGGTTAAAGGCGCTGACTCTCCAAGTGGGGAGAGTGTTAGTAAAGCGTCTGGAATGTTGCACCCGAGTAACAGGGGAGGAAAACTGAGACATATTTGAACACGTCTCCCGATCACATGGTTGATCATACTCTGGGTTCCACATGCATGTTTTAGCTGAAGGAAGAATACCTAAAACCTGGGTAGTTGAAACCCGTGGAATGGGTACCATGCAATATGACTTCAAAGGGTCTTCATTTGCTCACCGAACCTCTCCAATCCTATCACTGCTGTGTTTATGCCCCTGTACACATGCTTGATTCTCTTTCAGAGACATAGCAATCCATAGGTTTTAAGATACTTACTAGTCAGGTACATTCTTAGGCGTTTAATATGCGGTGTTGAGTCCATTTCGTTGAGCAAGGAGTAGCTCTTGTCTATTCCATATTTGACTTAAGGAACTTTATCTGTGCTCATTTCAATCTCTGGTTTTATGCAGCACCCCAACTCACTTTTACCCTTAAGCAGGAATAAGTTGGTTTTCTAAATTTGAGACCCTGTTCTGTTCTGTAATTCAGTTCCTGTGTAGCCAAGTTTACATTCCGTGTATTACTGATATCTTATGATGTTTCTTTTTCTTTGTGACTTATTTCAGTTAGAATCATCATACCTGAATCCACTCATTGTGCTGCTAAGGGCCTGATGACACAGATTTCATTGCTGAGTGATATTGCTTTGTAAGTAAATACCACAACTTCTTTATCCATTTTTCACTTTCTGCGATGTTGAACTTGTACTGTAAACGAGGTTCTTGTAAACAGAGGCGTCCCAAACTTTGGGGTGGCTGTGTCTTTTTGATTTTAATTTCCCTAAGCTATAGGACCATAAGTGGCAGTGCCCTAGGCTCTGTTGCTTTGTTTTTTAGATGTTTCAGGAAACACCATACACTTCTCCCGAGTGTCTGTTGGCAATTTACATCCCGCCCATCAGCATAACAAGGCTCCCAGTTCTCCATGGCCTGTCCTGCCTTTCTGGATTTTACACTTTTTTCAGATGGCCCTTTTGACCGGGGGGAAGTGAGACTTCATTGTAGTGCAGATTTCCTTTGCAAGCTTGCTTGGTTGGCCAAAAAGGGCGTATGCGTTTTTTCCTGAATATATTCAGGAAAAAACGCATACGCCCTTTTTGGCCAAGTGCATCTTTGTGGACGTTCTGCCTCTTTTCCTATGCTTTCAATGCAATTCCAGTCTACCTCCTGAAATCGGTTTCCTGCAATTCTGCCCCGCTTTCAAGTCCTCTTGGCAGCCTTACTTCAGTCTATTTTTGGACGATAGCTGTCATTTATAACTCTGCAGGTTTGTGAATTACAGTGCCCCTGAGCTCCTTTCTTCAACTCGGTTTCTTTTGAGCTGGCCGCAACACCGCAGGATGGCTTCAGGCCCTAATCTGGTTCCGGTAGGGCACACTGAGCCTTTGGTTATTTCCTCTTCCTGTTGGGAAATGAGAGTTAAATTTGCCCTTCCAGACACCTCCAGCTAGCCTCTCATTGGTTCTCGCTATTCCTGTTCATCTTCCGCAGAAATTGCAAACTGTGCCAAACAGGAGGTTAAAGGCGCTGACTCTCCAAGTGGGGAGAGTGTTAGTAAAGCGTCTGGAATGTTGCACCCGAGTACCAGGGGAGGAAAACTGAGACATATTTGAACACGTCTCCCGATCACATGGTTGATCATACTCTGGGTTCCACATGTATGTTTTAGCTGAAGGAAGAATACCTAAAACCTGGGTAGTTGAAACCCGTGGAATGGGTACCATGCAATATGACTTCAAAGGGTCTTCATTTGCTCACCGAACCTCTCCAATCCTATCACTGCTGCGTTTATGCCCCTGTACACACGCTTGATTCTCTTTTGGAGACATAGCAATCCATAGGTTTTAAGATACTTACTAGTCAGGTACATTCTTAGGCGTTTAATATGGGGTGTTGAGTCCATTTCGTTGAGCAAGGAGTAGCTCTTGTCTATTCCATATTTGGCTTAAGGAACTTTATCTGTGCTCATTTCAATCTCTGGTTTTATGCAGCTCCCCAACTCACCTTTCCCCTTAAGCAAGCATAAGTTGGTTTTCTAAATTTGAGACCCTGTTCTGTTTTGGAATGCAGTTCCTGTGTAGCCAAGTTTACATTCCGTGTATTAGTGATATCTTATGATGTTTCTTTTTCTGTGTGACTTATTTCAGTTAGAATTATCGTACCTGAATCCACTCATTATGCTGCTACGGGCCTGATGACATAGATTTCATTGATGAGTGATACTGCATTGTACGTAAGTACCACAAGTTCTTTATCCATTTTTCACTTTCTGTGATATTGAACTTGTACGGTAAACGAGGTTCTTGTAAACGGTGGCGTCCCAAACTTTGGGGTGGCTGTGTCTTTTTGATTTTAATTTCCCTAAGCTATAGGACCATAAGTGGAAGTGCCCTAGGTTCTGTTGCTTTGTTTTTTAGATGTTTCAGGAAACACCATACACTTCTCCCGAGTGGTTGTTGGCAATTTACATCCCGCCCATCAGCATAACAAGGCTCCCAGTTCTCCATGGCCTGTCCTGCCTTTCTGGATTTTACACTTTTTTCAGATGGCCCTTTTGACCGGGGGGAAGGGAGACTTCATTGTAGTGCAGATTTCCTTTGCAAGCTTGCTTGGTTGGCCAAAAAGTGCGTATGCGTTTTTTCCTGAATATATTCAGGAGAAAACGCATACGCCCTTTTTGGCCAAGTGCATCATTGTGGACGTTCTGCCTCTTTTCCTATGCTTTCAATGCAATTCCAGTCTACCTCCTGAAATCAGTTTCCTGCAATTCTGCCCCGCTTTCAAGTCCTCTTGGCAGCCTTACTTCAGTCTATTTTTGGACGATAGCTGTCATTTATAACTCTGCAGGTTTGTGAATTACAGTGCCCCTGAGCTCCTTTCTTCAACTCGCTTTCTTTTGAGCTGGCCGCAACACGGCAGGATGGCTCAGGCCCTAATCTGGTTCTGGCATGGCACGCTGAGCCTTTGGTTAATTCCTCTTCCTGGTAGGAAATGAGAGTTAAATTTGCCCGTCCAGACACCTCCAGCTAGTCTCCATTTGTTCTCGCTATTCCTGTTCATCTTCCGCAGAAATTGCAAACTGGGCCAAACAGGAGGTTAAAGGGACTGACTCTCCAAGTCGGGAGAGTGTTAGTAAAGCGTCTGGAATGTTGCACCCGAGTACCAGGGTATGAAAACTGAGACATATTTGAACACGTCTCCCGATCACATGGTTGATCATACTCTAGGTTCCACATGCATGTTTTAGCTGAAGGAAGAATACCTTAAACCTGGGTAGTTGAAACCCGTGGAATGGGTACCATGCAATATGACTTCAAAGGGTCTTCATTTGCTCACCGAACCTCTCCAATCCTATCACTGCTGCGTTTATGCCCCTGTACACATGCTTGATTCTCTTTTGGAGACATAGCAATCCATAGGTTTTAAGATACTTACAAGTCAGGTACATTCTTAGGCGTTTAATATGCGGTGTTGAGTCCATTTCGTTGAGCAAGGAGTAGCTCTTGTCTATTCCATATTTGGCTTAAGGAACTTTATCTGTGCTCATTTCAATCTCTGGTTTTATGCAGCACCCCAACTCACCTTTACCCTTAAGCAAGCATAAGTTGGTTTTCTAAATTTGAGTCCCTGTTCTGTTCTGTAATTCAGTTCCTGTGTAGCCAAGTTTACATTCCGTGTATTACTGATATCTTATGATGTTTCTTTTTCTGTGTGACTTACTTCAGTTCGAATCATCATACCTGAATCCACTCATTGTGCTGCTAATGGCCTGATGACACAGATTTCATTGCTGAGTGATATTGCTTTGTAAGTAAATACCACAACTTCTTTATCCATTTTTCACTTTCTGTGATGTTGAACTTGTACTGTAAACGAGGTTCTTGTAAACAGAGCCGTTCGAAAATTTGGGGTGGCTGTGTCTTTTTGATTTTAATTTCCCTAAGCTATAGGACCATGAGTGGAAGTGCCCTAGGTTCTGTTGCTTTATTTTTTAGATGTTTCAGGAAACACCATACACTTCTCCCGAGTGGTTGTTGGCAATTTACAACACGCCCATCAGAATAACAAGGCTCCCAGTTCTCCATGGCCTGTCCTGCCTTTCTGGATTTTACACTTTTTTCAGATGGCCCTTTTGACCGGGGGGAAGTGAGACTTCATTGTAGTGCAGATTTCCTTTGCAAGCTTGCTTGGTTGGCCAAAAAGGGCGTATGCATTTTTTCCTGAATATATTCAGGAAAAAACGCATACGCCCTTTTTGGCCAAGTGCATCATTGTGGACGTTCTGCCTCTTTTCCTATGCTTTCAATGCAATTCCAGTCTACCTCCTGAAATCGGTTTCCTGCAATTCTGCCCCGCTTTCAAGTCCTCTTGGCAGCCTTACTTCAGTCTATTTTTGGACGATAGCTGTCATTTATAACTCTGCAGATTTGTGAATTACAGTGCCCCTGAGCTCCTTTCTTCAACTCGCTTTCTTGTGACCTGGCCGCAACACCGCAGGATGGCTTCAGGCCCTAATCTGGTTCCGGTACGGCACGCTGAACCTTTGGTTATTTCCTCTTCCTGTTGGGAAATGAGAGTTAAATTTGCCCGTCCAGACACCTCCAGCTAGTCTCTCATTGGTTCTCGCTATTCCTGTTCATCTTCCGCAGAAATTGCAAACTGTGCCAAACAGGAGGTTAAAGGCGCTGACTCTCCAAGTGGGGAGAGTGTTAGTAAAGCGTCTGGAATGTTGCACCCGAGTACCAGGGGAGGAAAACTGAGACATATTTGAACACGTCTCCCGATCACATGGTTGATCATACTCTGGGTTCCACATGCATGTTTTAGCTGAAGGAAGAATACCTAAAAACTGGGTAGTTGAAACCCGTGGAATGGGTACCATGCAATATGACTTCAAAGGGTCTTCATTTGCTCACCAAACCTCTCCAATCCTATCACTGCTGCGTTTATGCCCCTGTACACACGCTTGATTCTCTTTTGGAGACATAGCAATCCATAGGTTTTAAGATACTTACTAGTCAGGTACATTCTTAGGCGTTTAATATGGGGTGTTGAGTCCATTTCGTTGAGCAAGGAGTAGCTCTTGTCTATTCCATATTTGGCTTAAGGAACTTTATCTGTGCTCATTTCAATCTCTGGTTTTATGCAGCACCCCAACTCACCTTTCCCCTTAAGCAAGCATAAGTTGGTTTTCTAAATGTGAGACCCTGTTCTGTTTTGGAATGCAGTTCCTGTGTAGCCAAGTTTACATTCCGTGTATTAGTGATATCTTATGATGTTTCTTTTTCTGTGTGACTTATTTCAGTTAGAATCATCGTACCTGAATCCACTCATTATGCTGCTACGGGCCTGATGACATAGATTTCATTGCTGAGTGATACTGCATTGTACGTAAGTACCACAAGTTCTTTATCCATTTTTCACTTTCTGTGATATTGAACTTGTACGGTAAACGAGGTTCTTGTAAACGGAGGCGTCCCAAACTTTGGGGTGGCTGTGTCTTTTTGATTTTAATTTCCCTAAGCTATAGGACCATAAGTGGAAGTGCCCTAGGCTCTGTTGCTTTGTTTTTTAGATGTTTCAGGAAACACCATACACTTCTCCCGAGTGGTTGTTGGCAATTTACATCCCGCCCATCAGCATAACAAGGCTCCCAGTTCTCCATGGCCTGTCCTGCCTTTCTGGATTTTACACTTTTTTCAGATGGCCCTTTTGACCGGGGGGAAGGGAGACTTCATTGTAGTGCAGATTTCCTTTGCAAGCTTGCTTGGTTGGCCAAAAAGGGCGTATGCGTTTTTTCCTGAATATATTCAGGAAAAAACGCATACGCCCTTTTTGGCCAAGTGCATCATTGTGGACGTTCTGCCTCTTTTCCTATGCTTTCAATGCAATTCCAGTCTACCTCCTGAAATCGGTTTCCTGCAATTCTGCCCCGCTTTCAAGTCCTCTTGGCAGCCTTACTTCAGTCTATTTTTGGACGATAGCTGTCATTTATAACTCTGCAGGTTTGTGAATTACAGTGCCCCTGAGCTCCTTTCTTCAACTCGCTTTCTTTTGAGCTGGCCGCAACACGGCAGGATGGCTCAGGCCCTAATCTGGTTCTGGCATGGCACGCTGAGCCTTTGGTTAATTCCTCTTCCTGGTAGGAAATGAGAGTTAAATTTGCCCGTCCAGACACCTCCAGCTAGTCTCCATTTGTTCTCGCTATTCCTGTTCATCTTCCGCAGAAATTGCAAACTGGGCCAAACAGGAGGTTAAAGGGACTGACTCTCCAAGTCGGGAGAGTGTTAGTAAAGCGTCTGGAATGTTGCACCCGAGTACCAGGGTACGAAAACTGAGACATATTTGAACACGTCTCCCGATCACATGGTTGATCATACTCTAGGTTCCACATGCATGTTTTAGCTGAAGGAAGAATACCTTAAACCTGGGTAGTTGAAACCCGTGGAATGGGTACCATGCAATATGACTTCAAAGGGTCTTCATTTGCTCACCGAACCTCTCCAATCCTATCACTGCTGCGTTTATGTCCCTGTACACATGCTTGATTCTCTTTTGGAGACATAGCAATCCATAGGTTTTAAGATATTTACAAGTCAGGTACATTCTTAGCCGTTTAATATGCGGTGTTGAGTCCATTTCGTTGAGCAAGGAGTAGCTCTTGTCTATTCCATATTTGGCTTAAGGAACTTTATCTGTGCTCATTTCAATCTCTGGTTTTATGCAGCACCCCAACTCACCTTTACCCTTAAGCAAGCATAAGTTGGTTTTCTAAATTTGAGTCCCTGTTCTGTTCTGTAATTCAGTTCCTGTGTAGCCAAGTTTACATTCCGTGTATTACTGATATCTTATGATGTTTCTTTTTCTGTGTGACTTACTTCAGTTCGAATCATCATACCTGAATCCACTCATTGTGCTGCTAAGGGCCTGATGACACAGATTTCATTGCTGAGTGATATTGCTTTGTAAGTAAATACCACAACTTCTTTATCCATTTTTCACTTTCTGTGATGTTGAACTTGTACTGTAAACGAGGTTCTTGTAAACAGAGCCGTTCGAAAATTTGGGGTGGCTGTGTCTTTTTGATTTTAATTTCCCTAAGCTATAGGACCATGAGTGGAAGTGCCCTAGGTTCTGTTGCTTTGTTTTTTAGATGTTTCAGGAAACACCATACACTTCTCCCGAGTGGTTGTTGGCAATTTACAACACGCCCATCAGAATAACAAGGCTCCCAGTTCTCCATGGCCTGTCCTGCCTTTCTGGATTTTACACTTTTTTCAGATGGCCCTTTTGACCGGGGGGAAGTGAGACTTCATTGTAGTGCAGATTTCCTTTGCAAGCTTGCTTGGTTGGCCAAAAAGGGCGTATGCATTTTTTCCTGAATATATTCAGGAAAAAACGCATACGCCCTTTTTGGCCAAGTGCATCATTGTGGACGTTCTGCCTCTTTTCCTATGCTTTCAATGCAATTCCAGTCTACCTCCTGAAATCGGTTTCCTGCAATTCTGCCCCGCTTTCAAGTCCTCTTGGCAGCCTTACTTCAGTCTATTTTTGGACGATAGCTGTCATTTATAACTCTGCAGGTTTTTGAATTACAGTGCCCCTGAGCTCCTTTCTTCAACTCGGTTTCTTTTGAGCTGGCCGCAACACCGCAGGATGGCTTCAGGCCCTAATCTGGTTCCGGTAGGGCACGCTGAGCCTTTGGTTATTTCCTCTTCCTGTTGGGAAATGAGAGTTAAATTTGCCCTTCCAGACACCTCCAGCTAGCCTCTCATTGGTTCTCGCTATTCCTGTTCATCTTCCGCAGAAATTGCAAACTGTGCCAAACAGGAGGTTAAAGGCGCTGACTCTCCAAGTGGGGAGAGTGTTAGTAAAGCGTCTGGAATGTTGCACCTGAGTACCAGGGGAGGAAAACTGAGACATATTTGAACACGTCTCCCGATCACATGGTTGATCATACTCTGGGTTCCACATGCATGTTTTAGCTGAAGGAAGAATACCTAAAAACTGGGTAGTTGAAACCCGTGGAATGGGTACCATGCAATATGACTTCAAAGGGTCTTCATTTGCTCACCGAACCTCTCCAATCCTATCACTGCTGCGTTTATGCCCCTGTACACACGCTTGATTCTCTTTTGGACACATAGCAATCCATAGGTTTTAAGATACTTACTAGTCAGGTACATTCTTAGGCGTTTAATATGGGGTGTTGAGTCCATTTCGTTGAGCAAGGAGTAGCTCTTGTCTATTCCATATTTGGCTTAAGGAACTTTATCTGTGCTCATTTCAATCTCTGGTTTTATGCAGCACCCCAACTCACCTTTCCCCTTAAGCAAGCATAAGTTGGTTTTCTAAATTTGAGACCCTGTTCTGTTTTGGAATGCAGTTCCTGTGTAGCCAAGTTTACATTCCGTGTATTAGTGATATCTTATGATGTTTCTTTTTCTGTGTGACTTATTTCAGTTAGAATCATCGTACCTGAATCCACTCATTATGCTGCTACGGGCCTGATGACATAGATTTCATTGCTGAGTGATACTGCATTGTACGTAAGTACCACAAGTTCTTTATCCATTTTTCACTTTCTGTGATATTGAACTTGTACGGTAAACGAGGTTCTTGTAAACGGAGGCGTCCCAAACTTTGGGGTGGCTGTGTCTTTTTGATTTTAATTTCCCTAAGCTATAGGACCATAAGTGGAAGTGCCCTAGGCTCTGTTGCTTTGTTTTTTAGATGTTTCAGGAAACACCATACACTTCTCCCGATTGGTTGTTGGCAATTTACATCCCGCCCATCAGCATAACAAGGCTCCCAGTTCTCCATGGCCTGTCCTGCCTTTCTGGATTTTACACTTTTTTCAGATGGCCCTTTTGACCGGGGGGAAGGGAGACTTCATTGTAGTGCAGATTTCCTTTGCAAGCTTGCTTGGTTGGCCAAAAAGGGCGTATGCGTTTTTTCCTGAATATATTCAGGAAAAAACGCATACGCCCTTTTTGGCCAAGTGCATCATTGTGGACGTTCTGCCTCTTTTCCTATGCTTTCAATGCAATTCCAGTCTACCTCCTGAAATCGGTTTCCTGCAATTCTGCCCCGCTTTCAAGTCCTCTTGGCAGCCTTACTTCAGTCTATTTTTGGATGATAGCTGTCATTTATAACTCTGCAGGTTTGTGAATTACAGTGCCCCTGAGCTCCTTTCTTCAACTCGCTTTCTTTTGAGCTGGCCGCAACACGGCAGGATGGCTCAGGCCCTAATCTGGTTCTGGCATGGCACGCTGAGCCTTTGGTTAATTCCTCTTCCTGGTAGGAAATGAGAGTTAAATTTGCCCGTCCAGACACCTCCAGCTAGTCTCCATTTGTTCTCGCTATTCCTGTTCATCTTCCGCAGAAATTGCAAACTGGGCCAAACAGGAGGTTAAAGGGACTGACTCTCCAAGTGGGGAGAGTGTTAGTAAAGCGTCTGGAATGTTGCACCCGAGTACCAGGGGAGGAAAACTGAGACATATTTGAACACGTCTCCTGATCACATGGTTGATCATACTCTAGGTTCCACATGCATGTTTTAGCTGAAGGAAGAATACCTTAAATCTGGGTAGTTGAAACCCGTGGAATGGGTACCATGCAATATGACTTCAAAGGGTCTTCATTTGCTCACCGAACCTCTCCAATCCTATCACTGCTGCATTTATGCCCCTGTACACATGCTTGATTCTCTTTCGGAGACATAGCAATCCATAGGTTTTAAGATACTTACTAGTCAGGTACATTCTTAGGCGTTTAATATGGGGTGTTGAGTCCATTTCGTTGAGCAAGGAGTAGCTCTTGTCTATTCCATATTTGGCTTAAGGAACTTTATCTGTGCTCATTTCAATCTCTGGTTTTATGCAGCCCCCCAACTCACCTTTACCCTTAAGCAGGAATAAGTTGGTTTTCTAAATTTGAGACCCTGTTCTGTTCTGTAATTCAGTTCCTGTGTAGCCAAGTTTACATTCCGTGTATTACTGATATCTTATGATGTTTCTTTTTCTGTGTGACTTATTTCAGTTAGAATCATCATACCTGAATCCACTCATTGTGCTGCTAAGGGCCTGATGACACAGATTTCATTGCTGAGTGATATTGCTTTGTAAGTAAATACCACAACTTCTTTATCCATTTTTCACTTTCTGCGATGTTGAACTTGTACTGTAAACGAGGTTCTTGTAAACAGAGCCGTTCCAAACTTTGGGGTGGCTGTGTCTTTTCGATTTTAATTTCCCTAAGCTATAGGACCATGAGTGGAAGTGCCCTAGGTTCTGTTGCTTTGTTTTTTAGATGTTTCAGGAAACACCATACACTTCTCCCGAGTGGTTGTTGGCAATTTACAACCCGCCCATCAGCATAACAAGGCTCCCAGTTCTCCATGGCCTGTCCTGACTTTCTGGATTTTACACTTTTTTCAGATGGCCCTTTTGACCGGGGGGAAGTGAGACTTCATTGTAGTGCACATTTCCTTTGCAAGCTTGCTTGGTTGGCCAAAAAGTGCGTATGCGTTTTTTCCTGAATATATTCAGGAAAAAACACATACGCCCTTTTTGGCCAAGTGCATCATTGTGGACGTTCTGCCTCTTTTCCTATGCTTTCAATGCAATTCCAGTCTACCTCCTGAAATCGGTTTCCTGCAATTCTGCCCCGCTTTCAAGTCCTCTTGGCAGCCTTACTTCAGTCTATTTTTGGACGATAGCTGTCATTTATAACTCTGCAGGTTTGTGAATTACAGTGCCCCTGAGCTCCTTTCTTCAACTCGGTTTCTTTTTAGCTGGCCGCAACACCGCAGGATGGCTCAGGCCCTAATCTGGTTCTGGCATGGCACGCTGAGCCTTTGGTTAATTCCTCTTCCTGGTAGGAAATGAGAGTTAAATTTGCCCGTCCAGACACCTCCAGCTAGTCTCCATTGGTTTTCGCTATTCCTGTTCATCTTCCGCAGAAATTGCAAACTGGGCCAAACAGGAGGTTAAAGGGACTGACTCTCCAAGTCGGGAGAGTGTTAGTAAAGCGTCTGGAATGTTGCACCCGAGTACCAGGGTACGAAAACTGAGACATATTTGAACACGTCTCCTGATCACATGGTTGATCATACTCTAGGTTCCACATGCATGTTTTAGCTGAAGGAAGAATACCTTAAACCTGGGTAGTTGAAACCCGTGGAATGGGTACCATGCAATATGACTTCAAAGGGTCTTCATTTGCTCACCGAACCTCTCCAATCCTATCACTGCTGCGTTTATGCCCCTGTACACATGCTTGATTCTCTTTTGGAGACATAGCAATCCATAGGTTTTAAGATACTTACAAGTCAGGTACATTCTTAGGCGTTTAATATGGGGTGTTGAGTCCATTTCGTTGAGCAAGGAGTAGCTCTTGTCTATTCCATATTTGGCTTAAGGAACTTTATCTGTGCTCATTTCAATCTCTGGTTTTATGCAGCACCCCAACTCACCTTTACCCTTAAGCAAGCATAAGTTGGTTTTCTAAATTTGAGTCCCTGTTCTGTTCTGTAATTCAGTTCCTGTGTAGCCAAGTTTACATTCCGTGTATTACTGATATCTTATGATGTTTCTTTTTCTGTGTGACTTACTTCAGTTCGAATCATCATACCTGAATCCACTCATTGTGCTGCTAAGGGCCTGATGACACAGATTTCATTGCTGAGTGATATTGCTTTGTAAGTAAATACCACAACTTCTTTATCCATTTTTCACTTTCTGCGATGTTGAACTTGTACTGTAAACGAGGTTCTTGTAAACAGAGCCGTTCCAAACTTTGGGGTGGCTGTGTCTTTTTGATTTTAATTTCCCTAAGCTATAGGACCATAAGTGGAAGTGCCCTAGGTTCTGTTGCTTTGTTTTTTAGATGTTTCAGGAAACACCATACACTTCTCCCGAGTGGTTGTTGGCAATTTACATCCCGCCCATCAGCATAACAAGGCTCCCAGTTCTCCATGGCCTGTCCTGCCTTTCTGGATTTTACACTTTTTTCAGATGCCCCTTTTGACCGGGGGGAAGTGAGACTTCATTGTAGTGCAGATTTCCTTTGCAAGCTTGCTTGGTTGGCCAAAAAGGGCGTATGCGTTTTTTCCTGAATATATTCAGGAAAAAACGCATACGCCCTTTTTGGCCAAGTGCATCATTGTGGACTTTCTGCCTCTTTTCCTATGCTTTCAATGCAATTCCAGTCTACCTCCTGAAATCGGTTTCCTGCAATTCTGCCCCGCTTTCAAGTCCTCTTGGCAGCCTTACTTCAGTCTATTTTTGGACGATAGCTGTCATTTATAACTCTGCAGGTTTGTGAATTACAGTGCCCCTGAGCTCCTTTCTTCAACTCGCTTTCTTTTGAGCTGGCCGCAACACCGCAGGATGGCTTCAGGCCCTAATCTGGTTCCGGTACGGCACGCTGAGCCTTTGGTTATTTCCTCTTCCTGGTGGGAAATGAGAGTTAAATTTGCCCGTCCAGACACCTCCAGCTAGCCTCTCATTGGTTCTCGCTATTCCTGTTCATCTTCCGCAGAAATTGCAAACTGGACCAAACAGGAGGTTAAAGGCGCTGACTCTCCAAGTGGGGAGAGTGTTAGTAAAGCGTCTGGAATGTTGCACCCGAGTACCAGGGGAGGAAAACTGAGACACATTTGAACACGTCTCCCATTCACATGGTTGATCATACTTGGGTTCCACATGCATGTTTTAGCTGAAGGAAGAATACCTTAAACCTGGAGAGTTGAGACCCGTGTAATGGGTACCATGCAATATGACTTCAAAGGGTCTTCATTTGCTCACCGAACATCTCCAATCCTATCACTGCTGCGTTTATGCCCCTGTACACATGCTTGATTCTCGTTCGGAGACATAGCAATCCATAGGTTTTAAGATACTTACTAGTCAGGTACATTCTTAGGCGTTTAATATGCGGTGTTGAGTCCATTTCTTTGAGCAAGGAGTAGCTCTTGTCTATTCCATATTTGACTTAAGGAACTTTATCTGTGCTCATTTCAATCTCTGGTTTTATGCAGCACCCCAACTCACCTTTACCCTTAAGCAAGCATAAGTTGGTTTTCTAAATTTGAGACCCTGTTCTGTTCTGTAATTCAGTTCCTGTGTAGCCAAGTTTACATTCCGTGTATTACTGATATCTTATGATGTTTCTTTTTCTGTGTGACTTACTTCAGTTCGAATCATCATACCTGAATCCACTCATTGTGCTGCTAAGGGCCTGATGACACAGATTTCATTGCTGAGTGATATTGCTTTGTAAGTAAATACCACAACTTCTTTATCCATTTTTCACTTTCTGCGATGTTGAACTTGTACTGTAAACGAGGTTCTTGTAAACAGAGCCGTTCCAAACTTTGGGGTGGCTGTGTCTTTTTGATTTTAATTTCCCTAAGCTATAGGACCATAAGTGGAAGTGCCCTAGGTTCTGTTGCTTTGTTTTTTAGATGTTTCAGGAAACACCATACACTTCTCCCGAGTGGTTGTTGGCAATTTACATCCCGCCCATCAGCATAACAAGGCTCCCAGTTCTCCATGGCCTGTCCTGCCTTCCTGGATTTTACACTTTTTTCAGATGGCCCTTTTGACCGGGGGGAAGGGAGACTTCATTGTAGTGCAGATTTCCTTTGCAAGCTTGCTTGGTTGGCCAAAAAGGGCGTATGCGTTTTTTCCTGAATATATTCAGGAAAAAACGCATACGCCCTTTTTGGCCAAGTGCATCATTGTGGACGTTCTGCCTCTTTTCCTATGCTTTCAATGCAATTCCAGTCTACCTCCTGAAATCGGTTTCCTGCAATTCTGCCCCGCTTTCAAGTCCTCTTGGCAGCCTTACTTCAGTCTATTTTTGGACGATAGCTGTCATTTATAACTCTGCAGGTTTGTGAATTACAGTGCCCCTGAGCTCCTTTCTTCAACTCGGTTTCTTTTGAGCTGGCCGCAACACCGCAGGATGGCTTCAGGCCCTAATCTGGTTCCGGTACGGCACGCTGAGCCTTTGGTTATTTCCTCTTCCTGGTGGGAAATGAGAGTTAAATTTGCCCGTCCAGACACCTCCAGCTAGCCTCTCATTGGTTCTCGCTATTCCTGTTCATCTTCCGCAGAAATTGCAAACTGGGCCAAACAGGAGGTTAAAGGCGCTGACTCTCCAAGTGGGGAGAGTGTTAGTAAAGCGTCTGGAATGTTGCACCCGAGTACCAGGGGAGGAAAACTGAGACATATTTGAACACGTCTCCCGTTCACATGGTTGATCATACTTGGGTTCCACATGCATATTTTAGCTGAAGGAAGAATACCTTAAACCTGGAGAGTTGAGACCCGTGTAATGGGTACCATGCAATATGAATTCAAAGGGTCTTCATTTGCTCACCGAACCTCTCCAATCCTATCACTGCTGCGTTTATGCCCCTGTACACATGCTTGATTCTCTTTCGGAGACATAGCAATCCATAGGTTTTAAGATACTTACTAGTCAGGTACATTCTTAGGCGTTTAATATGCGGTTTGAGTCCATTTCGTTGAGAAAGGAGTAGCTCTTGTCTATTCCATATTTGACTTAAGGAACTTTATCTGTGCTCATTTCAATCTCTGGTTTTATGCAGCACCCCAACTCACCTTTACCCTTAAGCAAGCATAAGTTGGTTTTCTAAATTTGAGACCCTGTTCTGTTCTGTAATTCAGTTCCTGTGTAGCCAAGTTTACATTCCATGTATTACTGATATCTTATGATGTTTCTTTTTCTGTGTGACTTATTTCAGTTAGAATCATCGTACCTGAATCCACTCATTGTGCTGCTAAGGGCCTGATGACACAGATTTCATTGCTGAGTGATATTGCTTTGTAAGTAAATACCACAACTTCTTTATCCATTTTTCACTTTCTGCGATGTTGAACTTGTACTGTAAGCGAGGTTCTTGTAAACAGAGCCGTTCCAAACTTTGGGGTGGCTGTGTCTTTTTGATTTTAATTTCCCTAAGCTATAGGACCATAAGTGGAAGTGCCCTAGGTTCTGTTGCTTTGTTTTTTAGATGTTTCAGGAAACACCATACACTTCTCCCGAGTGGTTGTTGGCAATTTACATCCCGCCCATCAGCATAACAAGGCTCCCAGTTCTCCATGGCCTGTCCTGCCTTTCTGGTTTTTACACTTTTTTCAGATGGCCCTTTTGACCGGGGGGAAGTGAGACTTCATTGTAGTGCAGATTTCCTTTGCAAGCTTGCTTGGTTGGCCAGAAATGGTGTATGCGTTTTTTCCTGAATATATTCAGGAAAAAACGCATACGCCCTTTTTGGCCAAGTGCATCATTGTGGACGTTCTGCCTCTTTTCCTATGCTTTCAATGCAATTCCAGTCTACCTCCTGAAATCGTTTTCCTGCAATTCTGCCCCGCTTTCAAGTCCTCTTGGCAGCCTTACTTCAGTCTATTTTTGGACGATAGCTGTCATTTATAACTCTGCAGGTTTGTGAATTACAGTGCCCCTGAGCTCCTTTCTTCAACTTGCTTTCTTGTGACCTGGCCGCAACACCGCAGGATGGCTTCAGGCCCTAATCTGGTTCCGGCACGGCACGCTGAGCCTTTGGTTGTTTCCTCTTCCTGGTGGGAAATGAGAGTTAAATTTGCCCGTCCAGACACCTCCAGCTAGTCTCTCATTGGTTCTCGCTATTCCTGTTCATCTTCCGCAGAAATTGCAAACTGGGCCAAACAGGAGGTTAAAGGCGCTGACTCTACAAGTGGGGAGAGTGTTAGTAAAGCGTCTGGAATGTTGCATCCGAGTACCAGGGGAGGAAAACTGAGACATATTTGAACACGTCTCCCGTTCACATGGTTGATCATACTTGGGTTCCACATGCATGTTTTAGCTGAAGGAAGAATACCTTAAACCTGGAGAGTTAAGACCCGTGTAATGGGTACCATGCAATATGACTTCAAAGGGTCTTCATTTGCTCACCGAACCTCTCCAATCCTATCACTGCTGCGTTTATGCCCCTGTACACATGCTTGATTCTCTTTCGGAGACATAGCAATCCATAGGTTTTAAGATACTTACTAGTCAGGTACATTCTTAGGCGTTTAATATGCGGTGTTGAGTCCATTTCGTTGAGCAAGGAGTAGCTCTTGTCTATTCCATATTTGACTTAAGGAACTTTATCTGTGCTCATTTCAATCTCTGGTTTTATGCAGCACCCCAACTCACCTTTACCCTTAAGCAAGCATAAGTTGGTTTTCTAAATTTGAGACCCTGTTCTGTTCTGTAATTCAGTTCCTGTGTAGCCAAGTTTACATTCCGTGTATTACTGATATCTTATGATGTTTCTTTTTCTGTGTGACTTACTTCAGTTAGAATCATCATACCTGAATCCACTCATTGTGCTGCTAAGGGCCTGATGACACAGATTTCATTGCTGAGTGATATTGCTTTGTAAGTAAATACCACAACTTCTTTATCCATTTTTCACTTTCTGCGATGTTGAACTTGTACGGTAAACGAGGTTCTTGTAATCAGAGCCGTTCCAAACTTTGGGGTGGCTGTGTCTTTTTGATTTTAATTTCCCTAAGCTATAGGACCATAAGTGGAAGTGCCCTAGGTTCTGTTGCTTTGTGTTTTAGATGTTTCAGGAAACACCATACACTTCTCCCGAGTGGTTGTTGGCAATTTACATCCCGCCCATCAGCATAACAAGGCTCCCAGTTCTCCATGGCCTGTCCTGCCTTTCTGGATTTTACACTTTTTTCAGATGGCCCTTTTGACCGGGGGGAAGTGAGACTTCATTGTAGTGCAGATTTCCTTTGCAAGCTTGCTTGGTTGGCCAAAAAGGGCGTATGCGTTTTTTCCTGAATATATTCAGGAAAAAACGCATACGCCCTTTTTGGCCAAGTGCATCATTGTGGACGTTCTGCCTCTTTTCCTATGCTTTCAATGCAATTCCAGTCTACCTCCTGAAATCGGTTTCCTGCAATTCTGCCCCGCTTTCAAGTCCTCTTGGCAGCCTTACTTCAGTCTATTTTTGGACGATAGCTGTCATTTATAACTCTGCAGGTTTGTGAATTACAGTGCCCCTGAGCTCCTTTCTTCAAGTCGGTTTCTTTTGAGCTGGCCGCAACACCGCAGGATGGCTTCAGGCCCTAATCTGGTTCCGGTACGGCACGCTGAGCCTTTGGTTATTTCCTCTTCCTGGTGGGAAATGAGAATTAAATTTGCCCGTCCAGACACCTCCAGCTAGCCTCTCATTGGTTCTCGCTATTCCTGTTCATCTTCCGCAGAAATTGCAAACTGGGCCAAACAGGAGGTTAAAGGCGCTGACTCTCCAAGTGGGGAGAGTGTTAGTAAAGCGTCTGGAATGTTGCACCCGAGTACCAGGGGAGGAAAACTGAGACATATTTGAACACGTCTCCCGTTCACATGGTTGATCATACTTGGGTTCCACATGCATATTTTAGCTGTAGGAAGAATACCTTAAACCTGGAGAGTTGAGACCCGTGTAATGGGTACCATGCAATATCACTTCAAAGGGTCTTCATTTGCTCACCGAACCTCTCCAATCCTATCACTGCTGCGTTTATGCCCCTGTACACATGCTTGATTCTCTTTCGGAGACATAGCAATCCATAGGTTTTAAGATACTTACTAGTCAGGTACATTCTTAGGCGTTTAATATGCGGTGTTGAGTCCATTTCGTTGAGCAAGGAGTAGCTCTTGTCTATTCCATATTTGACTTAAGGAACGTTATCTGTGCTCATTTCAATCTCTGGTTTTATGCAGCACCCCAACTCACCTTTACCCTTAAGCAAGCATAAGTTGGTTTTCTAAATTTGAGACCCTGTTCTGTTCTGTAATTCAGTTCCTGTGTAGCCAAGTTTACATTCCGTGTATTACTGATATCTTATGATGTTTCTTTTTCTGTGTGACTTATTTCAGTTAGAATCATCGTACCTGAATCCACTCATTCTGCTGCTAAGGGCCTGATGACACAGATTTCATTGCTGAGTGATATTGCTTTGTAAGTAAATACCACAACTTCTTTATCCATTTTTCACTTTCTGCGATGTTGAACTTGTACTGTAAACGAGGTTCTTGTAAACAGAGCCGTTCCAAACTTTGGAGTGGCTGTGTCTTTTTGATTTTAATTTCCCTAAGCTATAGGACCATAAGTGGAAGTGCCCTAGGTTCTGTTGCTTTGTTTTTTAGATGTTTCTGGAAACACCATACACTTCTCCCGAGTGGTTGTTGGCAATTTACATCCCGCCCATCAGCATAACAAGGCTCCCAGTTCTCCATGGCCTGTCCTGCCTTTCTGGATTTTACACTTTTTTCAGATGCCCCTTTTGACCGGGGGGAAGTGAGACTTCATTGTAGTGCAGATTTCCTTTGCAAGCTTGCTTGGTTGGCCAAAAAGGGCGTATGCGTTTTTTCCTGAATATATTCAGGAAAAAACGCATACGCCCTTTTTGGCCAAGTGCATCATTGTGGACGTTCTGCCTCTTTTCCTATGCTTTCAATGCAATTCCAGTCTACCTCCTGAAATCGGTTTCCTGCAATTCTGCCCCGCTTTCAAGTCCTCTTGGCAGCCTTACTTCAGTCTATGTTTGGACGATAGCTGTCATTTATAACTCTGCAGGTTTGTGAATTACAGTGCCCCTGAGCTCCTTTCTTCAACTTGCTTTCTTGTGACCTGGCCGCAACACCGCAGGATGGCTTCAGGCCCTAATCTGGTTCCGGCACGGCATGCTGAGCCTTTGGTTGTTTCCTCTTCCTGGTGGGAAATGAGAGTTAAATTTGCCCGTCCAGACACCTCCAGCTAGTCTCTCATTGGTTCTCGCTATTCCTGTTCATCTTCCGCAGAAATTGCAAACTGGGCCAAACAGGAGGTTAAAGGCGCTGACTCTACAAGTGGGGAGAGTGTTAGTAAAGCGTCTGGAATGTTGCATCCGAGTACCAGGGGAGGAAAACTGAGACATATTTGAACACGTCTCCCGTTCACATGGTTGATCATACTTGGGTTCCACATGCATGTTTTAGCTGAAGGAAGAATACCTTAAACCTGGAGAGTTAAGACCCGTGTAATGGGTACCATGCAATATGACTTCAAAGGGTCTTCATTTGCTCACCGAACCTCTCCAATCCTATCACTGCTGCGTTTATGCCCCTGTACACATGCTTGATTCTCTTTCGGAGACATAGCAATCCATAGGTTTTAAGATACTTACTAGTCAGGTACATTCTTAGGCGTTTAATATGGGGTGTTGAGTCCATTTCGTTGAGCAAGGAGTAGCTCTTGTCTATTCCATATTTGACTTAAGGAACTTTATCTGTGCTCATTTCAATCTCTGGTTTTATGCAGCACCCCAACTCAGCTTTACCCTTAAGCAAGCATAAGTTGGTTTTCTAAATTTGAGACCCTGTTCTGTTCTGTAATTCAGTTCCTGTGTAGCCAAGTTTACATTCCGTGTATTACTGATATCTTATGATGTTTCTTTTTCTGTGTGACTTACTTCAGTTAGAATCATCATACCTGAATCCACTCATTGTGCTGCTAAGGGCCTGATGACACAGATTTCATTGCTGAGTGATATTGCTTTGTAAGTAAATACCACAACTTCTTTATCCATTTTTCACTTTCTGCGATGTTGAACTTGTACTGTAAACGAGGTTCTTGTAAACAGAGCCGTTCCAAACTTTGGGGTGGCTGTGTCTTTTTGATTTTAATTTCCCTAAGCTATAGGACCATAAGTGGAAGTGCCCTAGGTTCTGTTGCTTTGTGTTTTAGATGTTTTAGGAAACACCATACACTTCTCCCGAGTGGTTGTTGGCAATTTACATCCCGCCCATCAGCATAACAAGGCTCCCAGTTCTCCATGGCCTGTCCTGCCTTTCTGGATTTTACACTTTTTTCAGATGGCCCTTTTGACCGGGGGGAAGTGAGACTTCATTGTAGTGCAGATTTCCTTTGCAAGCTTGCTTGGTTGGCCAAAAAGGGCGTATGCGTTTTTTCCTGAATATATTCAGGAAAAAACGCATACGCCCTTTTTGGCCAAGTGCATCATTGTGGACGTTCTGCCTCTTTTCCTATGCTTTCAATGCAATTCCAGTCTACCTCCTGAAATCGGTTTCCTGCAATTCTGCCCCGCTTTCAAGTCCTCTTGGCAGCCTTACTTCAGTCTATTTTTGGACGATAGCTGTCATTTATAACTCTGCAGGTTTTTGAATTACAGTGTCCCTGAGCTCCTTTCTTCAACTCGCTTTCTTTTGAGCTGGCCGCAACACCGCAGGATGGCTTCAGGCCCTAATCTGGTTCCGGTACGGCACGCTGAGCCTTTGTTTATTTCCTCTTCCTGGTGGGAAATGAAAGTTAAATTTGCCCGTCCAGACACCTCCAGCTAGCCTCTCATTGGTTCTCGCTATTCCTGTTCATCTTCCGCAGAAATTGCAAACTGGGCCAAACAGGAGGTTAAAGGCGCTGATTCTCCAAGTGGGGAGAGTGTTAGTAAAGCGTCTGGAATGTTGCACCCGAGTACCAGGGGAGGAAAACTGAGACATATTTGAACACGTCTCCCGTTCACATGGTTGATCATACTTGGGTTCCACATGCATGTTTTAGCTGAAGGAAGAATACCTTAAACCTGGAGAGTTGAGACCCGTGTAATGGGTACCATGCAATATGACTTCAAAGGGTCTTCATTTGCTCACCGAACCTCTCCAATCCTATCACTGCTGCGTTTATGCCCCTGTACACATGCTTGATTATCTTTCGGAGACATAGCAATCCATAGGTTTTAAGATACTTACTAGTCAGGTACATTCTTAGGCGTTTAATATGGGGTGTTGAGTGCATTTCGTTGAGCAAGGAGTAGCTCTTGTCTATTCCATATTTGGCTTAAGGAACTTTATCTGTGCTCATTTCAATCTCTGGTTTTATGCAGCACCCCAACTCACCTTTACCCTTAAGCAGGAATAAGTTGGTTTTCTAAATTTGAGACCCTGTTCTGTTCTGTAATTCAGTTCCTGTGTAGCCAAGTTTCCATTCCGTGTATTACTGATATCTTATGATGTTTCTTTTTCTGTGTGACTTATTTCAGTTAGAATCATCATACCTGAATCCACTCATTGTGATGCTAAGGGCCTGATGACATAGATTTCATTGCTGAGTGATATTGCTTTGTAAGTAAATACCACAACTTCTTTATCCATTTTTCACTTTCTGCGATGTTGAACTTGTATTGGAAACGAGGTTCTTGTAAACAGAGCCGTTCCAAAATTTGGGGTGGCTGTGTCTTTTTGATTTTAATTTCCCTAAGCTATAGGACCATAAGTGGAAGTGCCCTAGGTTCTGTTGCTTTGTTTTTTAGATGTTTCAGGAAACACCATACACTTCTCCCGAGTGGTTGTTGGCAATTTACATCCCGCCCATCAGCATAACAAGGCTCCCAGTTCTCCATGGCCTGTCCTGCCTTTCTGGATTTTACACTTTTTTCAGATGGCCCTTTTGACCGGGGGGAAGTGAGACTTCATTGTAGTGCAGATTTCCTTTGCAAGCTTGCTTGGTTGGCCAAAAAGGGCGTATGCGTTTTTTCCTGAATATATTCAGGAAAAAACGCATACGCCCTTTTTGGCCAAGTGCATCATTGTGGACGTTCTGCCTCTTTTCCTATGCTTTCAATGCAATTCCAGTCTACCTCCTGAAATCGGTTTCCTGCAATTCTGCCCCGCTTTCAAGTCCTCTTGGCAGCCTTACTTCAGTCTATTTTTGGACGATAGCTGTCATTTATAACTCTGCAGGTTTGTGAATTACAGTGCCCCCGAGCTCCTTTCTTCAACTCGCTTTCTTTTGAGCTGGCCGCAACACCGCAGGATGGCTTCAGGCCCTAATCTGGTTCCGGTACGGCACGCTGAGCCTTTGGTTATTTCCTCTTCCTGGTGGGAAATGAGAGTTAAATTTGCCCGTCCAGACACCTCCAGCTAGCCTCTCATTGGTTCTCGCTATTCCTGTTCATCTTCCGCAGAAATTGCAAACTGGGCCAAACAGGAGGTTAAAGGCACTGATTCTCCAAGTGGGGAGAGTGTTAGTAAAGCGTCTGGAATGTTGCACCCGAGTACCAGGGGAGGAAAACTGAGACATATTTGAACACGTCTCCCGTTCACATGGTTGATCATACTTGGGTTCCACATGCATGTTTTAGCTGAAGGAAGAATACCTTAAACCTGGAGAGTTGAGACCCGTGTAATGGGTACCATGCAATATGACTTCAAAGGGTCTTCATTTGCTCACCGAACCTCTCCAATCCTATCACTGCTGCGTTTATGCCCCTGTACACATGCTTGATTATCTTTCGGAGACATAGCAATCCATAGGTTTTAAGATACTTACTAGTCAGGTACATTCTTAGGCGTTTAATATGGGGTGTTGAGTGCATTTCGTTGAGCAAGGAGTAGCTCTTGTCTATTCCATATTTGGCTTAAGGAACTTTATCTGTGCTCATTTCAATCTCTGGTTTTATGCAGCACCCCAACTCACCTTTACCCTTAAGCAGGAATAAGTTGGTTTTCTAAATTTGAGACCCTGTTCTGTTCTGTAATTCAGTTCCTGTGTAGCCAAGTTTCCATTCCGTGTATTACTGATATCTTATGATGTTTCTTTTTCTGTGTGACTTATTTCAGTTAGAATCATCATACCTGAATCCACTCATTGTGATGCTAAGGGCCTGATGACACAGATTTCATTGCTGAGTGATATTGCTTTGTAAGTAAATACCACAACTTCTTTATCCATTTTTCACTTTCTGCGATGTTGAACTTGTACTGGAAACGAGGTTCTTGTAAACAGAGCCGTTCCAAACTTTGGGGTGGCTGTGTCTTTTTGATTTTAATTTCCCTAAGCTATAGGACCATAAGTGGAAGTGCCCTAGGTTCTGTTGCTTTGTTTTTTAGATGTTTCAGGAAACACCATACACTTCTCCCGAGTGGTTGTTGGCAATTTACATCCCGCCCATCAGCATAACAAGGCTCCCAGTTCTCCATGGCCTGTCCTGCCTTTCTGGATTTTACACTTTTTTCAGATGGCCCTTTTGACCGGGGGGAAGTGAGACTTCATTGTAGTGCAGATTTCCTTTGCAAGCTTGCTTGGTTGGCCAAAAAGGGCGTATGCGTTTTTTCCTGAATATATTCAGGAAAAAACGCATACGCCCTTTTTGGCCAAGTGCATCATTGTGGACGTTCTGCCTCTTTTCCTATGCTTTCAATGCAATTCCAGTCTACCTCCTGAAATCGGTTTCCTGCAATTCTGCCCCGCTTTCAAGTCCTCTTGGCAGCCTTACTTCAGTCTATTTTTGGACGATAGCTGTCATTTATAACTCTGCAGGTTTGTGAATTACAGTGCCCCTGAGCTCCTTTCTTCAACTCGCTTTCTTTTGAGCTGGCCGCAACACCGCAGGATGGCTTCAGGCCCTAATCTGGTTCCGGTACGGCACGCTGAGCCTTTGGTTATTTCCTCTTCCTGTTGGGAAATGAGAGTTAAATTTGCCCGTCCAGACACCTCCAGCTAGCCTCTCATTGGTTCTCGCTATTCCTGTTCATCTTCCGCAGAAATTGCAAACTTTGCCAAACAGGAGGTTAAAGGCGCTGACTCTCCAAGTGGGGAGAGTGTTAGTAAAGCGTCTGGAATGTTGCACCCGAGTACCAGGGGAGGAAAACTGAGACATATTTGAACACGTCTCCCGATCACATGGTTGATCATACTCTGGGTTCCACATGCATATTTTAGCTGAAGGAAGAATACCTAAAACCTGGGTAGTTGACACCCGTGGAATGGGTACCATGCAATATGACTTCAAAGGGTCTTCATTTGCTCACCGAACCTCTCCAATCCTATCACTGCTGCGTTTATGCCCCTGTACACACGCTTGATTCTCTTTTGGAGACATAGCAATCCATAGGTTTTAAGATACTTACTAGTCAGGTACATTCTTAGTTGTTTAATATGGGGTGTTCAGTCCATTTCATTGAGCAAGGAGTAGCTCTTGTCTATTCCATATTTGACTTAAGGAACTTTATCTGTGCTCATTTCAATCTCTGGTTTTATGCAGCACCCCAACTCACCTTTCCCCTCAAGCAAGCATAAGTTGGTTTTCTAAATTTGAGACCCTGTTCTGTTTTGGAATGCAGTTCCTGTGTAGCCAAGTTTACATTCCGTGTATTACTGATATCTTATGATGTTTCTTTTTCTGTGTGACTTATTTCAGTTAGAATCATCGTACCTGAATCCACTCATTATGCTGCTATGGGCCTGATGACATAGATTTCATTGCTGAGTGATACTGCATTGTACGTAAGTACCACAAGTTCTTTATCCATTTTTCACTTTCTGTGATATTGAACTTGTACGGTAAACGAGGTTCTTGTAAACGGAGGCGTCCCAAACTTTGGGGTGGCTGTGTCTTTTTGATTCTAATTTCCCTAAACTATAGGACCATAAGTGGAAGTGCCCTAGGCTCTGTTGCTTTGTTTTTTAGATGTTTCAGGAAACACCATACACTTCTCCCGAGTGGTTGTTGGCAATTTACATCCCGCCCATCAGCAAAACAAGGCTCCCAGTTCTCCATGGCCTGTCCTACCTTTCTGGATTTTACACTTTTTTCAGATGGCCCTTTTGACCGGGGGGAAGTGAGACTTCATTGTAGTGCAGATTTCCTTTGCAAGCTTGCTTGGTTGGCCAAAAAGGGCGTATGCGTTTTTTCCTGAATATATTCAGGAAAAAACGCATACGCCCTTTTTGGCCAAGTGCATCATTGTGGACGTTCTGCCTCTTTTCCTATGCTTTCAATGCAATTCCAGTCTACCTCCTGAAATCGGTTTCCTGCAATTCTGCCCCGCTTTCAAGTCCTCTTGGCAGCCTTACTTCAGTCTATTTTTGGACGATAGCTGTCATTTATAACTCTGCAGGTTTTTGAATTACAGGGCTCCTGAGCTCCTTTCTTCAACTCGCTTTCTTTTGAGCTGGCCGTAACACGGCAGGATGGCTTCAGGCCCTAATCTGGTTCTGGCATGGCACGCTGAGCCTTTGGTTAATTCCTCTTCCTGGTAGGAAATGAGAGTTAAATTTGCCCGTCCAGACACCTCCAGCTAGTCTCCATTGGTTCTCGCTATTCCTGTTCATCTTCCGCAGAAATTGCAAACTGGGCCAAACAGGAGGTTAAAGGGACTGACTCTCCAAGTCGGGAGAGTGTTAGTAAAGCGTCTGGAATGTTGCACCCGAGTACCAGGGTACGAAAACTGAGACATATTTGAACACGTCTCCCGATCACATGGTTGATCATACTCTAGGTTCCACATGCATGTTTTAGCTGAAGGAAGAATACCTTAAACCTGGGTAGTTGAAACCCGTGGAATGGGTACCATGCAATATGACTTCAAAGGGTCTTCATTTGCTCACCGAACCTCTCCAATCCTATCACTGCTGTGTTTATGCCCCTGTACACATGCTTGATTCTCTTTTGGAGACATAGCAATCCATAGGTTTTAAGATACTTACAAGTCAGGTACATTCTTAGGCGTTTAATATGCGGTGTTGAGTCCATTTCGTTGAGCAAGGAGTAGCTCTTGTCTATTCCATATTTGGCTTAAGGAACTTTATCTGTGCTCATTTCAATCTCTGGTTTTATGCAGCACCCCAACTCACCTTTACCCTTAAGCAAGCATAAGTTGTTTTTCTAAATTTGTGTCCCTGTTCTGTTCTGTAATTCAGTTCCTGTGTAGCCAAGTTTCCATTCCGTGTATTACTGATATCTTATGATGTTTCTTTTTCTGTGTGACTTACTTCAGTTAGAATCATCATACCTGAATCCACTTATTGTGCTGCTAAGGGCCTGATGACACAGATTTCATTGCTGAGTGATATTGCTTTGTAAGTAAATACCACAACTTCTTTATCCATTTTTCACTTTCTGCGATGTTGAACTTGTACTGTAAACGAGGTTCTTGTAAACAGAGCCGTTCCAAACTTTGGGGTGGCTGTGTCTTTTTGATTTTAATTTCCCTAAGCTATAGGACCATAAGTGGAAGTGCCCTAGGTTCTGTTGCTTTGTTTTTTAGATGTTTCAGGAAACACCATACACTTCTCCCGAGTGGTTGTTGGCAATTTACATCCTGCCCATCAGCATAACAAGGCTCCCAGTTCTCCATGGCCTGTCCTGCCTTTCTGGATTTTACACTTTTTTCAGATGGCCCTTTTGACCGGGGGGAAGTGAGACTTCATTGTAGTGCAGATTTCCTTTGCAAGCTTGCTTGGTTGGCCAAAAAGGGCGTATGCGTTTTTTCCTGAATATATTCAGGAAAAAACGCATACGCCCTTTTTGGCCAAGTGCATCATTGTGGACGTTCTGCCTCTTTTCCTATGCTTTCAATGCAATTCCAGTCTACCTCCTGAAATCGGTTTCCTGCAATTCTGCCCCGCTTTCAAGTCCTCTTGGCAGCCTTACTTCAGTCTATTTTTGGACGATAGCTGTCATTTATAACTCTGCAGGTTTGTGAATTACAGTGCCCCTGAGCTCCTTTCTTCAACTCGCTTTCTTTTGAGCTGGCCGCAACACCGCAGGATGGCTTCAGGCCCTAATCTGGTTCCGGTACGGCACGCTGAGCCTTTGGTTATTTCCTCTTCCTGGTGGGAAATGAGAGTTAAATTTGCCCGTCCAGACACCTCCAGCTAGCCTCTCATTGGTTCTCGCTATTCCTGTTCATCTTCCGCAGAAATTGCAAACTGGGCCAAACAGGAGGTTAAAGGCGCTGACTCTCCAAGTGGGGAGAGTGTTAGTAAAGCGTCTGGAATGTTGCACCCGAGTACCAGGGGAGGAAAACTGAGACATATTTGAACACGTCTCCCGTTCACATGGTTGATCATACTTGGGTTCCACATGCATGTTTTAGCTGAAGGAAGAATACCTTAAACCTGGAGAGTTGAGACCCGTGTAATGGGTTCCATGCAATATGACTTCAAAGGGTCTTCATTTGCTCACCGAACCTCTCCAATCCTATCACTGCTGCGTTTATGCCCCTGTACACATGCTTGATTCTCTTTCAGAGACATAGCAATCCATAGGTTTTAAGATACTTACTAGTCAGGTACATTCTTAGGCGTTTAATATGCGGTGTTGAGTCCATTTCGTTGAGCAAGGAGTAGCTCTTGTCTATTCCATATTTGACTTAAGGAACTTTATCTGTGCTCATTTCAATCTCTGGTTTTATGCAGCACCCCAACTCACCTTTACCCTTAAGCAAGCATAAGTTGCTTTTCTAAATTTGAGACCCTGTTCTGTTCTGTAATTCAGTTCCTGTGTAGCCAAGTTTACATTCCGTGTATTACTGATATCTTATGATGTTTCTTTTTCTGTGTGACTTATTTCAGTTAGAATCATCATACCTGAATCCACTCATTGTGATGCTAAGGGCCTGATGACATAGATTTCATTGCTGAGTGATATTGCTTTGTAAGTAAATACCACAACTTCTTTTTCCATTTTTCACTTTCTGCGATGTTGAACTTGTACTGTAAACGAGGTTCTTGTAAACAGAGGCGTCCCAAACTTTGGGGTGGCTGTGTCTTTTTGATTTTAATTTCCCTAAGCTATAGGACCATAAGTGGCAGTGCCCTAGGCTCTGTTGCTTTGTTTTTTAGATGTTTCAGGAAACACCATACACTTCTCCCGAGTGTCTGTTGGCAATTTACATCCCGCCCATCAGCATAACAAGGCTCCCAGTTCTCCATGGCCTGTCCTGCCTTTCTGGATTTTACACTTTTTTCAGATGGCCCTTTTGACCGGGGGGAAGTGAGACTTCATTGTAGTGCAGATTTCCTTTGCAAGCTTGCTTGGTTGGCCAAAAAGGGCGTATGCGTTTTTTCCTGAATATATTCAGGAAAAAACGCATACGCCCTTTTTGGCCAAGTGCATCATTGTGGACGTTCTGCCTCTTTTCCTATGCTTTCAATGCAATTCCAGTCTACCTCCTGAAATCGGTTTCCTGCAATTCTGCCCCGCTTTCAAGTCCTCTTGGCAGCCTTACTTCAGTCTATTTTTGGACGATAGCTGTCATTTATAACTCTGCAGGTTTGTGAATTACAGTGCCCCTGAGCTCCTTTCTTCAACTCGGTTTGTTTTGAGCTGGCCACAACACTGCAGGATGGCTTCAGGCCCTAATCTGGTTCCGGTACGGCACGCTGAGCCTTTGGTTATTTCCTCTTCCTGTTGGGAAATGAGAGTTAAATTTGCCCGTCCAGACACCTCCAGCTAGCCTCTCATTGGTTCTCGCTACTCCTGTTCATCTTCTGCAGAAATTGGAAACTTTGCCAAACAGGAGGTTAAAGGCGCTGACTCTCCAAGTGGGGAGAGTGTTAGTAAAGCATCTGGAATGTTGCACCCGAGTACCAGGGGAGGAAAACTGAGACATATTTGAAATCGCCTCCCGATCACATGGTTGATCATACTCTGGGTTCCACATGCATATTTTACCTGAAGGAAGAATACCTTAAACCTGGAGAGTTAAGACCCGTGTAATGGGTACCATGCAATATGACTTCAAAGGGTCTTCATTTGCTCACCGAACCTCTCCAATCCTATCACTGCTGCGTTTATGCCCCTGTACACATGCTTGATTCTCTTTTGGAGACATAGCAATCCATAGGTTTTACGATACTTACTAGTCAGGTACATTCTTAGGCGTTTAATATGCGGTGTTGAGTCCATTTCGTTGAGCAAGAAGTAGCTCTTGTCTATTCCATATTTGACTTAAGGAACTTTATCTGTGCTCATTTCAATCTCTGGTTTTATGCAGCACCCCAACTCACCTTTACCCTTAAGCAAGCATAAGTTGGTTTTCTAAATTTGAGACCCTGTTCTGTTCTGTAATTCAGTTCCTGTGTAGCCAAGTTTACATTCCGTGTATTACTGATATCTTATGATGTTTCTTTTTCTGTGTGACTTACTTCAGTTCGAATCATCATACCTGAATCCACTCATTGTGATGCTAAGGGCCTGATGACATAGATTTCATTGCTGAGTGATATTGCTTTGTAAGTAAATACCACAACTTCTTTATCCATTTTTCACTTTCTGCAATGTTGAACTTGTACTGTAAACGAGGTTCTTGTAAACAGAGCCGTTCCAAACTTTGGGGTGGCTGTGTCTTTTTGATTTTAATTTCCCTAAGCTATAGGACCATAAGTGGAAGTGCCCTAGGTTCTGTTGCTTTGTTTTTTAGATGTTTCAGGAAACACCATACACTTCTCCCGAGTGGTTGTTGGCAATTTACATCCCGCCCATCAGCATAACAAGGCTCCCAGTTCTCCATGGCCTGTCCTGCCTTTCTGGATTTTACACTTTTTTCAGATGGCCCTTTTGACCGGGGGGAAGTGAGACTTCATTGTAGTGCAGATTTCCTTTGCAAGCTTGCTTCGTTGGCCAAAAAGGGCGTATGCGTTTTTTCCTGAATATATTCAGGAAAAAACGCATACGCCCTTTTTGGCCAAGTGCATCATTGTGGACGTTCTGCCTCTTTTCCTATGCTTTCAATGCAATTCCAGTCTACCTCCTGAAATCGGTTTCCTGCAATTCTGCCTAGCTTTCAAGTCCTCTTGGCAGCCTTACTTCAGTCTATTTTTGGACGATAGCTGTCATTTATAACTCTGCAGGTTTTTGAATTACAGGGCCCCTGAGCTCCTTTCTTCAACTCGCTTTCTTTTGAGCTGGCCGTAACACGGCAGGATGGCTTCAGGCCCTAATCTGGTTCTGGCATGGCACGCTGAGCCTTTGGTTAATTCCTCTTCCTGGTAGGAAATGAGAGTTAAATTTGCCCGTCCAGACACCTCCAGCTAGTCTCCATTGGTTCTCGCTATTCCTGTTCATCTTCCGCAGAAATTGCAAACTGGGCCAAACAGGAGGTTAAAGGGACTGACTCTCCAAGTCGGGAGAGTGTTAGTAAAGCGTCTGGAATGTTGCACCCGAGTACCAGGGGAGGAAAACTGAGACATATTTGAACACGTCTCCCGATCACATGGTTGATCATACTCTAGGTTCCACATGCATGTTTTAGCTGAAGGAAGAATACCTTAAACCTGGGTAGTTGAAACCCGTGGAATGGGTACCATGCAATATGACTTCAAAGGGTCTTCATTTGCTCACCGAACCTCTCCAATCCTATCACTGCTGCGTTTATGCCCCTGTACACATGCTTGATTCTCTTTTGGAGACATAGCAATCCATAGGTTTTAAGATACTTACAAGTCAGGTACATTCTTAGGCGTTTAATATGCGGTGTTGAGTCCATTTCGTTGAGCAAGGAGTAGCTCTTGTCTATTCCATATTTGGCTTAAGGAACTTTATCTGTGCTCATTTCAATCTCTGGTTTTATGCAGCACCCCAACTCACCTTTACCCTTAAGCAAGCATAAGTTGTTTTTCTAAATTTGAGTCCCTGTTCTGTTCTGTAATTCAGTTCCTGTGTAGCCAAGTTTACATTCCGTGTATTACTGATATCTTATGATGTTTCTTTTTCTGTGTGACTTACTTCAGTTAGAATCATCATACCTGAATCCACTTATTGTGCTGCTAAGGGCCTGATGACACAGATTTCATTGCTGAGTGATATTGCTTTGTAAGTAAATACCACAACTTCTTTATCCATTTTTCACTTTCTGCGATGTTGAACTTGTACTGTAAACGAGGTTCTTGTAAACAGAGCCGTTCCAAACTTTGGGGTGGCTGTGTCTTTTTGATTTTAATTTCCCTAAGCTATAGGACCATAAGTGGAAGTGCCCTAGGTTCTGTTGCTTTGTTTTTTAGATGTTTCAGGAAACACCATACACTTCTCCCGAGTGGTTGTTGGCAATTTACATCCCGCCCATCAGCATAACAAGGCTCCCAGTTCTCCATGGCCTGTCCTGCCTTTCTGGATTTTACACTTTTTTCAGATGGCCCTTTTGACCGGGGGGAAGTGAGACTTCATTGTAGTGCAGATTTCCTTTGCAAGCTTGCTTGGTTGGCCAAAAAGGGCGTATGCGTTTTTTCCTGAATATATTCAGGAAAAAACGCATACGCCCTTTTTGGCCAAGTGCATCATTGTGGACGTTCTGCCTCTTTTCCTATGCTTTCAATGCAATTCCAGTCTACCTCCTGAAATCGGTTTCCTGCAATTCTGCCCCGCTTTCAAGTCCTCTTGGCAGCCTTACTTCAGTCTATTTTTGGACGATAGCTGTCATTTATAACTCTGCAGGTTTGTGAATTACAGTGCCCCTGAGCTCCTTTCTTCAACTCGCTTTCTTTTGAGCTGGCCGCAACACCGCAGGATGGCTTCAGGCCCTAATCTGGTTCCGGTACGGCACGCTGAGCCTTTGGTTATTTCCTCTTCCTGGTGGGAAATGAGAGTTAAATTTGCCCGTCCAGACACCTCCAGCTAGCCTCTCATTGGTTCTCGCTATTCCTGTTCATCTTCCGCAGAAATTGCAAACTGGGCCAAACAGGAGGTTAAAGGCGCTGACTCTCCAAGTGGGGAGAGTGTTAGTAAATCGTCTGGAATGTTGCACCCGAGTACCAGGGGAGGAAAACTGAGACATATTTGAACACGTCTCCCGTTCACATGGTTGATCATACTTGGGTTCCACATGCATGTTTTAGCTGAAGGAAGAATACCTTAAACCTGGAGAGTTGAGACCCGTGTAATGGGTTCCATGCAATATGACTTCAAAGGGTCTTCATTTGCTCACCGAACCTCTCCAATCCTATCACTGCTGCGTTTATGCCCCTGTACACATGCTTGATTCTCTTTCAGAGACATAGCAATCCATAGGTTTTAAGATACTTACTAGTCAGGTACATTCTTAGGCGTTTAATATGCGGTGTTGAGTCCATTTCGTTGAGCAAGGAGTAGCTCTTGTCTATTCCATATTTGACTTAAGGAACTTTATCTGTGCTCATTTCAATCTCTGGTTTTATGCAGCACCCCAACTCACCTTTACCCTTAAGCAAGCATAAGTTGCTTTTCTAAATTTGAGACCCTGTTCTGTTCTGTAATTCAGTTCCTGTGTAGCCAAGTTTACATTCCGTGTATTACTGATATCTTATGATGTTTCTTTTTCTGTGTGACTTATTTCAGTTAGAATCATCATACCTGAATCCACTCATTGTGATGCTAAGGGCCTGATGACATAGATTTCATTGCTGAGTGATATTGCTTTGTAAGTAAATACCACAACTTCTTTTTCCATTTTTCACTTTCTGCGATGTTGAACTTGTACTGTAAACGAGGTTCTTGTAAACAGAGGCGTCCCAAACTTTGGGGTGGCTGTGTCTTTTTGATTTTAATTTCCCTAAGCTATAGGACCATAAGTGGCAGTGCCCTAGGCTCTGTTGCTTTGTTTTTTAGATGTTTCAGGAAACACCATACACTTCTCCCGAGTGTCTGTTGGCAATTTACATCCCGCCCATCAGCATAACAAGGCTCCCAGTTCTCCATGGCCTGTCCTGCCTTTCTGGATTTTACACTTTTTTCAGATGGCCCTTTTGACCGGGGGGAAGTGAGACTTCATTGTAGTGCAGATTTCCTTTGCAAGCTTGCTTGGTTGGCCAAAAAGGGCGTATGCGTTTTTTCCTGAATATATTCAGGAAAAAACGCATACGCCCTTTTTGGCCAAGTGCATCATTGTGGACGTTCTGCCTCTTTTCCTATGCTTTCAATGCAATTCCAGTCTACCTCCTGAAATCGGTTTCCTGCAATTCTGCCCCGCTTTCAAGTCCTCTTGGCAGCCTTACTTCAGTCTATTTTTGGACGATAGCTGTCATTTATAACTCTGCAGGTTTGTGAATTACAGTGCCCCTGAGCTCCTTTCTTCAACTCGGTTTGTTTTGAGCTGGCCACAACACTGCAGGATGGCTTCAGGCCCTAATCTGGTTCCGGTACGGCACGCTGAGCCTTTGGTTATTTCCTCTTCCTGTTGGGAAATGAGAGTTAAATTTGCCCGTCCAGACACCTCCAGCTAGCCTCTCATTGGTTCTCGCTACTCCTGTTCATCTTCTGCAGAAATTGGAAACTTTGCCAAACAGGAGGTTAAAGGCGCTGACTCTCCAAGTGGGGAGAGTGTTAGTAAAGCATCTGGAATGTTGCACCCGAGTACCAGGGGAGGAAAACTGAGACATATTTGAAATCGCCTCCCGATCACATGGTTGATCATACTCTGGGTTCCACATGCATATTTTAGCTGAAGGAAGAATACCTTAAACCTGGAGAGTTAAGACCCGTGTAATGGGTACCATGCAATATGACTTCAAAGGGTCTTCATTTGCTCACCGAACCTCTCCAATCCTATCACTGCTGCGTTTATGCCCCTGTACACATGCTTGATTCTCTTTTGGAGACATAGCAATCCATAGGTTTTACGATACTTACTAGTCAGGTACATTCTTAGGCGTTTAATATGCGGTGTTGAGTCCATTTCGTTGAGCAAGAAGTAGCTCTTGTCTATTCCATATTTGACTTAAGGAACTTTATCTGTGCTCATTTCAATCTCTGGTTTTATGCAGCACCCCAACTCACCTTTACCCTTAAGCAAGCATAAGTTGGTTTTCTAAATTTGAGACCCTGTTCTGTTCTGTAATTCAGTTCCTGTGTAGCCAAGTTTACATTCCGTGTATTACTGATATCTTATGATGTTTCTTTTTCTGTGTGACTTACTTCAGTTCGAATCATCATAACTGAATCCACTCATTGTGATGCTAAGGGCCTGATGACATAGATTTCATTGCTGAGTGATATTGCTTTGTAAGTAAATACCACAACTTCTTTATCCATTTTTCACTTTCTGCAATGTTGAACTTGTACTGTAAACGAGGTTCTTGTAAACAGAGCCGTTCCAAACTTTGGGGTGGCTGTGTCTTTTTGATTTTAATTTCCCTAAGCTATAGGACCATAAGTGGAAGTGCCCTAGGTTCTGTTGCTTTGTTTTTTAGATGTTTCAGGAAACACCATACACTTCTCCCGAGTGGTTGTTGGCAATTTACATCCCGCCCATCAGCATAACAAGGCTCCCAGTTCTCCATGGCCTGTCCTGCCTTTCTGGATTTTACACTTTTTTCAGATGGCCCTTTTGACCGGGGGGAAGTGAGACTTCATTGTAGTGCAGATTTCCTTTGCAAGCTTGCTTGGTTGGCCAAAAAGGGCGTATGCGTTTTTTCCTGAATATATTCAGGAAAAAACGCATACGCCCTTTTTGGCCAAGTGCATCATTGTGGACGTTCTGCCTCTTTTCCTATGCTTTCAATGCAATTCCAGTCTACCTCCTGAAATCGGTTTCCTGCAATTCTGCCCCGCTTTCAAGTCCTCTTGGCAGCCTTACTTCAGTGTATTTTTGGACGATAGCTGTCATTTATAACTCTGCAGGTTTGTGAATTACAGTGCCCCTGAGCTCCTTTCTTCAACTCGCCTTCTTTTGAGCTGGCCGCAACACCGCATGATGGCTTCAGGCCCTAATCTGGTTCCGGTACGGCACGCTGAGCCTTTGGTTATTTCCTCTTCCTGGTGGGAAATGAGAGTTAAATTTGCCCGTCCAGACACCTCCAGCTAGCCTCTCATTGGTTCTCGCTATTCCTGTTCATCTTCCGCAGAAATTGCAAACTGGGCCAAACAGGAGGTTAAAGGCGCTGACTCTCCAAGTGGGGAGAGTGTTAGTAAAGCGTCTGGAATGTTGCACCTGAGTACCAGGGGAGGAAAACTGAGACATATTTGAACACGTCTCCCGTTCACATGGTTGATCATACTTGGTTTCCACATGCATGTTTTAGCTGAAGGAAGAATACCTTAAACCTGGAGAGTTGAGACCCGTGTAATGGGTACCATGCAATTTGACTTCAAAGGGTCTTCATTTGCTCACCGAACCTCTCCAATCCTATCACTGCTGCGTTTATGCCCCTGTACACATGCTTGATTCTCTTTCGGAGACATAGCAATCCATAGGTTTTAAGATACTTACTAGTCAGGTACATTCTTAGGTGTTTAATATGCGGTGTTGAGTCCATTTCGTTGAGCAAGGAGTAGCTCTTGTCTATTCCATATTTGACTTAAGGAACTTTATCTGTGCTCATTTCAATCTCTGGTTTTATGCAGCACCCCAACTCACCTTTCCCTTTAAGCAAGCATAAGTTGGTTTTCTAAATTTGAGACCCTGTTCTGTTCTGTAATTAAGTTCCTGTGTAGCCAAGTTTCCATTCCGTGTATTACTGATATCTTATGATGTTTCTTTTTCTGTGTGACTTATTTCAGTTAGAATCATCATACCTGAATCCACTCATTGTGCTGCTAAGGGCCTGATGACATAGATTTCATTGCTGAGTGATACTGCATTGTAGGTAAGTACCACAAGTTCTTTATCCATTTTTCACTTTCTGCGATGTTGAACTTGTACTGTAAACGAGGTTCTTGTAAACAGAGGCGTCCCAAACTTTGGGGTGGCTGTGTCTTTTTGATTTTAATTTCCCTAAGCTATAGGACCATAAGTGGCAGTGCCCTAGGCTCTGTTGCTTTGTTTTTTAGATGTTTCAGGAAACACCATACACTTCTCCCGAGTGTCTGTTGGCAATTTACATCCCGCCCATCAGCATAACAAGGCTCCCAGTTCTCCATGGCCTGTCCTGCCTTTCTGGATTTTACACTTTTTTCAGATGGCCCTTTTGACCGGGGGGAAGTGAGACTTCATTGTAGTGCAGATTTCCTTTGCAAGCTTGCTTGGTTGGCCAAAAAGGGCGTATGCGTTTTTTCCTGAATATATTCAGGAAAAAACGCATACGCCCTTTTTGGCCAAGTGCATCATTGTGGACGTTCTGCCTCTTTTCCTATGCTTTCAATGCAATTCCAGTCTACCTCCTGAAATCGGTTTCCTGCAATTCTGCCCCGCTTTCAAGTCCTCTTGGCAGCCTTACTTCAGTCTATTTTTGGACGATAGCTGTCATTTATAACTCTGCAGGTTTGTGAATTACAGTGCCCCTGAGCTCCTTTCTTCAACTCGCTTTCTTGTGACCTGGCTGCAACACCGCAGGATGGCTTCAGGCCCTAATCTGGTTCCGGCACGGCACGCTGAGCCTTTGGTTATTTTCTCTTCCTGGTGGGAAATGAGAGTTAAATTTGCCCGTCCAGACACCTCCAGCTAGCCTCTCATTGGTTCTCGCTATTCCTGTTCATCTTCCGCAGAATTTGCAAACTGGGCCAAACAGGAGGTTAAAGGCGCTGACTCTCCAAGTGGGGAGAGTGTTAGTAAAGCGTCTGGAATGTTGCACCCGAGTACCAGGGGAGGAAAACTGAGACATATTTGAACACGTCTCCCGATCACATGGTTGATCATACTCTAGGTTCCACATGCATGTTTTAGCTGAAGGAAGAATACCTGAAACCTGGGTAGTTGAAACCCGTGGAATGGGTACCATGCAATATGACTTCAAAGGGTCTTCATTTGCTCACCGAACCTCTCCAATCCTATCACTGCTGCGTTTATGCCCCCGTACACATGCTTGATTCTCTTTCGGAGACATAGCAATCCATAGGTTTTAAGATACTTACAAGTCAGGTACATTCTTAGGCGTTTAATATGCGGTGTTGAGTCCATTTTGTTGAGCAAGGAGTAGCTCTTGTCTATTCCATATTTGGCTTAAGGAACTTTATCTGTGCTCATTTCAATCTCTGGTTTTATGCAGCACCCCAACTCACCTTTACCCTTAAGCAAGCATAAGTTGTTTTTCTAAATTTGAGACCCTGTTCTGTTCTGTAATTCAGTTCCTGTGTAGCCAAGTTTCCATTCCGTGTATTACTGATATCTTATGATGTTTCATTTTCTGTGTGACTTATTTCAGTTAGAATCATCATACCTGAATCCACTCATTGTGCTGCTAAGGGCCTGATGACATAGATTTCATTGCTGAGTGATATTGCTTTGTAAGTGAATACCACAACTTCTTTATCCATTTTTCACTTTCTGCGATGTTGAACTTGTACTGTAAACGAGGTTCTTGTAAACAGAGCCGTTCCAAACTTTGGGGTGGCTGTGTCTTTTTGATTTTAATTTCCCTAAGCTATAGGACCATAAGTGGAAGTGCCCTAGGCTCTGTTGCTTTGTTTTTTAGATGTTTCAGGAAACACCATACACTTCTCCCAAGTGTCTGTTGGCAATTTACATCCCGCCCATCCGCATAACAAGGCTCCCAGTTCTCAATGGCCTGTTGCCTTTCTGGATTTTACACTTTTTTCAGATGGCCCTTTTGACCGGGGGGAAGTGAGACTTCATTGTAGTGCAGATTTCCTTTGCAAGCTTGCTTGGTTGGCCAAAAAGGGCGTATGCGTTTTTTCCTGAATATATTCAGGAAAAAACGCATACGCCCTTTTTGGCCAAGTGCATCATTGTGGACGTTCTGCCTCTTTTCCTATGCTTTCAATGCAATTCCAGTCTACCTCCTGAAATCGGTTTCCTGCAATTCTGCCCCGCTTTCAAGTCCTCTTGGCAGCCTTACTTCAGTCTATTTTTGGACGATAGCTGTCATTTATAACTCTGCAGGTTTGTGAATTACAGTGCCCCTGAGCTCCTTTCTTCAACTCGCTTTCTTGTGACCTGGCCGCAACACCGCAGGATGGCTTAAGGCCCTAATCTTGTTCCGGCCCGGCACGCTGAGCCTTTGGTTAATTCCTCTTCCTGGTGGGAAATGAGAGTTAAATTTGCCCGTCCAGACACCTCCAGCTAGCCTCTCATTGGTTCTCGCTATTCCTGTTCATCTACCGCAGAAATTGCAAACTGGGCCAAACAGGAGGTTAAAGGGACTGACTCTCCAAGTGGGGAGAGTGTTAGTAAAGCGTCTGGAATGTTGCACCCGAGTACCAGGGGAGGAAAACTGAGACATATTTGAACACGTCTCCCGATCACATGGTTGATCATACTCTAGGTTCCACATGCATGTTTTAGCTGAAGGAAGAATACCTGAAACCTGGGTAGTTGAAACCCGTGGAATGGGTACCATGCAATATGACTTCAAAGGGTCTTCATTTGCTCACCGAACCTCTCCAATCCTATCACTGCTGCGTTTATGCCCCTGTACACATGCTTGATTCTCTTTCGGAGACATAGCAATCCATAGGTTGTAAGATACTTACAAGTCAGGTACATTCTTAGGCGTTTAATATGCGGTGTTGAGTCCATTTTGTTGAGCAAGGAGTAGCTCTTGTCTATTCCATATTTGGCTTAAGGAACTTTATCTGTGCTCATTTCAATCTCTGGTTTTATGCAGCACCCCAACTCACCTTTACCCTTAAGCAAGCATAAGTTGTTTTTCTAAATTTGAGACCCTGTTCTGTTCTGTAATTCAGTTCCTGTGTAGCCAAGTTTCCATTCCGTGTATTACTGATATCTTATGATGTTTCATTTTCTGTGTGACTTATTTCAGTTAGAATCATCATACCTGAATCCACTCATTGTGCTGCTAAGGGCCTGATGACATAGATTTCATTGCTGAGTGATATTGCTTTGTAAGTGAATACCACAACTTCTTTATCCATTTTTCACTTTCTGCGATGTTGAACTTGTACTGTAAACGAGGTTCTTGTAAACAGAGCCGTTCCAAACTTTGGGGTGGCTGTGTCTTTTTGATTTTAATTTCCCTAAGCTATAGGACCATAAGTGGAAGTGCCCTAGTTTCTGTTGCTTTGTTTTTTAGATGTTTCAGGAAACACCATACACTTCTCCCGAGTGGTTGTTGGCAATTTACATCCCGCCCATCAGCATAACAAGGCTCCCATTTCTCCATGGCCTGTCCTGCCTTTCTGGATTTTACACTTTTTTCAGATGGCCCTTTTGACCGGGGGGAAGTGAGACTTCATTGTAGTGCAGATTTCCTTTGCAAGCTTGCTTGGTTGGCCAAAAAGGGCGTATGCGTTTTTTCCTGAATATATTCAGGAAAAAACGCATACGCCCTTTTTGGCCAAGTGCATCATTGTGGACGTTCTGCCTCTTTTCCTATGCTTTCAATGCAATTCCAGTCTACCTCCTGAAATCGGTTTCCTGCAATTCTGCCCCGCTTTCAAGTCCTCTTGGCAGCCTTACTTCAGTCTATTTTTGGACGATAGCTGTCATTTATAACTCTGCAGGTTTGTGAATTACAGTGCCCCTGAGCTCCTTTCTTCAACTCGCTTTCTTGTGACCTGGCCGCAACACCGCAGGATGGCTTCAGGCCCTAATCTGGTTCCGGCACGGCACGCTGAGCCTTTGGTTATTTCCTCTTCCTGGTGGGAAATGAGAGTTAAATTTGCCCGTCCAGACACCTCCAGCTAGCCTCTCATTGGTTCTCGCTATTCCTGTTCATCTTCCGCAGAAATTGCAAACTGGGCCAAACAGGAGGTTAAAGGGACTGACTCTCCAAGTGGGGAGAGTGTTAGTAAAGCGTCTGGAATGTTGCACCCGAGTACCAGGGGAGGAAAACTGAGACATATTTGAACACGTCTCCCGATCACATGGTTGATCATACTCTAGGTTCCACATGCATGTTTTAGCTGAAGGAAGAATACCTTAAACCTCGGTAGTTGAAACCCGTGGAATGGGTACCATGCAATATGACTTCAAAGGGTCTTCATTTGCTCACCGAACCTCTCCAATCCTATCACTGCTGCGTTTATGCCCCTGTACACATGCTTGATTCTCTTTCGGAGACATAGCAATCCATAGGTTTTAAGATACTTACTAGTCAGGTACATTCTTAGGCGTTTAATATGGGGTGTTGAGTCCATTTCGTTGAGCAAGGAGTAGCTCTTGTCTATTCCATATTTGGCTTAAGGAACTTTATCTGTGCTCATTTCAATCTCTGGTTTTATGCAGCACCCCAACTCACCTTTACCCTTAAGCAAGAATAAGTTGGTTTTCTAAATTTGAGACCCTGTTCTGTTCTGTAATTCAGTTCCTGTGTAGCCAAGTTTACATTCCGTGTATTAGTTATATCTTATGATGTTTCTTTTTCTGTGTGATTTATTTCAGTTAGAATCATCATACCTGAATCCACTCATTGTGCTGCTAAGGGCCTGATGACACAGATTTCATTGCTGAGTGATATTGCTTTGTAAGTAAATACCACAACTTCTTTATCCATTTTTCACTTTCTGCGATGTTGAACTTGTACTGTAAACGAGGTTCTTGTAAACAGAGCCGTTCCAAACTTTGGGGTGGCTGTGTCTTTTTGATTTTAATTTCCCTAAGCTATAGGACCATAAGCGGAAGTGCCCTAGGTTCTGTTGCTTTGTTTTTTAGATGTTTCAGGAAACACCATACACTTCTCCCGAGTGGTTGTTGGCAATTTACATCCCGCCCATCAGCATAACAAGGCTCCCAGTTCTCCATGGCCTGTCCTGCCTTTCTGGATTTTACACTTTTTTCAGATGGCCCTTTTGACCGGGGGGAAGTGAGACTTCATTGTAGTGCAGATTTCCTTTGCAAGCTTGCTTGGTTGGCCAAAAAGGGCGTATGCGTTTTTTCCTGAATATATTCAGGAAAAAACGCATACGCCCTTTTTGGCCAAGTGCATCATTGTGGACGTTCTGCCTCTTTTCCTATGCTTTCAATGCAATTCCAGTCTACCTCCTGAAATCGGTTTCCTGCAATTCTGCCCCGCTTTCAAGTCCTCTTGGCAGCCTTACTTCAGTCTATTTTTGGACGATAGCTGTCATTTATAACTCTGCAGGTTTGTGAATTACAGTGCCCCTGAGCTCCTTTCTTCAACTTGCTTTCTTGTGACCTGGCCGCAACACCGCAGGATGGCTTCAGGCCCTAATCTGGTTCCGGCAGGGCACGCTGAGCCTTTGGTTATTTCCTCTTCCTGGTGGGAAATGAGAGTTAAATTTGCCCGTCCAGACACCTCCAGCTAGTCTCTCATTGGTTCTCGCTATTCCTGTTCATCTTCCGCAGAAATTGCAAACTGGGCCAAACAGGAGGTTAAAGGCGCTGACTCTCCAAGTGGGGAGAGTGTTAGTAAAGCGTCTGGAATGTTGCACCCGAGTACCAGGGGAGGAAAACTGAGACATATTTGAACACGTCTCCCGTTCACATGGTTGATCATACTTGGGTTCCACATGCATGTTTTAGCTGAAGGAAGAATACCTTAAACCTGGAGAGTTGAGACCCGTGCAATGGGTACCATGCAATATGACTTCAAAGGGTCTTCATTTGCTCACCGAACCTCTCCAATCCTATCACTGCTGCGTTTATGCCCCTGTACACATGCTTGATTCTCTTTCGGAGACATAGCAATCCATAGGTTTTAAGATACTTACTAGTCAGGTACATTCTTAGGCGTTTAATATGCGATGTTGAGTCCATTTCGTTGAGCAAGGAGTAGCTCTTGTCTATTCCATATTTGACTTAAGGAACTTTATCTGTGCTCATTTCAATCTCTGGTTTTATGCAGCACCCCAACTCACCTTTACCCTTAAGCAAGCATAAGTTGGTTTTCTAAATTTGAGACCCTGTTCTGTTCTGTAATTCAGTTCCTGTGTAGCCAAGTTTCCATTCCGTGTATTACTGATATCTTATGATGTTTCATTTTCTGTGTGACTTACTTCAGTTAGAATCATCATACCTGAATCCACTCATTGTGCTGCTAAGGGCCTGATGACACAGATTTCATTGCTGAGTGATATTGCTTTGTAAGTAAATACCACAACTTCTTTATCCATTTTTCACTTTCTGCGATGTTGAACTTGTACTGTAAACGAGGTTCTTGTAAACAGAGCCGTTCCAAACTTTGGGGTGGCTGTGTCTTTTTGATTTTAATTTCCCTAAGCTATAGGACCATAAGTGGAAGTGCTCTAGGTTCTGTTGCTTTGTTTTTTAGATGTTTCAGGAAACACCATACACTTCTCCCGAGTGGTTGTTGGCAATTTACATCCCGCCCATCAGCATAACAAGGCTCCCAGTTCTCCATGGCCTGTCCTGCCTTTCTGGATTTTACACTTTTTTCAGATGGCCCTTTTGACCGGGGGGAAGTGAGACTTCATTGTAGTGCAGATTTCCTTTGCAAGCTTGCTTGGTTGGCCAAAAAGGGCGTATGCGTTTTTTCCTGAATATATTCAGGAAAAAACGCATACGCCCTTTTTGGCCAAGTGCATCATTGTGGACGTTCTGCCTCTTTTCCTATGCTTTCAATGCAATTCCAGTCTACCTCCTGAAATCGGTTTCCTGCAATTCTGCCCCGCTTTCAAGTCCTCTTGGCAGCCTTACTTCAGTCTATTTTTGGACGATAGCTGTCATTTATAACTCTGCAGGTTTGTGAATTACAGTGCCCCTGAGCTCCTTTCTTCAACTCGGTTTGTTTTGAGCTGGCCACAACACTGCAGGATGGCTTCAGGCCCTAATCTGGTTCCGGCACGGCACACTGAGCCTTTGGTTATTTCCTCTTCCTGGTGGGAAATGAGAGTTAAATTTGCCCGTCCAGACACCTCCAGCTAGCCTCTCATTGGTTCTCGCTATTCCTGTTCATCTTCCGCAGAAATTGCAAACTGGGCCAAACAGGAGGTTAAAGGCGCTGACTCTCCAAGTGGGGAGAGTGTTAGTAAAGCGTCTGGAATGTTGCACCCGAGTACCAGGGGAGGAAAACTGAGACATATTTGAACACGTCTCCCGTTCACATGGTTGATCATACTTGGGTTCCACATGCATGTTTTAGCTGAAGGAAGAATACCTTAAACCTGGAGAGTTGAGACCCGTGTAATGGGTACCATGCAATATGACTTCAAAGGGTCTTCATTTGCTCACCGAACCTCTCCAATCCTATCACTGCTGCGTTTATGCCCCTGTACACATGCTTGATTCTCTTTCGGAGACATAGCAATCCATAGGTTTTAAGATACTTACTAGTCAGGTACATTCTTAGGCATTTAATATGCGATGTTGAGTCCATTTCGTTGAGCAAGGAGTAGCTCTTGTCTATTCCATATTTGACTTAAGGAACTTTATCTGTGCTCATTTCAATCTCTGGTTTTATGCAGCACCCCAACTCACCTTTACCCTTAAGCAAGCATAAGTTGGTTTTCTAAATTTGAGACCCTGTTCTGTTCTGTAATTCAGTTCCTGTGTAGCCAAGTTTACATTCCGTGTATTACTGATATCTTATGATGTTTCTTTTTCTGTGTGACTTACTTCAGTTAGAATCATCATACCTGAATCCACTCATTGTGCTGCTAAGGGCCTGATGACACAGATTTCATTGCTGAGTGATATTGCTTTGTAAGTAAATACCACAACTTCTTTATCCATTTTTCACTTTCTGCGATGTTGAACTTGTACTGTAAACGAGGTTCTTGTAAACAGAGGCGTCCCAAACTTTGGGGTGGCTGTGTCTTTTTGATTTTAATTTCCCTAAGCTATAGGACCATAAGTGGCAGTTTCCTAGGCTCTGTTGCTTTGTTTTTTAGATGTTTCAGGAAACACCATACACTTCTCCCGAGTGGTTGTTGGCAATTTACATCCCGCCCATCAGCATAACAAGGCTCCCAGTTCTCCATGGCCTGTCCTGCCTTTCTGGATTTTACACTTTTTTCAGATGGCCCTTTTGACTGGGGGGAAGTGAGACTTCATTGTAGTGCAGATTTCCTTTGCAAGCTTGCTTGGTTGGCCAAAAAGGGCGTATGCGTTTTTTCCTGAATATATTCAGGAAAAAACGCATACGCCCTTTTTGGCCAAGTGCATCATTGTGGACGTTCTGCCTCTTTTCCTATGCTTTCAATGCAATTCCAGTCTACCTCCTGAAATCGGTTTCCTGCAATTCTGCCCTGCTTTCAAGTCCTCTTGGCAGCCTTACTTCAGTCTATTTTTGGACGATAGCTGTCATTTATAACTCTGCAGGTTTGTGAATTACAGTGCCCCTGAGCTCCTTTCTTCAACTCGCTTTCTTGTGACCTGGCCGCAACACCGCAGGATGGCTTCAGGCCCTAATCTGGTTCCGGCCCGGCATGCTGAGCCTTTGGTTATTTCCTCTTCCTGGTGGGAAATGAGAGTTAAATTTGCCCGTCCAGACACCTCCAGCTAGCCTCTCATTGGTTCTCGCTATTCCTGTTCATCTTCCGCAGAAATTGCAAACTGTGCCAAACAGGAGGTTAAAGGCGCTGACTCTCCAAGTGGGGAGAGTGTTAGTAAAGCGTCTGGAATGTTGCACCCGAGTACCAGGGGAGGAAAACTGAGACATATTTGAACACGTCTCCCGTTCACATGGTTGATCATACTCTGGGTTCCACATGCATGTTTTAGCTGAAGGAAGAATACCTAAAACCTGGGTAGTTGAAACCCGTGGAATGGGTACCATGCAATATGACTTCAAAGGGTCTTCATTTGCTCACCGAACCTCTCCAATCCTATCACTGCTGCGTTTATGCCCCTGTACACATGCTTGATTCTCTTTCGGAGACATAGCAATCCATAGGTTTTAAGATACTTACTAGTCAGGTACATTCTTAGGCGTTTAATATGCGGTGTTGAGTCCATTTCGTTGAGCAAGGAGTAGCTCTTGTCTATTCCATATTTGACTTAAGGAACTTTATCTGTGCTCATTTCAATCTCTGGTTTTATGCAGCACCCCAACTCACCTTTCCCCTTAAGCAAGCATAAGTTGGTTTTCTAAATTTGAGAACCTGTTCTGTTTTGGAATTCAGTTCCTGTGTAGCCAAGTTTACATTCCGTGTATTAGTGATATCTTATGATGTTTCTTTTTCTGTGTGACTTTCTTCAGTTAGAATCATCATACCTGAATCCACTCATTGTGCTGCTAAGGGCCTGATGACACAGATTTCATTGCTGAGTGATATTGCTTTGTAAGTAAATACCACAACTTCTTTATCCATTTTTCACTTTCTGCGATGTTGAACTTGTACTGTAAACGAGGTTCTTGTAAACAGAGCCGTTCCAAACTTTGGGGTGGCTGTGTCTTTTTGATTTTAATTTCCCTAAGCTATAGGACCATAAGCGGAAGTGCCCTAGGTTCTGTTGCTTTGTTTTTTAGATGTTTCAGGAAACACCATACACTTCTCCCGAGTGGTTGTTGGCAATTTACATCCCGCCCATCAGCATAACAAGGCTCCCAGTTCTCCATGGCCTGTCCTGCCTTTCTGGATTTTACACTTTTTTCAGATGGCCCTTTTGACCGGGGGGAAGTGAGACTTCATTGTAGTGCAGATTTCCTTTGCAAGCTTGCTTGGTTGGCCAAAAAGGGCGTATGCGTTTTTTCCTGAATATATTCAGGAAAAAACGCATACGCCCTTTTTGGCCAAGTGCATCATTGTGGACGTTCTGCCTCTTTTCCTATGCTTTCAATGCAATTCCAGTCTACCTCCTGAAATCGGTTTCCTGCAATTCTGCCCCGCTTTCAAGTCCTCTTGGCAGCCTTACTTCAGTCTATTTTTGGACGATAGCTGTCATTTATAACTCTGCAGGTTTGTGAATTACAGTGCCCCTGAGCTCCTTTCTTCAACTCGCTTTCTTTTGAGCTGGTCGCAACACCGCAGGATGGCTTCAGGCCCTAATCTGGCTCCGGTACGGCACGCTGAGCCTTTGGTTATTTCCTCTTCCTGGTGGGAAATGAGAGTTAAATTTGCCCGTCCAGACACCTCCAGCTAGCCTCTCATTGGTTCTCGCTATTCCTGTTCATCTTCCGCAGAAATTGCAAACTGGGCCAAACAGGAGGTTAAAGGCGCTGACTCTCCAAGTGGGGAGAGTGTTAGTAAAGCGTCTGGAATGTTGCACCCGAGTACCAGGGGAGGAAAACTGAGACATATTTGAACACATCTCCCGTTCACATGGTTGATCATACTTGGGTTCCACATGCATGTTTTAGCTGAAGGAAGAATACCTTAAACCTGGAGAGTTGAGACCCGTGGAATGGGTACCATGCAATATGACTTCAAAGGGTCTTCATTTGCTCACCGAACCTCTCCAATCCTATCACTGCTGCGTTTATGCCCCTGTACACACGCTTGATTGTCTTTCGGAGACATAGCAATCCATAGGTTTTAAGGTACTTACTAGTCAGGTACATTCTTAGGCGTTTAATATGCGGTGTTGAGTCCATTTCGTTGAGCAAGGAGTAGCTCTTGTCTATTCCATATTTGGCTTAAGGAACTTTATCTGTGCTCATTTCAATCTCTGGTTTTATGCAGCACCCCAACTCACCTTTCCCCTTAAGCAAGCATAAGTTGGTTTTCTAAATTTGAGACCCTGTTCTGTTTTGGAATGCAGTTCCTGTGTAGCCAAGTTCACATTCCGTGTATTAGTGATATCTTATGATGTTTCTTTTTCTGTGTGACTTATTTCAGTTAGAATCATCGTACCTGAATCCACTCATTATGCTGCTACGGGCCTGATGACATAGATTTCATTGCTGAGTGATACTGCATTGTACGTAAGTACCACAAGTTTTTTATCCATTTTTCACTTTCTGTGATATTGAACTTGTACGGTAAACGAGGTTCTTGTAAACGGAGGCGTCCCAAACTTTGGGGTGGCTGTGTCTTTTTGATTTTAATTTCCCTAAGCTATAGGACCATAAGTGGAAGTGCCCTAGGCTCTGTTGCTTTGTTTTTTAGATGTTTCAGGAAACACCATACACTTCTCCCGAGTGGTTGTTGGCAATTTACATCCTGCCCATCAGCATAACAAGGCTCCCAGTTCTCCATGGCCTGTCCTGCCTTTCTGGATTTTACACTTTATTCAGATGGCCCTTTTGACCGGGGGGAAGTGAGACTTCATTGTAGTGCAGATTTCCTTTGCAAGCTTGCTTGGTTGGCCAAAAAGGGCGTATGCGTTTTTTCCTGAATATATTCAGGAAAAAACGCATACGCCCTTTTTGGCCAAGTGCATCATTGTGGACGTTCTGCCTCTTTTCCTATGCTTTCAATGCAATTCCAGTCTACCTCCTGAAATCGGTTTCCTGCAATTCTGCCCAGATTTCAAGTCCTCTTGGCAGCCTTACTTCAGTCTATTTTTGGACGATAGCTGTCATTTATAACTCTGCAGGTTTGTGAATTACAGTGCCCCTGAGCTCCTTTCTTCAACTCGCTTTCTTTTGAGCTGGCCGCAACACCGCAGGATGGCTTCAGGCCCTAATCTGGTTCCGGTACGGCACGCTGAGCCTTTGGTTATTTCCTCTTCCTGGTGGGAAATGAGAGTTAAATTTGCCCGTCCAGACACCTCCAGCTAGCCTCTCATTGGTTCTCGCTATTCCTGTTCATCTTCCGCAGAAATTGCAAACTGGGCCAAACAGGAGGTTAAAGGCGCTGACTCTCCAAGTGGGGAGAGTGTTAGTAAAGCGTCTGGAATGTTGCACCCGAGTACCAGGGGAGGAAAACTGAGACATATTTGAACACGTCTCCCGTTCACATGGTTGATCATACTTGGGTTCCACATGCATGTTTTAGCTGAAGGAAGAATACCTATAACCTGGAGAGTTAAGACCCGTGTAATGGGTACCATGCAATATGACTTCAAAGGGTCTTCATTTGCTCACCGAAACTCTCCAATCCTATCACTGCTGCGTTTATGCCCCTGTACACATGCTTGATTCTCTTTCGGAGACATAGCAATCCATAGGTTTTAAGATACTTACTAGTCAGGTACATTCTTAGGCGTTTAATATGCGGTGTTGAGTCCATTTCGTTGAGCAAGGAGTAGCTCTTGTCTATTCCATATTTGACTTAAGGAACTTTATCTGTGCTCATTTCAATCTCTGGTTTTATGCAGCACCCCAACTCACCTTTACCCTTAAGCAAGCATAAGTTGGTTTTCTAAATTTGAGACCCTGTTCTGTTCTGTAATTCAGTTCCTGTGTAGCCAAGTTTCCATTCCGTGTATTACTGATATCTTATGATGTTTCTTTTTCTGTGTGACTTACTTCAGTTAGAATCATCATACCTGAATCCACTCATTGTGCTGCTAAGGGCCTGATGACACAGATTTCATTGCTGAGTGATATTGTTTTGTAAGTAAATACCACAACTTCTTTATCCATTTTTCACTTTCTGCGATGTTGAACTTGTACTGTAAACGAGGTTCTTGTAAACAGAGCCGTTCCAAACTTTGGGGTGGCTGTGTCTTTTTGATTTTAATTTCCCTAAGCTATAGGACCATAAGTGGAAGTGCCCTAGGTTCTGTTGCTTTGTTTTTTAGATGTTTCAGGAAACACCATACACTTCTCCCGAGTGGTTGTTGGCAATTTACATCCCGCCCATCAGCATAACAAGGCTCCCAGTTCTCCATGGCCTGTCCTGCCTTTCTGGATTTTACACTTTTTTCAGATGGCCCTTTTGACCGGGGGGAAGTGAGACTTCATTGTAGTGCAGATTTCCTTTGCAAGCTTGCTTGGTTGGCCAAAAAGTGCGTATGCGTTTTTTCCTGAATATATTCAGGAAAAAACGCATACGCACTTTTTGGCCAAGTGCATCATTGTGAACGTTCTGCCTCTTTTCCTATGCTTTCAATGCAATTCCAGTCTACCTCCTGAAATCGGTTTCCTGCAATTCTGCCCCGCTTTCAAGTCCTCTTGGCAACCTTACTTCAGTCTATTTTTGGACGATAGCTGTCATTTATAACTCTGCAGGTTTGTGAATTACAGTGCCCCTGAGCTCCTTTCTTCAACTCGCTTTCTTTTGAGCTGGCCGCAACACCGCAGGATGGCTTCAGGCCCTAATCTGGTTCTGGCATGGCACGCTGAGCCTTTGGTTAATTCCTCTTCCTGGTAGGAAATGAGAGTTAAATTTGCCCGTCCAGACACCTCCAGCTAGTCTCCATTGGTTCTCGCTATTTCTGTTCATCTTCCGTAGAAATTGCAAACTGGGCCAAACAGGAGGTTAAAGGGACTGACTCTCCAAGTCGGGAGAGTGTTAGTAAAGCGTCTGGAATGTTGCACCCGAGTACCAGGGGAGGAAAACTGAGACATATTTGAACACGTCTCCCGTTCACATGGTTGATCATACTTGGGTTCCACATGCATGTTTTAGCTGAAGGAAGAATACCTTAAACCTGGAGAGTTGAGACCCGTGGAATGGGTACCATGCAATATGACTTCAAAGGGTCTTCATTTGCTCACCGAACCTCTCCAATCCTATCACTGCTGCGTTTATGCCCCTGTACACATGCTTGATTCTCTTTCGGAGACATAGCAATCCATAGGTTTTAAGATACTTACTAGTCAGGTACATTCTTAGGCGTTTAATATGCGGTGTTGAGTCCATTTCGTTGAGCAAGGAGTAGCTCTTGTCTATTCCATATTTGACTTAAGGAACTTTATCTGTGCTCATTTCAATCTCTGGTTTTATGCAGCACCCCAACTCACTTTTACCCTTAAGCAAGCATAAGTTGGTTTTCTAAATTGGAGACCCTGTTCTGTTCTGTAATTCAGTTCCTGTGTAGCCAAGTTTACATTCCGTGTATTACTGATATCTTATGATGTTTCTTTTTCTGTGTGACTTATTTCAATTAGAATCATCATACCTGAATCCACTCATTGTGATGCTAAGGGCCTGATGACATAGATTTCATTGCTGAGTGATATTGCTTTGTAAGTAAATACCACAACTTCTTTATCCATTTTTCACTTTCTGCGATGTTGAACTTGTACTGTAAACGAGGTTCTTGTAAACAGAGGCGTCCCAAACTTTGGGGTGGCTGTGTCTGTTTGATTTTAATTTCCCTAAGCTATAGGACCATAAGTGGCAGTGCCCTAGGCTCTGTTGCTTTGTTTTTTAGATGTTTCAGGAAACACCATACACTTCTCCCGAGTGTCTGTTGGCAATTTACATCCCGCCCATCAGCATAACAAGGCTCCCAGTTCTCCATGGCCTGTCCTGCCTTTCTGGATTTTACACTTTTTTCAGATGGCCCTTTTGACCGGGGGGAAGTGAGACTTCATTGTAGTGCAGATTTCCTTTGCAAGCTTGCTTGGTTGGCCAAAAAGGGCGTATGCGTTTTTTCCTGAATATTTTCAGGAAAAAACGCATACGCCCTTTTTGGCCAAGTGCATCATTGCGGACGTTCTGCCTCTTTTCCTATGCTTTCAATGCAATTCCAGTCTACCTCCTGAAATCGGTTTCCTGCAATTCTGCCCCGCTTTCAAGTCCTCTTGGCAGCCTTACTTCAGTCTATTTTTGGACGATAGCTGTCATTTATAACTCTGCAGGTTTGTGAATTACAGTGCCCCTGAGCTCCTTTCTTCAACTCGCTTTCTTTTGAGCTGGTCGCAATACCACAAGATGGCTTCAGGCCTTAATCTGGTTCCGGGCCGGCATGTTGAGCCTTTGGTTAATTCCTCTTCCTGGTGGGAAATGAGAGTTAAATTTGCCCGTCCAGACACCTCCAGCTAGCCTCTCATTCGTTCTCGCTATTCCTGTTCATCTTCCGCAGAAATTGCAAACTGGGCCAAACAGGAGGTTAAAGGGACTGACTCTCCAAGTGGGGAGAGTGTTAGTAAAGCGTCTGGAATGTTGCACCCGAGTACCAGGGGAGGAAAACTGAGACATATTTGAACACGTCTCCTGATCACATGGTTGATCATACTCTAGGTTCCACATGCATGTTTTAGCTGAAGGAAGAATACCTTAAACCTGGGTAGTTGAAACCCGTGGAATGGGTACCATGCAATATGACTTCAAAGGGTCTTCATTTGATCACCGAACCTCTCCAATCCTATCACTGCTGCGTTTATGCCCCTGTACACATGCTTGATTCTCTTTCGGAGACATAGCAATCCATAGGTTTTAAGATACTTACAAGTCAGGTACATACTTAGGCGTTTAATATGGGGTGTTGAGTCCATTTCGTTGAGCAAGGAGTAGCTCTTGTCTATTCCATATTTGGCTTAAGGAACTTTATCTGTGCTCATTTCAATCTCTGGTTTTATGCAGCACCCCAACTCACCTTTACCCTTAAGCAAGAATATGTTGGTTTTCTAAATTTGAGACCCTGTTCTGTTATGTAATTCAGTTCCTGTGTAGCCAAGTTTACATTCCGTGTATTACTGATATCTTATGATGTTTCTTTTTCTGTGTGACTTATTTCAGTTAGAATCATCGTACCTGAATCTACTCATTATGCTGCAACGGGCCTGATGACATAGATTTCATTGCTGAGTGATACTGCATTGTACGTAAGTACCACAAGTTCTTTATCCATTTTTCACTTTCTGCGATGTTGAACTTGTACTGTAAACGAGGTTCTTGTAAACAGAGCCGTTCCAAACTTTGGGGTGGCTGTGTCTTTTTGATTTTAATTTCCCTAAGCTATAGGACCATAAGTGGAAGTGCCCTAGGCTCTGTTGCTTTGTTTTTTAGATGTTTCAGGAAACACCATACACTTCTCCCGAGTGTCTGTTGGCAATTTACATCCCGCCCATCAGCATAACAAGGCTCCCAGTTCTCAATGGCCTGTTGCCTTTCTCGATTTTACACTTTTTTCAGATGGCCCTTTTGACCGGGGGGAAGTGAGACTTCATTGTAGTGCAGATTTCCTTTGCAAGCTTGCTTGGTTGGCCAAAAAGTGCGTATGCGTTTTTTCCTGAATATATTCAGGAAAAAACGCATACGCCCTTTTTGGCCAAGTGCATCACTGTGGACGTTCTGCCTCTTTTCCTATGCTTTCAATGCAATTCCAGTCTACGTCCTGAAATCGGTTTCCTGCAATTCTGCCCCGCTTTCAAGTCCTCTTGGCAGCCTTACTTCAGTCTATTTTTGGATGATAGCTGTCATTTATAACTCTGCAGGTTTGTGAATTACAGTGCCCCTGAGCTCCTTTCTTCAACTCGCTTTCTTGTGACCTGGCCGCAACACCGCAGGATGGCTTCAGGCCCTAATCTGGTTCCGGCCCGGCATGCTGAGCCTTTGGTTAATTCCTCTTCCTGGTGGAAATGAGAGTTAAATTTGCCCGTTCAGACACCTCCAGCTAGTCTCTCATTGGTTCTCGCTATTCCTGTTCATCTTCCGCAGAAATTGCAAACTGGGCCAAACAGGAGGTTAAAGGGACTGACTCTCCAAGTCGGGAGAGTGTTAGTAAAGCGTCTGGAATGTTGCACCCGAGTACCAGGGGAGGAAAACTGAGACATATTTGAACACGTCTCCCGTTCACATGCTTGATCATACTCTGGGTTCCACATGAATGTTTTAGCTGAAGGAAGAATACCTTAAACCTGGAGAGTTGAAACCCGTGGAATGGGTACCATGCAATATGACTTCAAAGGGTCTTCATTTGCTCACCGAACCTCTCCAATCCTATCACTGCTGCGTTTATGCCCCTGTACACACGCTTGATTCTCTTTTGGAGACATAGCAATCCATAGGTTTTAAGATACTTACTAGTCAGGTACATTCTTAGGCGTTTAATATGGGGTGTTGAGTCCATTTCGTTGAGCAAGGAGTAGCTCTTGTCTATTCCATATTTGGCTTAAGGAACTTTATCTGTGCTCATTTCAATCTCTGGTTTTATGCAGCACCCCAACTCACCTTTCCCCTTAAGCAAGCATAAGTTGGTTTTCTAAATTTGAGACCCTGTTCTGTTTTGGAATGCAGTTCCTGTGTAGCCAAGTTTACATTCCGTGTATTAGTGATATCTTATGATGTTTCTTTTTCTGTGTGACTTATTTCAGTTAGAATCATCATACCTGAATCCACTCATTATGCTGCTACGGGCCTGATGACATAGATTTCATTGCTGAGTGATACTGCATTGTACGTAAGTACCACAAGTTCTTTATCCATTTTTCACTTTCTGTGATATTGAACTTGTACGGTAAACGAGGTTCTTGTAAACGGAGGCGTCCCAAACTTTGGGGTGGCTGTGTCTTTTTGATTTTAATTTCCCTAAGCTATAGGACCATAAGTGGCAGTGCCCTAGGCTCTGTTGCTTTGTTTTTTAGATGTTTCAGGAAACACCATACACTTCTCCCGAGTGGTTGTTGGCAATTTACATCCCGCCCATCAGCATAACAAGGCTCCCATTTCTCCATGGCTTGTCCTGCCTTTCTGGATTTTACACTTTTTTCAGATGGCCCTTTTGACCGGGGGGAAGTGAGACTTCATTGTAGTGCAGATTTCCTTTGCAAGCTTGCTTGGTTGGCCAAAAAGGGCGTATGCGTTTTTTCCTGAATATATTCAGGAAAAAACGCATACGCCCTTTTTGGCCAAGTGCATCATTGTGGACGTTCTGCCTCTTTTCCTATGCTTTCAATGCAATTCCAGTCTACCTCCTGAAATCGGTTTCCTGCAATTCTGCCCCGCTTTCAAGTCCTCTTGGCAGCCTTACTTCAGTCTATTTTTGGACGATAGCTGTCATTTATAACTCTGCAGGTTTGTGAATTACAGTGCCCCTGAGCTCCTTTCTTCAACTCGCTTTCTTTTGAGCTGGCCGCAACACCGCAGGATGGCTTCAGGCCCTAATCTGGTTCTGGCATGGCACGCTGAGCCTTTGGTTAATTCCTCTTCCTGGTAGGAAATGAGAGTTAAATTTGCCCGTCCAGACACCTCCAGCTAGTCTCCATTGGTTCTCGCTATTCCTGTTCATCTTCCGCAGAAATTGCAAACTGGGCCAAACAGGAGGTTAAAGGGACTGACTCTCCAAGTGGGGAGAGTGTTAGTAAAGCGTCTGGAATGTTGCACCCGAGTACCAGGGGAGGAAAACTGAGACATATTTGAACACGTCTCCCGTTCACATGGTTGATCATACTTGGGTTCCACATGCATGTTTTAGCTGAAGGAAGAATACCTTAAACCTGGAGAGTTGAGACCCGTGTAATGGGTACCATGCAATATGATTTCAAAGGGTCTTCCTTTGCTCACCGAACCTCTCCAATCCTATCACTGCTGCGTTTATGCCCCTGTACACATGCTTGATTCTCTTTCGGAGACATAGCAATCCATAGGTTTTAAGATACTTACTAGTCAGGTACATTCTTAGGCGTTTAATATGCGGTGTTGAGTCCATTTCGTTGAGCAAGGAGTAGCTCTTGTCTATTCCATATTTGACTTAAGGAACTTTATCTGTGCTCATTTCAATCTCTGGTTTTATGCAGCACCCCAACTCACTTTTACCCTTAAGCAAGCATAAGTTGGTTTTCTAAATTTGAGACCATGTTCTGTTCTGTAATTCAGTTCCTGTGTAGCCAAGTTTACATTCCGTGTATTACTGATATCTTATGATGTTTCTTTTTCTGTGTGACTTATTTCAGTTAGAATCATCATACCTGAATCCACTCATTGTGATGCTAAGGGCCTGATGACATAGATTTCATTGCTGAGTGATATTGCTTTGTAAGTAAATACCACAACTTCTTTATCCATTTTTCACTTTCTGCGATGTTGAACTTGTACTGTAAACGAGGTTCTTGTAAACAGAGGCGTCCCAAACTTTGGGGTGGCTGTGTCTGTTTGATTTTAATTTCCCTAAGCTATAGGACCATAAGTGGCAGTGCCCTAGGCTCTGTTGCTTTGTTTTTTAGATGTTTCAGGAAACACCATACACTTCTCCCGAGTGTCTGTTGGCAGTTTACATCCCGCCCATCAGCATAACAAGGCTCCCAGTTCTCCATGGCCTGTCCTGCCTTTCTGGATTTTACACTTTTTTCAGATGGCCCTTTTGACCGAGGGGAAGTGAGACTTCATTGTAGTGCAGATTTCCTTTGCAAGCTTGCTTGGTTGGCCAAAAAGGGCGTATGCGTTTTTTCCTGAATATATTCAGGAAAAAACGCATACGCCCTTTTTGGCCAAGTGCATCATTGTGGACGTTCTGCCTCTTTTCCTATGCTTTCAATGCAATTCCAGTCTACCTTCTGAAATCGGTTTCCTGCAATTCTGCCCCACTTTCAAGTCCTCTTGGCAGCCTTACTTCAGTCTATTTTTGGACGATAGCTGTCATTTATAACTCTGCAGGTTTGTGAATTACAGTGCCCCTGAGCTCCTTTCTTCAACTCGCTTTCTTGTGACATGGCCGCAACACCGCAGGATGGCTTCAGGCCCTAATCTGGTTCCGGCCCGGCATGCTGAGCCTTTGGTTAATTCCTCTTCCTGGTGGGAAATGAGAGTTAAATTTGCCCGTCCAGACACCTCCAGCTAGCCTCTCATTGGTTCTCGCTATTCCTGTTCATCTTCCGCAGAAATTGCAAACTGGGCCCAACAGGAGGTTAAAGGGACTGACTCTCCAAGTGGGGAGAGTGTTAGTAAAGCGTCTGGATTGTTGCACCCGAGTACCAGGGGAGGAAAACTGAGACATATTTGAACACGTCTCCCGATCACATGGTTGATCATACTCTAGGTTCCACATGCATGGTTTAGCTGAAGGAAGAATACCTTAAACCTGGGTAGTTGAAACCCGTGGAATGGGTACCATGCAATATGACTTCAAAGGGTCTTCATTTGCTCACCGAACCTCTCCAATCCTATCACTGCTGCGTTTATGCCCCTGTACACATGCTTGATTCTCTTTCGGAGACATAGCAATCCATAGGTTTTAAGATACTTACTAGTCAGGTACATTCTTAGGCGTTTAATATGGGGTGTTGAGTCCATTTCGTTGAGCAAGAGTAGCTCTTGTCTATTCCATATTTGGCTTAAGGAACTTTATCTGTGCTCATTTCAATCTCTGGTTTTATGCAGCACCCCAACTCACCTTTACCCTTAAGCAAGAATAAGTTGGTTTTCTAAATTTGAGACCCTGTTCTGTTCTGTAATTCAGTTCCTGTGTAGCCAAGTTTACATTCCGTGTATTACTGATATCTTATGATGTTTCTTTTTCTGTGTGACTTATTTCAGTTAGAATCATCATACCTGAATCCACTCATTGTGCTGCTAAGGGCCTGATGACACAGATTTCATTGCTGAGTGATATTGCTTTGTAAGTGAATACCACAACTTCTTTATCCATTTTTCACTTTCTGCGATGTTGAACTTGTACTGTAAACGAGGTTCTTGTAAACAGAGCCGTTCCAAACTTTGGGGTGGCTGTGTCTTTTTGATTTTAATTTCCCTAAGCTATAGGACCATAAGTGGAAGTACCCTAGGCTCTGTTGCTTTGTTTTTTAGATGTTTCAGGAAACACCATACACTTCTCCCAAGTGTCTGTTGGCAATTTACATCCCGCCCATCAGCATAACAAGGCTCCCAGTTCTCAATAGCCTGTTGCCTTTCTGGATTTTACACTTTTTTCAGATGGCCCTTTTGACCGGGGGGAAGTGAGACTTCATTGTAGTGCAGATTTCCTTTGCAAGCTTGCTTGGTTGGCCAAAAAGGGCGTATGCGTTTTTTCCTGAATATATTCAGGAAAAAACGCATACGCCCTTTTTGGCCAAGTGCATCATTGTGGACGTTCTGCCTCTTTTCCTATGCTTTCAATGCTATTCCAGTCTACCTTCTGAAATCGGTTTCCTGCAATTCTGCCCCGCTTTCAAGTCCTCTTGGCAGCCTTACTTCAGTCTATTTTTGGACGATAGCTGTCATTTATAACTCTGCAGGTTTGTGAATTACAGTGCCCCTGAGCTCCTTTCTTCAACTCGCTTTCTTGTGACATGGCCGCAACACCGCAGGATGGCTTCAGGCCCTAATCTGGTTCCGGCCCGGCATGCTGAGCCTTTGGTTAATTCCTCTTCCTGGTGGGAAATGAGAGTTAAATTTGCCCGTCCAGACACCTCCAGCTAGCCTCTCATTGGTTCTCGCTATTCCTGTTCATCTTCCGCAGAAATTGCAAACTGGGCCCAACAGGAGGTTAAAGGGACTGACTCTCCAAGTGGGGAGAGTGTTAGTAAAGCGTCTGGATTGTTGCACCCGAGTACCAGGGGAGGAAAACTGAGACATATTTGAACACGTCTCCCGATCACATGGTTGATCATACTCTAGGATCCACATGCATGGTTTAGCTGAAGGAAGAATACCTTAAACCTGGGTAGTTGAAACCCGTGGAATGGGTACCATGCAATATGACTTCAAAGGGTCTTCATTTGCTCACCGAACCTCTCCAATCCTATCACTGCTGCGTTTATGCCCCTGTACACATGCTTGATTCTCTTTCGGAGACATAGCAATCCATAGGTTTTAAGATACTTACTAGTCAGGTACATTCTTAGGCGTTTAATATGGGGTGTTGAGTCCATTTCATTGAGCAAGAGTAGCTCTTGTCTATTCCATATTTGGCTTAAGGAACTTTATCTGTGCTCATTTCAATCTCTGGTTTTATGCAGCACCCCAACTCACCTTTACCCTTAAGCAAGAATAAGTTGGTTTTCTAAATTTGAGACCCTGTTCTGTTCTGTAATTCAGTTCCTGTGTAGCCAAGTTTACATTCCGTGTATTACTGATATCTTATGATGTTTCTTTTTCTGTGTGACTTATTTCAGTTAGAATCATCATACCTGAATCCACTCATTGTGCTGCTAAGGGCCTGATGACACAGATTTCATTGCTGAGTGATATTGCTTTGTAAGTGAATACCACAACTTCTTTATCCATTTTTCACTTTCTGCGATGTTGAACTTGTACTGTAAACGAGGTTCTTGTAAACAGAGCCGTTCCAAACTTTGGGGTGGCTGTGTCTTTTTGATTTTAATTTCCCTAAGCTATAGGACCATAAGTGGAAGTACCCTAGGCTCTGTTGCTTTGTTTTTTAGATGTTTCAGGAAACACCATACACTTCTCCCAAGTGTCTGTTGGCAATTTACATCCCGCCCATCAGCATAACAAGGCTCCCAGTTCTCAATAGCCTGTTGCCTTTCTGGATTTTACACTTTTTTCAGATGGCCCTTTTGACCGGGGGGAAGTGAGACTTCATTGTAGTGCAGATTTCCTTTGCAAGCTTCTTGGTTGGCCAAAAAGGGCGTATGCGTTTTTTCCTGAATATATTCAGGAAAAAACGCATACGCCCTTTTTGGCCAAGTGCATCATTGTGGACGTTCTGCCTCTTTTCCTATGCTTTCAATGCAATTCCAGTCTACCTCCTGAAATCGGTTTCCTGCAATTCTGCCCCGCATTCAAGTCCTCTTGGCAGCCTTACTTCAGTCTATTTTTGGACGATAGCTGTCATTTATAACTCTGCAGGTTTGTGAATTACAGTGCCCCTGAGCTCCGTTCTTCAACTCGGTTTCTTTTGAGCTGGCCGCAACACCGCAGGATGGCTTCAGGCCCTAATCTGGTTCCGGCACGGCACGCTGAGCCTTTGGTTATTTCCTCTTCCTGGTGGGAAATGAGAGTTAAATTTGCCCGTCCAGACACCTCCAGCTAGTCTCTCATTGGTTCTCGCTATTCCTGTTCATCTTCCGCAGAAATTGCAAACTGGGCCAAACAGGAGGTTAAAGGCGCTGACTCTCCAAGTGGGGAGAGTGTTAGTAAAGCGTCTGGAATGTTGCACCCGAGTACCAGGGGAGGAAAACTGAGACATATTTGAACACGTCTCCCGTTCACATGGTTGATCATACTTGGGTTCCACATGCATGTTTTAGCTGAAGGAAGAATACCTTAAACCTGGAGAGTTGAGACCCGTGTAATGGGTACCATGCAGTATGAATTCAAAGGGTCTTCATTTGCTCACCGAACCTCTCCAATCCTATCACTGCTGCGTTTATGCCCCTGTACACATGCTTGATTCTCTTTTGGAGACATAGCAATCCATAGGTTTTACGATACTTACTAGTCAGGTACATTCTTAGGCATTTAATATGCGGTGTTGAGTCCATTTCGTTGAGCAAGGAGTAGCTCTTGTCTATTCCATATTTGACTTAAGGAACTTTATCTGTGCTCATTTCAATCTCTGGTTTTATGCAGCACCCCAACTCACCTTTACCCTTAAGCAAGAATAAGTTGGTTTTCTAAATTTGAGACCCTGTTCTGTTCTGTAATTCAGTTCCTGTGTAGCCAAGTTTACATTCCGTGTATTGCTGATATCTTATGATGTTTCTTTTTCTGTGTGACTTATTTCAGTTAGAATCATCATACCTGAATCCACTCATTGTGATGCTAAGGGCCTGATGACATAGATTTCATTGCTGAGTGATATTGCTTTGTAAATAAATACCACAACTTCTTTATCCATTTTTCACTTTCTGCGATGTTGAACTTGTACTGTAAACGAGGTTCTTGTAAACAGAGGCGTCCCAAACTTTGGGGTGGCTGTGTCTTTTTGATTTTAATTTCCCTAAGCTATAGAACCATAAGTGGAAGTACCCTAGGCTCTGTTGCTTTGTTTTTTAGATGTTTCAGGAAACACCATACACTTCTCCCGAGTGTCTGTTGGCAATTTACATCCCGCCCATCAGCATAACAAGGCTCCCAGTTCTCCATGGCCTGTCCTGCCTTTCTGGATTTTACACTTTTTTCAGATGGCCCTTTTGACCGGGGGGAAGTGAGACTTCATTGTAGTGCAGATTTCCTTTCCAAGCTTGCTTGGTTGGCCAAAAAGGGCGTATGCGTTTTTTCCTGAATATATTCAGGAAAAAACGCATACGCCCTTTTTGGCCAAGTGCATCATTGTGGACGTTCTGCCTCTTTTCCTATGCTTTCAATGCAATTCCAGTTTACCTCCTGAAATCGGTTTCCTGCAATTCTGCCCCGCTTTCAAGTCCTCTTGGCAGCCTTACTTCAGTCTATTTTTGGACGATAGCTGTCATTTATAACTCTGCAGGTTTGTGAATTACAGTGCCCCTGAGCTCCTTTCTTCAACTTGCTTTCTTGTGACCTGGCCGCAACACCGCAGGATGGCTTCAGGCCCTAATCTGGTTCCGGCACGGCACGCTGAGCCTTTGGTTATTTCCTCTTCCTGGTGGGAAATGAGAGTTAAATTTGCCCGTCCAGACACCTCCAGCTAGTCTCTCATTGGTTCTCGCTATTCCTGTTCATCTTCCGCAGAAATTGCAAACTGGGCCAAACAGGAGGTTAAAGGGACTGACTCTCCAAGTGGGGAGAGTGTTAGTAAAGCGTCTGGAATGTTGCACCCGAGTACCAGGGGAGGAAAACTGAGACATATTTGAACACGTCTCCTGATCACATGGTTGATCATACTCTAGGTTCCACATGCATGTTTTAGCTGAAGGAAGAATACCTTAAACCTGGGTAGTTGAAACCCGTGGAATGGGTACCATGCAATATGACTTCAAAGGGTCTTCATTTGCTCACCGAACCTCTCCAATCCTATCACTGCTGCGTTTATGCCCCTGTACACATGCTTGATTCTCTTTCGGAGACATAGCAATCCATAGGTTTTAAGATACTTACTAGTCAGGTACATTCTTAGGCGTTTAATATGGGGTGTTGAGTCCATTTCGTTGAGCAAGGAGTAGCTCTTGTCTATTCCATATTTGGCTTAAGGAACTTTATCTGTGCTCATTTCAATCTCTGGTTTTATGCAGCACCCCAACTCACCTTTACCCTTAAGCAAGAATAAGTTGGTTATCTAAATTTGAGACCCTGTTCTGTTCTGTAATTCAGTTCCTGTGTAGCCAAGTTTCCATTCCGTGTATTACTGATATCTTATGATGTTTCTTTTTCTGTGTGACTTATTTCAGTTAGAATCATCATACCTGAATCCACTCATTGTGCTGCTAAGGGCCTGATGACACAGATTTCATTGCTGATTGATATTGCTTTGTAAGTGAATACCACAACTTCTTTATCCATTTTTCACTTTCTGCGATGTTGAACTTCTACTGTAAACGAGGTTCTTGTAAACAGAGCCGTTCCAAACTTTGGGGTGGCTGTGTCTTTTTGATTTTAATTTCCCTAAGCTATAGGACCATAAGTGGAAGTACCCTAGGCTCTGTTGCTTTGTTTTTTAGATGTTTCAGGAAACACCATACACTTCTCCCAAGTGTCTGTTGGCAATTTACATCCCGCCCATCAGCATAACAAGGCTCCCAGTTCTCAATGGCCTGTTGCCTTTCTGGATTTTACACTTTTTTCAGATGGCCCTTTTGACCGGGGGGAAGTGAGACTTCATTGTAGTGCAGATTTCCTTTGCAAGCTTGCTTGGTTGGCCAAAAAGGGCGTATGCGTTTTTTCCTGAATATATTCAGGAAAAAACGCATACGCCCTTTTTGGCCAAGTGCATCATTGTGGACGTTCTGCCTCTTTTCCTATGTTTTCAATGCAATTCCAGTCTACCTCCTGAAATTGGTTTCCTGCAATTCTGCCCCGCTTTCAAGTCCTCTTGGCAGCCTTACTTCAGTCTATTTTTGGACGATAGCTGTCATTTATAACTCTGCAGGTTTGTGAATTACAGTGCCCCTGAGCTCCTTTCTTCAACTCGCTTTCTTTTGAGCTGGCCGCAACACCGCAGGATGGCTTCAGGCCCTAATCTGGTTCCGGTACGGCACGCTGAGCCTTTGGATATTTCCTCTTCCTGGTGGGAAATGAGAGTTAAATTTGCCCGTCCAGACACCTCCAGCTAGCCTCTCATTGGTTCTCGCTATTCCTGTTCATCTTCCACAGAAATTACAAACTGGGCCAAACAGGAAGTTAAAGGGACTGACTCTCCAAGTGGGGAGAGTGTTAGTAAAGCGTCTGGAATGTTGCACCCAAGTACCAGGGGAGGGAAACTGAGACATATTTGAACACGTCTCCCGATCACATGGTTGATCATACGCTAGGTTCCACATGCATGTTTTAGCTGAAGGAAGAATACCTTAAACCTGGGTAGTTGAAACCCGTGGAATGCGTACCATGCAATATGACTTCAAAGGGTCTTCATTTGCTCACCGAACCTCTCCAATCCTATCACTGCTGCGTTTATGCCCCTGTACACATGCTTGATTCTCTTTCGGAGACATAGCAATCCATAGGTTTTAAGATACTTACTAGTCAGGTACATTCTTAGGCGTTTAATATGCGGTGTTGAGTCCATTTCGTTGAGCAAGGAGTAGCTCTTGTCTATTCCATATTTGACTTAAGGAACTTTATCTGTGCTCATTTCAATCTCTGGTTTTATGCAGCACCCCAACTCACCTTTCCCCTTAAGCAAGCATAAGTTGGTTTTCTAAATTTGAGACCCTGTTCTGTTCTGTAATTCAGTTCCTGTGTAGCCAAGTTTCCATTCCGTGTATTACTGATATCTTATGATGTTTCTTTTTCTGTGTGACTTACTTCAGTTAGAATCATCATACCTGAATCCACTCATTGTGCTGCTAAGGGCCTGATGACACAGATTTCATTGCTGAGTGATATTGCTTTGTAAGTAAATACCACAACTTCTTTATCCATTTTTCACTTTCTGCGATGTTGAACTTGTACTGTAAACGAGGTTCTTGTAAACAGAGCCGTTCCAAACTTTGGGGTGGCTGTGTCTTTTTGATTTTAATTTCCCTAAGCTATAGGACCATAAGTGGAAGTGCCCTAGTTTCTGTTGCTTTGTTTTTTAGATGTTTCAGGAAACACCATACACTTCTCCCGAGTGGTTGTTGGCAATTTACATCCCGCCCATCAGCATAACAATGCTCCCAGTTCTCCATGGCCTGTCCTGCCTTTCTGGATTTTACACTTTTTTCAGATGGCCCTTTTTGACCGGGGGGAAGTGAGACTTCATTGTAGTGCAGATTTCCTTTGCAAGCTTGCTTGGTTGGCCAAAAAGGGCGTATGCGTTTTTTCCTGAATATATTCAGGAAAAAACGCATATGCCCTTTTTGGCCAAGTGCATCATTGTGGACGTTCTGCCTCTTCTCCTATGCTTTCAATGCAATTCCAGTCTACCTCCTGAAATCGGTTTCCTGCAATTCTGCCCCGCTTTCAAGTCCTCTTGGCAGCCTTACTTCAGTCTATTTTTGGACGATAGCTGTCATTTATAACTCTGCAGGTTTGTGAATTACAGTGCCCCTGAGCTCCTTTCTTCAACTCGCTTTCTTGTGACCTGGCCGCAACACCGCAGGATGGCTTCAGGCCCTAATCTGGTTCCGGCCCGGCATGCTGAGCCTTTGGTTAATTCCTCTTCCTGGTGGGAAATGAGAGTTAAATTTGCCCGTCCAGACACCTCTAGCTACCCTCTCATTGGTTCTCGCTATTCCTGTTCATCTTCCGCAGAAATTGCAAACTGGGCCAAACAGGAGGTTAAAGGGACTGACTCTCCAAGTGGGGAGAGTGTTAGTAAAGCGTCTGGAATGTTGCACCCGAGTACCAGGGGAGGAAAACTGAGACATATTTGAACACGTCTCCTGATCACATGGTTGATCATACTCTAGGTTCCACATGCATGTTTTAGCTGAAGGAAGAATACCTTAAACCTGGGTAGTTGAAACCCGTGGAATGGGTACCATGCAATATGACTTCAAAGGGTCTTCATTTGCTCACCGAACCTCTCCAATCCTATCACTGCTGCGTTTATGCCCCTGTACACATGCTTGATTCTCTTTCGGAGACATAGCAATCCATAGGTTTTAAGATACTTACAAGTCAGGTACATTCTTAGGCGTTTAATATGGGGTGTTGAGTCCATTTCGTTGAGCAAGGAGTAGCTCTTGTCTATTCGATATTTGGCTTAAGGAACTTTATCTGTGCTCATTTCAATCTCTGGTTTTATGCAGCACCCCAACTCACCTTTACCCTTAAGCAAGCATAAGTTGTTTTTCTAAATCTGAGACCCTGTTCTGTTCTGTAATTCAGTTCCTGTGTAGCCAAGTTTCCATTCCGTGTATTACTGATATCTTATGATGTTTCTTTTTCTGTGTGACTTATTTCAGTTAGAATCATCATACCTGAATCCACTCATTGTGCTGCTAAGGACCTGATGACATAGATTTCATTGCTGAGCGATATTGCTTTGTAAGTGAATACCACAACTTCTTTATCCATTTTTCACTTTCTGCGATGTTGAACTTGTACTGTAAACGAGGTTCTTGTAAACAGAGCCGTTCCAAACTTTGGGGTGGCTGTGCCTTTTGGATTTTAATTTCCCTAAGCTATAGGACCATAAGTGGAAGTGCCCTAGGCTCTGTTGCTTTGTTTTTTAAATGTTTCAGGAAACACCATACACTTCTCCCAAGTGTCTGTTGGCAATTTACATCCCGCCCATCAGCATAACAAGGCTCCCAGTTCTCAATGGCCTGTTGCCTTTCTGGATTTTACACTTTTTTCAGATGGCCCTTTTGACCGGGGGGAAGTGAGACTTCATTGTAGTGCAGATTTCCTTTGCAAGCTTGCTTGGTTGGCCAAAAAGGGCGTATGCGTGTTTTCCTGAATATATTCAGGAAAAAACGCATACGCCCTTTTTGGCCAAGTGCATCATTGTGGACGTTCTGCCTCTTTTCCTATGCTTTCAATGCAATTCCAGTCTACCTCCTGAAATCGGTTTCCTGCAATTCTGCCCCGCTTTCAAGTCCTCTTGGCAGCCTTACTTCAGTGTATTTTTGGACGATAGCTGTCATTTATAACTCTGCAGGTTTGTGAATTACAGTGCCCCTGAGCTCCTTTCTTCAACTCGCTTTCTTGTGACCTGGCCGCAACACCGCAGGATGGCTTCAGGCCCTAATCTGCTTCCGGCCCGGCATGCTGAGCCTTTGGTTAATTCCTCTTCCTGGTGGGAAATGAGAGTTAAATTTGCAAGTCCAGACACCTCCAGCTAGCCTCTCATTGGTTCTCGCTATTCCTGTTCATCTTCCGCAGAAATTGCAAACTGGGCCAAACAGGAGGTTAAAGGGACTGACTCTCCAAGTGGGGGAGAGTGTTAGTAAAGCGTCTGGAATGTTGCACCCGAGTACCAGGGGAGGAAAACTGAGACATATTTGAACACGTCTCCCGATCACATGGTTGATCATACTCTAGGTTCCACATTCATGTTTTAGCTGAAGTAATCATACCTTAAACCTGGGTAGTTGAAACCCGTGGAATGGGTACCATGCAATATGACTTCAAAGGGTCTTCATTTGCTCACCGAACCTCTGCAATCCTATCACTGCTGCGTTTATGCCCCTGTACACAAGCTTGATTCTCTTTCGGAGACATAGCAATCCATAGGTTTTAAGATACTTACTAGTCAGGTACATTCTTAGGCGTTTAATATGGGGTGTTGAGTCCATTTCGTTGAGCAAGGAGTAGCTCTTGTCTATTCCATATTTGGCTTAAGGAACTTTATCTGTGCTCATTTCAATCTCTGGTTTTATGCAGCACCCCAACTCACCTTTACCCTTAAGCAAGCATAAGTTGGTTTTCTAAATTTGAGACTCTGTTCTGTTCTGTAATTCAGTTCCTGTGTAGCCAAGTTTACATTACGTGTATTAGTGATATCTTATGATGTTTCTTTTTCTGTGTGACTTATTTCAGTTAGAATCATCGTACCTCAATCTACTCATTATGCTGCTACGGGCCTGATGACATAGATTTCATTGCTGAGTGATACTGCATTGTACGTAAGTACCACAAGTTCTTTATCCATTTTTCACTTTCTGCGATGTTGAACTTGTACTGTAAACGAGGTTCTTGTAAACAGAGCCGTTCCATACTTTGGGGTGGCTGTGTCTTTTTGATTTTAATTTCCCTAAGCTATAGGACCATAAGTGGAAGTGCCCTAGGCTCTGTTGCTTTGTTTTTTAGATGTTTCAGGAAACACCATACACTTCTCCCAAGTGTCTGTTGGCAATTTACATCCCACCCATCAGCATAACAAGGCTCCCAGTTCTCAATGGCCTGTTGCCTTTCTGGATTTTACACTTTTTTCAGATGGCCCTTTTGACCGGGGGGAAGTGAGACTTCATTGTAGTGCAGATTTCCTTTGCAAGCTTGCTTGGTTGGCCAAAAAGGGCGTATGCGTTTTTTCCTGAATATATTCAGGAAAAAACGCATACGCCCTTTTTGGCCAAGTGCATCATTGTGGACGTTCTGCCTCTTTTCCTATGCTTTCAATGCAATTCCAGTCTACCTCCTGAAATCGGTTTCCTGCAATTCTGCCCCGCTTTCAAGTCCTCTTGGCAGCCTTACTTCAGTCTATTTTTGGACAATAGCTGTCATTTATAACTCTGCAGGTTTGTGAATTACAGTGCCCCTGAGCTCCTTTCTTCAACTTGCTTTCTTGTGACCTGGCCGCAACACCGCAGGATGGCTTCAGGACCTAATTTGGTTCCGGCACGGCACGCTGAGCCTTTGGTTATTTCCTCTTCCTGGTGGGAAATGAGAGTTAAATTTGCCCGTCCAGACACCTCCAGCTAGTCTCTCATTGGTTCTCGCTATTCCTGTTCATCTTCCGCAGAAATTGCAAACTGGGCCAAACAGGAGGTTAAAGGCGCTGACTCTCCAAGTGGGGAGAGTGTTAGTAAAGCGTCTGGAAGGTTGCACCCGAGTACCAGGGGAGGAAAACTGAGACATATTTGAACACATCTCCCGATCACATGGTTGATCATACTCTAGGTTCCACATGCATGTTTTAGCTGAAGGAAGAATACCTTAAACCTGGGTAGTTGAAACCCGTGGAATGGGTACCATGCAATATGACTTCAAAGGGTCTTCATTTGCTCACCGAACCTCTCCAATCCTATCACTGCTGCGTTTATGCCCCTGTACACATGCTTGATTCTCTTTCGGAGACATAGCAATCCATAGGTTTTAAGATACTTACTAGTCAGGTACATTCTTAGGCGTTTAATATGGGGTGTTGAGTCCATTTCGTTGAGCAAGGAGTAGCTCTTGTCTATTCCATATTTGGCTTAAGGAACTTTATCTGTGCTCATTTCAATCTCTGGTTTTATGCAGCACCCCAACTCACCTTTACCCTTAAGCAAGAATAAGTTGGTTTTCTAAATTTGAGACCCTGTTCTGTTCTGTAATTCAATTCCTGTGTAGCCAAGTTTACATTCCGTGTATTACTGATATCTTATGATGTTTCTTTTTCTGTGTGACTTATTTCAGTTAGAATCATCATACCTGAATCCACTCATTGTGCTGCTAAGGGCCTGATGACACAGATTTCATTGCTGAGTGATATTGCTTTGTAAGTAAATACCACAACTTCTTTATCCATTTTTCACTTTCTGCGATGTTGAACTTGTACTGTAAATGAGGTTCTTGTAAACAGAGCCGTTCCAAACTTTGGGGTGGCTGTGTCTTTTTGATTTTAATTTCCCTAAGCTATAGGACCATAAGTGGAAGTGCCCTAGGTTCTGTTGCTTTGTTTTTTAGATGTTTCAGGAAACACCATACACTTCTCCCGACTGGTTGTTCGCAATTTACATCCCGCCCATCAGCATAACAAGGCTCCCAGTTCTCCATGGCCTGTCCTGCCTTTCTGGATTTTACACTTTTTTCAGATGGCCCTTTTGACCGGGGGGAAGTGAGACTTCATTGTAGTGCAGATTTCCTTTGCAAGCTTGCTTGGTTGGCCAAAAAGGGCGTATGCGTTTTTTCCTGAATATATTCAGGAAAAAACGCATACGCCCTTTTTGGCCAAGTGCATCATTGTGGACGTTCTGCCTCTTTTCCTATGCTTTCAATGCAATTCCAGTCTACCTCCTGAAATCGGTTTCCTGCAATTCTGCCCCGCTTTCAAGTCCTCTTGGCAGCCTTACTTCAGTGTATTTTTGGACGATAGCTGTCATTTATAACTCTGCAGGTTTGTGAATTACAGTGCCCCTGAGCTCCTTTCTTCAACTTGCTTTCTTGTGACCTGGCCGCAACACCGCAGGATGGCTTCAGGTCCTAATCTGGTTCCGGCACGGCACGCTGAGCCTTTGGTTAATTCCTCTTCCTGGTGGGAAAGGAGAGTTAAATTTGCCCGTCCAGACACCTCCAGCTAGTCTCTCATTGGTTCTCGCTATTCCTGTTCATCTTCCGCAGAAATTGCAAACTGGGCCAAACAGGAGGTTAAAGGCGCTGACTCTCCAAGTGGGGAGAGTGTTAGTAAAGCGTCTGGAATGTTGCACCCGAGTACCAGGGGAGGAAAACTGAGACATATTTGAACACGTCTCCCATTCACATGGTTGATCATACTTGGGTTCCACATGCATGTTTTAGCTGAAGGAAGAATACCTTAAACCTGGAGAGTTAAGACCCGTGTAATGGGTACCATGCAATATGACTTCAAAGGGTCTTCATTTTCTCACCGAACCTCTCCAATCCTATCACTGCTGCGTTTATGCCCCTGTACACATGCTTGATTTTCTTTCGGAGACATAGCAATCCATAGGTTTTAAGATACTTACTAGTCAGGTACATTCTTAGGCGTTTAATATGGGGTGTTGAGTCCATTTCATTGAGCAAGGAGTAGCTCTTGTCTATTCCATATTTGACTTAAGGAACTTTATCTGTGCTCATTTCAATCTCTGGTTTTATGCAGCACCCCAACTCACCTTTCCCCTTAAGCAAGCATAAGTTGGTTTTCTAAATTTGAGACCCTGTTCTGTTCTGTAATTCAGTTCCTGTGTAGCCAAGTTTACATTCCGTGTATTACTGATATCTTATGATGTTTCTATTTCTGTGTGACTTACTTCAGTTAGAATCATCATACCTGAATCCACTCATTGTGCTGCTAAGGGCCTGATGACACAGATTTCATTGCTGAGTGATATTGCTTTGTAAGTAAATACCACAACTTCTTTATCCATTTTTCACTTTCTGCGATGTTGAACTTGTACTGTAAACGAGGTTCTTGTAAACAGAGCCGTTCCAAACTTTGGGGTGGCTGTGTCTTTTTGATTTTAATTTCCTTAAGCTATAGGACCATAAGTGGAAGTGCCCTAGGTTCTGTTGCTTTGTTTTTAGCTGTTTCAGGAAACACCATACACTTCTCCCGAGTGGTTGTTGGCAATTTACATCCCGCCCATCAGCATAACAAGGCTCCCAGTTCTCCATGGCCTGTCCTGCCTTTCTGGATTTTACACTTTTTTCAGATGGCCCTTTTGACCAGGGGGAAGTGAGACTTCATTGCAGTGCAGATTTCCTTTGCAAGCTTGCTTGGTTGGCCAAAAAGGGCGTATGCGTTTTTTCCTGAATATATTCAGGAAAAAACGCATACGCCCTTTTTGGCCAAGTGCATCATTGTGGACGTTCTGCCTCTTCTCCTATGCTTTCAATGCAATTCCAGTCTACCTCTTGAAATCGGTTTCCTGCAATTCTGCCCCGCTTTCAAGTCCTCTTGGCAGCCTTACTTCAGTCTATTTTTGGACGATAGCTGTCATTTATAACTCTGCAGGTTTGTGAATTACAGTGCCCCTGAGCTCCTTTCTTCAACTCGCTTTCTTGTGACCTGGCCGCAACACCACAGGATGGCTTCAGGCCCTAATCTGGTTCCGGCCCGGCATGCTGAGCCTTTGGTTAATTCCTCTTCCTGGTGGGAAATGAGAGTTAAATTTGCCCGTCCAGACACCTCCAGCTAGCCTCTCATTGGTTCTCGCTATTCCTGTTCATCTTCCGCAGAAATTGCAAACTGGGCCAAACAGGAGGTTAAAGGGACTGACTCTCCAAGTGGGGAGAGTGTTAGTAAAGCGTCTGGAATGTTGCACCCGAGTACCAGGGGAGGAAAACTGAGACATATTTGACCACGTCTCTCGATCACATGGTTGATCATACTCTAGGTTCCACATGCATGTTTTAGCTGAAGGAAGAATACCTTAAACCTGGGTAGTTGAAACCCGTGGAATGGGTACCATGCAATATGACTTCAAAGGGTCTTCATTTGCTCACCGAACCTCTCCAATCCTATCACTGCTGCGTTTATGCCCCTGTACACATGCTTGATTCTCTTTCGGAGACATAGCAATCCATAGGCTTTAAGATACTTACAAGTCAGGTACATTCTTAGGCGTTTAATATGGGGTGTTGAGTCCATTTCGTTGAGCAAGGAGTAGCTCTTGTCTATTCCATATTTGGCTTAAGGAACTTTATCTGTGCTCATTTCAATCTCTGGTTTTATGCAGCACCGCAACTCACCTTTCCCCTTAAGCAAGAATAAGTTGGTTTTCTAAATTTGAGACCCTGTTCTGTTCTGTAATTCAGTTCCTGTGTAGCCAAGTTTACATTCCGTGTATTACTGATATCTTATGATGTTTCTTTTTCTGTGTGACTTATTTCAGTTAGAATCATCATACCTGAATCCACTCATTGTGCTGCTAAGGGCCTGATGACACAGATTTCATTGCTGAGTGATATTGCTTTGTAAGTAAATACCACAACTTCTTTCTCCATTTTTCACTTTCTGCGATGTTGAACTTGTACTGTAAACGAGGTTCTTGTAAACAGAGCCGTTCCAAACTTTGGGGTGGCTGTGTCTTTTTGATTTTAATTTCCTTAAGCTATAGGACCATAAGTGGAAGTGCCCTAGGTTCTGTTGCTTTGTTTTTAGCTGTTTCAGGAAACACCATACACTTCTCCCGAGTGGTTGTTGGCAATTTACATCCCGCCCATCAGCATAACAAGGCTCCCAGTTCTCCATGGCCTGTCCTGCCTTTCTGGATTTTACACTTTTTTCAGATGGCCCTTTTGACCAGGGGGAAGTGAGACTTCATTGCAGTGCAGATTTCCTTTGCAAGCTTGCTTGGTTGGCCAAAAAGGGCGTATGCGTTTTTTCCTGAATATATTCAGGAAAAAACGCATACGCCCTTTTTGGCCAAGTGCATCATTGTGGACGTTCTGCCTCTTCTCCTATGCTTTCAATGCAATTCCAGTCTACCTCTTGAAATCGGTTTCCTGCAATTCTGCCCCGCTTTCAAGTCCTCTTGGCAGCCTTACTTCAGTCTATTTTTGGACGATAGCTGTCATTTATAACTCTGCAGGTTTGTGAATTACAGTGCCCCTGAGCTCCTTTCTTCAACTCGCTTTCTTGTGACCTGGCCGCAACACCACAGGATGGCTTCAGGCCCTAATCTGGTTCCGGCCCGGCATGCTGAGCCTTTGGTTAATTCCTCTTCCTGGTGGGAAATGAGAGTTAAATTTGCCCGTCCAGACACCTCCAGCTAGCCTCTCATTGGTTCTCGCTATTCCTGTTCATCTTCCGCAGAAATTGCAAACTGGGCCAAACAGGAGGTTAAAGGGACTGACTCTCCAAGTGGGGAGAGTGTTAGTAAAGCGTCTGGAATGTTGCACCCGAGTACCAGGGGAGGAAAACTGAGACATATTTGACCACGTCTCTCGATCACATGGTTGATCATACTCTAGGTTCCACATGCATGTTTTAGCTGAAGGAAGAATACCTTAAACCTGGGTAGTTGAAACCCGTGGAATGGGTACCATGCAATATGACTTCAAAGGGTCTTCATTTGCTCACCGAACCTCTCCAATCCTATCACTGCTGCGTTTATGCCCCTGTACACATGCTTGATTCTCTTTCGGAGACATAGCAATCCATAGGCTTTAAGATACTTACAAGTCAGGTACATTCTTAGGCGTTTAATATGGGGTGTTGAGTCCATTTCGTTGAGCAAGGAGTAGCTCTTGTCTATTCCATATTTGGCTTAAGGAACTTTATCTGTGCTCATTTCAATCTCTGGTTTTATGCAGCACCGCAACTCACCTTTCCCCTTAAGCAAGAATAAGTTGGTTTTCTAAATTTGAGACCCTGTTCTGTTCTGTAATTCAGTTCCTGTGTAGCCAAGTTTACATTCCGTGTATTACTGATATCTTATGATGTTTCTTTTTCTGTGTGACTTATTTCAGTTAGAATCATCATACCTGAATCCACTCATTGTGCTGCTAAGGGCCTGATGACACAGATTTCATTGCTGAGTGATATTGCTTTGTAAGTAAATACCACAACTTCTTTCTCCATTTTTCACTTTCTGCGATGTTGAACTTGTACTGTAAACGAGGTTCTTGTAAACAGAGCCGTTCCAAACTTTGGGGTGGCTGTGTCTTTTTGATTTTAATTTCCCTAACCTATAGGACCATAAGTGGAAGTGCTCTAGGCTCTGTTGCTTTGTTTTTTCGATGTTTCAGGAAACACCATACACTTCTCCCGAGTGGTTGTTGGCAATTTACATCCCGCCCATCAGCATAACAAGGCTCCCAGTTCTCCATGGCCTGTCCTGCCTTTCTGGATTTTACACTTTTTTCAGATGGCCCTTTTGACCGGGGGGAAGTGAGACTTCATTGTAGTGCAGATTTCCTTTGCAAGCTTGCTTGGTTGGCCAAAAAGGGCGTATGCGTTTTTTCCTGAATATATTCAGGAAAAAACGCATACGCCCTTTTTGGCCAAGTGCATCATTGTGGACGTTCTGCCTCTTTTCCTATGCTTTCAATGCAATTCCAGTCTACCTCCTGAAATCGGTTTCCTGCAATTCTGCCCCGCTTTCAAGTCCTCTTGGCAGCCTTACTTCAGTCTATTTTTGGACGATAGCTGTCATTTATAACTCTGCAGGTTTGTGAATTACAGTGCCCCTGAGCTCCTTTCTTCAACTTGCTTTCTTGTGACCTGGCCGCAACACCGCAGGATGGCTTCAGGTCCTAATCTGGTTCCGGCACGGCACGCTGAGCCTTTGGTTAATTCCTCTTCCTGGTGGGAAATGAGAGTTAAATTTGCCCGTCCAGACACCTCCAGCTAGTCTCTCATTGGTTCTCGCTATTCCTGTTCATCTTCCGCAGAAATTGCAAACTGGGCCAAACAGGCGGTTAAAGGCGCTGACTCTCCAAGTGGGGAGAGTGTTAGTAAAGCGTCTGGAATGTTGCACCCGAGTACCAGGGGAGGAAAACTGAGACATATTTGAACACGTCTCCCATTCACATGGTTGATCATACTTGGGTTCCACATGCATGTTTTAGCTGAAGGAAGAATACCTTAAACCTGGAGAGTTAAGACCCGTGTAATGGGTACCAAGCAATATGACTTCAAAGGGTCTTCATTTGCTCACCGAACCTCTCCAATCCTATCACTGCTGCGTTTATGCCCCTGTACACATGCTTGATTTTCTTTCGGAGACATAGCAATCCATAGGTTTTAAGATACTTACTAGTCAGGTACATTCTTAGGCGTTTAATATGGGGTGTTGAGTCCATTTCATTGAGCAAGGAGTAGCTCTTGTCTATTCCATATTTGACTTAAGGAACTTCATCTGTGCTCATTTCAATCTCTGGTTTTATGCAGCACCCCAACTCACCTTTCCCCTTAAGCAAGCATAAGTTGGTTTTCTAAATTTGAGACCCTGTTCTGTTCTGTAATTCAGTTCCTGTGTAGCCAAGTTTACATTCCGTGTATTACTGATATCTTATGATGTTTCTATTTCTGTGTGACTTACTTCAGTTAGAATCATCAAACCTGAATCCACTCATTGTGCTGCTAAGGGCCTGATGACACAGATTTCATTGCTGAGTGATATTGCTTTGTAAGTAAATACCACAACTTCTTTATCCATTTTTCACTTTCTGCGATGTTGAACTTGTACTGTAAACGAGGTTCTTGTAAACAGAGCCGTTCCAAACTTTGGGGTGGCTGTGTCTTTTTGATTTTAATTTCCTTAAGCTATAGGACCATAAGTGGAAGTGCCCTAGGTTCTGTTGCTTTGTTTTTAGCTGTTTCAGGAAACACCATACACTTCTCCCGAGTGGTTGTTGGCAATTTACATCCCGCCCATCAGCATAACAAGGCTCCCATTTCTCCATGGCCTGTCCTGCCTTTCTGGATTTTACACTTTTTTCAGATGGCCCTTTTGACCAGGGGGAAGTGAGACTTCATTGCAGTGCAGATTTCCTTTGCAAGCTTGCTTGGTTGGCCAAAAAGGGCGTATGTGTTTTTTCCTGAATATATTCAGGAAAAAACGCATACGCCCTTTTTGGCCAAGTGCATCATTGTGGACGTTCTGCCTCTTCTCCTATGCTTTCAATGCAATTCCAGTCTACCTCCTGAAATCGGTTTCCTGAAATTCTGCCCCGCTTTCAAGTCCTCTTGGCAGCCTTACTTCAGTCTATTTTTGGACGATAACTGTCATTTATAACTCTGCAGGTTTGTGAATTACAGTGCCCCTGAGCTCCTTTCTTCAACTCGCTTTCTTGTGACCTGGCCGCAACACCACAGGATGGCTTCAGGCCCTAATCTGGTTCCGGCCCGGCATGCTGAGCCTTTGGTTAATTCCTCTTCCTGGTGGGAAATGAGAGTTAAATTTGCCCGTCCAGACACCTCCAGCTAGCCTCTCATTGGTTCTCGCTATTCCTGTTCATCTTCCGCAGAAATTGCAAACTGGGCCAAACAGGAGGTTAAAGGGACTGACTCTCCAAGTGGGGAGAGTGTTAGTAAAGCATCTGGAATGTTGCACCCGAGTACCAGGGGAGGAAAACTGAGACATATTTGACCACGTCTCCCGATCACATGGTTGATCATACTCTAGGTTCCACATGCATGTTTTAGCTGAAGGAAGAATACCTTAAACCTGGGTAGTTGAAACCCGTGGAATGGGTACCATGCAATATGACTTCAAAGGGTCTTCATTTGCTCACCGAACCTCTCCAATCCTATCACTGCTGCGTTTATGCCCCTGTACACATGCTTGATTCTCTTTCGGAGACTTAGCAATCCATAGGCTTTAAGATACTTACAAGTCAGGTACATTCTTAGGCGTTTAATATGGGGTGTTGAGTCCATTTCGTTGAGCAAGGAGTAGCTCTTGTCTATTCCATATTTGGCTTAAGGAACTTTATCTGTGCTCATTTCAATCTCTGGTTTTATGCAGCACCCCAACTCACCTTTACCCTTAAGCAAGAATAAGTTGTTTTTCTAAATTTGAGACCCTGTTCTGTTCTGTAATTCAGTTCCTGTGTAGCCAAGTTTCCATTCCGTGTATTACTGATATCTTATGATGTTTCTTTTTCTGTGTGACTTATTTCAGTTAGAATCATCATACCTGAATCCACTCATTGTGCTGCTAAGGGCCTGATGACACAGATTTCATTGCTGAGTGATATTGCTTTGTAAGTAAATACCACAACTTCTTTATCCATTTTTCACTTTCTGCGATGTTGAACTTGTACTGTAAACGAGGTTCTTGTAAACAGAGCCGTTCCAAACTTTGGGGTGGCTGTGTCTTTTTGATTTTAATTTCCCTAAGCTATAGGACCATAAGTGGAAGTGCCCTAGGCTCTGTTGTTTTGTTTTTTAGATGTTTCAGGAAACACCATACACTTCTCCCAAGTGTCTGTTGGCAATTTACATCCCGCCCATCAGCATAACAAGGCTCCCAGTTCTCCATGGCCTGTCCTGCCTTTCTGGATTTTACACTTTTTTCAGATGGCCCTTTTGACCAGGGGGAAGTGAGACTTCATTGCAGTGCAGATTTCCTTTGCAAGCTTGCTTGGTTGGCCAAAAAGGGCGTATGCGTTTTTTCCTGAATATATTCAGGAAAAAACGCATACGCCCTTTTTGGCCAAGTGCATCATTGTGGACGTTCTGCCTCTTCTCCTATGCTTTCAATGCAATTCCAGTCTACCTCTTGAAATCGGTTTCCTGCAATTCTGCCCCGCTTTCAAGTCCTCTTGGCAGCCTTACTTCAGTCTATTTTTGGACGATAGCTGTCATTTATAACTCTGCAGGTTTGTGAATTACAGTGCCCCTGAGCTCCTTTCTTCAACTCGCTTTCTTGTGACCTGGCCGCAACACCACAGGATGGCTTCAGGCCCTAATCTGGTTCCGGCCCGGCATGCTGAGCCTTTGGTTAATTCCTCTTCCTGGTGGGAAATGAGAGTTAAATTTGCCCGTCCAGACACCTCCAGCTAGCCTCTCATTGGTTCTCGCTATTCCTGTTCATCTTCCGCAGAAATTGCAAACTGGGCCAAACAGGAGGTTAAAGGGACTGACTCTCCAAGTGGGGAGAGTGTTAGTAAAGCGTCTGGAATGTTGCACCCGAGTACCAGGGGAGGAAAACTGAGACATATTTGACCACGTCTCTCGATCACATGGTTGATCATACTCTAGGTTCCACATGCATGTTTTAGCTGAAGGAAGAATACCTTAAACCTGGGTAGTTGAAACCCGTGGAATGGGTACCATGCAATATGACTTCAAAGGGTCTTCATTTGCTCACCGAACCTCTCCAATCCTATCACTGCTGCGTTTATGCCCCTGTACACATGCTTGATTCTCTTTCGGAGACATAGCAATCCATAGGCTTTAAGATACTTACAAGTCAGGTACATTCTTAGGCGTTTAATATGGGGTGTTGAGTCCATTTCGTTGAGCAAGGAGTAGCTCTTGTCTATTCCATATTTGGCTTAAGGAACTTTATCTGTGCTCATTTCAATCTCTGGTTTTATGCAGCACCGCAACTCACCTTTCCCCTTAAGCAAGAATAAGTTGGTTTTCTAAATTTGAGACCCTGTTCTGTTCTGTAATTCAGTTCCTGTGTAGCCAAGTTTACATTCCGTGTATTACTGATATCTTATGATGTTTCTTTTTCTGTGTGACTTATTTCAGTTAGAATCATCATACCTGAATCCACTCATTGTGCTGCTAAGGGCCTGATGACACAGATTTCATTGCTGAGTGATATTGCTTTGTAAGTAAATACCACAACTTCTTTCTCCATTTTTCACTTTCTGCGATGTTGAACTTGTACTGTAAACGAGGTTCTTGTAAACAGAGCCGTTCCAAACTTTGGGGTGGCTGTGTCTTTTTGATTTTAATTTCCCTAACCTATAGGACCATAAGTGGAAGTGCTCTAGGCTCTGTTGCTTTGTTTTTTCGATGTTTCAGGAAACACCATACACTTCTCCCGAGTGTCTGTTGGCAATTTACATCCCGCCCATCAGCATAACAAGGCTCCCAGTTCTCCATGGCCTGTCCTGCCTTTCTGGATTTTACACTTTTTTCAGATGGCCCTTTTGACCGGGGGGAAGTGAGACTTCATTGTAGTGCAGATTTCCTTTGCAAGCTTGCTTGGTTGGCCAAAAAGGGCGTATGCGTTTTTTCCTGAATATATTCAGGAAAAAACGCATACGCCCTTTTTGGCCAAGTGCATCATTGTGGACGTTCTGCCTCTTTTCCTATGCTTTCAATGCAATTCCAGTCTACCTCCTGAAATCGGTTTCCTGCAATTCTGCCCCGCTTTCAAGTCCTCTTGGCAGCCTTACTTCAGTCTATTTTTGGACGATAGCTGTCATTTATAACTCTGCAGGTTTGTGAATTACAGTGCCCCTGAGCTCCTTTCTTCAACTTGCTTTCTTGTGACCTGGCCGCAACACCGCAGGATGGCTTCAGGTCCTAATCTGGTTCCGGCACGGCACGCTGAGCCTTTGGTTAATTCCTCTTCCTGGTGGGAAATGAGAGTTAAATTTGCCCGTCCAGACACCTCCAGCTAGTCTCTCATTGGTTCTCGCTATTCCTGTTCATCTTCCGCAGAAATTGCAAACTGGGCCAAACAGGCGGTTAAAGGCGCTGACTCTCCAAGTGGGGAGAGTGTTAGTAAAGCGTCTGGAATGTTGCACCCGAGTACCAGGGGAGGAAAACTGAGACATATTTGAACACGTCTCCCATTCACATGGTTGATCATACTTGGGTTCCACATGCATGTTTTAGCTGAAGGAAGAATACCTTAAACCTGGAGAGTTAAGACCCGTGTAATGGGTACCAAGCAATATGACTTCAAAGGGTCTTCATTTGCTCACCGAACCTCTCCAATCCTATCACTGCTGCGTTTATGCCCCTGTACACATGCTTGATTTTCTTTCGGAGACATAGCAATCCATAGGTTTTAAGATACTTACTAGTCAGGTACATTCTTAGGCGTTTAATATGGGGTGTTGAGTCCATTTCATTGAGCAAGGAGTAGCTCTTGTCTATTCCATATTTGACTTAAGGAACTTCATCTGTGCTCATTTCAATCTCTGGTTTTATGCAGCACCCCAACTCACCTTTCCCCTTAAGCAAGCATAAGTTGGTTTTCTAAATTTGAGACCCTGTTCTGTTCTGTAATTCAGTTCCTGTGTAGCCAAGTTTACATTCCGTGTATTACTGATATCTTATGATGTTTCTATTTCTGTGTGACTTACTTCAGTTAGAATCATCAAACCTGAATCCACTCATTGTGCTGCTAAGGGCCTGATGACACAGATTTCATTGCTGAGTGATATTGCTTTGTAAGTAAATACCACAACTTCTTTATCCATTTTTCACTTTCTGCGATGTTGAACTTGTACTGTAAACGAGGTTCTTGTAAACAGAGCCGTTCCAAACTTTGGGGTGGCTGTGTCTTTTTGATTTTAATTTCCTTAAGCTATAGGACCATAAGTGGAAGTGCCCTAGGTTCTGTTGCTTTGTTTTTAGCTGTTTCAGGAAACACCATACACTTCTCCCGAGTGGTTGTTGGCAATTTACATCCCGCCCATCAGCATAACAAGGCTCCCATTTCTCCATGGCCTGTCCTGCCTTTCTGGATTTTACACTTTTTTCAGATGGCCCTTTTGACCAGGGGGAAGTGAGACTTCATTGCAGTGCAGATTTCCTTTGCAAGCTTGCTTGGTTGGCCAAAAAGGGCGTATGTGTTTTTTCCTGAATATATTCAGGAAAAAACGCATACGCCCTTTTTGGCCAAGTGCATCATTGTGGACGTTCTGCCTCTTCTCCTATGCTTTCAATGTAATTCCAGTCTACCTCCTGAAATCGGTTTCCTGAAATTCTGCCCCGCTTTCAAGTCCTCTTGGCAGCCTTACTTCAGTCTATTTTTGGACGATAACTGTCATTTATAACTCTGCAGGTTTGTGAATTACAGTGCCCCTGAGCTCCTTTCTTCAACTCGCTTTCTTGTGACCTGGCCGCAACAGCACAGGATGGCTTCAGGCCCTAATCTGGTTCCGGCCCGGCATGCTGAGCCTTTGGTTAATTCCTCTTCCTGGTGGGAAATGAGAGTTAAATTTGCCCGTCCAGACACCTCCAGCTAGCCTCTCATTGGTTCTCGCTATTCCTGTTCATCTTCCGCAGAAATTGCAAACTGGGCCAAACAGGAGGTTAAAGGGACTGACTCTCCAAGTGGGGAGAGTGTTAGTAAAGCGTCTGGAATGTTGCACCCGAGTACCAGGGGAGGAAAACTGAGACATATTTGACCACGTCTCCCGATCACATGGTTGATCATACTCTAGGTTCCACATGCATGTTTTAGCTGAAGGAAGAATACCTTAAACCTGGGTAGTTGAAACCCGTGGAATGGGTACCATGCAATATGACTTCAAAGGGTCTTCATTTGCTCACCGAACCTCTCCAATCCTATCACTGCTGCGTTTATGCCCCTGTACACATGCTTGATTCTCTTTCGGAGACTTAGCAATCCATAGGCTTTAAGATACTTACAAGTCAGGTACATTCTTAGGCGTTTAATATGGGGTGTTGAGTCCATTTCGTTGAGCAAGGAGTAGCTCTTGTCTATTCCATATTTGGCTTAAGGAACTTTATCTGTGCTCATTTCAATCTCTGGTTTTATGCAGCACCCCAACTCACCTTTACCCTTAAGCAAGAATAAGTTGTTTTTCTAAATTTGAGACCCTGTTCTGTTCTGTAATTCAGTTCCTGTGTAGCCAAGTTTCCATTCCGTGTATTACTGATATCTTATGATGTTTCTTTTTCTGTGTGACTTATTTCAGTTAGAATCATCATACCTGAATCCACTCATTGTGCTGCTAAGGGCCTGATGACACAGATTTCATTGCTGAGTGATATTGCTTTGTAAGTAAATACCACAACTTCTTTATCCATTTTTCACTTTCTGCGATGTTGAACTTGTACTGTAAACGAGGTTCTTGTAAACAGAGCCGTTCCAAACTTTGGGGTGGCTGTGTCTTTTTGATTTTAATTTCCCTAAGCTATAGGACCATAAGTGGAAGTGCCCTAGGCTCTGTTGTTTTGTTTTTTAGATGTTTCAGGAAACACCATACACTTCTCCCAAGTGTCTGTTGGCAATTTACATCCCGCCCATCAGCATAACAAGGCTCCCAGTTCTCAATGGCCTGTTGCCTTTCTGGATTTTACACTTTTTTCAGATGGCCCTTTTGACCGGGGGGAAGTGAGACTTCATTGTAGTGCAGATTTCCTTTGCAAGCTTGCTTGGTTGGCCAAAAAGGGCGTATGCGTTTTTTCCTGAATATATTCAGGAAAAAACGCATACGCCCTTTTTGGCCAAGTGCATCATTGTGGACGGTCTGCCTCTTTTCCTATGCTTTCAATGCAATTCCAGTCTACCTCCTGAAATCGGTTTCCTGCAATTCTGCCCCGCTTTCAAGTCCTCTTGGCAGCCTTACTTCAGTCTATTTTTGGACGATAGCTGTCATTTATAACTCTGCAGGTTTGTGAATTACAGTGCCCCTGAGCTCCTTTCTACAACTTGCTTTCTTGTGACCTGGCCGCAACACCGCAGGATGGCTTCAGGCCCTAATCTGGTTCCGGCCCGGCATGCTGAGCCTTTGGTTAATTCCTCTTCCTGGTGGGAAATGAGAGTTAAATTTGCCCGTCCAGACACCTCCAGCTAGCCTCTCATTGGTTCTCGCTATTCCTGTTCATCTTCCGCAGAAATTGCAAACTGGGCCAAACAGGAGGTTAAAGGGACTGACTCTCCAAGTGGGGAGAGTGTTAGTAAAGCGTCTGGAATGTTGCACCCGAGTACCAGGGGAGGAAAATTGAGACATATTTGAACACGTCTCCCGATCACATGGTTGATCATACTCTAGGTTCCACATGCATGTTTTAGCTGAAGGAAGAATACCTTAAACCTGGGTAGTTGAAACCCGTGGAATGGGTACCATGCAATATGACTTCAAAGGGTCTTCATTTGCTCACCGAACCTCTCCAATCCTATCACTGCTGCATTGATGCCCCTGTACACATGCTTGATTCTCTTTCGGAGACATAGCAATCCATAGGCTTTAAGATACTTACAAGTCAGGTACATTCTTAGGCGTTTAATATGGGGTGTTGAGTCCATTTCGTTGAGCAAGGAGTAGCTCTTGTCTATTCCATATTTGGCTTAAGGAACTTTATCTGTGCTCATTTCAATCTCTGGTTTTATGCAGCACCCCAACTCACCTTTACCCTTAAGCAAGCATAAGTTGTTTTTCTAAATTTGAGACCCTGTTCTGTTCTGTAATTCAGTTCCTGTGTAGCCAAGTTTACATTCCGTGTATTACTGATATCTTATGATGTTTCTTTTTCTGTGTGACTTATTTCAGTTAGAATCATCGTACCTGAATCTACTCATTATGCTGCTACGGGCCTGATGACATAGATTTCATTGCTGAGTGATACTGCATTGTACGTAAGTACCACAAGTTCTTTATCCATTTTTCACTTTCTGCGATGTTGAACTTGTACTGTAAACGAGGTTCTTGTAAACAGAGCCGTTCCAAACTTTGGGTTGGCTGTGTCTTTTTGATTTTAATTTCCCTAAGCTATAGGACCATAAGTGGAAGTGCCCTAGGCTCTGTTGCTTTGTTTGTTAGATGTTTCAGGAAACACCATACACTTCTCCCGAGTGGTTGTTGGCAATTTACATCCCGCCCATCAGCATAACAAGGCTCCCAGTTCTCCATGGCCTGTCATGCCTTTCTGGATTTTACACTTTTTTCAGATGGCCCTTTTGACCGGGGGGAAGTGAGACTTCATTGTAGTGCAGATTTCCTTTGCAAGCTTGCTTGGTTGGCCAAAAAGGGCGTATGCGTTTTTTCCTGAATATATTCAGGAAAAAACGCATACGCCCTTTTTGGCCAAGTGCATCATTGTGGACGTTCTGCCTCTTTTCCTATGCTTTCAATGCAATTCCAGTCTACCTCCTGAAATCGGTTTCCTGCAATTCTGCCCCGCTTTCAAGTCCTCTTGGCAGCCTTACTTCAGTCTATTTTTGGACGATAGCTGTCATTTATAACTCTGCAGGTTTGTGAATTACAGTGCCCCTGAGCTCCTTTCTTCAACTCGGTTTCTTTTGAGCTGGCCGCAACACCGCAGGATGGCTTCAGGCCCTAATCTGGTTCCGGCACAGCACGCTGAGCCTTTGGTTATTTCCTCTTCCTGGTGGGAAATGAGAGTTAAATTTGCCCGTCCAGACACCTCCAGCTAGCCTCTCATTGGTTCTCGTTATTCCTGTTCATCTTCCGCAGAAATTGCAAACTGGGCCAAACAGGAGGTTAAAGGCGCTGACTCTCCAAGTGGGGAGAGTGTTAGTAAAGCGTCTGGAATGTTGCACCCGAGTACCAGGGGAGGAAAACTGAGACATATTTGAACACGTCTCCCGTTCACATGGTTGATCATACTTGGGTTCCACATGCATGTTTTAGCTGAAGGAAGAATACCTTAAACCTGGAGAGTTAAGACCCGTGTAATGGGTACCATGCAATATGACTTCAATGGGTCTTCATTTGCTCACCGAACCTCTCCAATCCTATCACTGCTGCGTTTATGCCCCTGTACACATGCTTGATTCTCTTTCGGAGACATAGCAATCCATAGGTTTTAAGATACTTACTAGTCAGGTACATTCTTAGGCGTTTAATATGCGGTGTTGAGTCCATTTCGTTGAGCAAGGAGTAGCTCTTGTCTATTCCATATTTGACTTAAGGAACTTTATCTGTGCTCATTTCAATCTCTGGTTTTATGCAGCACCCCAACTCACCTTTCCCCTTAAGCAAGCATAAGTTGGTTTTCTGAATTTGAGACCCTGTTCTGTTCTGTAATTCAGTTCCTGTGTAGCCAAGTTTACATTCCGTGTATTAGTGATATCTTATGATGTTTCTTTTTCTGTGTGACTTATTTCAGTTAGAATCATCATACCTGAATCCACTCATTGTGCTGCTAAGGGCCTGATGACATAGATTTCATTGCTGAGTGATATTGCTTTGTAAGTGAATACCACAACTTCTTTATCCATTTTTCACTTTCTGCGATGTTGAACTTGTACTGTAAACGAGGTTCTTGTAAACAGAGCCGTTCCAAACTTTGGGGTGGCTGTGTCTTTTTGATTTTAATTTCCCTAAGCTATAGGACCATAAGTGGAAGTGCCCTAGGCTCTGTTGTTTTGTTTTTTAGATGTTTCAGGAAACACCATACACTTCTCCCAAGTGTCTGTTGGCAATTTACATCCCGCCCATCAGCATAACAATGCTCCCAGTTCTCAATGGCCTGTTGCCTCTTCTGGATTTTACACTTTTTTCAGATGGCCCTTTTGACCAGGGGGAAGTGAGACTTCATTGTAGTGCAGATTTCCTTTGCAAGCTTGCTTGGTTGGCCAAAAAGGGCGTATGCGTTTTTTCCTGAATATATTCAGGAAAAAACGCATACGCCCTTTTTGGCCAAGTGCATCATTGTGGACGGTCTGCCTCTTTTCCTATGCTTTCAATGCAATTCCAGTCTACCTCCTGAAATCGGTTTCCTGCAATTCTGCCCCGCTTTCAAGTCCTCTTGGCAGCCTTACTTCAGTCTATTTTTGGACGATAGCTGTCATTTATAACTCTGCAGGTTTGTGAATTACAGTGCCCCTGAGCTCCTTTCTTCAACTCGCTTTCTTGTGACCTGGCCGCAACACTGCAGGATGGCTTCAGTCCCTAATCTGGTTCCGGCCCGGCATGCTGAGCCTTTGGTTAATTCCTCTTCCTGGTGGGAAATGAGAGTTAAATTTGCCCGTCCAGACACCTCCAGCTAGCCTCTCATTGGTTCTCACTATTCCTGTTCGTCTTCCGCAGAAATTGCAAACTGGGCCAAACAGGAGGTTAAAGGGACTGACTCTCCAAGTGGGGAGAATGTTAGTAAAGCGTCTGGAATGTTGCACCCGAGTACCAGGGGAGGAAAACTGAGACATATTTGAACACGTCTCCCGATCACATGGTTGATCATACTCTAGGTTCCACATGCATGTTTTAGCTGAAGGAAGAATACCTTAAACCTGGGTAGTTGAAACCCGTGGAATGGGTACCATGAATTATGACTTCAAAGGGTCTTCATTTGCTCACCGAACCTCTCCAATCCTATCACTGCTGCGTTTATGCCCCTGTACACATGCTTGATTCTCTTTCAGAGACATAGCAATCCATAGGTTTTAAGATACTTACTAGTCAGGTACATTCTTAGTCGTTTAATATGGGGTGTTGAGTCCATTTCGTTGAGCAAGGAGTAGCTCTTGTCTATTCCATATTTGGCTTAAGGAACTTTATCTGTGCTCATTTCAATCTCTGGTTTTATGCAGCACCCCAACTCACCTTTACCCTTAAGCAAGCATAAGTTGTTTTTCTAAATTTGAGACCCTTTTCTGTTCTGTAATTCAGTTCCTGTGTAGCCAAGTTTACATTCCGTGTATTACTGATATCTTATGATGTTTCTTTTTCTGTGTGACTTATTTCAGTTAGAATCATCGTACCTGAATCTACTCATTATGCTGCTACGGGCCTGATGACATAGATTTAATTGCTGAGTGATACTGCATTGTACGTAAGTACCACAAGTTCTTTATCCATTTTTCACTTTCTGCGATGTTGAACTTGTACTGTAAACGAGGTTCTTGTAAACAGAGCCGTTCCAAACTTTGGGGTGGCTGTGTCTTTTTGATTTTAATTTCCCTAAGCTATAGGACCATAAGTGGAAGTGCCCTAGGCTCTGTTGCTTTGTTTTTTAGATGTTTCAGGAAACACCATACACTTCTCCCAAGTGTCTGTTGGCAATTTACATCCCACCCATCAGCATAACAAGGCTCCCAGTTCTCAATGGCCTGTTGCCTTTCTGGATTTTACACTTTTTTCAGATGGCCCTTTTGACCGGGGGGAAGTGAGACTTCATTGTAGTGCAGATTTCCTTTGCAAGCTTGCTTGGTTGGCCAAAAAGGGCGTATGCGTTTTTTCCTGAATATATTCAGGAAAAAATGCATACGCCCTTTTTGGCCAAGTGCATCATTGTGGACGTTCTGCCTCTTTTCCTATGCTTTCAATGCAATTCCAGTCTACCTCCTGAAATCGGTTTCCTGCAATTCTGCCCCGCTTTCAAGTCCTCTTGGCAGCCTTACTTCAGTCTATTTTTGGACGATAGCTGTCATTTATAACTCTGCAGGTTTGTGAATTACAGTGCCCCTGAGCTCCTTTCTTCAACTCGGTTTCTTTTGAGGTGGCCGCAACACCGCAGGATGGCTTCAGGCCCTAATCTGGTTCCGGCACGGCACGCTGAGCCTTTGGTTATTTCCTCTTCCTGGTGGGAAATGAGAGTTAAATTTGCCCGTCCAGACACCTCCAGCTAGCCTCTCATTGGTTCTCGTTATTCCTGTTCATCTTCCGCAGAAATTGCAAACTGGGCCAAACAGGAGGTTAAAGGCGCTGACTCTCCAAGTGGGGAGAGTGTTAGTAAAGCGTCTGGAATGTTGCACCCGAGTACCAGGGGAGGAAAACTGAGACATATTTGAACACGTCTCCCGTTCACATGGTTGATCATACTTGGGTTCCACATGCATGTTTTAGCTGAAGGAAGAATACCTTAAACCTGGAGAGTTAAGACCCGTGTAATGGGTACCATGCAATATGACTTCAAAGGGTCTTCATTTGCTCACCGAACCTCTCCAATCCTATCACTGCTGCGTTTATGCCCCTGTACACATGCTTGATTCTCTTTCGGAGACATAGCAATCCATAGGTTTTAAGATACTTACTAGTCAGGTACATTCTTAGGCGTTTAATATGCGGTGTTGAGTCCATTTCGTTGAGCAAGGAGTAGCTCTTGTCTATTCCATATTTGACTTAAGGAACTTTATCTGTGCTCATTTCAATCTCTGGTTTTATGCAGCACCCCAACTCACCTTTACCCTTAAGCAAGCATAAGTTGTTTTTCTAAATTTGAGACCCTGTTCTGTTCTGTAATTCAGTTCCTGTGTAGCCAAGTTTACATTCCGTGTATTACTGATATCTTATGATGTTTCTTTTTCTGTGTGACTTATTTCAGTTAGAATCATCATACCTGAATCCACTCATTGCGCTGCTAAGGGCCTGATGACACAGATTTCATTGCTGAGTGATATTGCTTTGTAAGTAAATACCACAACTTCTTTATCCATTTTTCACTTTCTGCGATGTTGAACTTGTACTGTAAACGAGGTTCTTGTAAACAGAGCCGTTCCAAACTTTGGGGTGGCTGTGTCTTTTTGATTTTAATTTCCCTAAGCTATAGAACCATAAGTGGAAGTGCCCTAGGTTCTGTTGCTTTGTTTTTTAGATGTTTCAGGAAACACCATACACTTCTCCCGAGTGGTTGTTGGCAATTTACATCCCGCCCATCAGCATAACAAGGCTCCCAGTTCTCCATGGCCTGTCCTGCCTTTCTGGATTTTACACTTTTTTCAGATGGCCCTTTTGACCGGGTGGAAGTGAGACTTCATTGTAGTGCAGATTTCCTTTGCAAGCTTGCTTGGTTGGCCAAAAAGGGCGTATGCGTTTTTTCCTGAATATATTCAGGAAAAAACGCATACGCCCTTTTTGGCCAAGTGCATCATTGTGGACGTTCTGCCTCTTTTCCTATGCTTTCAATGCAATTCCAGTCTACCTCCTGAAATCGGTTTCCTGCAATTCTGCCCCGCTTTCAAGTCCTCTTGGCAGCCTTACTTCAGTCTATTTTTGGACGATAGCTGTCATTTATAACTCTGCAGGTTTGTGAATTACAGTGCCCCTGAGCTCCTTTCTTCAACTCGCTTTCTTTTGAGCTGGCCGCAACACCGCAGGATGGCTTCAGGCCCTAATCTGATTCCGGTACGGCACGCTGAGCCTTTGGTTATTTCCTCTTCCTGGTGGGAAATGAGAGTTAAATTTGCCCGTCCAGACACCTCCAGCTAGCCTCTCATTGGTTCTCGCTATTCCTGTTCATCTTCCACAGAAATTGCAAACTGGGCCAAACAGGAGGTTAAATGGACTGACTCTCCAAGTGGGGAGAGTGTTAGTAAAGCGTCTGGAATGTTGCACCCGAGTACCAGGGGAGGAAAACTGAGACATATTTGAACACGTCTCCCGATCACATGGTTGATCATACTCTAGGTTCCACATGCATGTTTTAGCTGAAGGAAGAATACCTTAAACCTGGGTAGTTGAAACCCGTGGAATGGGTACCATGCAATATGACTTCAAAGGGTCTTCATTTGCTCACCGAACCTCTCCAATCCTATCACTGCTGCGTTTATGCCCCTGTACACATGCTTGATTCTCTTTCGGAGACATAGCAATCCATAGGTTTTAAGATACTTACAAGTCAGGTACATTCTTAGGCGTTTAATATGCGGTGTTGAGTCCATTTCGTTGAGCAAGGAGTAGCTCTTGTCTATTCCATATTTGGCTTAAGGAACTTTATCTGTGCTCATTTCAATCTCTGGTTTTATGCAGCACCCCAACTCACCTTTACCCTTAAGCAAGAATAAGTTGTTTTTCTAAATTTGAGACCCTGTTCTGTTCTGTAATTCAGTTCCTGTGTAGCCAAGTTTCCATTCCGTGTATTACTGATATCTTATGATGTTTCTTTTTCTGTGTGACTTATTTCAGTTAGAATCATCATACCTGAATCCACTCATTGTGCTGCTAAGGGCCTGATGACATAGATTTCATTGCTGAGTGATATTGCTTTGTAAGTGAATACCACAACTTCTTTATCCATTTTTCACTTTCTGCGATGTTGAACTTGTACTGTAAACGAGGTTCTTGTAAACAGAGCCGTTCCAAACTTTGGGGTGGCTGTGTCTTTTTGATTTTAATTTCCCTAAGCTATAGGACCATAAGTGGAAGTGCCCTAGGCTCTGTTGTTTTGTTTTTTAGATGTTTCAGGAAACACCATACACTTCTCCCAAGTGTCTGTTGGCAATTTACATCCCGCCCATCAGCATAACAAGGCTCCCAGTTCTCAATGGCCTGTTGCCTTTCTGGATTTTACACTTTTTTCAGATGGCCCTTTTGACCGGGGGGAAGTGAGACTTCATTGTAGTGCAGATTTCCTTTGTAAGCTTGCTTGGTTGGCCAAAAAGGGCGTATGCGTTTTTTCCTGAATATATTCAGGAAAAAACGCATACGCCCTTTTTGGCCAAGTGCATCATTGTGGACGGTCTGCCTCTTTTCCTATGCTTTCAATGCAATTCCAGTCTACCTCCTGAAATCGGTTTCCTGCAATTCTGCCCCGCTTTCAAGTCCTCTTGGCAGCCTTACTTCAGTCTATTTTTGGACGATAGCTGTCATTTATAACTCTGCAGGTTTGTGAATTACAGTGCCCCTGAGCTCCTTTCTTCAACTCGCTTTCTTGTGACCTGGCCGCAACACTGCAGGATGGCTTCAGGCCCTAATCTGGTTCCGGCCCGGCATGCTGAGCCTTTGGTTAATTCCTCTTCCTGGTGGGAAATGAGAGTTAAATTTGCCCGTCCAGACACCTCCAGCTAGCCTCTCATTGGTTCTCGCTATTCCTGTTCGTCTTCCGCAGAAATTGCAAACTGGGCCAAACTGGAGGTTAAAGGGACTGACTCTCCAAGTGGGGAGAGTGTTAGTAAAGCGTCTGGAATGTTGCACCCGAGTACCAGGGGAGGAAAACTGAGACATATTTGAACACGTCTCCCGATCACATGGTTGATCATACTCTAGGTTCCACATGCATGTTTTAGCTGAAGGAAGAATACCTTAAACCTGGGTAGTTGAATCCCGTGGAATGGGTACCATGAATTATGACTTCAAAGGGTCTTCATTTGCTCACCGAACCTCTCCAATCCTATCACTGCTGCGTTTATGCCCCTGTACACATGCTTGATTCTCTTTCAGAGACTTAGCAATCCATAGGTTTTAAGATACTTACTAGTCAGGTACATTCTTAGGCGTTTAATATGGGGTGTTGAGTCCATTTCGTTGAGCAAGGAGTAGCTCTTGTCTATTCCATATTTGGCTTAAGGAACTTTATCTGTGCTCATTTCAATCTCTGGTTTTATGCAGCACCCCAACTCACCTTTACCCTTAAGCAAGAATAAGTTGGTTTTCTAAATTTGAGACCCTGTTCTGTTCTGTAATTCAGTTCCTGTGTAGCCAAGTTTACATTCCGTGTATTACTGATATCTTATGATGTTTCTTTTTCTGTGTGACTTATTTCAGTTAGAATCATCATACCTGAATCCACTCATTGTGCTGCTAAGGGCCTGATGACACAGATTTCATTGCTGAGTGATATTGCTTTGTAAGTAAATACCACAACTTCTTTATCCATTTTTCACTTTCTGCGATGTTGAACTTGTACTGTAAACGAGGTTCTTGTAAACAGAGCCGTTCCAAACTTTGGGGTGGCTGTGTCTTTTTGATTTTAATTTCCCTAAGCTATAGGACCATAAGTGGAAGTGCCCTTGGCTCTGTTGCTTTGTTTTTTAGATGTTTCAGGAAACACCATACACTTCTCCCGAGTGCCTCTTGGCAATTTACATCCCGCCCATCAGCATAACAAGGCTCCCAGTTCTCCATGGCCTGTCCTGCCTTTCTGGATTTTACACTTTTTTCATATGGCCCTTTTGACCGGGGGGAAGTGAGACTTCATTGTAGTGCAGATTTCCTTTGCAAGCTTGCTTGGTTGGCCAAAAAGGGCGTATGCGTTTTTTCCTGAATATATTCAGGAAAAAACGCATACGCCCTTTTTGGCCAAGTGCATCATTGTGGACGTTCTGCCTCTTTTCCTATGCTTTCAATGCAATTCCAGTCTACCTCCTGAAATCGGTTTCCTGCAATTCTGCCCCGCTTTCAAGTCCTCTTGGCAGCCTTACTTCAGTCTATTTTTGGACGATAGCTGTCATTTATAACTCTGCAGGTTTGTGAATTACAGTGCCCCTGAGCTCCTTTCTTCAACTTGCTTTCTTGTGACCTGGCCGCAACACCGCAGGATGGCTTCAGGTCCTAATCTGGTTCCGGCACGGCACGCTGAGCCTTTGGTTATTTCCTCTTCCTGGTGGGAAATGAGAGTTAAATTTGCCCGTCCAGACACCTCCAGCTAGTCTCTCATTGGTTCTCGCTATTCCTGTTCATCTTCCGCAGAAATTGCAAACTGGGCCAAACAGGAGGTTAATGGCGCTGACTCTCCAAGTGGGGAGAGTGTTAGTAAAGCGTCTGGAATGTTGCACCCGAGTACCAGGGGAGGAAAACTGAGACATATTTGAACACGTCTCCCATTCACATGGTTGATCATACTTGGGTTCCACATGCATGTTTTAGCTGAAGGAAGAATACCTTAAACCTGGAGAGTTAAGACCCGTGTAATGGGTACCATGCAATATGACTTCAAAGGGTCTTCATTTGCTCACCGAACCTCTCCAATCCTATCACTGCTGCGTTTATGCCCCTGTACACATGCTTGATTCTCTTTCGGAGACATAGCAATCCATAGGTTTTAAGATACTTACTAGTCAGGTACATTCTTAGGCGTTTAATATGCGGTGTTGAGTCCATTTCGTTGAGCAAGGAGTAGCTCTTGTCTATTCCATATTTGACTTAAGGAACTTTATCTGTGCTCATTTCAATCTCTGGTTTTATGCAGCACCCCAACTCACCTTTCCCCTTAAGCAAGCATAAGTTGGTTTTCTAAATTTGAGACCCTGTTCTGTTCTGTAATTCAGTTCCTGTGTAGCCAAGTTTACATTCCGTGTATTACTGATATCTTATGATGTTTCTATTTCTGTGTGACTTACTTCAGTTAGAATCATCATACCTGAATCCACTCATTGTGCTGCTAAGGGCCTGATGACACAGATTTCATTGCTGAGTGATATTGCTTTGTAAGTAAATACCACAACTTCTTTATCCATTTTTCACTTTCTGCGATGTTGAACTTGTACTGTAAACGAGGTTCTTGTAAACAGAGCCGTTCCAAACTTTGGGGTGGCTGTGTCTTTTTGATTTTAATTTCCCTAAGCTATAGGACCATAAGTGGAAGTGCCCTAGGTTCTGTTGCTTTGTTTTTTAGATGTTTCAGGAAACACCATACACTTCTCCCAAGTGTCTGTTGGCAATTTACATCCCGCCCATCAGCATAACAAGGCTCCCAGTTCTCCATGGCCTGTCCTGCCTTTCTGGATTTTACACTTTTTTCAGATGGCCCTTTTGACCGGGGGGAAGTGAGACTTCATTGTAGTGCAGATTTCCTTTGCAAGCTTGCTTGGTTGGCCAAAAAGGGCGTATGCGTTTTTTCCTGAATATATTCAGGAAAAAACGCATACGCCCTTTTTGGCCAAGTGCATCATTGTGGACGTTCTGCCTCTTCTCCTATGCTTTCAATGCAATTCCAGTCTACCTCCTGAAATCGGTTTCCTGCAATTCTGCCCCGCTTTCAAGTCCTCTTGGCAGCCTTACTTCAGTCTATTTTTGGACGATAGCTGTCATTTATAACTCTGCAGCTTTGTGAATTACAGTGCCCCTGAGCTCCTTTCTTCAACTCGCTTTCTTGTGACCTGGCCGCAACACCGCAGGATGGCTTCAGGCCCTAATCTGGTTCCGGCCCGGCATGCTGAGCCTTTGGTTAATTCCTCTTCCTGGTGGGAAATGAGAGTTAAATTTGCCCGTCCAGACACCTCCAGCTAGCCTCTCATTGGTTCTCGCTATTCCTGTTCATCTTCCGCAGAAATTGAAAACTGGGCCAAACAGGAGGTTAATGGGACTGACTCTCCAAGTGGGGAGAGTGTTAGTAAAGCGTCTGGAATGTTGCACCCGAGTACCAGGGGAGGAAAACTGAGACATATTTGAACACGTCTCCCGATCACATGGTTGATCATACTCTAGGTTCCACATGCATGTTTTAGTTGAAGGAAGAATACCTTAAACCTGGGTAGTTGAAACCCGTGGAATGGGTACCATGCAATATGACTTCAAAGGGTCTTCATTTGCTCACCGAACCTCTCCAATCCTATCACTGCTGCGTTTATGCCCCTGTACACATGCTTGATTCTCTTTCGGAGACATAGCAATCCATAGGTTTTAAGATACTTACAAGTCAGGTACATTCTTAGGCGTTTAATATGGGGTGTTGAGTCCATTTCGTTGAGCAAGGAGTAGCTCTTGTCTATTCCATATTTGGCTTAAGGAACTTTATCTGTGCTCATTTCAATCTCTGGTTTTATGCAGCACCCCAACTCACCTTTACCCTTAAGCAAGCATAAGTTGTTTTTCTAAATTTGAGACCCTGTTCTGTTCTGTAATTCAGTTCCTGTGTAGCCAAGTTTCCATTCCGTGTATTACTGATATCTTATGATGTTTCTTTTTCTGTGTGACTTATTTCAGTTAGAATCATCATACCTGAATCCACTCATTGTGCTGCTAAGGACCTGATGACATAGATTTCATTGCTGAGTGATATTGCTTTGTAAGTGAATACCACAACTTCTTTATCCATTTTTCACTTTCTGCGATGTTGAACTTGTACTGTAAACGAGGTTCTTGTAAACAGAGCCGTTCCAAACTTTGGGGTGGCTGTGTCTTTTTGATTTTAATTTCCCTAAGCTATAGGACCATAAGTGGAAGTGCCCTAGGCTCTGTTGCTTTGTTTTTTAAATGTTTCAGGAAACACCATACACTTCTCCCAAGTGTCTGTTGGCAATTTACATCCCGCCCATCAGCATAACAAGGCTCCCAGTTCTCAATGGCCTGTTGCCTTTCTGGATTTTACACTTTTTTCAGATGGCCCTTTTGACCGGGGGGAAGTGAGACTTCATTGTAGTGCAGATTTCCTTTGCAAGCTTGCTTGGTTGGCCAAAAAGGGCGTATGCGTTTTTTCCTGAATATATTCAGGGAAAAACGCATACGCCCTTTTTGGCCAAGTGCATCATTGTGGACGTTCTGCCTCTTTTCCTATGTTTTCAATGCAATTCCAGTCTACCTCCTGAAATCGGTTTCCTGCAATTCTGCCCTGCTTTCAAGTCCTCTTGGCAGCCTTACTTCAGTCTATTTTTGGACGATAGCTGTCATTTATAACTCTGCAGGTTTGTGAATTACAGTGCCCCTGAGCTCCTTTCTTCAACTCGCTTTCTTGTGACCTGGCCGGAACACCGCAGGATGGCTTCAGGCCCTAATCTGGTTCCGGCCCGGCATGCTGAGCCTTTGGTTAATTCCTCTTCCTGGTGGGAAATGAGAGTTAAATTTGCCCGTCCAGACACCTCCAGCTAGCCTCTCATTGGTTCTCGCTATTCCTGTTCATCTTCCGCAGAAATTGCAAACTGGGCCAAACAGGAGGTTAAAGGGACTGACTCTCCAAGTGGGGGAGAGTGTTAGTAAAGCGTCTGGAATGTTGCACCCGAGTACCAGGGGAGGAAAACTGAGACATATTTGAACACGTCTCCCGATCACATGGTTGATCATACTCTAGGTTCCACATGCATGTTTTAGCTGAAGGAATCATACCTTAAACCTGGGTAGTTGAAACCCGTGGAATGGGTACCATGCAATATGACTTCAAAGGGTCTTCATTTGCTCACCGAACCTCTGCAATCCTATCACTGCTGCGTTTATGCCCCTGTACACATGCTTGATTCTCTTTCGGAGACATAGCAATCCATAGGTTTTAAGATACTTACAAGTCAGGTACATTCTTAGGCGTTTAATATGCGGTGTTGAGTCCATTTCGTTGAGCAAGGAGTAGCTCTTGTCTATTCCATATTTGGCTTAAGGAACTTTATCTGTGCTCATTTCAATCTCTGGTTTTATGCAGCACCCCAACTCACCTTTACCCTTAAGCAAGCATAAGTTGGTTTTCTAAATTTGAGACCCTGTTCTGTTCTGTAATTCAGTTCCTGTGTAGCCAAGTTTACATTCCGTGTATTACTGATATCTTATGATGTTTCTTTTTCTGTGTGACTTACTTCAGTTAGAATCATCATACCTGAATCCACTCATTGTGCTGCTAAGGGCCTGATGACACAGATTTCATTGCTGAGTGATATTGCTTTGTAAGTAAATACCACAACTTCTTTATCCATTTTTCACTTTCTGCGATGTTGAACTTGTACTGTAAACGAGGTTCTTGTAAACAGAGGTGTCCCAAACTTTGGGGTGGCTGTGTCTTTTTGATTTTAATTTCCCTAAGCTATAGGACCATAAGTGGCAGTGCCCTAGGCTCTGTTGCTTTGTTTTTTAGATGTTTCAGGAAACACCATACACTTCTCCCGAGTGTCTGTTGGCAATTTACATCCCGCCCATCAGCATAACAAGGCTCCCAGTTCTCCATGGCCTGTCCTGCCTTTCTGGATTTTACACTTTTTTCAGATGGCCCTTTTGACCGGAGGGAAGTGAGACTTCATTGTAGTGCAGATTTCCTTTGCAAGCTTGCTTGGTTGGCCAAAAAGGGCGTATGCGTTTTTTCCTGAATATATTCAGGAAAAAACGCATACGCCCTTTTTGGCCAAGTGCATCATTGTGGACGTTCTGCCTCTTTTCCTATGCTTTCAATGCAATTCCAGTCTACCTCCTGAAATCGGTTTCCTGCAATTCTGCCCCGCTTTCAAGTCCTCTTGGCAGCCTTACTTCAGTCTATTTTTGGACGATAGCTGTCATTTATAACTCTGCAGGTTTGTGAATTACAGTGCCCCTGAGCTCCTTTCTTCAACTCGCTTTCTTGTGACCTGGCCGCAACACAGCAGGATGACTTCAGGCCCTAATCTGGTTCCGGTACGGCACGCTGAGCCTTTGGTTATTTCCTCTTCCTGTTGGGAAATGAGAGTTAAATTTGCCCGTCCAGACACCTCCAGCTAGCCTCTCATTGGTTCTCGCTATTCCTGTTCATCTTCCGCAGAAATTGCAAACTGTGCCAAACAGGAGGTTAAAGGCGCTGACTCGCCAAGTGGGGAGAGTGTTAGAAAAGCGTCTGGAATGTTGCACCCGAGTACCAGGGGAGGAAAACTGAGACATATTTGAACACCTCTCCCGATCACATGGTTGATCATACTCTGGCTTCCACATGCATATTTTAGCTGAAGGAAGAATACCTAAAACCTGGGTAGTTGAAACCCGTGGAATGGGTACCATGCAATATGACTTCAAAGGGTCTTCATTTGCTCACCGAACGTCTCCAATCCTATCACTGCTGCGTTTATGCCCCTGTACACATGCTTGATTCTCTTTTGGAGATATAGCAATCCATAGGTTTTACGATACTTACTAGTCAGGTACATTCTTAGGCGTTTAATATGCGGTGTTGAGTCCATTTCGTTGAGCAAGGAGTAGCTCTGGTCTATTCCATATTTGGCTTAAGGAACTTTATCTGTGCTCATTTCAATCTCTGGTTTTATGCAGCACCCCAACTCACCTTTCCCCTTAAGCAAGCATAAGTTGGTTTTCTAAATTTGAGAACCTGTTCTGTTTTGGAATTCAGTTCCTGTGTAGCCAAGTTTACATTCCGTGTATTACTGATATCTTATGATGTTTCTTTTTCTGTGTGACTTATTTCAGTTAGAATCATCATACCTGAATCCACTCACTGTGCTGCTAAGGGCCTGATGACACAGATTTCATTGCTGAGTGATATTGCTTTGTAAGTAAATACCACAACTTCTTTATCCATTTTTCACTTTCTGCGATGTTGAACTTGTACTGTAAACGAGGTTCTTGTAAACAGAGCCGTTCCAAACTTTTGGGTGGCTGTGTCTTTTTGATTTTAATTTCCCTAAGCTATAGGACAATAAGTGGAAGTGCCCTAGGTTCTGTTGCTTTGTTTTTTAGATGTTTCAGGAAACACCATACACTTCTCCCGAGTGGTGGTTGGCAATTTACATCCCGCCCATCAGCATAACAAGGCTCCCAGTTCTCCATGGCCTGTCCTGCCTTTCTGGATTTTACACTTTTTTCAGATGGCCCTTTTGACCGGGGGGAAGTGAGACTTCACTGTAGTGCAGATTTCCTTTGCAAGCTTGCTTGGTTGGCCAAAAAGGGCGTATGCGTTTTTTCCTGAATATATTCAGGAAAAAACGCATACGCCCTTTTTGGCTAAGTGCATCATTGTGGACGTTCTGCCTCTTTTCCTATGCTTTCAATGCAATTCCAGTCTACCTCCTGAAATCAGTTTCCTGCAATTCTGCCCCGCTTTCAAGTCCTCTTGGCAGCCTTACTTCAGTCTATTTTTGGACGATAGCTGTCATTTATAACTCTGCAGGTTTGTGAATTACAGTGCCCCTGAGCTCCTTTCTACAACTTGCTTTCTTGTGACCTGGCCGCAACACCGCAGGATGGCTTCAGGCCCTAATCTGGTTCCGGCCCGGCATGCTGAGCCTTTGGTTAATTCCTCTTCCTGGTGGGAAATGAGAGTTAAATTTGCCCGTCCAGACACCTCCAGCTAGCCTCTCATTGGTTCTCGCTATTCCTGTTCATCTTCCGCAGAAATTGCAAACTGGGCCAAACAGGAGGTTAAAGGGACTGACTCTCCAAGTGGGGAGAGTGTTAGTAAAGCGTCTGGAATGTTGCACCCGAGTACCAGGGGAGGAAAACTGAGACATATTTGAACACGTCTCCCGATCACATGGTTGATCATACTCTAGGTTCCACATGCATGTTTTAGCTGAAGGAAGAATACCTTAAACCTTGGTAGTTGAAACCCGTGGAATGGGTACCATGCAATATGACTTCAAAGGGTCTTCATTTGCTCACCGAACCTCTCCAATCCTATCACTGCTGCGTTTATGCCCCTGTACACATGCTTGATTCTCTTTCAGAGACATAGCAATCCATAGGTTTTAAGATACTTACTAGTCAGGTACATTCTTAGGCGTTTAATATGGGGTGTTGAGTGCATTTCGTTGAGCAAGGAGTAGCTCTTGTCTATTCCATATTTGGCTTAAGGAACTTTATCTGTGCTCATTTCAATCTCTGGTTTTATGCAGCACCGCAACTCACCTTTACCCTTAAGCAAGCATAAGTTGGTTTTCTAAATTTGAGACCCTGTTCTGTTCTGTAATTCAGTTCCTGTGTAGCCAAGTTTACATTCCGTGTATTACTGATATCTTATGATGTTTCTTTTTCTGTGTGACTTATTTCAGTTAGAATCATCATACCTGAATCCACTCATTGTGCTGCTAAGGGCCTGATGACACAGATTTCATTGCTGAGTGATATTGCTTTGTAAGTAAATACCACAACTTCTTTATCCATTTTTCACTTTCTGCGATGTTGAACTTGTACTGTAAACGAGGTTCTTGTAAACAGAGCCGTTCCAATCTTTGGGGTGGCTGTGTCTTTTTGATTTTAATTTCCCTAAGCTATAGGACCATAAGTGGAAGTGCCCTAGGTTCTGTTGCTTTGTTTTTTAGATGTTTCAGGAAACACCATACACTTCTCCCGAGTGGTTGTTGGCAATTTACATCCCGCCCATCAGCATAACAAGGCTCCCAGTTCTCCATGGCCTGTCCTGCCTTTCTGGATTTTACACTTTTTTCAGATGGCCCTTTTGACCGGGGGGAAGTGAGACTTCATTGTAGTGCAGATTTCCTTTGCAAGCTTGCTTGGTTGGCCAAAAAGGGCGTATGCGTTTTTTCCTGAATATATTCAGGAAAAAACGCATACGCCCTTTTTGGCCAAGTGCATCATTGTGGACGTTCTGCCTCTTTTCCTATGCTTTGAATGCAATTCCAGTCTACCTCCTGAAATCGGTTTCCTGCAATTCTGCCCCGCTTTCAAGTCCTCTTGGCAGCCTTACTTCAGTCTATTTTTGGACGATAGCTCTCATTTATAACTCTGCAGGTTTGTGAATTACAGTGCCCCTGAGCTCCTTTCTTCAACTTGCTTTCTTGTGACCTGGCCGCAACACCGCAGGATGGCTTCAGGTCCTAATCTGTTTCCGGCACAGCACGCTGAGCCTTTGGTTAATTCCTCTTCCTGGTGGGAAATGAGAGTTAAATTTGCCCGTCCAGACACCTCCAGCTAGTCTCTCATTGGTTCTCGCTATTCCTGTTCATCTTCCGCAGAAATTGCAAACTGGGCCAAACAGGCGGTTAAAGGCGCTGACTCTCCAAGTGGGGAGAGTGTTAGTAAAGCGTCTGGAATGTTGCACCCGAGTACCAGGGGAGGAAAACTGAGACATATTTGAACACGTCTCCCGTTCACATGGTTGATCATACTTGGGTTCCACATGCATGTTTTAGCTGAAGGAAGAATACCTTAAACCTGGAGAGTTAAGACCCGTGTAATGGGTACCATGCAATATGACTTCAAAGGGTCTTCATTTGCTCACCGAACCTCTCCAATCCTATCACTGCTGCGTTTATGCCCCTGTACACACGCTTGATTCTCTTTCGGAGACATAGCAATCCATATGTTTTACGATACTTACTAGTCAGGTACATTCTTAGGCGTTTAATATGGGGTGTTGAGTCCATTTCGTTGAGCAAGGAGTAGCTCTTGTCTATTCCATATTTGGCTTAAGGAACTTTATCTGTGCTCATTTCAATCTCTGGTTTTATGCAGCACCCCAACTCACCTTTACCCTTAAGCAAGAATAAGTTCGTTTTCTAAATTTGAGACCCTGTTCTGTTCTGTAATTCAGTTCCTGTGTAGCCAAGTTTCCATTCCGTGTATTACTGATATCTTATGATGTTTCTATTTCTGTGTGACTTATTTCAGTTAGAATCATCATACCTGAATCCACTCACTGTGCTGCTAAGGGCCTGATGACACAGATTTCATTGCTGAGTGATATTGCTTTGTAAGTAAATACCACAACTTCTTTATCCATTTTTCACTTTCTGCGATGTTGAACTTGTACTGTAAACGAGGTTCTTGTAAACAGAGCCTTTCCAAACTTTGGGGTGGCTGTGTCTTTTTGATTTTAATTTCCCTAAGCTATAGGACCATAAGTGGAAGTGCCCTAGGTTCTGTTGCTTTGTTTTTTAGATGTTTCAGGAAACATCATACACTTCTCCCGAGTGGTTGTTGGCAATTTACATCCCGCCCATCAGCATAACAAGGCTCCCAGTTCTCCATGGCCTGTCCTGCCTTTCTGGATTTTACACTTTTTTCAGATGGCCCTTTTGACCGGGGGGAAGTGAGACTTCATTGTAGTGCAGATTTCCTTTGCAAGCTTGCTTGGTTGGCCAAAAAGGGCGTATGCGTTTTTTCCTGAATATATTCAGGAAAAAACGCATACGCCCTTTTTGGCCAAGTGCATCATTGTGGACGTTCTGCCTCTTTTCCTATGCTTTCAATGCAATTCCAGTCTACCTCCTGAAATCGGTTTCCTGCAATTCTGCCCCGCTTTCAAGTCCTCTTGGCAGCCTTACTTCAGTCTATTTTTGGACGATAGCTGTCATTTATAACTCTGCAGGTTTGTGAATTACAGTGCCCCTGAGCTCTTTTCTTCAACTCGCTTTCTTGTGACCTGGCCGCAACACCGCAGGATGGCTTCAGGCCCTTATCTGGTTCCGGCACGGCACGCTGAGCCTTTGGTTATTTCCTTTTCCTGGTGGGAAATGAGAGTTAAATTTGCCCGTCCAGACACCTCCAGCTAGTCTCTCATTGGTTCTCGCTATTCCTGTTCATCTTCCGCAGAAATTGCAAACTGGGCCAAACAGGAGGTTAAAGGCGCTGACTCTCCAAGTGGGGAGAGTGTTAGTAAAGCGTCTGGAATGTTGCACCCGAGTACCAGGGGAGGAAAACTGAGACATATTTGAACACGTCTCCCGATCACATGGTTTATCATACTCTAGTTTCCACATGCATGTTTTAGCTGAAGGAATCATACCTTAAACCAGGGTAGTTGAAACCCGTGGAATGGGTACCATGCAATATGACTTCAAAGGGTCTTCATTTGCTCACCGAACCTCTGCAATCCTATCACTGCTGCGTTTATGCCCCTGTACACATGCTTGATTCTCTTTCGGAGACATAGCAATCCATAGGTTTTAAGATACTTACTAGTCAGGTACATTCTTAGGCGTTTAATATGGGGTGTTGAGTCCATTTCGTTGAGCAAGGAGTAGCTCTTGTCTATTCCATATTTGGCTTAAGGAAATTTATCTGTGCTCATTTCAATCTCTGGTTTTATGCAGCACCCCAACTCACCTTTCCCCTTAAGCAAGCATAAGTTGGTTTTCTAAATTTGAGACCCTGTTCTGTTCTGTAATTCAGTTCCTGTGTAGCCAAGTTTACATTCCGTGTATTACTGATATCTTATGATGTTTCTTTTTCTGTGTGACTTATTTCAGTTAGAATCATCATACCTGAATCCACTCATTGTGATGCTAAGGGCCTGATGACATAGATTTCATTGCTGAGTGATATTGCTTTGTAAGTAAATACCACAACTTCTTTATCCATTTTTCACTTTCTGCGATGTTGAACTTGTACTGTAAACGAGGTTCTTGTAAACAGAGGCGTCCCAAACTTTGGGGTGGCTGTGTCTTTTTGATTTTAATTTCCCTAAGCTATAGGACCATAAGTGGCAGTGCCCTAGGCTCTGTTGCTTTGTTTTTTAGATGTTTCAGGAAACACCATACACTTCTCCCGAGTGTCTGTTGGCAATCTACATCCTGCCCATCAGCATAACAAGGCTCCCAGTTCTCCATGGCCTGTCCTGCCTTTCTGGATTTTACACTTTTTTCAGATGGCCCTTTTGACCGGGGGGAAGTGAGACTTCATTGTAGTGCAGATTTCCTTTGCAAGCTTGCTTGGTTGGCCAAAAAGGGCGTATGCGTTTTTTCCTGAATATATTCAGGAAAAAACGCATACGCCCTTTTTGGCCAAGTGCATCATTGTGGACGTTCTGCCTCTTTTCCTATGCTTTCAATGCAATTCCAGTCTACCTCCTGAAATCGGTTTCCTGCAATTCTGCCCCGCTTTCAAGTCCTCTTGGCAGCCTTACTTCAGTCTATTTTTGGACGATAGCTGTCATTTATAACTCTGCAGGTTTGTGAATTACAGTGCCCCTGAGCTCCTTTCTTCAACTCGCTTTCTTTTGAGCTGGCCGCAACACCGCAGGATGGCTTCAGGCCCTAATCTGGTTCCGGCCCGGCATGCTGAACCTTTGGTTAATTCCTCTTCCTGGTGGGAAATGAGAGTTAAATTTGCCCGTCCAGACACCTCCAGCTAGCCTCTCATTGGTTCTCGCTATTCCTGTTCATCTTCCGCAGAAATTGCAAACTGGGCCAAACAGGAGGTTAAAGGCGCTGACTCTCCAAGTGGGGAGAGTGTTAGTAAAGCGTCTGGAATGTTGCACCCGAGTACCAGGGCAGGAAAACTGAGACATATTTGAACACGTCTCCCAATCACATGGTTGATCATACTCTAGGTTCCACATGCATGTTTTAGCTGAAGGAAGAATACCTTAAACCTGGGTATTTGAAACCCGTGGAATGGGTACCATGCAATATGACTTCAAAGGGTCTTCATTTGCTCACCGAACCTCTCCAATCCTATCACTGCTGCGTTTATGCCCCTGTACACATGCTTGATTCTCTTTCGGAGACATAGCAATCCATAGGTTTTAAGATACTTACTAGTCAGGTACATTCTTAGGCGTTTAATATGGGGTGTTGAGTCCATTTCGTTGAGCAAGGAGTAGCTCTTGTCTATTCCATATTTGGCTTAAGGAACTTTATCTGTGCTCATTTCAATCTCTGGTTTTATGCAGCACCCCAACTCACCTTTACCCTTAAGCAAGAATAAGTTGTTTTTCTAAATTTGAGACCCTGTTCTGTTCTGTAATTCAGTTCCTGTGTAGCCAAGTTTACATTCCGTGTATTACTGATATCTTATGATGTTTCTTTTTCTGTGTGACTTATCTCAGTTAGAATCATCATACCTGAATCCACTCATTGTGCTGCTAAGGGCCTGATGACACAGATTTCATTGCTGAGTGATATTGCTTTGTAAGTAAATACCACAACTTCTTTATCCATTTTTCACTTTCTGCGATGTTGAACTTGTACTGTAAACGAGGTTCTTGTAAACAGAGCCGTTCCAAACTTTGGGGTGGCTGTGTCTTTTTGATTTTAATTTCCCTAAGCTATAAGACCATAAGTGGAAGTGCCCTAGGCTCTGTTGCTTTGTTTTTTAAATGTTTCAGGAAACACCATACACTTCTCCCAAGTGTCTGTTGGCAATTTACATCCCGCCCATCAGCATAACAAGGCTCCCAGTTCTCAATGGCCTGTTGCCTTTCTGGATTTTACACTTTTTTCAGATGGCCCTTTTGACCGGGGGGAAGTGAGACTTCATTGTACTGCAGATTTCCTTTGCAAGCTTGCTTGGTTGGCCAAAAAGGGCGTATGCGTTTTTTCCTGAATATATTCAGGAAAAAACGCATACGCCCTTTTTGGCCAAGTGCATCATTGTGGACGTTCTGCCTCTTTTCCTATGCTTTCAATGCAATTCCAGTCTACCTCCTGAAATCGGTTTCCTGCAATTCTGCCCCGCTTTCAAGTCCTCTTGGCAGCCTTACTTCAGTCTATTTTTGGACGATAGCTGTCATTTATAACTCTGCAGGTTTGTGAATTACAGTGCCCCTGAGCTCCTTTCTTCAACTCGCTTTCTTGTGACCTGGCCGCAACACCGCAGGATGGCTTCAGGCCCTAATCTGGTTCTGGCACGGCACGCTGAGCCTTTGGTTATTTCCTTTTCCTGGTGGGAAATGAGAGTTAAATTTGCCCGTCCAGACACCTCCAGCTAGTCTCTCATTGGTTCTCGCTATTCCTGTTCATCTTCCGCAGAAATTGCAAACTGGGCCAAACAGGAGGTTAAAGGCGCTGACTCTCCAAGTGGGGAGAGTGTTAGTAAAGCGTCTGGAATGTTGCACCCGAGTACCAGGGGAGGAAAACTGAGACATATTTGAACATGTCTCCCGTTCACATGGTTGATCATACTTGGGTTCCACATGCATGTTTTAGCTGAAGGAAGAATACCTTAAACCTGGAGAGTTAAGACCCGTGTAATGGGTACCATGCAATATGACTTCAAAGGGTCTTCATTTGCTCACCAAACCTCTCCAATCCTATCACTGCTGCGTTTATGCCCCTGTACACATGCTTGATTCTCTTTCGGAGACATAGCAATCCATAGGTTTTAAGATACTTACTAGTCAGGTACATTCTTAGGCGTTTAATATGCGGTGTTGAGTCCATTTCGTTGAGCAAGGAGTAGCTCTTGTCTATTCCATATTTGACTTAAGGAACTTTATCTGTGCTCATTTCAATCTCTGGTTTTATGCAGCACCCCAACTCACCTTTACCCTTAAGCAAGCATAAGTTGGTTTTCTAAATTTGAGACCCTGTTCTGTTCTGTAATTCAGTTCCTGTGTAGCCAAGTTTACATTCCGTGTATTACTGATATCTTATGATGTTTCTTTTTCTGTGTGACTTACTTCAGTTAGAATCATCATACCTGAATCCACTCATTGTGCTTCTAAGGGCCTGATGACACAGATTTCATTGCTGAGTGATATTGCTTTGTAAGTAAATACCACAACTTCTTTATCCATTTTTCACTTTCTGTGATGTTGAACTTGTACTGTAAACGAGGTTCTTGTAAACAGAGCCGTTCTAAACTTTGGGGTGACTGTGTCTTTTTGATTTTAATTTCCCGAAGCTATAGGACCATAAGTGGAAGTGCCCTAGGTTCTGTTGCTTTGTTTTTTAGATGTTTCAGGAAACATCATACACTTCTCCCGAGTGGTTGTTGGCAATTTACATCCCGCCCATCAGCATAACAAGGCTCCCAGTTCTCCATGGCCTGTCCTGCCTTTCTGGATTTTACACTTTTTTCAGATGGCCCTTTTGACCGGGGGGAAGTGAGACTTCATTGTAGTGCAGATTTCCTTTGCAAGCTTGCTTGGTTGGCCAAAAAGGGCGTATGCGTTTTTTCCTGAATATATGCAGGAAAAAACGCATACGCCCTTTTTGGCCAAGTGCATCATTGTGGACGTTCTGCCTCTTTTCCTATGCTTTCAATGCAATTCCAGTCTACCTCCTGAAATCGGTTTCCTGCAATTCTGCCCCGCTTTCAAGTCCTCTTGGCAGCCTTACTTCAGTCTATTTTTGGACGATAGCTGTCATTTATAACTCTGCAGGTTTGTGAATTACAGTGCCCCTGAGCTCCTTTCTTCAACTCGCTTTCTTGTGACCTGGCCGCAACACCGCAGGATGGCTTCAGGCCCTAATCTGTTTCCGGTACGGCACGCTGAGCCTTTGGTTATTTCCTTTTCCTGGTGGGAAATGAGAGTTAAATTTGCCCGTCCAGACACCTCCAGCTAGTCTCTCATTGGTTCTCGCTATTCCTGTTCATCTTCCGCAGAAATTGCAAACTGGGCCAAACAGGAGGTTAAAGGCGCTGACTCTCCAAGTGGGGAGAGTGTTAGTAAAGCGTCTGGAATGTTGCACCCGAGTACCAGGGGAGGAAAACTGAGACATATTTGAACACGTCTCCCGTTCACATGGTTGATCATACTTGGGTTCCACATGCATGTTTTAGCTGAAGGAAGAATACCTTAAACCTGGAGAGTTAAGACCCGTGTAATGGGTACCATGCAATATGACTTCAAAGGGTCTTCATTTGCTCACCAAACCTCTCCAATCCTATCACTGCTGCGTTCATGCCCCTGTACACATGCTTGATTCTCTTTCGGAGACATAGCAATCCATAGGTTTTAAGATACTTACTAGTCAGGTACATTCTTAGGCGTTTAATATGCGGTGTTGAGTCCATTTCGTTGAGCAAGGAGTAGCTCTTGTCTATTCCATATTTGACTTAAGGAACTTTATCTGTGCTCATTTCAGTCTCTGGTTTCATGCAGCACCCCAACTCACCTTTACCCTTAAGCAAGCATAAGTTGGTTTTCTAAATTTGAGACTCTGTTCTGTTCTGTAATTCAGTTCCTGTGTAGCCAAGTTTACATTCCGTGTATTACTGATATCTTATGATGTTTCTTTTTCTGTGTGACTTACTTCAGTTAGAATCATCATACCTGAATCCACTCATTGTGCTGCTAAGGGCCTGATGACACAGATTTCATTGCTGAGTGATATTGCTTTGTAAGTAAATACCACAACTTCTTTATCCATTTTTCACTTTCTGCGATGTTGAACTTGTACTGTAAACGAGGTTCTTGTAAACAGAGCCGTTCCAAACTTTGGGGTGGCTGTGTCTTTTTGATTTTAATTTCCCTAAGCTATAGGACCATAAGTGGAAGTGCCCTAGGTTCTGTTGCTTTGTTTTTTAGATGTTTCAGGAAACACCATACACTTCTCCCGAGTGGTTGTTGGCAATTTACATCCCGCCCATCAGCATAACAAGGCTCCCAGTTCTCCATGGCCTGTCCTGCCTTTCTGGATTTTACACTTTTTTCAGATGGCCCTTTTGACCGGGGGGAAGTGAGACTTCATTGTAGTGCAGATTTCCTTTGCAAGCTTGCTTGGTTGGCCAAAAAGGGCGTATGCGTTTTTTCCTGAATATATTCAGGAAAAAACGCATACGCCCTTTTTGGCCAAGTGCATCATTGTGGACGTTCTGCCTCTTTTCCTATGCTTTCAATGCAATTCCAGTCTACCTCCTGAAATCGGTTTCCTGCAATTCTGCCCCGCTTTCAAGTCCTCTTGGCAGCCTTACTTCAGTTTATTTTTGGACGATAGCTGTCATTTATAACTCTGCAGGTTTGTGAATTACAGTGCCCCTGAGCTCCTTTCTTCAACTCGCTTTCTTTTGAGCTGGCCACAACACCGCAGGATGGCTTCAGGCCCTAATCTGGTTCCGGTACGGCACGCTGAGCCTTTGGTTATTTCCTCTTCCTGGTGGGAAATGAGAGTTAAATTTGCCGTCCAGACACCTCCAGCTAGCCTCTCATTGGTTCTCGCTATTCCTGTTCATCTTCCGCAGAAATTGCAAACTGGGCCAAACAGGAGGTTAAAGGCGCTGACTCTCCAAGTGGGGAGAGTGTTAGTAAAGCGTCTGGAATGTTGCACCCGAGTACCAGGGGAGGAAAACTGAGACATATTTGAACACGTCTCCCGTTCACATGGTTGATCATACTTGGCTTCCACATGCATGTTTTAGCTGAAGGAAGAATACCTTAAACCTGGAGAGTTGAGACCCGTGTAATGGGTACCATGCAATATGACTTCAAAGGGTCTTCATTTGCTCACCGAACCTCTCCAATCCTATCACTGCTGTGTTTATGCCCCTGTACACATGCTTGATTCTCTTTTGGAGACATAGCAATCCATAGGTTTTACGATACTTACTAGTCAGGTACATTCTTAGGCGTTTAATATGCGGTGTTGAGTCCATTTCGTTGAGCAAGGAGTAGCTCTTGTCTATTCCATATTTGACTTAAGGAACTTTATCTGTGCTCATTTCAATCTCTGGTTTTATGCAGCACCCCAACTCACCTTTCCCCTTAAGCAAGCATAAGTTGGTTTTCTAAATTTGAGACCCTGTTCTGTTCTGTAATTCAGTTCCTGTGTAGCCAAGTTTACATTCCATGTATTACTGATATCTTATGATGTTTCTTTTTCTGTTTGACTTATTTCAGTTAGAATCATCATACCTGAATCCACTCATTGTGATGCTAAGGGCCTGATGACATAGATTTCATTGCTGAGTGATATTGCTTTGTAAGTAAATACCACAACTTCTTTATCCATTTTTCACTTTCTGCGATGTTGAACTTGTACTGTAAACGAGGTTCTTGTAAACAGAGGCGTCCCAAACTTTGGGGTGGCTGTGTCTTTTTGATTTTAATTTCCCTAAGCTATAGGACCATAAGTGGCAGTGCCCTAGGCTCTGTTGCTTTGTTTTTTCGATGTTTCAGGAAACACCATACACTTCTCCCGAGTGTCTGTTGGCAATTTACATCCTGCCCATCAGCATAACAAGGCTCCCAGTTCTCCATGGCCTGTCCTGCCTTTCTGGATTTTACACTTTTTTCAGATGGCCCTTTTGACCGGGGGGAAGTGAGACTTCATTGTAGTGCAGATTTCCTTTGCAAGCTTGCTTGGTTGGCCAAAAAGGGCGTATGCGTTTTTTCCTGAATATATTCAGGAAAAAATGCATACGCCCTTTTTGGCCAAGTGCATCATTGTGGACGTTCTGCCTCTTTTCCTATGCTTTCAATGCAATTCCAGTCTACCTCCTGAAATCGGTTTCCTGCAATTCTGCCCCGCTTTCAAGTCCTCTTGGCAGCCTTACTTCAGTCTATTTTTGGACGATAGCTGTCATTTATAACTCTGCAGGTTTGTGAATTACAGTGCCCCTGAGCTCCTTTCTTCAACTCGCTTTCTTTTGAGCTGGCCGCAACACCGCAGGATGGCTTCAGGCCCTAATCTGGTTCCGGCCCGGCATGCTGAACCTTTGGTTAATTCCTCTTCCTGGTGGGAAATGAGAGTTAAATTTGCCCGTCCAGACACCTCCAGCTAGCCTCTCATTGGTTCTCACTATTCCTATTCATCTTCCGCAGAAATTGCAAACTGGGCCAAACAGGAGGTTAAAGGCGCTGACTCTCCAAGTGGGGAGAGTGTTAGTAAAGCGTCTGGAATGTTGCACCCGAGTACCAGGGGAGGAAAACTGAGACATATTTGAACACGTCTCCCGATCACATGGTTGATCATACTCTAGGTTCCACATGCATGTTTTAGCTGAAGGAAGAATACCTTAAACCTGGGTATTTGAAACCCGTGGAATGGGTACCATGCAATATGACTTCAAAGGGTCTTCATTTGCTCACCGAACCTCTCCAATCCTATCACTGCTGCGTTTATGCCCCTGTACACATGCTTGATTCTCTTTCGGAGACCTAGCAATCCATAGGTTTTAAGATACTTACTAGTCAGGTACATTCTTAGGCGTTTAATATGGGGTGTTGAGTCCATTTCGTTGAGCAAGGAGTAGCTCTTGTCTATTCCATATTTGGCTTAAGGAACTTTATCTGTGCTCATTTCAATCTCTGGTTTTATGCAGCACCCCAACTCACCTTTACCCTTAAGCAAGAATAAGTTGGTTTTCTAAATTTGAGACCCTGTTCTGTTCTGTAATTCAGTTCCTGTGTAGCCAAGTTTACATTCCGTGTATTACTGATATCTTATGATGTTTCTTTTTCTGTGTGACTTATTTCAGTTAGAATCATCATACCTGAATCCACTCATTGTGCTGCTAAGGGCCTGATGACACAGATTTCATTGCTGAGTGATATTGCTTTGTAAGTAAATACCACAACTTCTTTATCCATTTTTCACTTTCTGCGATGTTGAACTTGTACTGTAAACGAGGTTCTTGTAAACAGAGCCGTTCCAAACTTTGGGGTGGCTGTGTCTTTTTGATTTTAATTTCCCTAAGCTATAAGACCATAAGTGGAAGTGCCCTAGGCTCTGTTGCTTTGTTTTTTAAATGTTTCAGGAAACACCATACACTTCTCCCAAGTGTCTGTTGGCAATTTACATCCCGCCCATCAGCATAACAAGGCTCCCAGTTCTCAATGGCCTGTTGCCTTTCTGGATTTTACACTTTTTTCAGATGGCCCTTTTGACCGGGGGGAAGTGAGACTTCATTGTAGTGCAGATTTCCTTTGCAAGCTTGCTTGGTTGGCCAAAAAGGGCGTATGCGTTTTTTCCTGAATATATTCAGGAAAAAACGCATACGCCCTTTTTGGCCAAGTGCATCATTGTGGACGTTCTGCCTCTTTTCCTATGCTTTCAATGCAATTCCAGTCTACCTCCTGAAATCGGTTTCCTGCAATTCTGCCCCGCTTTCAAGTCCTCTTGGCAGCCTTACTTCAGTCTATTTTTGGACGATAGCTGTCATTTATAACTCTGCAGGTTTGTGAATTACAGTGCCCCTGAGCTCCTTTCTTCAACTCGCTTTCTTGTGACCTGGCCGCAGCACCGCAGGATGGCTTCAGGCCCTAATCTGGTTCCGGCCCGGCATGCTGAGCCTTTGGTTAATTCCTCTTCATTGTGGGAAATGAGAGTTAAATTTGCCCGTCCAGACACCTCCAGCTAGCCTCTCATTGGTTCTCGCTATTCCTGTTCATCTTCCGCAGAAATTGCAAACTGGGCCAAACAGGAGGTTAAAGGGACTGACTCTCCAAGTGTGGGAGAGTGTTAGTAAAGCGTCTGGAATGTTGCACCCGAGTACCAGGGGAGGAAAACTGAGACATATTTGAACACGTCTCCCGATCACATGGTTTATCATACTCTAGTTTCCACATGCATGTTTTAGCTGAAGGAATCATACCTTAAACCTGGGTAGTTGAAACCCGTGGAATGGGTACCATGCAATATGACTTCAAAGGGTCTTCATTTGCTCACCGAACCTCTGCAATCCTATCACTGCTGCGTTTATGCCCCTGTACGCATGCTTGATTCTCTTTCGGAGACATAGCAATCCATAGGTTTTAAGATACTTACTAGTCAGGTACATTCTTAGGCGTTTAATATGGGGTGTTGAGTCCATTTCGTTGAGCAAGGAGTAGCTCTTGTCTATTCCATATTTGGCTTAAGGAACTTTATCTGTGCTCATTTCAATCTCTGGTTTTATGCAGCACCCCAACTCACCTTTCCCCTTAAGCAAGCATAAGTTGGTTTTCTAAATTTGAGACCCTGTTCTGTTCTGTAATTCAGTTCCTGTGTAGCCAAGTTTACATTCCGTGTATTACTGATATCTTATGATGTTTCTTTTTCTGTGTGACTTACTTCAGTTAGAATCATCATACCTGAATCCACTCATTGTGCTGCTAAGGGCCTGATGACACAGATTTCATTGCTGAGTGATATTGCTTTGTAAGTAAATACCACAACTTCTTTATCCATTTTTCACTTTCTGCGATGTTGAACTTGTACTGTAAACGAGGTTCTTGTAAACAGAGCCGTTCCAAACTTTGGGGTGGCTGTGTCTTTTTGATTTTAATTTCCCTAAGCTATAGGACCATAAGTGGAAGTGCCCTAGGTTCTGTTGCTTTGTTTTTTAGATGTTTTAGGAAACACCATACACTTCTCCCGAGTGGTTGTTGGCAATTTACATCCCGCCCATCAGCATAACAAGGCTCCCAGTTCTCCATGGCCTGTCCTGCCTTTCTGGATTTTACACTTTTTTCAGATGGCCCTTTTGACCGGGGGGAAGTGAGACTTCATTGTAGTGCAGATTTCCTTTGCAAGCTTGCTTGGTTGGCCAAAAAGGGCGTATGCGTTTTTTCCTGAATATATTCAGGAAAAAACGCATACGCCCTTTTTGGCCAAGTGCATCATTGTGGACGTTCTGCCTCTTTTCCTATGCTTTCAATGCAATTCCAGTCTACCTCCTGAAATCGGTTTCCTGCAATTCTGTCCCGCTTTCAAGTCCTCTTGGCAGCCTTACTTCAGTCTATTTTTGGACGATAGCTGTCATTTATAACTCTGCAGGTTTGTGAATTACAGTGCCCCTGAGCTCCTTTCTTCAACTCGCTTTCTTGTGACCTGGCCGCAGCACCGCAGGATGGCTTCAGGCCCTAATCTGGTTCCGGCCCGGCATGCTGAGCCTTTGGTTAATTCCTCTTCATTGTGGGAAATGAGAGTTAAATTTGCCCGTCCAGACACCTCCAGCTAGCCTCTCATTGGTTCTCGCTATTCCTGTTCATCTTCCGCAGAAATTGCAAACTGGGCCAAACAGGAGGTTAAAGGGACTGACTCTCCAAGTGTGGGAGAGTGTTAGTAAAGCGTCTGGAATGTTGCACCCGAGTACCAGGGGAGGAAAACTGAGACATATTTGAACACGTCTCCCGATCACATGGTTTATCATACTCTAGTTTCCACATGCATGTTTTAGCTGAAGGAATCATACCTTAAACCTGGGTAGTTGAAACCCGTGGAATGGGTACCATGCAATATGACTTCAAAGGGTCTTCATTTGCTCACCGAACCTCTGCAATCCTATCACTGCTGCGTTTATGCCCCTGTACACATGCTTGATTCTCTTTCGGAGACATAGCAATCCATAGGTTTTAAGATACTTACTAGTCAGGTACATTCTTAGGCGTTTAATATGGGGTGTTGAGTCCATTTCGTTGAGCAAGGAGTAGCTCTTGTCTATTCCATATTTGGCTTAAGGAACTTTATCTGTGCTCATTTCAATCTCTGGTTTTATGCAGCACCCCAACTCACCATTCCCCTTAAGCAAGCATAAGTTGGTTTTCTAAATTTGAGACCCTGTTCTGTTCTGTAATTCAGTTCCTGTGTAGCCAAGTTTACATTCCGTGTATTACTGATATCTTATGATGTTTCTTTTTCTGTGTGACTTACTTCAGTTAGAATCATCATACCTGAATCCACTCATTGTGCTGCTAAGGGCCTGATGACACAGATTTCATTGCTGAGTGATATTGCTTTGTAAGTAAGTACCACAACTTCTTTATCCATTTTTCACTTTCTGCGATGTTGAACTTGTACTGTAAACGAGGTTCTTGTAAACAGAGCCGTTCCAAACTTTGGGGTGGCTGTGTCTTTTTGATTTTAATTTCCCTAAGCTATAGGACCATAAGTGGAAGTGCCCTAGGTTCTGTTGCTTTGTTTTTTAGATGTTTTAGGAAACACCATACACTTCTCCCGAGTGGTTGTTGGCAATTTACATCCCGCCCATCAGCATAACAAGGCTCCCAGTTCTCCATGGCCTGTCCTGCCTTTCTGGATTTTACACTTTTTTCAGATGGCCCTTTTGACCGGGGGGAAGTGAGACTTCATTGTAGTGCAGATTTCCTTTGCAAGCTTGCTTGGTTGGCCAAAAAGGGCGTATGCGTTTTTTCCTGAATATATTCAGGAAAAAACGCATACGCCCTTTTTGGCCAAGTGCATCATTGTGGACGTTCTGCCTCTTTTCCTATGCTTTCAATGCAATTCCAGTCTACCTCCTGAAATCGGTTTCCTGCAATTCTGTCCCGCTTTCAAGTCCTCTTGGCAGCCTTACTTCAGTCTATTTTTGGACGATAGCTGTCATTTATAACTCTGCAGGTTTGTGAATTACAGTGCCCCTGAGCTCCTTTCTTCAACTCGCTTTCTTGTGACCTGGCCGCAGCACCGCAGGATGGCTTCAGGCCCTAATCTGGTTCCGGCCCGGCATGCTGAGCCTTTGGTTAATTCCTCTTCATTGTGGGAAATGAGAGTTAAATTTGCCCGTCCAGACACCTCCAGCTAGCCTCTCATTGGTTCTCGCTATTCCTGTTCATCTTCCGCAGAAATTGCAAACTGGGCCAAACAGGAGGTTAAAGGGACTGACTCTCCAAGTGTGGGAGAGTGTTAGTAAAGCGTCTGGAATGTTGCACCCGAGTACCAGGGGAGGAAAACTGAGACATATTTGAACACGTCTCCCGATCACATGGTTTATCATACTCTAGTTTCCACATGCATGTTTTAGCTGAAGGAATCATACCTTAAACCTGGGTAGTTGAAACCCGTGGAATGGGTACCATGCAATATGACTTCAAAGGGTCTTCATTTGCTCACCGAACCTCTGCAATCCTATCACTGCTGCGTTTATGCCCCTGTACGCATGCTTGATTCTCTTTCGGAGACATAGCAATCCATAGGTTTTAAGATACTTACTAGTCAGGTACATTCTTAGGCGTTTAATATGGGGTGTTGAGTCCATTTCGTTGAGCAAGGAGTAGCTCTTGTCTATTCCATATTTGGCTTAAGGAACTTTATCTGTGCTCATTTCAATCTCTGGTTTTATGCAGCACCCCAACTCACCTTTCCCCTTAAGCAAGCATAAGTTGGTTTTCTAAATTTGAGACCCTGTTCTGTTCTGTAATTCAGTTCCTGTGTAGCCAAGTTTACATTCCGTGTATTACTGATATCTTATGATGTTTCTTTTTCTGTGTGACTTACTTCAGTTAGAATCATCATACCTGAATCCACTCATTGTGCTGCTAAGGGCCTGATGACACAGATTTCATTGCTGAGTGATATTGCTTTGTAAGTAAATACCACAACTTCTTTATCCATTTTTCACTTTCTGCGATGTTGAACTTGTACTGTAAACGAGGTTCTTGTAAACAGAGCCGTTCCAAACTTTGGGGTGGCTGTGTCTTTTTGATTTTAATTTCCCTAAGCTATAGGACCATAAGTGGAAGTGCCCTAGGTTCTGTTGCTTTGTTTTTTAGATGTTTTAGGAAACACCATACACTTCTCCCGAGTGGTTGTTGGCAATTTACATCCCGCCCATCAGCATAACAAGGCTCCCAGTTCTCCATGGCCTGTCCTGCCTTTCTGGATTTTACACTTTTTTCAGATGGCCCTTTTGACCGGGGGGAAGTGAGACTTCATTGTAGTGCAGATTTCCTTTGCAAGCTTGCTTGGTTGGCCAAAAAGGGCGTATGCGTTTTTTCCTGAATATATTCAGGAAAAAACGCATACGCCCTTTTTGGCCAAGTGCATCATTGTGGACGTTCTGCCTCTTTTCCTATGCTTTCAATGCAATTCCAGTCTACCTCCTGAAATCGGTTTCCTGCAATTCTGTCCCGCTTTCAAGTCCTCTTGGCAGCCTTACTTCAGTCTATTTTTGGACGATAGCTGTCATTTATAACTCTGCAGGTTTGTGAATTACAGTGCCCCTGAGCTCCTTTCTTCAACTCGCTTTCTTGTGACCTGGCCGCAGCACCGCAGGATGGCTTCAGGCCCTAATCTGGTTCCGGCCCGGCATGCTGAGCCTTTGGTTAATTCCTCTTCATTGTGGGAAATGAGAGTTAAATTTGCCCGTCCAGACACCTCCAGCTAGCCTCTCATTGGTTCTCGCTATTCCTGTTCATCTTCCGCAGAAATTGCAAACTGGGCCAAACAGGAGGTTAAAGGGACTGACTCTCCAAGTGTGGGAGAGTGTTAGTAAAGCGTCTGGAATGTTGCACCCGAGTACCAGGGGAGGAAAACTGAGACATATTTGAACACGTCTCCCGATCACATGGTTTATCATACTCTAGTTTCCACATGCATGTTTTAGCTGAAGGAATCATACCTTAAACCTGGGTAGTTGAAACCCGTGGAATGGGTACCATGCAATATGACTTCAAAGGGTCTTCATTTGCTCACCGAACCTCTGCAATCCTATCACTGCTGCGTTTATGCCCCTGTACACATGCTTGATTCTCTTTCGGAGACATAGCAATCCATAGGTTTTAAGATACTTACTAGTCAGGTACATTCTTAGGCGTTTAATATGGGGTGTTGAGTCCATTTCGTTGAGCAAGGAGTAGCTCTTGTCTATTCCATATTTGGCTTAAGGAACTTTATCTGTGCTCATTTCAATCTCTGGTTTTATGCAGCACCCCAACTCACCATTCCCCTTAAGCAAGCATAAGTTGGTTTTCTAAATTTGAGACCCTGTTCTGTTCTGTAATTCAGTTCCTGTGTAGCCAAGTTTACATTCCGTGTATTACTGATATCTTATGATGTTTCTTTTTCTGTGTGACTTACTTCAGTTAGAATCATCATACCTGAATCCACTCATTGTGCTGCTAAGGGCCTGATGACACAGATTTCATTGCTGAGTGATATTGCTTTGTAAGTAAGTACCACAACTTCTTTATCCATTTTTCACTTTCTGCGATGTTGAACTTGTACTGTAAACGAGGTTCTTGTAAACAGAGCCGTTCCAAACTTTGGGGTGGCTGTGTCTTTTTGATTTTAATTTCCCTAAGCTATAGGACCATAAGTGGAAGTGCCCTAGGTTCTGTTGCTTTGTTTTTTAGATGTTTTAGGAAACACCATACACTTCTCCCGAGTGGTTGTTGGCAATTTACATCCCGCCCATCAGCATAACAAGGCTCCCAGTTGTCCATGGCCTGTCCTGCCTTTCTGGATTTTACACTTTTTTCAGATGGCCCTTTTGACCGGGGGGAAGTGAGACTTCATTGTAGTGCAGATTTCCTTTGCAAGCTTGCTTGGTTGGCCAAAAAGGGCGTATGCGTTTTTTCCTGAATATATTCAGGAAAAAACGCATACGCCCTTTTTGGCCAAGTGCATCATTGTGGACGTTCTGCCTCTTTTCCTATGCTTTCAATGCAATTCCAGTCTACCTCCTGAAATCGGTTTCCTGCAATTCTGTCCCGCTTTCAAGTCCTCTTGGCAGCCTTACTTCAGTCTATTTTTGGATGATAGCTGTCATTTATAACTCTGCAGGTTTGTGAATTACAGTGCCCCTGAGCTCCTTTCTTCAACTCGCTTTCTTGTGACCTGGCCGCAGCACCGCAGGATGGCTTCAGGCCCTAATCTGGTTCCGGCCCGGCATGCTGAGCCTTTGGTTAATTCCTCTTCATTGTGGGAAATGAGAGTTAAATTTGCCCGTCCAGACACCTCCAGCTAGCCTCTCATTGGTTCTCGCTATTCCTGTTCATCTTCCGCAGAAATTGCAAACTGGGCCAAACAGGAGGTTAAAGGGACTGACTCTCCAAGTGTGGGAGAGTGTTAGTAAAGCGTCTGGAATGTTGCACCCGAGTACCAGGGGAGGAAAACTGAGACATATTTGAACACGTCTCCCGATCACATGGTTTATCATACTCTAGTTTCCACATGCATGTTTTAGCTGAAGGAATCATACCTTAAACCTGGGTAGTTGAAACCCGTGGAATGGGTACCATGCAATATGACTTCAAAGGGTCTTCATTTGCTCACCGAACCTCTGCAATCCTATCACTGCTGCGTTTATGCCCCTGTACACATGCTTGATTCTCTTTCGGAGACATAGCAATCCATAGGTTTTAAGATACTTACTAGTCAGGTACATTCTTAGGCGTTTAATATGGGGTGTTGAGTCCATTTCGTTGAGCAAGGAGTAGCTCTTGTCTATTCCATATTTGGCTTAAGGAACTTTATCTGTGCTCATTTCAATCTCTGGTTTTATGCAGCACCCCAACTCACCATTCCCCTTAAGCAAGCATAAGTTGGTTTTCTAAATTTGAGACCCTGTTCTGTTCTGTAATTCAGTTCCTGTGTAGCCAAGTTTACATTCCGTGTATTACTGATATCTTATGATGTTTCTTTTTCTGTGTGACTTACTTCAGTTAGAATCATCATACCTGAATCCACTCATTGTGCTGCTAAGGGCCTGATGACACAGATTTCATTGCTGAGTGATATTGCTTTGTAAGTAAGTACCACAACTTCTTTATCCATTTTTCACTTTCTGCGATGTTGAACTTGTACTGTAAACGAGGTTCTTGTAAACAGAGCCGTTCCAAACTTTGGGGTGGCTGTGTCTTTTTGATTTTAATTTCCCTAAGCTATAGGACCATAAGTGGAAGTGCCCTAGGTTCTGTTGCTTTGTTTTTTAGATGTTTTAGGAAACACCATACACTTCTCCCGAGTGGTTGTTGGCAATTTACATCCCGCCCATCAGCATAACAAGGCTCCCAGTTCTCCATGGCCTGTCCTGCCTTTCTGGATTTTACACTTTTTTCAGATGGCCCTTTTGACCGGGGGGAAGTGAGACTTCATTGTAGTGCAGATTTCCTTTGCAAGCTTGCTTGGTTGGCCAAAAAGGGCGTATGCGTTTTTTCCTGAATATATTCAGGAAAAAACGCATACGCCCTTTTTGGCCAAGTGCATCATTGTGGACGTTCTGCCTCTTTTCCTATGCTTTCAATGCAATTCCAGTCTACCTCCTGAAATCGGTTTCCTGCAATTCTGCCCCGCTTTCAAGTCCTCTTGGCAGCCTTACTTCAGTTTATTTTTGGACGATAGCTGTCATTTATAACTCTGCAGGTTTGTGAATTACAGTACCCCTGAGCTCATTTCTTCAACTCGCTTTCTTTTGAGCTGGCCGCAACACCGCAGGATGGCTTCAGGCCCTAATCTGGTTCCGGTACGGCACGCTGAGCCTTTGGTTATTTCCTCTTCCTGGTGGGAAATGAGAGTTAAATTTGCCCGTCCAGACACCTCCAGCTAGCCTCTCATTGGTTCTCGCTATTCCTGTTCATCTTCCGCAGAAATTGCAAACTGGACCAAACAGGAGGTTAAAGGCGCTGACTCTCCAAGTGGGGAGAGTGTTAGTAAAGCGTCTGGAATGTTGCACCCGAGTACCAGGGGAGGAAAACTGAGACATATTTGAACACGTCTCCCGTTCACATGGTTGATCATACTTGGGTTCCACATGCATGTTTTAGCTGAAGGAAGAATACCTTAAACATGGAGAGTTGAGACCCGTGTAATGGGTACCATGCAATATGACTTCAAAGGGTCTTCATTTGCTCACCGAACCTCTCCAATCCTATCACTGCTGCGTTTATGCCCCTGTACACATGCTTGATTCTCTTTTGGAGACATAGCAATCCATAGGTTTTACGATACTTACTAGTCAGGTACATTCTTAGGCGTTTAATATGCGGTGTTGAGTCCATTTCGTTGAGCAAGGAGTAGCTCTTGTCTATTCCATATTTGGCTTAAGGAACTTTATCTGTGCTCATTTCAATCTCTGGTTTTATGCAGCACCCCAACTCACCTTTACCCTTAAGCAAGGATAAGTTGGTTTTCTAAATTTGAGACCCTGTTCTGTTCTGTAATTCAGTTCCTGTGTAGCCAAGTTTACATTCCGTGTATTACTGATATCTTATGATGTTTCTTTTTCTGTGTGACTTACTTCAGTTAGAATCATCATACCTGAATCCACTCATTGTGCTGCTAAGGGCCTGATGACACAGATTTCATTGCTGAGTGATATTGCTTTGTAAGTAAATACCACAACTTCTTTATCCATTTTTCACTTTCTGCGATGTTGAACTTGTACTGTAAACGAGGTTCTTGTAAACAGAGCCGTTCCAAACTTTGGGGTGGCTGTGTCTTTGTGATTTTAATTTCCCTAAGCTATAGGACCATAAGTGGAAGTGCCCTAGGCTCTGTTGCTTTGTTTTTTAAATGTTTCAGGAAACACCATACACTTCTCCCAAGTGTCTGTTGGCAATTTACATCCCGCCCATCAGCATAACAAGGCTCCCAGTTCTCAATGGCCTGTTGCCTTTCTGGATTTTACACTTTTTTCAGATGGCCCTTTTGACCGGGGGGAAGTGAGACTTCATTGTAGTGCAGATTTCCTTTGCAAGCTTGCTTGGTTGGCCAAAAAGGGCGTATGCGTTTTTTCCTGAATATATTCAGGAAAAAACGCATACGCCCTTTTTGGCCAAGTGCATCATTGTGGACGTTCTGCCTCTTTTCCTATGCTTTCAATGCAATTCCAGTCTACCTCCTGAAATCGGTTTCCTGCAATTCTGCCCCGCTTTCAAGTCCTCTTGGCAGCCTTACTTCAGTTTATTTTTGGACGATAGCTGTCATTTATAACTCTACAGGTTTGTGAATTACAGTACCCCTGAGCTCCTTTCTTCAACTCGCTTTCTTTTGAGCTGGCCGCAACACCGCAGGATGGCTTCAGGCCCTAATCTGGTTCCGGTACGGCACGCTGAGCCTTTGGTTATTTCCTCTTCCTGGTGGGAAATGAGAGTTAAATTTGCCCGTCCAGACACCTCCAGCTAGCCTCTCATTGGTTCTCGCTATTCCTGTTCATCTTCCGCAGAAATTGCAAACTGGGCCAAACAGGAGGTTAAAGGCGCTGACTCTCCAAGTGGGGAGAGTGTTAGTAAAGCGTCTGGAATGTTGCACCCGAGTACCAGGGTAGGAAAACTGAGACATATTTGAACACGTCTCCCGTTCACATGGTTGATCATACTTGGGTTCCACATGCATGTTTTAGCTGAAGGAAGAATACCTTAAACCTGGAGAGTTGAGACCTGTGTAATGGGTACCATGCAATATGACTTCAAAGGGTCTTCATTTGCTCACCGAACCTCTCCAATCCTATCACTGCTGCGTTTATGCCCCTGTACACATGCTTGATTCTCTTTTGGAGACATAGCAATCCATAGGTTTTACGTTACTTACTAGTCAGGTACATTCTTAGGCGTTTAATATGCGGTGTTGAGTCCATTTCGTTGAGCAAGGAGTAGCTCTTGTCTATTCCATATTTGGCTTAAGGAACTTTATCTGTGCTCATTTCAATCTCTGGTTTTATGCAGCACCCCAACTCACCTTTACCCTTAAGCAAGAATAAGTTGGTTTTCTAAATTTGAGACCCTGTTCTGTTCTGTAATTCAGTTCCTGTGTAGCCAAGTTTACATTCCGTGTATTACTGATATCTTATGATGTTTCTTTTTCTGTGTGACTTATTTCAGTTAGAATCATCATACCTGAATCCACTTATTGTGCTGCTAAGGGCCTGATGACACAGATTTCATTGCTGAGTGATATTGCTTTGTAAGTAAATACCACAACTTCTTTATCCATTTTTCACTTTCTGCGATGTTGAACTTGTACTGTAAACGAGGTTCTTGTAAACAGAGCCGTTCCAAACTTTGGGGTGGCTGTGTCTTTTTGATTTTAATTTCCCTAAGCTATAAGACCATAAGTGGAAGTGCCCTACGCTCTGTTGCTTTGTTTTTTAAATGTTTCAGGAAACACCATACACTTCTCCCAATTGTCTGTTGGCAATTTACATCCCGCCCATCAGCATAACAAGGCTCCCAGTTCTCAATGGCCTGTTGCCTTTCTGGATTTTACACTTTTTTCAGATGGCCCTTTTGACCGGGGGGAAGTGAGACTTCATTGTAGTGCAGATTTCCTTTGCAAGCTTGCTTGGTTGGCCAAAAAGGGCGTATGCGTTTTTTCCTGAATATATTCAGGAAAAAACGCATACGCCCTTTTTGGCCAAGTGCATCATTGTGGACGTTCTGCCTCTTTTCCTATGCTTTCAATGCAATTCCAGTCTACCTCCTGAAATCGGTTTCCTGCAATTCTGCCCCGCTTTCAAGTCCTCTTGGCAGCCTTACTTCAGTCTATTTTTGGACGATAGCTGTCATTTATAACTCTGCAGGTTTGTGAATTACAGTGCCCCTGAGCTCCTTTCTTCAACTCGCTTTCTTGTGACCTGGCCGCAGCACCGCAGGATGGCTTCAGGCCCTAATCTGGTTCCGGCCCGGCATGCTGAGCCTTTGGTTAATTCCTCTTCATTGTGGGAAATGAGAGTTAAATTTGCCCGTCCAGACACCTCCAGCTAGCCTCTCATTGGTTCTCGCTATTCCTGTTCATCTTCCGCAGAAATTGCAAACTGAGCCAAACAGGAGGTTAAAGGGACTGACTCTCCAAGTGTGGGAGAGTGTTAGTAAAGCGTCTGGAATGTTGCACCCGAGTACCAGGGGAGGAAAACTGAGACATATTTGAACACGTCTCCCGATCACATGGTTTATCATACTCTAGTTTCCACATGCATGTTTTAGCTGAAGGAAGAATACCTTAAACCTGGGTAGTTGAAACCCGTGGAATGGGTACCATGCAATATGACTTCAAAGGGTCTTCATTTGCTCACCGAACCTCTCCAATCCTATCACTGCTGCGTTTATGCCCCTGTACACATGCTTGATTCTCTTTCGGAGACATAGCAATCCATAGGTTTTAAGATACTTACTAGTCAGGTACATTCTTAGGCGTTTAATATGGGGTGTTGAGTCCATTTCGTTGAGCAAGGAGTAGCTCTTGTCTATTCCATATTTGGCTTAAGGAACTTTATCTGTGCTCATTTCAATCTCTGGTTTTATGCAGCACCCCAACTCACCTTTACCCTTAAGCAAGAATAAGTTGGTTTTCTAAATTTGAGACCCTGTTCTGTTCTGTAATTCAGTTCCTGTGTAGCCAAGTTTACATTCCGTGTATTACTGATATCTTATGATGTTTCTTTTTCTGTGTGACTTATTTTAGTTAGAATCATCATACCTGAATCCACTCATTGTGCTGCTAAGGGCCTGATGACACAGATTTCATTGCTGAGTGATATTGCTTTGTAAGTAAATACCACAACTTCTTTATCCATTTTTCACTTTCTGCGATGTTGAACTTGTACTGTAAACGAGGTTCTTGTAAACAGAGCCGTTCCAAACTTTGGGGTGGCTGTGTCTTTTTGATTTTAATTTCCCTAAGCTATAAGACCATAAGTGGAAGTGCCCTAGGCTCTGTTGCTTTGTTTTTTAAATGTTTCAGGAAACACCATACACTTCTCCCAAGTGTCTGTTGGCAATTTACATCCCGCCCATCAGCATAACAAGGCTCCCAGTTCTCAATGGCCTGTTGCCTTTCTGGATTTTACACTTTTTTCAGATGGCCCTTTTGACCGGGGGGAAGTGAGACTTCATTGTAGTGCAGATTTCCTTTGCAAGCTTGCTTGGTTGGCCAAAAAGGGCGTATGCGTTTTTTCCTGAATATATTCAGGAAAAAACGCATACGCCCTTTTTGGCCAAGTGCATCATTGTGGACGTTCTGCCTCTTTTCCTATGCTTTCAATGCAATTCCAGTCTACCTCCTGAAATCGGTTTCCTGCAATTCTGCCCCGCTTTCAAGTCCTCTTGGCAGCCTTACTTCAGTCTATTTTTGGACGATAGCTGTCATTTATAACTCTGCAGGTTTGTGAATTACAGTGCCCCTGAGCTCCTTTCTTCAACTCACTTTCTTGTGACCTGGCCGCAGCACCGCAGGATGGCTTCAGGCCCTAATCTGGTTCCGGCCCGGCATGCTGAGCCTTTGGTTAATTCCTCTTCATTGTGGGAAATGAGAGTTAAATTTGCCCGTCCAGACACCTCCAGCTAGCCTCTCATTGGTTCTCGCTATTCCTGTTCATCTTCCGCAGAAATTGCAAACTGGGCCAAACAGGAGGTTAAAGGGACTGACTCTCCAAGTGTGGGAGAGTGTTAGTAAAGCGTCTGGAATGTTGCACCCGAGTACCAGGGGAGGAAAACTGAGACATATTTGAACACGTCTCCCGATCACATGGTTTATCATACTCTAGTTTCCACATGCATGTTTTAGCTGAAGGAATCATACCTTAAACCTGGGTAGTTAAAACCCGTGGAATGGGTACCATGCAATATGACTTCAAAGGGTCTTCATTTGCTCACCGAACCTCTGCAATCCTATCACTGCTGCGTTTATGCCCCTGTACACATGCTTGATTCTCTTTCGGAGACATAGCAATCCATAGGTTTTAAGATACTTACTAGTCAGGTACATTCTTAGGCGTTTAATATGGGGTGTTGAGTCCATTTCGTTGAGCAAGGAGTAGCTCTTGTCTATTCCATATTTGGCTTAAGGAACTTTATCTGTGCTCATTTCAATCTCTGGTTTTATGCAGCACCCCAACTCACCTTTCCCCTTAAGCAAGCATAAGTTGGTTTTCTAAATTTGAGACCCTGTTCTGTTCTGTAATTCAGTTCCTGTGTAGCCAAGTTTACATTCCGTGTATTACTGATATCTTATGATGTTTCTTTTTCTGTGTGACTTACTTCAGTTAGAATCATCATACCTGAATCCACTCATTGTGCTGCTAAGGGCCTGATGACACAGATTTCATTGCTGAGTGATATTGCTTTGTAAGTAAATACCACAACTTCTTTATCCATTTTTCACTTTCTGCGATGTTGAACTTGTACTGTAAACGAGGTTCTTGTAAACAGAGCCGTTCCAAACTTTGGGGTGGCTGTGTCTTTGTGATTTTAATTTCCCTAAGCTATAAGACCATAAGTGGAAGTGCCCTAGGCTCTGTTGCTTTGTTTTTTAAATGTTTCAGGAAACACCATACACTTCTCCCAAGTGTCTGTTGGCAATTTACATCCCGCCCATCAGCATAACAAGGCTCCCAGTTCTCCATGGCCTGTTGCCTTTCTGGATTTTACACTTTTTTCAGATGGCCCTTTTGACCGGGGGGAAGTGAGACTTCATTGTAGTGCAGATTTCCTTTGCAAGCTTGCTTGGTTGGCCAAAAAGGGCGTATGCGTTTTTTCCTGAATATATTCAGGAAAAAACGCATACGCCCTTTTTGGCCAAGTGCATCATTGTGGACGTTCTGCCTCTTTTCCTATGCTTTCAATGCAATTCCAGTCTACCTCCTGAAATCGGTTTCCTGCAATTCTGCCCCGCTTTCAAGTCCTCTTGGCAGCCTTACTTCAGTTTATTTTTGGACGATAGCTGTCATTTATAACTCTGCAGGTTTGTGAATTACAGTACCCCTGAGCTCCTTTCTTCAACTCGCTTTCTTTTGAGCTGGCCGCAACACCGCAGGATGGCTTCAGGCCCTAATCTGGTTCCGGTACGGCACGCTGAGCCTTTGGTTATTTCCTCTTCCTGGTGGGAAATGAGAGTTAAATTTGCCCGTCCAGACACCTCCAGCTAGCCTCTCATTGGTTCTCGCTATTCCTGTTCATCTTCCGCAGAAATTGCAAACTGGGCCAAACAGGAGGTTAAAGGCGCTGACTCTCCAAGTGGGGAGAGTGTTAGTAAAGCGTCTGGAATGTTGCACCCGAGTACCAGGGGAGGAAAACTGAGACATATTTGAACACGTCTCCCGTTCACATGGTTGATCATACTTGGGTTCCACATGCATGTTTTAGCTGAAGGAAGAATACCTTAAACATGGAGAGTTGAGACCCGTGTAATGGGTACCATGCAATATGACTTCAAAGGGTCTTCATTTGCTCACCGAACCTCTCCAATCCTATCACTGCTGCGTTTATGCCCCTGTACACATGCTTGATTCTCTTTTGGAGACATAGCAATCCATAGGTTTTACGATACTTACTAGTCAGGTACATTCTTAGGCGTTTAATATGCGGTGTTGAGTCCATTTCGTTGAGCAAGGAGTAGCTCTTGTCTATTCCATATTTGGCTTAAGGAACTTTATCTGTGCTCATTTCAATCTCTGGTTTTATGCAGCACCCCAACTCACCTTTACCCTTAAGCAAGAATAAGTTGGTTTTCTAAATTTGAGACCCTGTTCTGTTCTGTAATTCAGTTCCTGTGTAGCCAAGTTTACATTCCGTGTATTACTGATATCTTATGATGTTTCTTTTTCTGTGTGACTTATTTCAGTTAGAATCATCATACCTGAATCCACTCATTGTGCTGCTAAGGGCCTGATGACACAGATTTCATTGCTGAGTGATATTGCTTTGTAAGTAAATACCACAACTTCTTTATCCATTTTTCACTTTCTGCGATGTTGAACTTGTACTGTAAACGAGGTTCTTGTAAACAGAGGCGTCCCAAACTTTGGGGTGGCTGTGTCTTTTTGATTTTAATTTCCCTAAGCTATAGGACCATAAGTGGCAGTGCCCTAGGCTCTGTTGCTTTGTTTTTTCGATGTTTCAGGAAACACCATACACTTCTCCCGAGTGTCTGTTGGCAATTTACATCCTGCCCATCAGCATAACAAGGCTCCCAGTTCTCCATGGCCTGTCCTGCCTTTCTGGATTTTACACTTTTTTCAGATGGCCCTTTTGACCGGGGGGAAGTGAGACTTCATTGTAGTGCAGATTTCCTTTGCAAGCTTGCTTGGTTGGCCAAAAAGGGCGTATGCGTTTTTTCCTGAATATATTCAGGAAAAAACGCATACGCCCTTTTTGGCCAAGTGCATCATTGTGGACGTTCTGCCTCTTTTCCTATGCTTTCAATGCAATTCCAGTCTACCTCCTGAAATCGGTTTCCTGCAATTCTGCCCCGCTTTCAAGTCCTCTTGGCAGCCTTACTTCAGTCTATTTTTGGACGATAGCTGTCATTTATAACTCTGCAGGTTTGTGAATTACAGTGCCCCTGAGCTCCTTTCTTCAACTCGCTTTCTTTTGAGCTGGCCGCAACACCGCAGGATGGCTTCAGGCCCTAATCTGGTTCCGGCCCGGCATGCTGAACCTTTGGTTAATTCCTCTTCCTGGTGGGAAATGAGAGTTAAATTTGCCCGTCCAGACACCTCCAGCTAGCCTCTCATTGGTTCTCGCTATTCCTGTTCATCTTCCGCAGAAATTGCAAACTGGGCCAAACAGGAGGTTAAAGGCGCTGACTCTCCAAGTGGGGAGAGTGTTAGTAAAGCGTCTGGAATGTTGCACCCGAGTACCAGGGGAGGAAAACTGAGACATATTTGAACACGTCTCCCGATCACATGGTTGATCATACTCTGGGTTCCACATGCATGTTTTAGCTGAAGGAAGAATACCTTAAACCTGGGTATTTGAAACCCGTGGAATGGGTACCATGCAATATGACTTCAAAGGGTCTTCATTTGCTCACCGAACCTCTCCAATCCTATCACTGCTGCGTTTATGCCCCTGTACACATGCTTGATTCTCTTTCGGAGACCTAGCAATCCATAGGTTTTAAGATACTTACTAGTCAGGTACATTCTTAGGCGTTTAATATGGGGTGTTGAGTCCATTTCGTTGAGCAAGGAGTAGCTCTTGTCTATTCCATATTTGGCTTAAGGAACTTTATCTGTGCTCATTTCAATCTCTGGTTTTATGCAGCACCCCAACTCACCTTTACCCTTAAGCAAGAATAAGTTGGTTTTCTAAATTTGAGACCCTGTTCTGTTCTGTAATTCAGTTCCTGTGTAGCCAAGTTTACATTCCGTGTATTACTGATATCTTATGATGTTTCTTTTTCTGTGTGACTTATTTCAGTTAGAATCATCATACCTGAATCCACTCATTGTGCTGCTAAGGGCCTGATGACACAGATTTCATTGCTGAGTGATATTGCTTTGTAAGTAAATACCACAACTTCTTTATCCATTTTTCACTTTCTGCGATGTTGAACTTGTACTGTAAACGAGGTTCTTGTAAACAGAGCCGTTCCAAACTTTGGGGTGGCTGTGTCTTTTTGATTTTAATTTCCCTAAGCTATAAGACCATAAGTGGAAGTGCCCTAGGCTCTGTTGCTTTGTTTTTTAAATGTTTCAGGAAACACCATACACTTCTCCCAAGTGTCTGTTGGCAATTTACATCCCGCCCATCAGCATAACAAGGCTCCCAGTTCTCAATGGCCTGTTGCCTTTCTGGATTTTACACTTTTTTCAGATGGCCCTTTTGACCGGGGGGAAGTGAGACTTCATTGTAGTGCAGATTTCCTTTGCAAGCTTGCTTGGTTGGCCAAAAAGGGCATATGCGTTTTTTCCTGAATATATTCAGGAAAAAACGCATACGCCCTTTTTGGCCAAGTGCATCATTGTGGACGTTCTGCCTCTTTTCCTATGCTTTCAATGCAATTCCAGTCTACCTCCTGAAATCGGTTTCCTGCAATTCTGCCCCGCTTTCAAGTCCTCTTGGCAGCCTTACTTCAGTCTATTTTTGGACGATAGCTGTCATTTATAACTCTGCAGGTTTGTGAATTACAGTGCCCCTGAGCTCCTTTCTTCAACTCACTTTCTTGTGACCTGGCCACAGCACCGCAGGATGGCTTCAGGCCCTAATCTGGTTCCGGCCCGGCATGCTGAGCCTTTGGTTAATTCCTCTTCATTGTGGGAAATGAGAGTTAAATTTGCCCGTCCAGACACCTCCAGCTAGCCTCTCATTGGTTCTCGCTATTCCTGTTCATCTTCCGCAGAAATTGCAAACTGGGCCAAACAGGAGGTTAAAGGGACTGACTCTCCAAGTGTGGGAGAGTGTTAGTAAAGCGTCTGGAATGTTGCACCCGAGTACCAGGGGAGGAAAACTGAGACATATTTGAACACGTCTCCCGATCACATGGTTTATCATACTCTAGTTTCCACATGCATGTTTTAGCTGAAGGAATCATACCTTAAACCTGGGTAGTTGAAACCCGTGGAATGGGTACCATGCAATATGACTTCAAAGGGTCTTCATTTGCTCACCGAACCTCTGCAATCCTATCACTGCTGCGTTTATGCCCCTGTACACATGCTTGATTCTCTTTCGGAGACATAGCAATCCATAGGTTTTAAGATACTTACTAGTCAGGTACATTCTTAGGCGTTTAATATGGGGTGTTGAGTCCATTTCGTTGAGCAAGGAGTAGCTCTTGTCTATTCCATATTTGGCTTAAGGAACTTTATCTGTGCTCATTTCAATCTCTGGTTTTATGCAGCACCCCAACTCACCTTTCCCCTTAAGCAAGCATAAGTTGGTTTTCTAAATTTGAGACCCTGTTCTGTTCTGTAATTCAGTTCCTGTGTAGCCAAGTTTACATTCCGTGTATTACTGATATCTTATGATGTTTCTTTTTCTGTGTGACTTACTTCAGTTAGAATCATCATACCTGAATCCACTCATTGTGCTGCTAAGGGCCTGATGACACAGATTTCATTGCTGAGTGATATTGCTTTGTAAGTAAATACCACAACTTCTTTATCCATTTTTCACTTTCTGCGATGTTGAACTTGTACTGTAAACGAGGTTCTTGTAAACAGAGCCGTTCCAAACTTTGGGGTGGCTGTGTCTTTTTGATTTTAATTTCCCTAAGCTATAGGACCATAAGTGGAAGTGCCCTAGGTTCTGTTGCTTTGTTTTTTAGATGTTTTAGGAAACACCATACACTTCTCCCGAGTGGTTGTTGGCAATTTACATCCCGCCCATCAGCATAACAAGGCTCCCAGTTCTCCATGGCCTGTCCTGCCTTTCTGGATTTTACACTTTTTTCAGATGGCCCTTTTGACCGGGGGGAAGTGAGACTTCATTGTAGTGCAGATTTCCTTTGCAAGCTTGCTTGGTTGGCCAAAAAGGGCGTATGCGTTTTTTCCTGAATATATTCAGGAAAAAACGCATACGCCCTTTTTGGCCAAGTGCATCATTGTGGACGTTCTGCCTCTTTTCCTATGCTTTCAATGCAATTCCAGTCTACCTCCTGAAATCGGTTTCCTGCAATTCTGCCCCGCTTTCAAGTCCTCTTGGCAGCCTTACTTCAGTTTATTTTTGGACGATAGCTGTCATTTATAACTCTGCAGGTTTGTGAATTACAGTACCCCTGAGCTCCTTTCTTCAACTCGCTTTCTTTTGAGCTGGCCGCAACACCGCAGGATGGCTTCAGGCCCTAATCTGGTTCCGGTACGGCACGCTGAGCCTTTGGTTATTTCCTCTTCCTGGTGGGAAATGAGAGTTAAATTTGCCCGTCCAGACACCTCCAGCTAGCCTCTCATTGGTTCTCGCTATTCCTGTTCATCTTCCGCAGAAATTGCAAACTGGGCCAAACAGGAGGTTAAAGGCGCTGACTCTCCAAGTGGGGAGAGTGTTAGTAAAGCGTCTGGAATGTTGCACCCGAGTACCAGGGCAGGAAAACTGAGACATATTTGAACACGTCTCCCGTTCACATGGTTGATCATACTTGGGTTCCACATGCATGTTTTAGCTGAAGGAAGAATACCTTAAACATGGAGAGTTGAGACCCGTGTAATGGGTACCATGCAATATGACTTCAAAGGGTCTTCATTTGCTCACCGAACCTCTCCAATCCTATCACTGCTGTGTTTATGCCCCTGTACACATGCTTGATTCTCTTTTGGAGACATAGCAATCCATAGGTTTTACGATACTTACTAGTCAGGTACATTCTTAGGCGTTTAATATGCGGTGTTGAGTCCATTTCGTTGAGCAAGTAGTAGCTCTTGTCTATTCCATATTTGGCTTAAGGAACTTTATCTGTGCTCATTTCAATCTCTGGTTTTATGCAGCACCCCAACTCACCTTTACCCTTAAGCAAGAATAAGTTGGTTTTCTAAATTTGAGACCCTGTTCTGTTCTGTAATTCAGTTCCTGTGTAGCCAAGTTTACATTCCGTGTATTACTGATATCTTATGATGTTTCTTTTTCTGTGTGACTTATTTCAGTTAGAATCATCATACCTGAATCCACTCATTGTGCTGCTAAGGGCCTGATGACACAGATTTCATTGCTGAGTGATATTGCTTTGTAAGTAAATACCACAACTTCTTTATCCATTTTTCACTTTCTGCGATGTTGAACTTGTACTGTAAACGAGGTTCTTGTAAACAGAGCCGTTCCAAACTTTGGGGTGGCTGTGTCTTTGTGATTTTAATTTCCCTAAGCTATAAGACCATAAGTGGAAGTGCCCTAGGCTCTGTTGCTTTGTTTTTTAAATGTTTCAGGAAACACCATACACTTCTCCCAAGTGTCTGTTGGCAATTTACATCCCGCCCATCAGCATAACAAGGCTCCCAGTTCTCAATGGCCTGTTGCCTTTCTGGATTTTACACTTTTTTCAGATGGCCCTTTTGACCGGGGGGAAGTGAGACTTCATTGTAGTGCAGATTTCCTTTGCAAGCTTGCTTGGTTGGCCAAAAAGGGCGTATGCGTATTTTCCTGAATATATTCAGGAAAAAACGCATACGCCCTTTTTGGCCAAGTGCATCATTGTGGACGTTCTGCCTCTTTTCCTATGCTTTCAATGCAATTCCAGTCTACCTCCTGAAATCGGTTTCCTGCAATTCTGCCCCGCTTTCAAGTCCTCTTGGCAGCCTTACTTCAGTCTATTTTTGGACGATAGCTGTCATTTATAACTCTGCAGGTTTGTGAATTACAGTGCCCCTGAGCTCCTTTCTTCAACTCGCTTTCTTGTGACCTGGCCGCAACACCGCAGGATGGCTTCAGGCCCTAATCTGGTTCCGGCCCGGCATGCTGAGCCTTTGGTTAATTCCTCTTCCTGGTGGGAAATGAGAGTTAAATTTGCCCGTCCAGACACCTCCAGCTAGCCTCTCATTGGTTCTCCCTATTCCTGTTCGTCTTCCGCAGAAATTGCAAACTGGGCCAAACAGGAGGTTAAAGGGACTGACTCTCCAAGTGTGGGAGAGTGTTAGTAAAGCGTCTGGAATGTTGCACCCGAGTACCAGGGCAGGAAAACTGAGACATATTTGAACACGTCTCCCGATCACATGGTTGATCATACTCTAGGTTCCACATGCATGTTTTAGCTGAAGGAATCATACCTTAAACCTGGGTAGTTGAAACCCGTGGAATGGGTACCATGCAATATGACTTCAAAGGGTCTTCATTTGCTCACCGAACCTCTGCAGTCCTATCACTGCTGCGTTTATGCCCCTGTACACATGCTTGATTCTCTTTCGGAGACATAGCAATCCATAGGTTTTAAGATACTTACTAGTCAGGTACATTCTTAGGCGTTTAATATGGGGTGTTGAGTCCATTTCGTTGAGCAAGGAGTAGCTCTTGTCTATTCCATATTTGGCTTAAGGAACTTTATCTGTGCTCATTTCAATCTCTGGTTTTATGCAGCACCCCAACTCACCTTTCCCCTTAAGCAAGCATAAGTTGGTTTTTTAAATTTGAGACCCTGTTCTGTTCTGTAATTCAGTTCCTGTGTAGCCAAGTTTACATTCCGTGTATTAGTGATATCTTATGATGTTTCTTTTTCTGTGTGACTTACTACAGTTAGAATCATCATACTTGAATCCACTCATTGTGCTGCTAAGGGCCTGATGACACAGATTTCATTGCTGAGTGATATTGCTTTGTAAGTAAATACCACAACTTCTTTATCCATTTTTCACTTTCTGCGATGTTGAACTTGTACTGTAAACGAGGTTCTTGTAAACAGAGCCGTTCCAAACTTTGGGGTGGCTGTGTCTTTTTGATTTTAATTTCCCTAAGCTATAGGACCATAAGTGGAAGTGCCCTAGGTTCTGTTGCTTTGTTTTTTAGATGTTTTAGGAAACACCATACACTTCTCCCGAGTGGTTGTTGGCAATTTACATCCCGCCCATCAGCATAACAAGGCTCCCAGTTCTCCATGGCCTGTCCTGCCTTTCTGGATTTTACACTTTTTTCAGATGGCCCTTTTGACCGGGGGGAAGTGAGACTTCATTGTAGTGCAGATTTCCTTTGCAAGCTTGCTTGGTTGGCCAAAAAGGGCGTATGCGTTTTTTCCTGAATATATTCAGGAAAAAACGCATACGCCCTTTTTGGCCAAGTGCATCATTGTGGACGTTCTGCCTCTTTTCCTATGCTTTCAATGCAATTCCAGTCTACCTCCTGAAATCGGTTTCCTGCAATTCTGCCCCGCTTTCAAGTCCTCTTGGCAGCCTTACTTCAGTTTATTTTTGGACGATAGCTGTCATTTATAACTCTGCAGGTTTGTGAATTACAGTACCCCTGAGCTCCTTTCTTCAACTCGCTTTCTTTTGAGCTGGCCGCAACACCGCAGGATGGCTTCAGGCCCTAATCTGGTTCCGGTACGGCACGCTGAGCCTTTGGTTATTTCCTCTTCCTGGTGGGAAATGAGAGTTAAATTTGCCCGTCCAGACACCTCCAGCTAGCCTCTCATTGGTTCTCGCTATTCCTGTTCATCTTCCGCAGAAATTGCAAACTGGGCCAAACAGGAGGTTAAAGGCGCTGACTCTCCAAGTGGGGAGAGTGTTAGTAAAGCGTCTGGAATGTTGCACCCGAGTACCAGGGGAGAAAAACTGAGACATATTTGAACACGTCTCCCGTTCACATGGTTGATCATACTTGGGTTCCACATGCATGTTTTAGCTGAAGGAAGAATACCTTAAACATGGAGAGTTGAGACCCGTGTAATGGGTACCATGCAATATGACTTCAAAGGGTCTTCATTTGCTCACCGAACCTCTCCAATCCTATCACTGCTGTGTTTATGCCCCTGTACACATGCTTGATTCTCTTTTGGAGACATAGCAATCCATAGGTTTTACGATACTTACTAGTCAGGTACATTCTTAGGCGTTTAATATGCGGTGTTGAGTCCATTTCGTTGAGCAAGTAGTAGCTCTTGTCTATTCCATATTTGGCTTAAGGAACTTTATCTGTGCTCATTTCAATCTCTGGTTTTATGCAGCACCCCAACTCACCTTTACCCTTAAGCAAGAATAAGTTGGTTTTCTAAATTTGAGACCCTGTTCTGTTCTGTAATTCAGTTCCTGTGTAGCCAAGTTTACATTCCGTGTATTACTGATATCTTATGATGTTTCTTTTTCTGTGTGACTTATTTCAGTTAGAATCATCATACCTGAATCCACTCATTGTGCTGCTAAGGGCCTGATGACACAGATTTCATTGCTGAGTGATATTGCTTTGTAAGTAAATACCACAACTTCTTTATCCATTTTTCACTTTCTGCGATGTTGAACTTGTACTGTAAACGAGGTTCTTGTAAACAGAGCCGTTCCAAACTTTGGGGTGGCTGTGTCTTTGTGATTTTAATTTCCCTAAGCTATAAGACCATAAGTGGAAGTGCCCTAGGCTCTGTTGCTTTGTTTTTTAAATGTTTCAGGAAACACCATACACTTCTCCCAAGTGTCTGTTGGCAATTTACATCCCGCCCATCAGCATAACAAGGCTCCCAGTTGTCAATGGCCTGTTGCCTTTCTGGATTTTACACTTTTTTCAGATGGCCCTTTTGACCGGGGGGAAGTGAGACTTCATTGTAGTGCAGATTTCCTTTGCAAGCTTGCTTGGTTGGCCAAAAAGGGCGTATGCGTATTTTCCTGAATATATTCAGGAAAAATCGCATACGCCCTTTTTGGCCAAGTGCATCATTGTGGACGTTCTGCCTCTTTTCCTATGCTTTCAATGCAATTCCAGTCTACCTCCTGAAATCGGTTTCCTGCAATTCTGCCCCGCTTTCAAGTCCTCTTGGCAGCCTTACTTCAGTCTATTTTTGGACGATAGCTGTCATTTATAACTCTGCAGGTTTGTGAATTACAGTGCCCCTGAGCTCCTTTCTTCAACTCGCTTTCTTGTGACCTGGCCGCAACACCGCAGGATGGCTTCAGGCCCTAATCTGGTTCCGGCCCGGCATGCTGAGCCTTTGGTTAATTCCTCTTCCTGGTGGGAAATGAGAGTTAAATTTGCCCGTCCAGACACCTCCAGCTAGCCTCTCATTGGTTCTCCCTATTCCTGTTCGTCTTCCGCAGAAATTGCAAACTGGGCCAAACAGGAGGTTAAAGGGACTGACTCTCCAAGTGTGGGAGAGTGTTAGTAAAGCGTCTGGAATGTTGCACCCGAGTACCAGGGCAGGAAAACTGAGACATATTTGAACACGTCTCCCGATCACATGGTTGATCATACTCTAGGTTCCACATGCATGTTTTAGCTGAAGGAATCATACCTTAAACCTGGGTAGTTGAAACCCGTGGAATGGGTACCATGCAATATGACTTCAAAGGGTCTTCATTTGCTCACCGAACCTCTGCAGTCCTATCACTGCTGCGTTTATGCCCCTGTACACATGCTTGATTCTCTTTCGGAGACATAGCAATCCATAGGTTTTAAGATACTTACTAGTCAGGTACATTCTTAGGCGTTTAATATGGGGTGTTGAGTCCATTTCGTTGAGCAAGGAGTAGCTCTTGTCTATTCCATATTTGGCTTAAGGAACTTTATCTGTGCTCATTTCAATCTCTGGTTTTATGCAGCACCCCAACTCACCTTTCCCCTTAAGCAAGCATAAGTTGGTTTTTTAAATTTGAGACCCTGTTCTGTTCTGTAATTCAGTTCCTGTGTAGCCAAGTTTACATTCCGTGTATTACTGATATCTTATGATGTTTCTTTTTCTGTGTGACTTACTACAGTTAGAATCATCATACTTGAATCCACTCATTGTGCTGCTAAGGGCCTGATGACACAGATTTCATTGCTGAGTGATATTGCTTTGTAAGTAAATACCACAACTTCTTTATCCATTTTTCACTTTCTGCGATGTTGAACTTGTACTGTAAACGAGGTTCTTGTAAACAGAGCCGTTCCAAACTTTGGGGTGGCTGTGTCTTTTTGATTTTAATTTCCCTAAGCTATAGGACCATAAGTGGAAGTGCCCTAGGTTCTGTTGCTTTGTTTTTTAGATGTTTTAGGAAACACCATACACTTCTCCCGAGTGGTTGTTGGCAATTTACATCCCGCCCATCAGCATAACAAGGCTCCCAGTTCTCCATGGCCTGTCCTGCCTTTCTGGATTTTACACTTTTTTCAGATGGCCCTTTTGACCGGGGGGAAGTGAGACTTCATTGTAGTGCAGATTTCCTTTGCAAGCTTGCTTGGTTGGCCAAAAAGGGCGTATGCGTTTTTTCCTGAATATATTCAGGAAAAAACGCATACGCCCTTTTTGGCCAAGTGCATCATTGTGGACGTTCTGCCTCTTTTCCTATGCTTTCAATGCAATTCCAGTCTACCTCCTGAAATCGGTTTCCTGCAATTCTGCCCCGCTTTCAAGTCCTCTTGGCAGCCTTACTTCAGTTTATTTTTGGACGATAGCTGTCATTTATAACTCTGCAGGTTTGTGAATTACAGTACCCCTGAGCTCCTTTCTTCAACTCGCTTTCTTTTGAGCTGGCCGCAACACCGCAGGATGGCTTCAGGCCCTAATCTGGTTCCGGTACGGCACGCTGAGCCTTTGGTTATTTCCTCTTCCTGGTGGGAAATGAGAGTTAAATTTGCCCGTCCAGACACCTCCAGCTAGCCTCTCATTGGTTCTCGCTATTCCTGTTCATCTTCCGCAGAAATTGCAAACTGGGCCAAACAGGAGGTTAAAGGCGCTGACTCTCCAAGTGGGGAGAGTGTTAGTAAAGCGTCTGGAATGTTGCACCCGAGTACCAGGGGAGAAAAACTGAGACATATTTGAACACGTCTCCCGTTCACATGGTTGATCATACTTGGGTTCCACATGCATGTTTTAGCTGAAGGAAGAATACCTTAAACATGGAGAGTTGAGACCCGTGTAATGGGTACCATGCAATATGACTTCAAAGGGTCTTCATTTGCTCACCGAACCTCTCCAATCCTATCACTGCTGTGTTTATGCCCCTGTACACATGCTTGATTCTCTTTTGGAGACATAGCAATCCATAGGTTTTACGATACTTACTAGTCAGGTACATTCTTAGGCGTTTAATATGCGGTGTTGAGTCCATTTCGTTGAGCAAGTAGTAGCTCTTGTCTATTCCATATTTGGCTTAAGGAACTTTATCTGTGCTCATTTCAATCTCTGGTTTTATGCAGCACCCCAACTCACCTTTACCCTTAAGCAAGAATAAGTTGGTTTTCTAAATTTGAGACCCTGTTCTGTTCTGTAATTCAGTTCCTGTGTAGCCAAGTTTACATTCCGTGTATTACTGATATCTTATGATGTTTCTTTTTCTGTGTGACTTATTTCAGTTAGAATCATCATACCTGAATCCACTCATTGTGCTGCTAAGGGCCTGATGACACAGATTTCATTGCTGAGTGATATTGCTTTGTAAGTAAATACCACAACTTCTTTATCCATTTTTCACTTTCTGCGATGTTGAACTTGTACTGTAAACGAGGTTCTTGTAAACAGAGCCGTTCCAAACTTTGGGGTGGCTGTGTCTTTGTGATTTTAATTTCCCTAAGCTATAAGACCATAAGTGGAAGTGCCCTAGGCTCTGTTGCTTTGTTTTTTAAATGTTTCAGGAAACACCATACACTTCTCCCAAGTGTCTGTTGGCAATTTACATCCCGCCCATCAGCATAACAAGGCTCCCAGTTGTCAATGGCCTGTTGCCTTTCTGGATTTTACACTTTTTTCAGATGGCCCTTTTGACCGGGGGGAAGTGAGACTTCATTGTAGTGCAGATTTCCTTTGCAAGCTTGCTTGGTTGGCCAAAAAGGGCGTATGCGTATTTTCCTGAATATATTCAGGAAAAATCGCATACGCCCTTTTTGGCCAAGTGCATCATTGTGGACGTTCTGCCTCTTTTCCTATGCTTTCAATGCAATTCCAGTCTACCTCCTGAAATCGGTTTCCTGCAATTCTGCCCCGCTTTCAAGTCCTCTTGGCAGCCTTACTTCAGTCTATTTTTGGACGATAGCTGTCATTTATAACTCTGCAGGTTTGTGAATTACAGTGCCCCTGAGCTCCTTTCTTCAACTCGCTTTCTTGTGACCTGGCCGCAACACCGCAGGATGGCTTCAGGCCCTAATCTGGTTCCGGCCCGGCATGCTGAGCCTTTGGTTAATTCCTCTTCCTGGTGGGAAATGAGAGTTAAATTTGCCCGTCCAGACACCTACAGCTAGCCTCTCATTGGTTCTCCCTATTCCTGTTCGTCTTCCGCAGAAATTGCAAACTGGGCCAAACAGGAGGTTAAAGGGACTGACTCTCCAAGTGTGGGAGAGTGTTAGTAAAGCGTCTGGAATGTTGCACCCGAGTACCAGGGCAGGAAAACTGAGACATATTTGAACACGTCTCCCGATCACATGGTTGATCATACTCTAGGTTCCACATGCATGTTTTAGCTGAAGGAATCATACCTTAAACCTGGGTAGTTGAAACCCGTGGAATGGGTACCATGCAATATGACTTCAAAGGGTCTTCATTTGCTCACCGAACCTCTGCAGTCCTATCACTGCTGCGTTTATGCCCCTGTACACATGCTTGATTCTCTTTCGGAGACATAGCAATCCATAGGTTTTAAGATACTTACTAGTCAGGTACATTCTTAGGCGTTTAATATGGGGTGTTGAGTCCATTTCGTTGAGCAAGGAGTAGCTCTTGTCTATTCCATATTTGGCTTAAGGAACTTTATCTGTGCTCATTTCAATCTCTGGTTTTATGCAGCACCCCAACTCACCTTTCCCCTTAAGCAAGCATAAGTTGGTTTTTTAAATTTGAGACCCTGTTCTGTTCTGTAATTCAGTTCCTGTGTAGCCAAGTTTACATTCCGTGTATTAGTGATATCTTATGATGTTTCTTTTTCTGTGTGACTTACTACAGTTAGAATCATCATACTTGAATCCACTCATTGTGCTGCTAAGGGCCTGATGACACAGATTTCATTGCTGAGTGATATTGCTTTGTAAGTAAATACCACAACTTCTTTATCCATTTTTCACTTTCTGCGATGTTGAACTTGTACTGTAAACGAGGTTCTTGTAAACAGAGCCGTTCCAAACTTTGGGGTGGCTGTGTCTTTTTGATTTTAATTTCCCTAAGCTATAGGACCATAAGTGGAAGTGCCCTAGGTTCTGTTGCTTTGTTTTTTAGATGTTTTAGGAAACACCATACACTTCTCCCGAGTGGTTGTTGGCAATTTACATCCCGCCCATCAGCATAACAAGGCTCCCAGTTCTCCATGGCCTGTCCTGCCTTTCTGGATTTTACACTTTTTTCAGATGGCCCTTTTGACCGGGGGGAAGTGAGACTTCATTGTAGTGCAGATTTCCTTTGCAAGCTTGCTTGGTTGGCCAAAAAGGGCGTATGCGTTTTTTCCTGAATATATTCAGGAAAAAACGCATACGCCCTTTTTGGCCAAGTGCATCATTGTGGACGTTCTGCCTCTTTTCCTATGCTTTCAATGCAATTCCAGTCTACCTCCTGAAATCGGTTTCCTGCAATTCTGCCCCGCTTTCAAGTCCTCTTGGCAGCCTTACTTCAGTTTATTTTTGGACGATAGCTGTCATTTATAACTCTGCAGGTTTGTGAATTACAGTACCCCTGAGCTCCTTTCTTCAACTCGCTTTCTTTTGAGCTGGCCGCAACACCGCAGGATGGCTTCAGGCCCTAATCTGGTTCCGGTACGGCACGCTGAGCCTTTGGTTATTTCCTCTTCCTGGTGGGAAATGAGAGTTAAATTTGCCCGTCCAGACACCTCCAGCTAGCCTCTCATTGGTTCTCGCTATTCCTGTTCATCTTCCGCAGAAATTGCAAACTGGGCCAAACAGGAGGTTAAAGGCGCTGACTCTCCAAGTGGGGAGAGTGTTAGTAAAGCGTCTGGAATGTTGCACCCGAGTACCAGGGGAGGAAAACTGAGACATATTTGAACACGTCTCCCGATCACATGGTTGATCATACTCTAGGTTCCACATGCATGTTTTAGCTGAAGGAAGAATACCTTAAACCTGGGTATTTGAAACCCGTGGAATGGGTACCATGCAATATGACTTCAAAGGGTCTTCATTTGCTCACCGAACCTCTCCAATCCTATCACTGCTGCGTTTATGCCCCTGTACACATGCTTGATTCTCTTTCGGAGACCTAGCAATCCATAGGTTTTAAGATACTTACTAGTCAGGTACATTCTTAGGCGTTTAATATGGGGTGTTGAGTCCATTTCGTTGAGCAAGGAGTAGCTCTTGTCTATTCCATATTTGGCTTAAGGAACTTTATCTGTGCTCATTTCAATCTCTGGTTTTATGCAGCACCCCAACTCACCTTTACCCTTATGCAAGCATAAGTTGGTTTTCTAAATTTGAGACCCTGTTCTGTTCTGTAATTCAGTTCCTGTGTAGCCAAGTTTACATTCCGTGTATTACTGATATCTTATGATGTTTCTTTTTCTGTGTGACTTACTTCAGTTAGAATCATCATACCTGAATCCACTCATTGTGCTGCTAAGGGCCTGATGACACAGATTTCATTGCTGAGTGATATTGCTTTGTAAGTAAATACCACAACTTCTTTATCCATTTTTCACTTTCTGCGATGTTGAACTTGTACTGTAAACGAGGTTCTTGTAAACAGAGCCGTTCCAAACTTTGGGGTGGCTGTGTCTTTTTGATTTTAATTTCCCTAAGCTATAAGACCATAAGTGGAAGTGCCCTAGGCTCTGTTGCTTTGTTTTTTAAATGTTTCAGGAAACACCATACACTTCTCCCAAGTATCTGTTGGCAATTTACATCCCGCCCATCAGCATAACAAGGCTCCCAGTTCTCAATGGCCTGTTGCCTTTCTGGATTTTACACTTTTTTCAGATGGCCCTTTTGACCGGGGGGAAGTGAGACTTCATTGTAGTGCAGATTTCCTTTGCAAGCTTGCTTGGTTGGCCAAAAAGGGCGTATGCGTTTTTTCCTGAATATATTCAGGAAAAAACGCATACGCCCTTTTTGGCCAAGTGCATCATTGTGGACGTTCTGCCTCTTTTCCTATGCTTTCAATGCAATTCCAGTCTACCTCCTGAAATCGGTTTCCTGCAATTCTGCCCCGCTTTCAAGTCCTCTTGGCAGCCTTACTTCAGTCTATTTTTGGACGATAGCTGTCATTTATAACTCTGCAGGTTTGTGAATTACAGTGACCCTGAGCTCCTTTCTTCAACTCGCTTTCTTGTGACCTGGCCGCAACACCGCAGGATGGCTTCAGGCCCTAATCTGGTTCCGGCCCGGCATGCTGAGCCTTTGGTTAATTCCTCTTCCTGGTGGGAAATGAGAGTTAAATTTGCCCGTCCAGACACCTACAGCTAGCCTCTCATTGGTTCTCCCTATTCCTGTTCGTCTTCCGCAGAAATTGCAAACTGGGCCAAACAGGAGGTTAAAGGGACTGACTCTCCAAGTGTGGGAGAGTGTTAGTAAAGCGTCTGGAATGTTGCACCCGAGTACCAGGGCAGGAAAACTGAGACATATTTGAACACGTCTCCCGATCACATGGTTGATCATACTCTAGGTTCCACATGCATGTTTTAGCTGAAGGAATCATACCTTAAACCTGGGTAGTTGAAACCCGTGGAATGGGTACCATGCAATATGACTTCAAAGGGTCTTCATTTGCTCACCGAACCTCTGCAGTCCTATCACTGCTGCGTTTATGCCCCTGTACACATGCTTGATTCTCTTTCGGAGACATAGCAATCCATAGGTTTTAAGATACTTACTAGTCAGGTACATTCTTAGGCGTTTAATATGGGGTGTTGAGTCCATTTCGTTGAGCAAGGAGTAGCTCTTGTCTATTCCATATTTGGCTTAAGGAACTTTATCTGTGCTCATTTCAATCTCTGGTTTTATGCAGCACCCCAACTCACCTTTCCCCTTAAGCAAGCATAAGTTGGTTTTTTAAATTTGAGACCCTGTTCTGTTCTGTAATTCAGTTCCTGTGTAGCCAAGTTTACATTCCGTGTATTAGTGATATCTTATGATGTTTCTTTTTCTGTGTGACTTACTACAGTTAGAATCATCATACTTGAATCCACTCATTGTGCTGCTAAGGGCCTGATGACACAGATTTCATTGCTGAGTGATATTGCTTTGTAAGTAAATACCACAACTTCTTTATCCATTTTTCACTTTCTGCGATGTTGAACTTGTACTGTAAACGAGGTTCTTGTAAACAGAGCCGTTCCAAACTTTGGGGTGGCTGTGTCTTTTTGATTTTAATTTCCCTAAGCTATAGGACCATAAGTGGAAGTGCCCTAGGTTCTGTTGCTTTGTTTTTTAGATGTTTTAGGAAACACCATACACTTCTCCCGAGTGGTTGTTGGCAATTTACATCCCGCCCATCAGCATAACAAGGCTCCCAGTTCTCCATGGCCTGTCCTGCCTTTCTGGATTTTACACTTTTTTCAGATGGCCCTTTTGACCGGGGGGAAGTGAGACTTCATTGTAGTGCAGATTTCCTTTGCAAGCTTGCTTGGTTGGCCAAAAAGGGCGTATGCGTTTTTTCCTGAATATATTCAGGAAAAAACGCATACGCCCTTTTTGGCCAAGTGCATCATTGTGGACGTTCTGCCTCTTTTCCTATGCTTTCAATGCAATTCCAGTCTACCTCCTGAAATCGGTTTCCTGCAATTCTGCCCCGCTTTCAAGTCCTCTTGGCAGCCTTACTTCAGTTTATTTTTGGACGATAGCTGTCATTTATAACTCTGCAGGTTTGTGAATTACAGTACCCCTGAGCTCCTTTCTTCAACTCGCTTTCTTTTGAGCTGGCCGCAACACCGCAGGATGGCTTCAGGCCCTAATCTGGTTCCGGTACGGCACGCTGAGCCTTTGGTTATTTCCTCTTCCTGGTGGGAAATGAGAGTTAAATTTGCCCGTCCAGACACCTCCAGCTAGCCTCTCATTGGTTCTCGCTATTCCTGTTCATCTTCCGCAGAAATTGCAAACTGGGCCAAACAGGAGGTTAAAGGCGCTGACTCTCCAAGTGGGGAGAGTGTTAGTAAAGCGTCTGGAATGTTGCACCCGAGTACCAGGGGAGAAAAACTGAGACATATTTGAACACGTCTCCCGTTCACATGGTTGATCATACTTGGGTTCCACATGCATGTTTTAGCTGAAGGAAGAATACCTTAAACATGGAGAGTTGAGACCCGTGGAATGGGTACCATGCAATATGACTTCAAAGGGTCTTCATTTGCTCACCGAACCTCTCCAATCCTATCACTGCTGCGTTTATGCCCCTGTACACATGCTTGATTCTCTTTTGGAGACATAGCAATCCATAGGTTTTACGATACTTACTAGTCAGGTACATTCTTAGGCGTTTAATATGCGGTGTTGAGTCCATTTCGTTGAGCAAGGAGTAGCTCTTGTCTATTCCATATTTGGCTTAAGGAACTTTATCTGTGCTCATTTCAATCTCTGGTTTTATGCAGCACCCCAACTCACCTTTACCCTTAAGCAAGAATAAGTTGGTTTTCTAAATTTGAGACCCTGTTCTGTTCTGTAATTCAGTTCCTGTGTAGCCAAGTTTACATTCCGTGTATTACTGATATCTTATGATGTTTCTTTTTCTGTGTGACTTATTTCAGTTAGAATCATCATACCTGAATCCACTCATTGTGCTGCTAAGGGCCTGATGACACAGATTTCATTGCTGAGTGATATTGCTTTGTAAGTAAATACCACAACTTCTTTATCCATTTTTCACTTTCTGCGATGTTGAACTTGTACTGTAAACGAGGTTCTTGTAAACAGAGCCGTTCCAAACTTTGGGGTGGCTGTGTCTTTGTGATTTTAATTTCCCTAAGCTATAGGACCATAAGTGGAAGTGCCCTAGGCTCTGTTGCTTTGTTTTTTAAATGTTTCAGGAAACACCATACACTTCTCCCAAGTGTCTGTTGGCAATTTACATCCCGCCCATCAGCATAACAAGGCTCCCAGTTGTCAATGGCCTGTTGCCTTTCTGGATTTTACACTTTTTTCAGATGGCCCTTTTGACCGGGGGGAAGTGAGACTTCATTGTAGTGCAGATTTCCTTTGCAAGCTTGCTTGGTTGGCCAAAAAGGGCGTATGCGTTTTTTCCTGAATATATTCAGGAAAAAACGCATACGCCCTTTTTGGCCAAGTGCATCATTGTGGACGTTCTGCCTCTTTTCCTATGCTTTCAATGCAATTCCAGTCTACCTCCTGAAATCGGTTTCCTGCAATTCTGCCCCGCTTTCAAGTCCTCTTGGCAGCCTTACTTCAGTCTATTTTTGGACGATAGCTGTCATTTATAACTCTGCAGGTTTGTGAATTACAGTGCCCCTGAGCTCCTTTCTTCAACTCGCTTTCTTGTGACCTGGCCGCAACACCGCAGGATGGCTTCAGGCCCTAATCTGGTTCCGGCCCGGCATGCTGAGCCTTTGGTTAATTCCTCTTCCTGGTGGGAAATGAGAGTTAAATTTGCCCGTCCAGACACCTCCAGCTAGCCTCTCATTGGTTCTCGCTATTCCTGTTCGTCTTCCGCAGAAATTGCAAACTGGGCCAAACAGGAGGTTAAAGGGACTGACTCTCCAAGTGTGGGAGAGTGTTAGTAAAGCGTCTGGAATGTTGCACCCGAGTACCAGGGGAGGAAAACTGAGACATATTTGAACACGTCTCCCGATCACATGGTTGATCATACTCTAGGTTCCACATGCATGTTTTAGCTGAAGGAATCATACCTTAAACCTGGGTAGTTGAAACCCGTGGAATGGGTACCATGCAATATGACTTCAAAGGGTCTTCATTTGCTCACCGAACCTCTGCAGTCCTATCACTGCTGCGTTTATGCCCCTGTACACATGCTTGATTCTCTTTCGGAGACATAGCAATCCATAGGTTTTAAGATACTTACTAGTCAGGTACATTCTTAGGCGTTTAATATGGGGTGTTGAGTCCATTTCGTTGAGCAAGGAGTAGCTCTTGTCTATTCCATATTTGGCTTAAGGAACTTTATCTGTGCTCATTTCAATCTCTGGTTTTATGCAGCACCCCAACTCACCTTTCCCCTTAAGCAAGCATAAGTTGGTTTTTTAAATTTGAGACCCTGTTCTGTTCTGTAATTCAGTTCCTGTGTAGCCAAGTTTACATTCCGTGTATTACTGATATCTTATGATGTTTCTTTTTCTGTGTGACTTACTTCAGTTAGAATCATCATACTTGAATCCACTCATTGTGCTGCTAAGGGCCTGATGACACAGATTTCATTGCTGAGTGATATTGCTTTGTAAGTAAATACCACAACTTCTTTATCCATTTTTCACTTTCTGCGATGTTGAACTTGTACTGTAAACGAGGTTCTTGTAAACAGAGCCGTTCCAAACTTTGGGGTGGCTGTGTCTTTTTGATTTTAATTTCCCTAAGCTATAGGACCATAAGTGGAAGTGCCCTAGGTTCTGTTGCTTTGTTTTTTAGATGTTTTAGGAAACACCATACACTTCTCCCGAGTGGTTGTTGGCAATTTACATCCCGCCCATCAGCATAACAAGGCTCCAAGTTCTCCATGGCCTGTCCTGCCTTTCTGGATTTTACACTTTTTTCAGATGGCCCTTTTGACCGGGGGGAAGTGAGACTTCATTGTAGTGCAGATTTCCTTTGCAAGCTTGCTTGGTTGGCCAAAAAGGGCGTATGCGTTTTTTCCTGAATATATTCAGGAAAAAACGCATACGCCCTTTTTGGCCAAGTGCATCATTGTGGACGTTCTGCCTCTTTTCCTATGCTTTCAATGCAATTCCAGTCTACCTCCTGAAATCGGTTTCCTGCAATTCTGCCCCGCTTTCAAGTCCTCTTGGCAGCCTTACTTCAGTTTATTTTTGGACGATAGCTGTCATTTATAACTCTGCAGGTTTGTGAATTACAGTACCCCTGAGCTCCTTTCTTCAACTCGCTTTCTTTTGAGCTGGCCGCAACACCGCAGGATGGCTTCAGGCCCTAATCTGGTTCCGGTACGGCACGCTGAGCCTTTGGTTATTTCCTCTTCCTGGTGGGAAATGAGAGTTAAATTTGCCCGTCCAGACACCTCCAGCTAGCCTCTCATTGGTTCTCGCTATTCCTGTTCATCTTCCGCAGAAATTGCAAACTGGGCCAAACAGGAGGTTAAAGGCGCTGACTCTCCAAGTGGGGAGAGTGTTAGTAAAGCGTCTGGAATGTTGCACCCGAGTACCAGGGGAGGAAAACTGAGACATATTTGAACACGTCTCCCGTTCACATGGTTGATCATACTTGGGTTCCACATGCATGTTTTAGCTGAAGGAAGAATACCTTAAACATGGAGAGTTGAGACCCGTGTAATGGGTACCATGCAATATGACTTCAAAGGGTCTTCATTTGCTCACCGAACCTCTCCAATCCTATCACTGCTGCGTTTATGCCCCTGTACACATGCTTGATTCTCTTTCGGAGACATAGCAATCCATAGGTTTTACGATACTTACTAGTCAGGTACATTCTTAGGCGTTTAATATGCGGTGTTGAGTCCATTTCGTTGAGCAAGGAGTAGCTCTTGTCTATTCCATATTTGGCTTAAGGAACTTTATCTGTGCTCATTTCAATCTCTGGTTTTATGCAGCACCCCAACTCACCTTTACCCTTAAGCAAGAATAAGTTGGTTTTCTAAATTTGAGACCCTGTTCTGTTCTGTAATTCAGTTCCTGTGTAGCCAAGTTTACATTCCGTGTATTACTGATATCTTATGATGTTTCTTTTTCTGTGTGACTTATTTCAGTTAGAATCATCATACCTGAATCCACTCATTGTGCTGCTAAGGGCCTGATGACACAGATTTCATTGCTGAGTGATATTGCTTTGTAAGTAAATACCACAACTTCTTTATCCATTTTTCACTTTCTGCGATGTTGAACTTGTACTGTAAACGAGGTTCTTGTAAACAGAGGCGTCCCAAACTTTGGGGTGGCTGTGTCTTTTTGATTTTAATTTCCCTAAGCTATAGGACCATAAGTGGCAGTGCCCTAGGCTCTGTTGCTTTGTTTTTTCGATGTTTCAGGAAACACCATACACTTCTCCCGAGTGTCTGTTGGCAATTTACATCCTGCCCATCAGCATAACAAGGCTCCCAGTTCTCCATGGCCTGTCCTGCCTTTCTGGATTTTACACTTTTTTCAGATGGCCCTTTTGACCGGGGGGAAGTGAGACTTCATTGTAGTGCAGATTTCCTTTGCAAGCTTGCTTGGTTGGCCAAAAAGGGCGTATGCGTTTTTTCCTGAATATATTCAGGAAAAAACGCATACGCCCTTTTTGGCCAAGTGCATCATTGTGGACGTTCTGCCTCTTTTCCTATGCTTTCAATGCAATTCCAGTCTACCTCCTGAAATCGGTTTCCTGCAATTCTGCCCCGCTTTCAAGTCCTCTTGGCAGCCTTACTTCAGTCTATTTTTGGACGATAGCTGTCATTTATAACTCTGCAGGTTTGTGAATTACAGTGCCCCTGAGCTCCTTTCTTCAACTCGCTTTCTTTTGAGCTGGCCGCAACACCGCAGGATGGCTTCAGGCCCTAATCTGGTTCCGGCCCGGCATGCTGAACCTTTGGTTAATTCCTCTTCCTGGTGGGAAATGAGAGTGAAATTTGCCCGTCCAGACACCTCCAGCTAGCCTCTCATTGGTTCTCGCTATTCCTGTTCATCTTCCGCAGAAATTGCAAACTGGGCCAAACAGGAGGTTAAAGGCGCTGACTCTCCAAGTGGGGAGAGTGTTAGTAAAGCGTCTGGAATGTTGCACCCGAGTACCAGGGGAGGAAAACTGAGACATATTTGAACACGTCTCCCGATCACATGGTTGATCATACTCTAGGTTCCACATGCATGTTTTAGCTGAAGGAAGAATACCTTAAACCTGGGTATTTGAAACCCGTGGAATGGGTACCATGCAATATGACTTCAAAGGGTCTTCATTTGCTCACCGAACCTCTCCAATCCTATCACTGCTGCGTTTATGCCCCTGTACACATGCTTGATTCTCTTTCGGAGACCTAGCAATCCATAGGTTTTAAGATACTTACTAGTCAGGTACATTCTTAGGCGTTTAATATGGGGTGTTGAGTCCATTTCGTTGAGCAAGGAGTAGCTCTTGTCTATTCCATATTTGGCTTAAGGAACTTTATCTGTGCTCATTTCAATCTCTGGTTTTATGCAGCACCCCAACTCACCTTTACCCTTAAGCAAGAATAAGTTGGTTTTCTAAATTTGAGACCCTGTTCTGTTCTGTAATTCAGTTCCTGTGTAGCCAAGTTTACATTCCGTGTATTACTGATATCTTATGATGTTTCTTTTTCTGTGTGACTTATTTCAGTTAGAATCATCATACCTGAATCCACTCATTGTGCTGCTAAGGGCCTGATGACACAGATTTCATTGCTGAGTGATATTGCTTTGTAAGTAAATACCACAACTTCTTTATCCATTTTTCACTTTCTGCGATGTTGAACTTGTACTGTAAACGAGGTTCTTGTAAACAGAGCCGTTCCAAACTTTGGGGTGGCTGTGTCTTTTTGATTTTAATTTCCCTAAGCTATAAGACCATAAGTGGAAGTGCCCTAGGCTCTGTTGCTTTGTTTTTTAAATGTTTCAGGAAACACCATACACTTCTCCCAAGTGTCTGTTGGCAATTTACATCCCGCCCATCAGCATAACAAGGCTCCCAGTTCTCAATGGCCTGTTGCCTTTCTGGATTTTACACTTTTTTCAGATGGCCCTTTTGACCGGGGGGAAGTGAGACTTCATTGTAGTGCAGATTTCCTTTGCAAGCTTGCTTGGTTGGCCAAAAAGGGCGTATGCGTTTTTTCCTGAATATATTCAGGAAAAAACGCATACGCCCTTTTTGGCCAAGTGCATCATTGTGGACGTTCTGCCTCTTTTCCTATGCTTTCAATGCAATTCCAGTCTACCTCCTGAAATCGGTTTCCTGCAATTCTGCCCCGCTTTCAAGTCCTCTTGGCAGCCTTACTTCAGTCTATTTTTGGACGATAGCTGTCATTTATAACTCTGCAGGTTTGTGAATTACAGTGACCCTGAGCTCCTTTCTTCAACTCACTTTCTTGTGACCTGGCCGCAGCACCGCAGGATGGCTTCAGGCCCTAATCTGGTTCCGGCCCGGCATGCTGAGCCTTTGGTTAATTCCTCTTCATTGTGGGAAATGAGAGTTAAATTTGCCCGTCCAGACACCTCCAGCTAGCCTCTCATTGGTTCTCGCTATTCCTGTTCATCTTCCGCAGAAATTGCAAACTGGGCCAAACAGGAGGTTAAAGGGACTGACTCTCCAAGTGTGGGAGAGTGTTAGTAAAGCGTCTGGAATGTTGCACCCGAGTACCAGGGGAGGAAAACTGAGACATATTTGAACACGTCTCCCGATCACATGGTTTATCATACTCTAGTTTCCACATGCATGTTTTAGCTGAAGGAATCATACCTTAAACCTGGGTAGTTGATACCCGTGGAATGGGTACCATGCAATATGACTTCAAAGGGTCTTCATTTGCTCACCGAACCTCTGCAATCCTATCACTGCTGCGTTTATGCCCCTGTACACATGCTTGATTCTCTTTCGGAGACATAGCAATCCATAGGTTTTAAGATACTTACTAGTCAGGTACATTCTTAGGCGTTTAATATGGGGTGTTGAGTCCATTTCGTTGAGCAAGGAGTAGCTCTTGTCTATTCCATATTTGGCTTAAGGAACTTTATCTGTGCTCATTTCAATCTCTGGTTTTATGCAGCACCCCAACTCACCTTTCCCCTTAAGCAAGCATAAGTTGGTTTTCTAAATTTGAGACCCTGTTCTGTTCTGTAATTCAGTTCCTGTGTAGCCAAGTTTACATTCCGTGTATTACTGATATCTTATGATGTTTCTTTTTCTGTGTGACTTACTTCAGTTAGAATCATCATACCTGAATCCACTCATTGTGCTGCTAAGGGCCTGATGACACAGATTTCATTGCTGAGTGATATTGCTTTGTAAGTAAATACCACAACTTCTTTATCCATTTTTCACTTTCTGCGATGTTGAACTTGTACTGTAAACGAGGTTCTTGTAAACAGAGCCGTTCCAAACTTTGGGGTGGCTGTGTCTTTTTGATTTTAATTTCCCTAAGCTATAGGACCATAAGTGGAAGTGCCCTAGGTTCTGTTGCTTTGTTTTTTAGATGTTTTAGGAAACACCATACACTTCTCCCGAGTGGTTGTTGGCAATTTACATCCCGCCCATCAGCATAACAAGGCTCCCAGTTCTCCATGGCCTGTCCTGCCTTTCTGGATTTTACACTTTTTTCAGATGGCCCTTTTGACCGGGGGGAAGTGAGACTTCATTGTAGTGCAGATTTCCTTTGCAAGCTTGCTTGGTTGGCCAAAAAGGGCGTATGCGTTTTTTCCTGAATATATTCAGGAAAAAACGCATACGCCCTTTTTGGCCAAGTGCATCATTGTGGACGTTCTGCCTCTTTTCCTATGCTTTCAATGCAATTCCAGTCTACCTCCTGAAATCGGTTTCCTGCAATTCTGCCCCGCTTTCAAGTCCTCTTGGCAGCCTTACTTCAGTTTATTTTTGGACGATAGCTGTCATTTATAACTCTGCAGGTTTGTGAATTACAGTACCCCTGAGCTCCTTTCTTCAACTCGCTTTCTTTTGAGCTGGCCGCAACACCGCAGGATGGCTTCAGGCCCTAATCTGGTTCCGGTACGGCACGCTGAGCCTTTGGTTATTTCCTCTTCCTGGTGGGAAATGAGAGTTAAATTTGCCCGTCCAGACACCTCCAGCTAGCCTCTCATTGGTTCTCGCTATTCCTGTTCATCTTCCGCAGAAATTGCAAACTGGGCCAAACAGGAGGTTAAAGGGACTGACTCTCCAAGTGTGGGAGAGTGTTAGTAAAGCGTCTGGAATGTTGCACCCGAGTACCAGGGCAGGAAAACTGAGACATATTTGAACACGTCTCCCGATCACATGGTTGATCATACTCTAGGTTCCACATGCATGTTTTAGCTGAAGGAATCATACCTTAAACCTGGGTAGTTGAAACCCGTGGAATGGGTACCATGCAATATGACTTCAAAGGGTCTTCATTTGCTCACCGAACCTCTGCAGTCCTATCACTGCTGCGTTTATGCCCCTGTACACATGCTTGATTCTCTTTCGGAGACATAGCAATCCATAGGTTTTAAGATACTTACTAGTCAGGTACATTCTTAGGCGTTTAATATGGGGTGTTGAGTCCATTTCGTTGAGCAAGGAGTAGCTCTTGTCTATTCCATATTTGGCTTAAGGAACTTTATCTGTGCTCATTTCAATCTCTGGTTTTATGCAGCACCCCAACTCACCTTTCCCCTTAAGCAAGCATAAGTTGGTTTTTTAAATTTGAGACCCTGTTCTGTTCTGTAATTCAGTTCCTGTGTAGCCAAGTTTACATTCCGTGTATTACTGATATCTTATGATGTTTCTTTTTCTGTGTGACTTACTTCAGTTAGAATCATCATACTTGAATCCACTCTTTGTGCTGCTAAGGGCCTGATGACACAGATTTCATTGCTGAGTGATATTGCTTTGTAAGTAAATACCACAACTTCTTTATCCATTTTTCACTTTCTGCGATGTTGAACTTGTACTGTAAACGAGGTTCTTGTAAACAGAGCCGTTCCAAACTTTGGGGTGGCTGTGTCTTTTTGATTTTAATTTCCCTAAGCTATAGGACCATAAGTGGAAGTGCCCTAGGTTCTGTTGCTTTGTTTTTTAGATGTTTTAGGAAACACCATACACTTCTCCCGAGTGGTTGTTGGCAATTTACATCCCGCCCATCAGCATAACAAGGCTCCCAGTTCTCCATGGCCTGTCCTGCCTTTCTGGATTTTACACTTTTTTCAGATGGCCCTTTTGACCGGGGGGAAGTGAGACTTCATTGTAGTGCAGATTTCCTTTGCAAGCTTGCTTGGTTGGCCAAAAAGGGCGTATGCGTTTTTTCCTGAATATATTCAGGAAAAAACGCATACGCCCTTTTTGGCCAAGTGCATCATTGTGGACGTTCTGCCTCTTTTCCTATGCTTTCAATGCAATTCCAGTCTACCTCCTGAAATCGGTTTCCTGCAATTCTGCCCCGCTTTCAAGTCCTCTTGGCAGCCTTACTTCAGTTTATTTTTGGACGATAGCTGTCATTTATAACTCTGCAGGTTTGTGAATTACAGTACCCCTGAGCTCCTTTCTTCAACTCGCTTTCTTTTGAGCTGGCCGCAACACCGCAGGATGGCTTCAGGCCCTAATCTGGTTCCGGTACGGCACGCTGAGCCTTTGGTTATTTCCTCTTCCTGGTGGGAAATGAGAGTTAAATTTGCCCGTCCAGACACCTCCAGCTAGCCTCTCATTGGTTCTCGCTATTCCTGTTCATCTTCCGCAGAAATTGCAAACTGGGCCAAACAGGAGGTTAAAGGCGCTGACTCTCCAAGTGGGTAGAGTGTTAGTAAAGCGTCTGGAATGTTGCACCCGAGTACCAGGGGAGGAAAACTGAGACATATTTGAACACGTCTCCCGTTCACATGGTTGATCATACTTGGGTTCCACATGCATGTTTTAGCTGAAGGAAGAATACCTTAAACATGGAGAGTTGAGACCCGTGTAATGGGTACCATGCAATATGACTTCAAAGGGTCTTCATTTGCTCACCGAACCTCTCCAATCCTATCACTGCTGCGTTTATGCCCCTGTACACATGCTTGATTCTCTTTCGGAGACATAGCAATCCATAGGTTTTACGATACTTACTAGTCAGGTACATTCTTAGGCGTTTAATATGCGGTGTTGAGTCCATTTCGTTGAGCAAGGAGTAGCTCTTGTCTATTCCATATTTGGCTTAAGGAACTTTATCTGTGCTCATTTCAATCTCTGGTTTTATGCAGCACCCCAACTCACCTTTACCCTTAAGCAAGAATAAGTTGGTTTTCTAAATTTGAGACCCTGTTCTGTTCTGTAATTCAGTTCCTGTGTAGCCAAGTTTACATTCCGTGTATTACTGATATCTTATGATGTTTCTTTTTCTGTGTGACTTATTTCAGTTAGAATCATCATACCTGAATCCACTCATTGTGCTGCTAAGGGCCTGATGACACAGATTTCATTGCTGAGTGATATTGCTTTGTAAGTAAATACCACAACTTCTTTATCCATTTTTCACTTTCTGCGATGTTGAACTTGTACTGTAAACGAGGTTCTTGTAAACAGAGGCGTCCCAAACTTTGGGGTGGCTGTGTCTTTTTGATTTTAATTTCCCTAAGCTATAGGACCATAAGTGGCAGTGCCCTAGGCTCTGTTGCTTTGTTTTTTCGATGTTTCAGGAAACACCATACACTTCTCCCAAGTGTCTGTTGGCAATTTACATCCTGCCCATCAGCATAACAAGGCTCCCAGTTCTCCATGGCCTGTCCTGCCTTTCTGGATTTTACACTTTTTTCAGATGGCCCTTTTGACCGGGGGGAAGTGAGACTTCATTGTAGTGCAGATTTCCTTTGCAAGCTTGCTTGGTTGGCCAAAAAGGGCGTATGCGTTTTTTCCTGAATATATTCAGGAAAAAACGCATACGCCCTTTTTGGCCAAGTGCATCATTGTGGACGTTCTGCCTCTTTTCCTATGCTTTCAATGCAATTCCAGTCTACCTCCTGAAATCGGTTTCCTGCAATTCTGCCCCGCTTTCAAGTCCTCTTGGCAGCCTTACTTCAGTCTATTTTTGGACGATAGCTGTCATTTATAACTCTGCAGGTTTGTGAATTACAGTGCCCCTGAGCTCCTTTCTTCAACTCGCTTTCTTTTGAGCTGGCCGCAACACCGCAGGATGGCTTCAGGCCCTAATCTGGTTCCGGCCCGGCATGCTGAACCTTTGGTTAATTCCTCTTCCTGGTGGGAAATGAGAGTTAAATTTGCCCGTCCAGACACCTCCAGCTAGCCTCTCATTGGTTCTCGCTATTCCTGTTCATCTTCCGCAGAAATTGCAAACTGGGCCAAACAGGAGGTTAAAGGCGCTGACTCTCCAAGTGGGGAGAGTGTTAGTAAAGCGTCTGGAATGTTGCACCCGAGTACCAGGGGAGGAAAACTGAGACATATTTGAACACGTCTCCCGATCACATGGTTGATCATACTCTAGGTTCCACATGCATGTTTTAGCTGAAGGAAGAATACCTTAAACCTGGGTATTTGAAACCCGTGGAATGGGTACCATGCAATATGACTTCAAAGGGTCTTCATTTGCTCACCGAACCTCTCCAATCCTATCACTGCTGCGTTTATGCCCCTGTACACATGCTTGATTCTCTTTCGGAGACCTAGCAATCCATAGGTTTTAAGATACTTACTAGTCAGGTACATTCTTAGGCGTTTAATATGGGGTGTTGAGTCCATTTCGTTGAGCAAGGAGTAGCTCTTGTCTATTCCATATTTGGCTTAAGGAACTTTATCTGTGCTCATTTCAATCTCTGGTTTTATGCAGCACCCCAACTCACCTTTACCCTTAAGCAAGAATAAGTTGGTTTTCTAAATTTGAGACCCTGTTCTGTTCTGTAATTCAGTTCCTGTGTAGCCAAGTTTACATTCCGTGTATTACTGATATCTTATGATGTTTCTTTTTCTGTGTGACTTATTTCAGTTAGAATCATCATACCTGAATCCACTCATTGTGCTGCTAAGGGCCTGATGACACAGATTTCATTGCTGAGTGATATTGCTTTGTAAGTAAATACCACAACTTCTTTATCCATTTTTCACTTTCTGCGATGTTGAACTTGTACTGTAAACGAGGTTCTTGTAAACAGAGCCGTTCCAAACTTTGGGGTGGCTGTGTCTTTTTGATTTTAATTTCCCTAAGCTATAAGACCATAAGTGGAAGTGCCCTAGGCTCTGTTGCTTTGTTTTTTAAATGTTTCAGGAAACACCATACACTTCTCCCAAGTGTCTGATGGCAATTTACATCCCGCCCATCAGCATAACAAGGCTCCCAGTTCTCAATGGCCTGTTGCCTTTCTGGATTTTACACTTTTTTCAGATGGCCCTTTTGACCGGGGGGAAGTGAGACTTCATTGTAGTGCAGATTTCCTTTGCAAGCTTGCTTGGTTGGCCAAAAAGGGCGTATGCGTTTTTTCCTGAATATATTCAGGAAAAAACGCATACGCCCTTTTTGGCCAAGTGCATCATTGTGGACGTTCTGCCTCTTTTCCTATGCTTTCAATGCAATTCCAGTCTACCTCCTGAAATCGGTTTCCTGCAATTCTGCCCCGCTTTCAAGTCCTCTTGGCAGCCTTACTTCAGTCTATTTTTGGACGATAGCTGTCATTTATAACTCTGCAGGTTTGTGAATTACAGTGACCCTGAGCTCCTTTCTTCAACTCACTTTCTTGTGACCTGGCCGCAGCACCACAGGATGGCTTCAGGCCCTAATCTGGTTCCGGCCCGGCATGCTGAGCCTTTGGTTAATTCCTCTTCATTGTGGGAAATGAGAGTTAAATTTGCCCGTCCAGACACCTCCAGCTAGCCTCTCATTGGTTCTCGCTATTCCTGTTCATCTTCCGCAGAAATTGCAAACTGGGCCAAACAGGAGGTTAAAGGGACTGACTCTCCAAGTGTGGGAGAGTGTTAGTAAAGCGTCTGGAATGTTGCACCCGAGTACCAGGGGAGGAAAACTGAGACATATTTGAACACGTCTCCCGATCACATGGTTTATCATACTCTAGTTTCCACATGCATGTTTTAGTTGAAGGAATCATACCTTAAACCTGGGTAGTTGAAACCCGTGGAATGGGTACCATGCAATATGACTTCAAAGGGTCTTCATTTGCTCACCGAACCTCTGCAATCCTATCACTGCTGCGTTTATGCCCCTGTACACATGCTTGATTCTCTTTCGGAGACATAGCAATCCATAGGTTTTAAGATACTTACTAGTCAGGTACATTCTTAGGCGTTTAATATGGGGTGTTGAGTCCATTTCGTTGAGCAAGGAGTAGCTCTTGTCTATTCCATATTTGGCTTAAGGAACTTTATCTGTGCTCATTTCAATCTCTGGTTTTATGCAGCACCCCAACTCACCTTTCCCCTTAAGCAAGCATAAGTTGGTTTTCTAAATTTGAGACCCTGTTCTGTTCTGTAATTCAGTTCCTGTGTAGCCAAGTTTACATTCCGTGTATTACTGATATCTTATGTTTCTTTTTCTGTGTGACTTACTTCAGTTAGAATCATCATACCTGAATCCACTCATTGTGCTGCTAAGGGCCTGATGACACAGATTTCATTGCTGAGTGATATTGCTTTGTAAGTAAATACCACAACTTCTTTATCCATTTTTCACTTTCTGCGATGTTGAACTTGTACTGTAAACGAGGTTCTTGTAAACAGAGCCGTTCCAAACTTTGGGGTGGCTGTGTCTTTTTGATTTTAATTTCCCTAAGCTATAGGACCATAAGTGGAAGTGCCCTAGGTTCTGTTGCTTTGTTTTTTAGATGTTTTAGGAAACACCATACACTTCTCCCGAGTGGTTGTTGGCAATTTACATCCCGCCCATCAGCATAACAAGGCTCCCAGTTCTCCATGGCCTGTCCTGCCTTTCTGGATTTTACACTTTTTTCAGATGGCCCTTTTGACCGGGGGGAAGTGAGACTTCATTGTAGTGCAGATTTCCTTTGCAAGCTTGCTTGGTTGGCCAAAAAGGGCGTATGCGTTTTTTCCTGAATATATTCAGGAAAAAACGCATACGCCCTTTTTGGCCAAGTGCATCATTGTGGACGTTCTGCCTCTTTTCCTATGCTTTCAATGCAATTCCAGTCTACCTCCTGAAATCGGTTTCCTGCAATTCTGCCCCGCTTTCAAGTCCTCTTGGCAGCCTTACTTCAGTTTATTTTTGGACGATAGCTGTCATTTATAACTCTGCAGGTTTGTGAATTACAGTACCCCTGAGCTCCTTTCTTCAACTCGCTTTCTTTTGAGCTGGCCGCAACACCGCAGGATGGCTTCAGGCCCTAATCTGGTTCCGGTACGGCACGCTGAGCCTTTGGTTATTTCCTCTTCCTGGTGGGAAATGAGAGTTAAATTTGCCCGTCCAGACACCTCCAGCTAGCCTCTCATTGGTTCTCGCTATTCCTGTTCATCTTCCGCAGAAATTGCAAACTGGGCCAAACAGGAGGTTAAAGGCGCTGACTCTCCAAGTGGGGAGAGTGTTAGTAAAGCGTCTGGAATGTTGCACCCGAGTACCAGGGGAGGAAAACTGAGACATATTTGAACACGTCTCCCGATCACATGGTTGATCATACTCTAGGTTCCACATGCATGTTTTAGCTGAAGGAAGAATACCTTAAACCTGGGTATTTGAAACCCGTGGAATGGGTACCATGCAATATGACTTCAAAGGGTCTTCATTTGCTCACCGAACCTCTCCAATCCTATCACTGCTGCGTTTATGCCCCTGTACACATGCTTGATTCTCTTTCGGAGACCTAGCAATCCATAGGTTTTAAGATACTTACTAGTCAGGTACATTCTTAGGCGTTTAATATGGGGTGTTGAGTCCATTTCGTTGAGCAAGGAGTAGCTCTTGTCTATTCCATATTTGGCTTAAGGAACTTTATCTGTGCTCATTTCAATCTCTGGTTTTATGCAGCACCCCAACTCACCTTTACCCTTAAGCAAGAATAAGTTGGTTTTCTAAATTTGAGACCCTGTTCTGTTCTGTAATTCAGTTCCTGTGTAGCCAAGTTTACATTCCGTGTATTACTGATATCTTATGATGTTTCTTTTTCTGTGTGACTTATTTCAGTTAGAATCATCATACCTGAATCCACTCATTGTGCTGCTAAGGGCCTGATGACACAGATTTCATTGCTGAGTGATATTGCTTTGTAAGTAAATACCACAACTTCTTTATCCATTTTTCACTTTCTGCGATGTTGAACTTGTACTGTAAACGAGGTTCTTGTAAACAGAGCCGTTCCAAACTTTGGGGTGGCTGTGTCTTTTTGATTTTAATTTCCCTAAGCTATAAGACCATAAGTGGAAGTGCCCTAGGCTCTGTTGCTTTGTTTTTTAAATGTTTCAGGAAACACCATACACTTCTCCCAAGTGTCTGTTGGCAATTTACATCCCGCCCATCAGCATAACAAGGCTCCCAGTTCTCAATGGCCTGTTGCCTTTCTGGATTTTACACTTTTTTCAGATGGCCCTTTTGACCGGGGGGAAGTGAGACTTCATTGTAGTGCAGATTTCCTTTGCAAGCTTGCTTGGTTGGCCAAAAAGGGCGTATGCGTTTTTTCCTGAATATATTCAGGAAAAAACGCATACGCCCTTTTTGGCCAAGTGCATCATTGTGGACGTTCTGCCTCTTTTCCTATGCTTTCAATGCAATTCCAGTCTACCTCCTGAAATCGGTTTCCTGCAATTCTGCCCCGCTTTCAAGTCCTCTTGGCAGCCTTACTTCAGTTTATTTTTGGACGATAGCTGTCATTTATAACTCTGCAGGTTTGTGAATTACAGTACCCCTGAGCTCCTTTCTTCAACTCGCTTTCTTTTGAGCTGGCCGCAACACCGCAGGATGGCTTCAGGCCCTAATCTGGTTCCGGTACGGCACGCTGAGCCTTTGGTTATTTCCTCTTCATTGTGGGAAATGAGAGTTAAATTTGCCCGTCCAGACACCTCCAGCTAGCCTCTCATTGGTTCTCGCTATTCCTGTTCATCTTCCGCAGAAATTGCAAACTGGGCCAAACAGGAGGTTAAAGGCGCTGACTCTCCAAGTGGGGAGAGTGTTAGTAAAGCGTCTGGAATGTTGCACCCGAGTACCAGGGGAGGAAAACTGAGACATATTTGAACACGTCTCCCGATCACATGGTTGATCATACTCTAGGTTCCACATGCATGTTTTAGCTGAAGGAAGAATACCTTAAACCTGGGTATTTGAAACCCGTGGAATGGGTACCATGCAATATGACTTCAAAGGGTCTTCATTTGCTCACCGAACCTCTCCAATCCTATCACTGCTGCGTTTATGCCCCTGTACACATGCTTGATTCTCTTTCGGAGACCTAGCAATCCATAGGTTTTAAGATACTTACTAGTCAGGTACATTCTTAGGCGTTTAATATGGGGTGTTGAGTCCATTTCGTTGAGCAAGGAGTAGCTCTTGTCTATTCCATATTTGGCTTAAGGAACTTTATCTGTGCTCATTTCAATCTCTGGTTTTATGCAGCACCCCAACTCACCTTTACCCTTAAGCAAGAATAAGTTGGTTTTCTAAATTTGAGACCCTGTTCTGTTCTGTAATTCAGTTCCTGTGTAGCCAAGTTTACATTCCGTGTATTACTGATATCTTATGATGTTTCTTTTTCTGTGTGACTTATTTCAGTTAGAATCATCATACCTGAATCCACTCATTGTGCTGCTAAGGGCCTGATGACACAGATTTCATTGCTGAGTGATATTGCTTTGTAAGTAAATACCACAACTTCTTTATCCATTTTTCACTTTCTGCGATGTTGAACTTGTACTGTAAACGAGGTTCTTGTAAACAGAGCCGTTCCAAACTTTGGGGTGGCTGTGTCTTTTTGATTTTAATTTCCCTAAGCTATAAGACCATAAGTGGAAGTGCCCTAGGCTCTGTTGCTTTGTTTTTTAAATGTTTCAGGAAACACCATACACTTCTCCCAAGTGTCTGTTGGCAATTTACATCCCGCCCATCAGCATAACAAGGCTCCCAGTTCTCAATGGCCTGTTGCCTTTCTGGATTTTACACTTTTTTCAGATGGCCCTTTTGACCGGGGGGAAGTGAGACTTCATTGTAGTGCAGATTTCCTTTGCAAGCTTGCTTGGTTGGCCAAAAAGGGCGTATGCGTTTTTTCCTGAATATATTCAGGAAAAAACGCATACGCCCTTTTTGGCCAAGTGCATCATTGTGGACGTTCTGCCTCTTTTCCTATGCTTTCAATGCAATTCCAGTCTACCTCCTGAAATCGGTTTCCTGCAATTCTGCCCCGCTTTCAAGTCCTCTTGGCAGCCTTACTTCAGTCTATTTTTGGACGATAGCTGTCATTTATAACTCTGCAGGTTTGTGAATTACAGTGACCCTGAGCTCCTTTCTTCAACTCACTTTCTTGTGACCTGGCCGCAGCACCGCAGGATGGCTTCAGGCCCTAATCTGGTTCCGGCCCGGCATGCTGAGCCTTTGGTTAATTCCTCTTCATTGTGGGAAATGAGAGTTAAATTTGCCCGTCCAGACACCTCCAGCTAGCCTCTCATTGGTTCTCGCTATTCCTGTTCATCTTCCGCAGAAATTGCAAACTGGGCCAAACAGGAGGTTAAAGGGACTGACTCTCCAAGTGTGGGAGAGTGTTAGTAAAGCGTCTGGAATGTTGCACCCGAGTACCAGGGGAGGAAAACTGAGACATATTTGAACACGTCTCCCGATCACATGGTTTATCATACTCTAGTTTCCACATGCATGTTTTAGCTGAAGGAATCATACCTTAAACCTGGGTAGTTGAAACCCGTGGAATGGGTACCATGCAATATGACTTCAAAGGGTCTTCATTTGCTCACCGAACCTCTGCAATCCTATCACTGCTGCGTTTATGCCCCTGTACACATGCTTGATTCTCTTTCGGAGACATAGCAATCCATAGGTTTTAAGATACTTACTAGTCAGGTACATTCTTAGGCGTTTAATATGGGGTGTTGAGTCCATTTCGTTGAGCAAGGAGTAGCTCTTGTCTATTCCATATTTGGCTTAAGGAACTTTATCTGTGCTCATTTCAATCTCTGGTTTTATGCAGCACCCCAACTCACCTTTCCCCTTAAGCAAGCATAAGTTGGTTTTCTAAATTTGAGACCCTGTTCTGTTCTGTAATTCAGTTCCTGTGTAGCCAAGTTTACATTCCGTGTATTACTGATATCTTATGATGTTTCTTTTTCTGTGTGACTTACTTCAGTTAGAATCATCATACCTGAATCCACTCATTGTGCTGCTAAGGGCCTGATGACACAGATTTCATTGCTGAGTGATATTGCTTTGTAAGTAAATACCACAACTTCTTTATCCATTTTTCACTTTCTGCGATGTTGAACTTGTACTGTAAACGAGGTTCTTGTAAACAGAGCCGTTCCAAACTTTGGGGTGGCTGTGTCTTTTTGATTTTAATTTCCCTAAGCTATAGGACCATAAGTGGAAGTGCCCTAGGTTCTGTTGCTTTGTTTTTTAGATGTTTTAGGAAACACCATACACTTCTCCCGAGTGGTTGTTGGCAATTTACATCCCGCCCATCAGCATAACAAGGCTCCCAGTTCTCCATGGCCTGTCCTGCCTTTCTGGATTTTACACTTTTTTCAGATGGCCCTTTTGACCGGGGGGAAGTGAGACTTCATTGTAGTGCAGATTTCCTTTGCAAGCTTGCTTGGTTGGCCAAAAAGGGCGTATGCGTTTTTTCCTGAATATATTCAGGAAAAAACGCATACGCCCTTTTTGGCCAAGTGCATCATTGTGGACGTTCTGCCTCTTTTCCTATGCTTTCAATGCAATTCCAGTCTACCTCCTGAAATCGGTTTCCTGCAATTCTGCCCCGCTTTCAAGTCCTCTTGGCAGCCTTACTTCAGTTTATTTTTGGACGATAGCTGTCATTTATAACTCTGCAGGTTTGTGAATTACAGTACCCCTGAGCTCCTTTCTTCAACTCGCTTTCTTTTGAGCTGGCCGCAACACCGCAGGATGGCTTCAGGCCCTAATCTGGTTCCGGTACGGCATGCTGAGCCTTTGGTTATTTCCTCTTCCTGGTGGGAAATGAGAGTTAAATTTGCCCGTCCAGACACCTCCAGCTAGCCTCTCATTGGTTCTCGCTATTCCTGTTCATCTTCCGCAGAAATTGCAAACTGGGCCAAACAGGAGGTTAAAGGCGCTGACTCTCCAAGTGGGGAGAGTGTTAGTAAAGCGTCTGGAATGTTGCACCCGAGTACCAGGGGAGGAAAACTGAGACATATTTGAACACGTCTCCCGATCACATGGTTGATCATACTCTAGGTTCCACATGCATGTTTTAGCTGAAGGAAGAATACCTTAAACCTGGGTATTTGAAACCCGTGGAATGGGTACCATGCAATATGACTTCAAAGGGTCTTCATTTGCTCACCGAACCTCTCCAATCCTATCACTGCTGCGTTTATGCCCCTGTACACATGCTTGATTCTCTTTCGGAGACCTAGCAATCCATAGGTTTTAAGATACTTACTAGTCAGGTACATTCTTAGGCGTTTAATATGGGGTGTTGAGTCCATTTCGTTGAGCAAGGAGTAGCTCTTGTCTATTCCATATTTGGCTTAAGGAACTTTATCTGTGCTCATTTCAATCTCTGGTTTTATGCAGCACCCCAACTCACCTTTACCCTTAAGCAAGCATAAGTTGGTTTTCTAAATTTGAGTCCCTGTTCTATTCTGTAATTCAGTTCCTGTGTAGCCAAGTTTACATTCCGTGTATTACTGATATCTTATGATGTTTCTTTTTCTGTGTGACTTATTTCAGTTAGAATCATCATACCTGAATCCACTCATTGTGCTGCTAAGGGCCTGATGACACAGATTTCATTGCTGAGTGATATTGCTTTGTAAGTAAATACCACAACTTCTTTATCCATTTTTCACTTTCTGCGATGTTGAACTTGTACTGTAAACGAGGTTCTTGTAAACAGAGCCGTTCCAAACTTTGGGGTGGCTGTGTCTTTTTGATTTTAATTTCCCTAAGCTATAAGACCATAAGTGGAAGTGCCCTAGGCTCTGTTGCTTTGTTTTTTAAATGTTTCAGGAAACACCATACACTTCTCCCAAGTGTCTGTTGGCAATTTACATCCCGCCCATCAGCATAACAAGGCTCCCAGTTCTCAATGGCCTGTTGCCTTTCTGGATTTTACACTTTTTTCAGATGGCCCTTTTGACCGGGGGGAAGTGAGACTTCATTGTAGTGCAGATTTCCTTTGCAAGCTTGCTTGGTTGGCCAAAAAGGGCGTATGCGTTTTTTCCTGAATATATTCAGGAAAAAACGCATACGCCCTTTTTGGCCAAGTGCATCATTGTGGACGTTCTGCCTCTTTTCCTATGCTTTCAATGCAATTCCAGTCTACCTCCTGAAATCGGTTTCCTGCAATTCTGCCCCGCTTTCAAGTCCTCTTGGCAGCCTTACTTCAGTCTATTTTTGGACGATAGCTGTCATTTATAACTCTGCAGGTTTGTGAATTACAGTGACCCTGAGCTCCTTTCTTCAACTCACTTTCTTGTGACCTGGCCGCAGCACCGCAGGATGGCTTCAGGCCCTAATCTGGTTCCGGCCCGGCATGCTGAGCCTTTGGTTAATTCCTCTTCATTGTGGGAAATGAGAGTTAAATTTGCCCGTCCAGACACCTCCAGCTAGCCTCTCATTGGTTCTCGCTATTCCTGTTCATCTTCCGCAGAAATTGCAAACTGGGCCAAACAGGAGGTTAAAGGGACTGACTCTCCAAGTGTGGGAGAGTGTTAGTAAAGCGTCTGGAATGTTGCACCCGAGTACCAGGGGAGGAAAACTGAGACATATTTGAACACGTCTCCCGATCACATGGTTTATCATACTCTAGTTTCCACATGCATGTTTTAGCTGAAGGAATCATACCTTAAACCTGGGTAGTTGAAACCCGTGGAATGGGTACCATGCAATATGACTTCAAAGGGTCTTCATTTGCTCACCGAACCTCTGCAATCCTATCACTGCTGCGTTTATGCCCCTGTACACATGCTTGATTCTCTTTCGGAGACATAGCAATCCATAGGTTTTAAGATACTTACTAGTCAGGTACATTCTTAGGCGTTTAATATGGGGTGTTGAGTCCATTTCGTTGAGCAAGGAGTAGCTCTTGTCTAGTCCATATTTGGCTTAAGGAACTTTATCTGTGCTCATTTCAATCTCTGGTTTTATGCAGCACCCCAACTCACCTTTCCCCTTAAGCAAGCATAAGTTGGTTTTCTAAATTTGAGACCCTGTTCTGTTCTGTAATTCAGTTCCTGTGTAGCCAAGTTTACATTCCGTGTATTACTGATATCTTATGATGTTTCTTTTTCTGTGTGACTTATTTCAGTTAGAATCATCATACCTGAATCCACTCATTGTGCTGCTAAGGGCCTGATGACACAGATTTCATTGCTGAGTGATATTGCTTTGTAAGTAAATACCACAACTTCTTTATCCATTTTTCACTTTCTGCGATGTTGAACTTGTACTGTAAACGAGGTTCTTGTAAACAGAGCCGTTCCAAACTTTGGGGTGGCTGTGTCTTTTTGATTTTAATTTCCCTAAGCTATAGGACCATAAGTGGAAGTGCCCTAGGTTCTGTTGCTTTGTTTTTTAGATGTTTTAGGAAACACCATACACTTCTCCCGAGTGGTTGTTGGCAATTTACATCCCGCCCATCAGCATAACAAGGCTCCCAGTTCTCCATGGCCTGTCCTGCCTTTCTGGATTTTACACTTTTTTCAGATGGCCCTTTTGACCGGGGGGAAGTGAGACTTCATTGTAGTGCAGATTTCCTTTGCAAGCTTGCTTGGTTGGCCAAAAAGGGCGTATGCGTTTTTTCCTGAATATATTCAGGAAAAAACGCATACGCCCTTTTTGGCCAAGTGCATCATTGTGGACGTTCTGCCTCTTTTCCTATGCTTTCAATGCAATTCCAGTCTACCTCCTGAAATCGGTTTCCTGCAATTCTGCCCCGCTTTCAAGTCCTCTTGGCAGCCTTACTTCAGTTTATTTTTGGACGATAGCTGTCATTTATAACTCTGCAGGTTTGTGAATTACAGTACCCCTGAGCTCCTTTCTTCAACTCGCTTTCTTTTGAGCTGGCCGCAACACCGCAGGATGGCTTCAGGCCCTAATCTGGTTCCGGTACGGCACGCTGAGCCTTTGGTTATTTCCTCTTCCTGGTGGGAAATGAGAGTTAAATTTGCCCGTCCAGACACCTCCAGCTAGCCTCTCATTGGTTCTCGCTATTCCTGTTCATCTTCCGCAGAAATTGCAAACTGGGCCAAACAGGAGGTTAAAGGCGCTGACTCTCCAAGTGGGGAGAGTGTTAGTAAAGCGTCTGGAATGTTGCACCCGAGTACCAGGGGAGAAAAACTGAGACATATTTGAACACGTCTCCCGTTCACATGGTTGATCATACTTGGGTTCCACATGCATGTTTTAGCTGAAGGAAGAATACCTTAAACATGGAGAGTTGAGACCCGTGTAATGGGTACCATGCAATATGACTTCAAAGGGTCTTCATTTGCTCACCGAACCTCTCCAATCCTATCACTGCTGCGTTTATGCCCCTGTACACATGCTTGATTCTCTTTTGGAGACATAGCAATCCATAGGTTTTACGATACTTACTAGTCAGGTACATTCTTAGGCGTTTAATATGCGGTGTTGAGTCCATTTCGTTGAGCAAGGAGTAGCTCTTGTCTATTCCATATTTGGCTTAAGGAACTTTATCTGTGCTCATTTCAATCTCTGGTTTTATGCAGCACCCCAACTCACCTTTACCCTTAAGCAAGAATAAGTTGGTTTTCTAAATTTGAGACCCTGTTCTGTTCTGTAATTCAGTTCCTGTGTAGCCAAGTTTACATTCCGTGTATTACTGATATCTTATGATGTTTCTTTTTCTGTGTGACTTATTTCAGTTAGAATCATCATACCTGAATCCACTCATTGTGCTGCTAAGGGCCTGATGACACAGATTTCATTGCTGAGTGATATTGCTTTGTAAGTAAATACCACAACTTCTTTATCCATTTTTCACTTTCTGCGATGTTGAACTTGTACTGTAAACGAGGTTCTTGTAAACAGAGGCGTCCCAAACTTTGGGGTGGCTGTGTCTTTTTGATTTTAATTTCCCTAAGCTATAGGACCATAAGTGGCAGTGCCCTAGGCTCTGTTGCTTTGTTTTTTCGATGTTTCAGGAAACACCATACACTTCTCCCGAGTGTCTGTTGGCAATTTACATCCTGCCCATCAGCATAACAAGGCTCCCAGTTCTCCATGGCCTGTCCTGCCTTTCTGGATTTTACACTTTTTTCAGATGGCCCTTTTGACCGGGGGGAAGTGAGACTTCATTGTAGTGCAGATTTCCTTTGCAAGCTTGCTTGGTTGGCCAAAAAGGGCGTATGCGTTTTTTCCTGAATATATTCAGGAAAAAACGCATACGCCCTTTTTGGCCAAGTGCATCATTGTGGACGTTCTGCCTCTTTTCCTATGCTTTCAATGCAATTCCAGTCTACCTCCTGAAATCGGTTTCCTGCAATTCTGCCCCGCTTTCAAGTCCTCTTGGCAGCCTTACTTCAGTCTATTTTTGGACGATAGCTGTCATTTATAACTCTGCAGGTTTGTGAATTACAGTGCCCCTGAGCTCCTTTCTTCAACTCGCTTTCTTTTGAGCTGGCCGCAACACCGCAGGATGGCTTCAGGCCCTAATCTGGTTCCGGCCCGGCATGCTGAACCTTTGGTTAATTCCTCTTCCTGGTGGGAAATGAGAGTTAAATTTGCCCGTCCAGACACCTCCAGCTAGCCTCTCATTGGTTCTCGCTATTCCTGTTCATCTTCCGCAGAAATTGCAAACTGGGCCAAACAGGAGGTTAAAGGCGCTGACTCTCCAAGTGGGGAGAGTGTTAGTAAAGCGTCTGGAATGTTGCACCCGAGTACCAGGGGAGGAAAACTGAGACATATTTGAACACGTCTCCCGATCACATGGTTGATCATACTCTAGGTTCCACATGCATGTTTTAGCTGAAGGAAGAATACCTTAAACCTGGGTATTTGAAACCCGTGGAATGGGTACCATGCAATATGACTTCAAAGGGTCTTCATTTGCTCACCGAACCTCTCCAATCCTATCACTGCTGCGTTTATGCCCCTGTACACATGCTTGATTCTCTTTCGGAGACCTAGCAATCCATAGGTTTTAAGATACTTACTAGTCAGGTACATTCTTAGGCGTTTAATATGGGGTGTTGAGTCCATTTCGTTGAGCAAGGAGTAGCTCTTGTCTATTCCATATTTGGCTTAAGGAACTTTATCTGTGCTCATTTCAATCTCTGGTTTTATGCAGCACCCCAACTCACCTTTACCCTTAAGCAAGAATAAGTTGGTTTTCTAAATTTGAGACCCTGTTCTGTTCTGTAATTCAGTTCCTGTGTAGCCAAGTTTACATTCCGTGTATTACTGATATCTTATGATGTTTCTTTTTCTGTGTGACTTATTTCAGTTAGAATCATCATACCTGAATCCACTCATTGTGCTGCTAAGGGCCTGATGACACAGATTTCATTGCTGAGTGATATTGCTTTGTAAGTAAATACCACAACTTCTTTATCCATTTTTCACTTTCTGCGATGTTGAACTTGTACTGTAAACGAGGTTCTTGTAAACAGAGCCGTTCCAAACTTTGGGGTGGCTGTGTCTTTTTGATTTTAATTTCCCTAAGCTATAAGACCATAAGTGGAAGTGCCCTAGGCTCTGTTGCTTTGTTTTTTAAATGTTTCAGGAAACACCATACACTTCTCCCAAGTGTCTGTTGGCAATTTACATCCCGCCCATCAGCATAACAAGGCTCCCAGTTCTCAATGGCCTGTTGCCTTTCTGGATTTTACACTTTTTTCAGATGGCCCTTTTGACCGGGGGGAAGTGAGACTTCATTGTAGTGCAGATTTCCTTTGCAAGCTTGCTTGGTTGGCCAAAAAGGGCGTATGCGTTTTTTCCTGAATATATTCAGGAAAAAACGCATACGCCCTTTTTGGCCAAGTGCATCATTGTGGACGTTCTGCCTCTTTTCCTATGCTTTCAATGCAATTCCAGTCTGCCTCCTGAAATCGGTTTCCTGCAATTCTGCCCCGCTTTCAAGTCCTCTTGGCAGCCTTACTTCAGTCTATTTTTGGACGATAGCTGTCATTTATAACTCTGCAGGTTTGTGAATTACAGTGACCCTGAGCTCCTTTCTTCAACTCACTTTCTTGTGACCTGGCCGCAGCACCGCAGGATGGCTTCAGGCCCTAATCTGGTTCCGGCCCGGCATGCTGAGCCTTTGGTTAATTCCTCTTCATTGTGGGAAATGAGAGTTAAATTTGCCCGTCCAGACACCTCCAGCTAGCCTCTCATTGGTTCTCGCTATTCCTGTTCATCTTCCGCAGAAATTGCAAACTGGGCCAAACAGGAGGTTAAAGGGACTGACTCTCCAAGTGTGGGAGAGTGTTAGTAAAGCGTCTGGAATGTTGCACCCGAGTACCAGGGGAGGAAAACTGAGACATATTTGAACACGTCTCCCGATCACATGGTTTATCATACTCTAGTTTCCACATGCATGTTTTAGCTGAAGGAATCATACCTTAAACCTGGGTAGTTGAAACCCGTGGAATGGGTACCATGCAATATGACTTCAAAGGGTCTTCATTTGCTCACCGAACCTCTGCAATCCTATCACTGCTGCGTTTATGCCCCTGTACACATGCTTGATTCTCTTTCGGAGACATAGCAATCCATAGGTTTTAAGATACTTACTAGTCAGGTACATTCTTAGGCGTTTAATATGGGGTGTTGAGTCCATTTCGTTGAGCAAGGAGTAGCTCTTGTCTATTCCATATTTGGCTTAAGGAACTTTATCTGTGCTCATTTCAATCTCTGGTTTTATGCAGCACCCCAACTCACCTTTCCCCTTAAGCAAGCATAAGTTGGTTTTCTAAATTTGAGACCCTGTTCTGTTCTGTAATTCAGTTCCTGTGTAGCCAAGTTTACATTCCGTGTATTACTGATATCTTATGATGTTTCTTTTTCTGTGTGACTTACTTCAGTTAGAATCATCATACCTGAATCCACTCATTGTGCTGCTAAGGGCCTGATGACACAGATTTCATTGCTGAGTGATATTGCTTTGTAAGTAAATACCACAACTTCTTTATCCATTTTTCACTTTCTGCGATGTTGAACTTGTACTGTAAACGAGGTTCTTGTAAACAGAGCCGTTCCAAACTTTGGGGTGGCTGTGTCTTTTTGATTTTAATTTCCCTAAGCTATAGGACCATAAGTGGAAGTGCCCTAGGTTCTGTTGCTTTGTTTTTTAGATGTTTTAGGAAACACCATACACTTCTCCCGAGTGGTTGTTGGCAATTTACATCCCGCCCATCAGCATAACAAGGCTCCCAGTTCTCCATGGCCTGTCCTGCCTTTCTGGATTTTACACTTTTTTCAGATGGCCCTTTTGACCGGGGGGAAGTGAGACTTCATTGTAGTGCAGATTTCCTTTGCAAGCTTGCTTGGTTGGCCAAAAAGGGCGTATGCGTTTTTTCCTGAATATATTCAGGAAAAAACGCATACGCCCTTTTTGGCCAAGTGCATCATTGTGGACGTTCTGCCTCTTTTCCTATGCTTTCAATGCAATTCCAGTCTACCTCCTGAAATCGGTTTCCTGCAATTCTGCCCCGCTTTCAAGTCCTCTTGGCAGCCTTACTTCAGTTTATTTTTGGACGATAGCTGTCATTTATAACTCTGCAGGTTTGTGAATTACAGTACCCCTGAGCTCCTTTCTTCAACTCGCTTTCTTTTGAGCTGGCCGCAACACCGCAGGATGGCTTCAGGCCCTAATCTGGTTCCGGTACGGCACGCTGAGCCTTTGGTTATTTCCTCTTCCTGGTGGGAAATGAGAGTTAAATTTGCCCGTCCAGACACCTCCAGCTAGCCTCTCATTGGTTCTCGCTATTCCTGTTCATCTTCCGCAGAAATTGCAAACTGGGCCAAACAGGAGGTTAAAGGCGCTGACTCTCCAAGTGGGGAGAGTGTTAGTAAAGCGTCTGGAATGTTGCACCCGAGTACCAGGGGAGAAAAACTGAGACATATTTGAACACGTCTCCCGTTCACATGGTTGATCATACTTGGGTTCCACATGCATGTTTTAGCTGAAGGAAGAATACCTTAAACATGGAGAGTTGAGACCCGTGTAATGGGTACCATGCAATATGACTTCAAAGGGTCTTCATTTGCTCACCGAACCTCTCCAATCCTATCACTGCTGCGTTTATGCCCCTGTACACATGCTTGATTCTCTTTTGGAGACATAGCAATCCATAGGTTTTACGATACTTACTAGTCAGGTACATTCTTAGGCGTTTAATATGCGGTGTTGAGTCCATTTCGTTGAGCAAGGAGTAGCTCTTGTCTATTCCTTATTTGGCTTAAGGAACTTTATCTGTGCTCATTTCAATCTCTGGTTTTATGCAGCACCCCAACTCACCTTTACCCTTAAGCAAGAATAAGTTGGTTTTCTAAATTTGAGACCCTGTTCTGTTCTGTAATTCAGTTCCTGTGTAGCCAAGTTTACATTCCGTGTATTACTGATATCTTATGATGTTTCTTTTTCTGTGTGACTTATTTCAGTTAGAATCATCATACCTGAATCCACTCATTGTGCTGCTAAGGGCCTGATGACACAGATTTCATTGCTGAGTGATATTGCTTTGTAAGTAAATACCACAACTTCTTTATCCATTTTTCACTTTCTGCGATGTTGAACTTGTACTGTAAACGAGGTTCTTGTAAACAGAGCCGTTCCAAACTTTGGGGTGGCTGTGTCTTTGTGATTTTAATTTCCCTAAGCTATAGGACCATAAGTGGAAGTGCCCTAGGCTCTGTTGCTTTGTTTTTTAAATGTTTCAGGAAACACCATACACTTCTCCCAAGTGTCTGTTGGCAATTTACATCCCGCCCATCAGCATAACAAGGCTCCCAGTTCTCAATGGCCTGTTGCCTTTCTGGATTTTACACTTTTTTCAGATGGCCCTTTTGACCGGGGGGAAGTGAGACTTCATTGTAGTGCAGATTTCCTTTGCAAGCTTGCTTGGTTGGCCAAAAAGGGCGTATGCGTTTTTTCCTGAATATATTCAGGAAAAAACGCATACGCCCTTTTTGGCCAAGTGCATCATTGTGGACGTTCTGCCTCTTTTCCTATGCTTTCAATGCAATTCCAGTCTACCTCCTGAAATCGGTTTCCTGCAATTCTGCCCCGCTTTCAAGTCCTCTTGGCAGCCTTACTTCAGTCTATTTTTGGACGATAGCTGTCATTTATAACTCTGCAGGTTTGTGAATTACAGTGCCCCTGAGCTCCTTTCTTCAACTCGCTTTCTTGTGACCTGGCCGCAACACCGCAGGATGGCTTCAGGCCCTAATCTGGTTCCGGCCCGGCATGCTGAGCCTTTGGTTAATTCCTCTTCCTGGTGGGAAATGAGAGTTAAATTTGCCCGTCCAGACACCTCCAGCTAGCCTCTCATTGGTTCTCGCTATTCCTGTTGGTCTTCCGCAGAAATTGCAAACTGGGCCAAACAGGAGGTTAAAGGGACTGACTCTCCAAGTGTGGGAGAGTGTTAGTAAAGCGTCTGGAATGTTGCACCCGAGTACCAGGGCAGGAAAACTGAGACATATTTGAACACGTCTCCCGATCACATGGTTGATCATACTCTAGGTTCCACATGCATGTTTTAGCTGAAGGAATCATACCTTAAACCTGGGTAGTTGAAACCCGTGGAATGGGTACCATGCAATATGACTTCAAAGGGTCTTCATTTACTCACCGAACCTCTGCAGTCCTATCACTGCTGCGTTTATGCCCCTGTACACATGCTTGATTCTCTTTCGGAGACATAGCAATCCATAGGTTTTAAGATACTTACTAGTCAGGTACATTCTTAGGCGTTTAATATGGGGTGTTGAGTCCATTTCGTTGAGCAAGGAGTAGCTCTTGTCTATTCCATATTTGGCTTAAGGAACTTTATCTGTGCTCATTTCAATCTCTGGTTTTATGCAGCACCCCAACTCACCTTTCCCCTTAAGCAAGCATAAGTTGGTTTTTTAAATTTGAGACCCTGTTCTGTTCTGTAATTCAGTTCCTGTGTAGCCAAGTTTACATTCCGTGTATTACTGATATCTTATGATGTTTCTTTTTCTGTGTGACTTACTTCAGTTAGAATCATCATACTTGAATCCACTCATTGTGCTGCTAAGGGCCTGATGACACAGATTTCATTGCTGAGTGATATTGCTTTGTAAGTAAATACCACAACTTCTTTATCCATTTTTCACTTTCTGCGATGTTGAACTTGTACTGTAAACGAGGTTCTTGTAAACAGAGCCGTTCCAAACTTTGGGGTGGCTGTGTCTTTTTGATTTTAATTTCCCTAAGCTATAGGACCATAAGTGGAAGTGCCCTAGGTTCTGTTGCTTTGTTTTTTAGATGTTTTAGGAAACACCATACACTTCTCCCGAGTGGTTGTTGGCAATTTACATCCCGCCCATCAGCATAACAAGGCTCCCAGTTCTCCATGGCCTGTCCTGCCTTTCTGGATTTTACACTTTTTTCAGATGGCCCTTTTGACCGGGGGGAAGTGAGACTTCATTGTAGTGCAGATTTCCTTTGCAAGCTTGCTTGGTTGGCCAAAAAGGGCGTATGCGTTTTTTCCTGAATATATTCAGGAAAAAACGCATACGCCCTTTTTGGCCAAGTGCATCATTGTGGACGTTCTGCCTCTTTTCCTATGCTTTCAATGCAATTCCAGTCTACCTCCTGAAATCAGTTTCCTGCAATTCTGCCCCGCTTTCAAGTCCTCTTGGCAGCCTTACTTCAGTTTATTTTTGGATGATAGCTGTCATTTATAACTCTGCAGGTTTGTGAATTACAGTACCCCTGAGCTCCTTTCTTCAACTCGCTTTCTTTTGAGCTGGCCGCAACACCGCAGGATGGCTTCAGGACCTAATCTGGTTCCGGTACGGCACGCTGAGCCTTTGGTTATTTCCTCTTCCTGGTGGGAAATGAGAGTTAAATTTGCCCGTCCAGACACCTCCAGCTAGCCTCTCATTGGTTCTCGCTATTCCTGTTCATCTTCCGCAGAAATTGCAAACTGGGCCAAACAGGAGGTTAAAGGCGCTGACTCTCCAAGTGGGGAGAGTGTTAGTAAAGCGTCTGGAATGTTGCACCCGAGTACCAGGGGAGGAAAACTGAGACATATTTGAACACGTCTCCCGTTCACATGGTTGATCATACTTGGGTTCCACATGCATGTTTTAGCTGAAGGAAGAATACCTTAAACATGGAGAGTTGAGACCCGTGTAATGGGTACCATGCAATATGACATCAAAGGGTCCTCATTTGCTCACCAAACCTCTCCAATCCTATCACTGCTGCGTTTATGCCCCTGTACACATGCTTGATTCTCTTTTGGAGACATAGCAATCCATAGGTTTTACGATACTTACTAGTCAGGTACATTCTTAGGCGTTTAATATGCGGTGTTGAGTCCATTTCGTTGAGCAAGGAGTAGCTCTTGTCTATTCCATATTTGGCTTAAGGAACTTTATCTGTGCTCATTTCAATCTCTGGTTTTATGCAGCACCCCAACTCACCTTTACCCTTAAGCAAGAATAAGTTGGTTTTGTAAATTTGAGACCCTGTTCTGTTCTGTAATTCAGTTCCTGTGTAGCCAAGTTTACATTCCGTGTATTACTGATATCTTATGATGTTTCTTTTTCTGTGTGACTTATTTCAGTTAGAATCATCATACCTGAATCCACTCATTGTGCTGCTAAGGGCCTGATGACACAGATTTCATTGCTGAGTGATATTGCTTTGTAAGTAAATACCACAACTTCTTTATCCATTTTTCACTTTCTGCGATGTTGAACTTGTACTGTAAACGAGGTTCTTGTAAACAGAGCCGTTCCAAACTTTGGGGTGGCTGTGTCTTTGTGATTTTAATTTCCCTAAGCTATAGGACCATAAGTGGAAGTGCCCTAGGCTCTGTTGCTTTGTTTTTTAAATGTTTCAGGAAACACCATACACTTCTCCCAAGTGTCTGTTGGCAATTTACATCCCGCCCATCAGCATAACAAGGCTCCCAGTTCTCAATGGCCTGTTCCCTTTCTGGATTTTACACTTTTTTCAGATGGCCCTTTTGACCGGGGGGAAGTGAGACTTCATTGTAGTGCAGATTTCCTTTGCAAGCTTGCTTGGTTGGCCAAAAAGGGCGTATGCGTTTTTTCCTGAATATATTCAGGAAAAAACGCATACGCCCTTTTTGGCCAAGTGCATCATTGTGGACGTTCTGCCTCTTTTCCTATGCTTTCAATGCAATTCCAGTCTACCTCCTGAAATCGGTTTCCTGCAATTCTGCCCCGCTTTCAAGTCCTCTTGGCAGCCTTACTTCAGTCTATTTTTGGACGATAGCTGTCATTTATAACTCTGCAGGTTTGTGAATTACAGTGCCCCTGAGCTCCTTTCTTCAACTCGCTTTCTTGTGACCTGGCCGCAACACCGCAGGATGGCTTCAGGCCCTAATCTGGTTCCGGCCCGGCATGCTGAGCCTTTGGTTAATTCCTCTTCCTGGTGGGAAATGAGAGTTAAATTTGCCCGTCCAGACACCTCCAGCTAGCCTCTCATTGGTTCTCGCTATTCCTGTTCATCTTCCGCAGAAATTGCAAACTGGGCCAAACAGGAGGTTAAAGGGACTGACTCTCCAAGTGTGGGAGAGTGTTAGTAAAGCGTCTGGAATGTTGCACCCGAGTACCAGGGGAGGAAAACTGAGACATATTTGAACACGTCTCCCGATCACATGGTTGATCATACTCTAGGTTCCACATGCATGTTTTAGCTGAAGGAATCATACCTTAAACCTGGGTAGTTGAAACCCGTGGAATGGGTACCATGCAATATGACTTCAAAGGGTCTTCATTTACTCACCGAACCTCTGCAGTCCTATCACTGCTGCGTTTATGCCCCTGTACACATGCTTGATTCTCTTTCGGAGACATAGCAATCCATAGGTTTTAAGATACTTACTAGTCAGGTACATTCTTAGGCGTTTAATATGGGGTGTTGAGTCCATTTCGTTGAGCAAGGAGTAGCTCTTGTCTATTCCATATTTGGCTTAAGGAACTTTATCTGTGCTCATTTCAATCTCTGGTTTTATGCAGCACCCCAACTCACCTTTCCCCTTAAGCAAGCATAAGTTGGTTTTTTAAATTTGAGACCCTGTTCTGTTCTGTAATTCAGTTCCTGTGTAGCCAAGTTTACATTCCGTGTATTACTGATATCTTATGATGTTTCTTTTTCTGTGTGACTTACTTCAGTTAGAATCATCATACTTGAATCCACTCATTGTGCTGCTAAGGGCCTGATGACACAGATTTCATTGCTGAGTGATATTGCTTTGTAAGTAAATACCACAACTTCTTTATCCATTTTTCACTTTCTGCGATGTTGAACTTGTACTGTAAACGAGGTTCTTGTAAACAGAGCCGTTCCAAACTTTGGGGTGGCTGTGTCTTTTTGATTTTAATTTCCCTAAGCTATAGGACCATAAGTGGAAGTGCCCTAGGTTCTGTTGCTTTGTTTTTTAGATGTTTTAGGAAACACCATACACTTCTCCCGAGTGGTTGTTGGCAATTTACATCCCGCCCATCAGCATAACAAGGCTCCCAGTTCTCCATGGCCTGTCCTGCCTTTCTGGATTTTACACTTTTTTCAGATGGCCCTTTTGACCGGGGGGAAGTGAGACTTCATTGTAGTGCAGATTTCCTTTGCAAGCTTGCTTGGTTGGCCAAAAAGGGCGTATGCGTTTTTTCCTGAATATATTCAGGAAAAAACGCATACGCCCTTTTTGGCCAAGTGCATCATTGTGGACGTTCTGCCTCTTTTCCTATGCTTTCAATGCAATTCCAGTCTACCTCCTGAAATCAGTTTCCTGCAATTCTGCCCCGCTTTCAAGTCCTCTTGGCAGCCTTACTTCAGTTTATTTTTGGACGATAGCTGTCATTTATAACTCTGCAGGTTTGTGAATTACAGTACCCCTGAGCTCCTTTCTTCAACTCGCTTTCTTTTGAGCTGGCCGCAACACCGCAGGATGGCTTCAGGACCTAATCTGGTTCCGGTACGGCACGCTGAGCCTTTGGTTATTTCCTCTTCCTGGTGGGAAATGAGAGTTAAATTTGCCCGTCCAGACACCTCCAGCTAGCCTCTCATTGGTTCTCGCTATTCCTGTTCATCTTCCGCAGAAATTGCAAACTGGGCCAAACAGGAGGTTAAAGGCGCTGACTCTCCAAGTGGGGAGAGTGTTAGTAAAGCGTCTGGAATGTTGCACCCGAGTACCAGGGGAGGAAAACTGAGACATATTTGAACACGTCTCCCGTTCACATGGTTGATCATACTTGGGTTCCACATGCATGTTTTAGCTGAAGGAAGAATACCTTAAACATGGAGAGTTGAGACCCGTGTAATGGGTACCATGCAATATGACATCAAAGGGTCCTCATTTGCTCACCAAACCTCTCCAATCCTATCACTGCTGCGTTTATGCCCCTGTACACATGCTTGATTCTCTTTTGGAGACATAGCAATCCATAGGTTTTACGATACTTACTAGTCAGGTACATTCTTAGGCGTTTAATATGCGGTGTTGAGTCCATTTCGTTGAGCAAGGAGTAGCTCTTGTCTATTCCATATTTGGCTTAAGGAACTTTATCTGTGCTCATTTCAATCTCTGGTTTTATGCAGCACCCCAACTCACCTTTACCCTTAAGCAAGAATAAGTTGGTTTTGTAAATTTGAGACCCTGTTCTGTTCTGTAATTCAGTTCCTGTGTAGCCAAGTTTACATTCCGTGTATTACTGATATCTTATGATGTTTCTTTTTCTGTGTGACTTATTTCAGTTAGAATCATCATACCTGAATCCACTCATTGTGCTGCTAAGGGCCTGATGACACAGATTTCATTGCTGAGTGATATTGCTTTGTAAGTAAATACCACAACTTCTTTATCCATTTTTCACTTTCTGCGATGTTGAACTTGTACTGTAAACGAGGTTCTTGTAAACAGAGCCGTTCCAAACTTTGGGGTGGCTGTGTCTTTGTGATTTTAATTTCCCTAAGCTATAGGACCATAAGTGGAAGTGCCCTAGGCTCTGTTGCTTTGTTTTTTAAATGTTTCAGGAAACACCATACACTTCTCCCAAGTGTCTGTTGGCAATTTACATCCCGCCCATCAGCATAACAAGGCTCCCAGTTCTCAATGGCCTGTTCCCTTTCTGGATTTTACACTTTTTTCAGATGGCCCTTTTGACCGGGGGGAAGTGAGACTTCATTGTAGTGCAGATTTCCTTTGCAAGCTTGCTTGGTTGGCCAAAAAGGGCGTATGCGTTTTTTCCTGAATATATTCAGGAAAAAACGCATACGCCCTTTTTGGCCAAGTGCATCATTGTGGACGTTCTGCCTCTTTTCCTATGCTTTCAATGCAATTCCAGTCTACCTCCTGAAATCGGTTTCCTGCAATTCTGCCCCGCTTTCAAGTCCTCTTGGCAGCCTTACTTCAGTCTATTTTTGGACGATAGCTGTCATTTATAACTCTGCAGGTTTGTGAATTACAGTGCCCCTGAGCTCCTTTCTTCAACTCGCTTTCTTGTGACCTGGCCGCAACACCGCAGGATGGCTTCAGGCCCTAATCTGGTTCCGGCCCGGCATGCTGAGCCTTTGGTTAATTCCTCTTCCTGGTGGGAAATGAGAGTTAAATTTGCCCGTCCAGACACCTCCAGCTAGCCTCTCATTGGTTCTCGCTATTCCTGTTCATCTTCCGCAGAAATTGCAAACTGGGCCAAACAGGAGGTTAAAGGGACTGACTCTCCAAGTGTGGGAGAGTGTTAGTAAAGCGTCTGGAATGTTGCACCCGAGTACCAGGGCAGGAAAACTGAGACATATTTGAACACGTCTCCCGATCACATGGTTGATCATACTCTAGGTTCCACATGCATGTTTTAGCTGAAGGAATCATACCTTAAACCTGGGTAGTTGAAACCCGTGGAATGGGTACCATGCAATATGACTTCAAAGGGTCTTCATTTGCTCACCGAACCTCTGCAGTCCTATCACTGCTGCGTTTATGCCCCTGTACACATGCTTGATTCTCTTTCGGAGACATAGCAATCCATAGGTTTTAAGATACTTACTAGTCAGGTACATTCTTAGGCGTTTAATATGGGGTGTTGAGTCCATTTCGTTGAGCAAGGAGTAGCTCTTGTCTATTCCATATTTGGCTTAAGGAACTTTATCTGTGCTCATTTCAATCTCTGGTTTTATGCAGCACCCCAACTCACCTTTCCCCTTAAGCAAGCATAAGTTGGTTTTCTAAATTTGAGACCCTGTTCTGTTCTGTAATTCAGTTCCTGTGTAGCCAAGTTTACATTCCGTGTATTACTGATATCTTATGATGTTTCTTTTTCTGTGTGACTTATTTCAGTTAGAATCATCATACCTGAATCCACTCATTGTGCTGCTAAGGGCCTGATGACACAGATTTCATTGCTGAGTGATATTGCTTTGTAAGTAAATACCACAACTTCTTTATCCATTTTTCACTTTCTGCGATGTTGAACTTGTACTGTAAACGAGGTTCTTGTAAACAGAGCCGTTCCAAACTTTGGGGTGGCTGTGTCTTTTTGATTTTAATTTCCCTAAGCTATAGGACCATAAGTGGAAGTGCCCTAGGCTCTGTTGCTTTGTTTTTTAGATGTTTTAGGAAACACCATACACTTCTCCCGAGTGGTTGTTGGCAATTTACATCCCGCCCATCAGCATAACAAGGCTCCCAGTTCTCCATGGCCTGTCCTGCCTTTCTGGATTTTACACTTTTTTCAGATGGCCCTTTTGACCGGGGGGAAGTGAGACTTCATTGTAGTGCAGATTTCCTTTGCAAGCTTGCTTGGTTGGCCAAAAAGGGCGTATGCGTTTTTTCCTGAATATATTCAGGAAAAAACGCATACGCCCTTTTTGGCCAAGTGCATCATTGTGGACGTTCTGCCTCTTTTCCTATGCTTTCAATGCAATTCCAGTCTACCTCCTGAAATCGGTTTCCTGCAATTCTGCCCCGCTTTCAAGTCCTCTTGGCAGCCTTACTTCAGTTTATTTTTGGACGATAGCTGTCATTTATAACTCTGCAGGTTTGTGAATTACAGTACCCCTGAGCTCCTTTCTTCAACTCGCTTTCTTTTGAGCTGGCCGCAACACCGCAGGATGGCTTCAGGCCCTAATCTGGTTCCGGTACGGCACGCTGAGCCTTTGGTTATTTCCTCTTCCTGGTGGGAAATGAGAGTTAAATTTGCCCGTCCAGACACCTCCAGCTAGCCTCTCATTGGTTCTCGCTATTCCTGTTCATCTTCCGCAGAAATTGCAAACTGGGCCAAACAGGAGGTTAAAGGCGCTGACTCTCCAAGTGGGGAGAGTGTTAGTAAAGCGTCTGGAATGTTGCACCCGAGTACCAGGGGAGGAAAACTGAGACATATTTGAACACGTCTCCCGTTCACATGGTTGATCATACTTGGGTTCCACATGCATGTTTTAGCTGAAGGAAGAATACCTTAAACATGGAGAGTTGAGACCCGTGTAATGGGTACCATGCAATATGACATCAAAGGGTCCTCATTTGCTCACCGAACCTCTCCAATCCTATCACTGCTGCGTTTATGCCCCTGTACACATGCTTGATTCTCTTTTGGAGACATAGCAATCCATAGGTTTTACGATACTTACTAGTCAGGTACATTCTTAGGCGTTTAATATGCGGTGTTGAGTCCATTTCGTTGAGCAAGGAGTAGCTCTTGTCTATTCCATATTTGGCTTAAGGAACTTTATCTGTGCTCATTTCAATCTCTGGTTTTATGCAGCACCCCAACTCACCTTTACCCTTAAGCAAGAATAAGTTGGTTTTCTAAATTTGAGACCCTGTTCTGTTCTGTAATTCAGTTCCTGTGTAGCCAAGTTTACATTCCGTGTATTACTGATATCTTATGATGTTTCTTTTTCTGTGTGACTTATTTCAGTTAGAATCATCATACCTGAATCCACTCATTGTGCTGCTAAGGGCCTGATGACACAGATTTCATTGCTGAGTGATATTGCTTTGTAAGTAAATACCACAACTTCTTTATCCATTTTTCACTTTCTGCGATGTTGAACTTGTACTGTAAACGAGGTTCTTGTAAACAGAGCCGTTCCAAACTTTGGGGTGGCTGTGTCTTTGTGATTTTAATTTCCCTAAGCTATAGGACCATAAGTGGAAGTGCCCTAGGCTCTGTTGCTTTGTTTTTTAAATGTTTCAGGAAACACCATACACTTCTCCCAAGTGTCTGTTGGCAATTTACATCCCGCCCATCAGCATAACAAGGCTCCCAGTTCTCAATGGCCTGTTCCCTTTCTGGATTTTACACTTTTTTCAGATGGCCCTTTTGACCGGGGGGAAGTGAGACTTCATTGTAGTGCAGATTTCCTTTGCAAGCTTGCTTGGTTGGCCAAAAAGGGCGTATGCGTTTTTTCCTGAATATATTCAGGAAAAAACGCATACGCCCTTTTTGGCCAAGTGCATCATTGTGGACGTTCTGCCTCTTTTCCTATGCTTTCAATGCAATTCCAGTCTACCTCCTGAAATCGGTTTCCTGCAATTCTGCCCCGCTTTCAAGTCCTCTTGGCAGCCTTACTTCAGTCTATTTTTGGACGATAGCTGTCATTTATAACTCTGCAGGTTTGTGAATTACAGTGCCCCTGAGCTCCTTTCTTCAACTCGCTTTCTTGTGACCTGGCCGCAACACCGCAGGATGGCTTCAGGCCCTAATCTGGTTCCGGCCCGGCATGCTGAGCCTTTGGTTAATTCCTCTTCCTGGTGGGAAATGAGAGTTAAATTTGCCCGTCCAGACACCTCCAGCTAGCCTCTCATTGGTTCTCGCTATTCCTGTTCATCTTCCGCAGAAATTGCAAACTGGGCCAAACAGGAGGTTAAAGGGACTGACTCTCCAAGTGTGGGAGAGTGTTAGTAAAGCGTCTGGAATGTTGCACCCGAGTACCAGGGCAGGAAAACTGAGACATATTTGAACACGTCTCCCGATCACATGGTTGATCATACTCTAGGTTCCACATGCATGTTTTAGCTGAAGGAATCATACCTTAAACCTGGGTAGTTGAAACCCGTGGAATGGGTACCATGCAATATGACTTCAAAGGGTCTTCATTTGCTCACCGAACCTCTGCAGTCCTATCACTGCTGCGTTTATGCCCCTGTACACATGCTTGATTCTCTTTCGGAGACATAGCAATCCATAGGTTTTAAGATACTTACTAGTCAGGTACATTCTTAGGCGTTTAATATGGGGTGTTGAGTCCATTTCGTTGAGCAAGGAGTAGCTCTTGTCTATTCCATATTTGGCTTAAGGAACTTTATCTGTGCTCATTTCAATCTCTGGTTTTATGCAGCACCCCAACTCACCTTTCCCCTTAAGCAAGCATAAGTTGGTTTTCTAAATTTGAGACCCTGTTCTGTTCTGTAATTCAGTTCCTGTGTAGCCAAGTTTACATTCCGTGTATTACTGATATCTTATGATGTTTCTTTTTCTGTGTGACTTATTTCAGTTAGAATCATCATACCTGAATCCACTCATTGTGCTGCTAAGGGCCTGATGACACAGATTTCATTGCTGAGTGATATTGCTTTGTAAGTAAATACCACAACTTCTTTATCCATTTTTCACTTTCTGCGATGTTGAACTTGTACTGTAAACGAGGTTCTTGTAAACAGAGCCGTTCCAAACTTTGGGGTGGCTGTGTCTTTTTGATTTTAATTTCCCTAAGCTATAGGACCATAAGTGGAAGTGCCCTAGGTTCTGTTGCTTTGTTTTTTAGATGTTTTAGGAAACACCATACACTTCTCCCGAGTGGTTGTTGGCAATTTACATCCCGCCCATCAGCATAACAAGGCTCCCAGTTCTCCATGGCCTGTCCTGCCTTTCTGGATTTTACACTTTTTTCAGATGGCCCTTTTGACCGGGGGGAAGTGAGACTTCATTGTAGTGCAGATTTCCTTTGCAAGCTTGCTTGGTTGGCCAAAAAGGGCGTATGCGTTTTTTCCTGAATATATTCAGGAAAAAACGCATACGCCCTTTTTGGCCAAGTGCATCATTGTGGACGTTCTGCCTCTTTTCCTATGCTTTCAATGCAATTCCAGTCTACCTCCTGAAATCGGTTTCCTGCAATTCTGCCCCGCTTTCAAGTCCTCTTGGCAGCCTTACTTCAGTTTATTTTTGGACGATAGCTGTCATTTATAACTCTGCAGGTTTGTGAATTACAGTACCCCTGAGCTCCTTTCTTCAACTCGCTTTCTTTTGAGCTGGCCGCAACACCGCAGGATGGCTTCAGGCCCTAATCTGGTTCCGGTACGGCACGCTGAGCCTTTGGTTATTTCCTCTTCCTGGTGGGAAATGAGAGTTAAATTTGCCCGTCCAGACACCTCCAGCTAGCCTCTCATTGGTTCTCGCTATTCCTGTTCATCTTCCGCAGAAATTGCAAACTGGGCCAAACAGGAGGTTAAAGGCGCTGACTCTCCAAGTGGGGAGAGTGTTAGTAAAGCGTCTGGAATGTTGCACCCGAGTACCAGGGGAGGAAAACTGAGACATATTTGAACACGTCTCCCGATCACATAGTTGATCATACTCTAGGTTCCACATGCATGTTTTAGCTGAAGGAAGAATACCTTAAACCTGGGTATTTGAAACCCGTGGAATGGGTACCATGCAATATGACTTCAAAGGGTCTTCATTTGCTCACCGAACCTCTCCAATCCTATCACTGCTGCGTTTATGCCCCTGTACACATGCTTGATTCTCTTTCGGAGACCTAGCAATCCATAGGTTTTAAGATACTTACTAGTCAGGTACATTCTTAGGCGTTTAATATGGGGTGTTGAGTCCATTTCGTTGAGCAAGGAGTAGCTCTTGTCTATTCCATATTTGGCTTAAGGAACTTTATCTGTGCTCATTTCAATCTCTGGTTTTATGCAGCACCCCAACTCACCTTTACCCTTAAGCAAGAATAAGTTGGTTTTCTAAATTTGAGACCCTGTTCTGTTCTGTAATTCAGTTCCTGTGTAGCCAAGTTTACATTCCGTGTATTACTGATATCTTATGATGTTTCTTTTTCTGTGTGACTTATTTCAGTTAGAATCATCATACCTGAATCCACTCATTGTGCTGCTAAGGGCCTGATGACACAGATTTCATTGCTGAGTGATATTGCTTTGTAAGTAAATACCACAACTTCTTTATCCATTTTTCACTTTCTGCGATGTTGAACTTGTACTGTAAACGAGGTTCTTGTAAACAGAGCCGTTCCAAACTTTGGGGTGGCTGTGTCTTTTTGATTTTAATTTCCCTAAGCTATAAGACCATAAGTGGAAGTGCCCTAGGCTCTGTTGCTTTGTTTTTTAAATGTTTCAGGAAACACCATACACTTCTCCCAAGTGTCTGTTGGCAATTTACATTCCGCCCATCAGCATAACAAGGCTCCCAGTTCTCAATGGCCTGTTGCCTTTCTGGATTTTACACTTTTTTCAGATGGCCCTTTTGACCGGGGGGAAGTGAGACTTCATTGTAGTGCAGATTTCCTTTGCAAGCTTGCTTGGTTGGCCAAAAAGGGCGTATGCGTTTTTTCCTGAATATATTCAGGAAAAAACGCATACGCCCTTTTTGGCCAAGTGCATCATTGTGGACGTTCTGCCTCTTTTCCTATGCTTTCAATGCAATTCCAGTCTACCTCCTGAAATCGGTTTCCTGCAATTCTGCCCCGCTTTCAAGTCCTCTTGGCAGCCTTACTTCAGTCTATTTTTGGACGATAGCTGTCATTTATAACTCTGCAGGTTTGTGAATTACAGTGACCCTGAGCTCCTTTCTTCAACTCACTTTCTTGTGACCTGGCCGCAGCACCGCAGGATGGCTTCAGGCCCTAATCTGGTTCCGGCCCGGCATGCTGAGCCTTTGGTTAATTCCTCTTCATTGTGGGAAATGAGAGTTAAATTTGCCCGTCCAGACACCTCCAGCTAGCCTCTCATTGGTTCTCGCTATTCCTGTTCATCTTCCGCAGAAATTGCAAACTGGGCCAAACAGGAGGTTAAAGGGACTGACTCTCCAAGTGTGGGAGAGTGTTAGTAAAGCGTCTGGAATGTTGCACCCGAGTACCAGGGGAGGAAAACTGAGACATATTTGAACACGTCTCCCGATCACATGGTTTATCATACTCTAGTTTCCACATGCATGTTTTAGCTGAAGGAATCATACCTTAAACCTGGGTAGTTGAAACCCGTGGAATGGGTACCATGCAATATGACTTCAAAGGGTCTTCATTTGCTCACCGAACCTCTGCAATCCTATCACTGCTGCGTTTATGCCCCTGTACACATGCTTGATTCTCTTTCGGAGACATAGCAATCCATAGGTTTTAAGATACTTACTAGTCAGGTACATTCTTAGGCGTTTAATATGGGGTGTTGAGTCCATTTCGTTGAGCAAGGAGTAGCTCTTGTCTATTCCATATTTGGCTTAAGGAACTTTATCTGTGCTCATTTCAATCTCTGGTTTTATGCAGCACCCCAACTCACCTTTCCCCTTAAGCAAGCATAAGTTGGTTTTCTAAATTTGAGACCCTGTTCTGTTCTGTAATTCAGTTCCTGTGTAGCCAAGTTTACATTCCGTGTATTACTGATATCTTATGATGTTTCTTTTTCTGTGTGACTTACTTCAGTTAGAATCATCATACCTGAATCCACTCATTGTGCTGCTAAGGGCCTGATGACACAGATTTCATTGCTGAGTGATATTGCTTTGTAAGTAAATACCACAACTTCTTTATCCATTTTTCACTTTCTGCGATGTTGAACTTGTACTGTAAACGAGGTTCTTGTAAACAGAGCCGTTCCAAACTTTGGGGTGGCTGTGTCTTTTTGATTTTAATTTCCCTAAGCTATAGGACCATAAGTGGAAGTGCCCTAGGTTCTGTTGCTTTGTTTTTTAGATGTTTCAGGAAACACCATACACTTCTCCCGAGTGGTTGTTGGCAATTTACATCCCGCCCATCAGCATAACAAGGCTCCCAGTTCTCCATGGCCTGTCCTGCCTTTCTGGATTTTACACTTTTTTCAGATGGCCCTTTTGACCGGGGGGAAGTGAGACTTCATTGTAGTGCAGATTTCCTTTGCAAGCTTGCTTGGTTGGCCAAAAAGGGCGTATGCGTTTTTTCCTGAATATATTCAGGAAAAAACGCATACGCCCTTTTTGGCCAAGTGCATCATTGTGGACGTTCTGCCTCTTTTCCTATGCTTTCAATGCAATTCCAGTCTACCTCCTGAAATCGGTTTCCTGCAATTCTGCCCCGCTTTCAAGTCCTCTTGGCAGCCTTACTTCAGTTTATTTTTGGACGATAGCTGTCATTTATAACTCTGCAGGTTTGTGAATTACAGTACCCCTGAGCTCCTTTCTTCAACTCGCTTTCTTTTGAGCTGGCCGCAACACCGCAGGATGGCTTCAGGCCCTAATCTGGTTCCGGTACGGCACGCTGAGCCTTTGGTTATTTCCTCTTCCTGGTGGGAAATGAGAGTTAAATTTGCCCGTCCAGACACCTCCAGCTAGCCTCTCATTGGTTCTCGCTATTCCTGTTCATCTTCCGCAGAAATTGCAAACTGGGCCAAACAGGAGGTTAAAGGCGCTGACTCTCCAAGTGGGGAGAGTGTTAGTAAAGCGTCTGGAATGTTGCACCCGAGTACCAGGGGAGAAAAACTGAGACATATTTGAACACGTCTCCCGTTCACATGGTTGATCATACTTGGGTTCCACATGCATGTTTTAGCTGAAGGAAGAATACCTTAAACATGGAGAGTTGAGACCCGTGTAATGGGTACCATGCAATATGACTTCAAAGGGTCTTCATTTGCTCACCGAACCTCTCCAATCCTATCACTGCTGCGTTTATGCCCCTGTACACATGCTTGATTCTCTTTTGGAGACATAGCAATCCATAGGTTTTACGATACTTACTAGTCAGGTACATTCTTAGGCGTTTAATATGGGGTGTTGAGTCCATTTCGTTGAGCAAGGAGTAGCTCTTGTCTATTCCATATTTGGCTTAAGGAACTTTATCTGTGCTCATTTCAATCTCTGGTTTTATGCAGCACCCCAACTCACCTTTACCCTTAAGCAAGAATAAGTTGGTTTTCTAAATTTGAGACCCTGTTCTGTTCTGTAATTCAGTTCCTGTGTAGCCAAGTTTACATTCCGTGTATTACTGATATCTTATGATGTTTCTTTTTCTGTGTGACTTATTTCAGTTAGAATCATCATACCTGAATCCACTCATTGTGCTGCTAAGGGCCTGATGACACAGATTTCATTGCTGAGTGATATTGCTTTGTAAGTAAATACCACAACTTCTTTATCCATTTTTCACTTTCTGCGATGTTGAACTTGTACTGTAAACGAGGTTCTTGTAAACAGAGCCGTTCCAAACTTTGGGGTGGCTGTGTCTTTGTGATTTTAATTTCCCTAAGCTATAGGACCATAAGTGGAAGTGCCCTAGGCTCTGTTGCTTTGTTTTTTAAATGTTTCAGGAAACACCATACACTTCTCCCAAGTGTCTGTTGGCAATTTACATCCCGCCCATCAGCATAACAAGGCTCCCAGTTCTCAATGGCCTGTTGCCTTTCTGGATTTTACACTTTTTTCAGATGGCCCTTTTGACCGGGGGGAAGTGAGACTTCATTGTAGTGCAGATTTCCTTTGCAAGCTTGCTTGGTTGGCCAAAAAGGGCGTATGCGTTTTTTCCTGAATATATTCAGGAAAAAACGCATACGCCCTTTTTGGCCAAGTGCATCATTGTGGACGTTCTGCCTCTTTTCCTATGCTTTCAATGCAATTCCAGTCTACCTCCTGAAATCGGTTTCCTGCAATTCTGCCCCGCTTTCAAGTCCTCTTGGCAGCCTTACTTCAGTCTATTTTTGGACGATAGCTGTCATTAATAACTCTGCAGGTTTGTGAATTACAGTGCCCCTGAGCTCCTTTCTTCAACTCGCTTTCTTGTGACCTGGCCGCAACACCGCAGGATGGCTTCAGGCCCTAATCTGGTTCCGGCCCGGCATGCTGAGCCTTTGGTTAATTCCTCTTCCTGGTGGGAAATGAGAGTTAAATTTGCCCGTCCAGACACCTCCAGCTAGCCTCTCATTGGTTCTCGCTATTCCTGTTCATCTTCCGCAGAAATTGCAAACTGGGCCAAACAGGAGGTTAAAGGGACTGACTCTCCAAGTGTGGGAGAGTGTTAGTAAAGCGTCTGGAATGTTGCACCCGAGTACCAGGGCAGGAAAACTGAGACATATTTGAACACGTCTCCCGATCACATGGTTGATCATACTCTAGGTTCCACATGCATGTTTTAGCTGAAGGAATCATACCTTAAACCTGGGTAGTTGAAACCCGTGGAATGGGTACCATGCAATATGACTTCAAAGGGTCTTCATTTGCTCACCGAACCTCTGCAGTCCTATCACTGCTGCGTTTATGCCCCTGTACACATGCTTGATTCTCTTTCGGAGACATAGCAATCCATAGGTTTTAAGATACTTACTAGTCAGGTACATTCTTAGGCGTTTAATATGGGGTGTTGAGTCCATTTCGTTGAGCAAGGAGTAGCTCTTGTCTAGTCCATATTTGGCTTAAGGAACTTTATCTGTGCTCATTTCAATCTCTGGTTTTATGCAGCACCCCAACTCACCTTTCCCCTTAAGCAAGCATAAGTTGGTTTTCTAAATTTGAGACCCTGTTCTGTTCTGTAATTCAGTTCCTGTGTAGCCAAGTTTACATTCCGTGTATTACTGATATCTTATGATGTTTCTTTTTCTGTGTGACTTACTTCAGTTAGAATCATCATACCTGAATCCACTCATTGTGCTGCTAAGGGCCTGATGACACAGATTTCATTGCTGAGTGATATTGCTTTGTAAGTAAATACCACAACTTCTTTATCCATTTTTCACTTTCTGCGATGTTGAACTTGTACTGTAAACGAGGTTCTTGTAAACAGAGCCGTTCCAAACTTTGGGGTGGCTGTGTCTTTTTGATTTTAATTTCCCTAAGCTATAGGACCATAAGTGGAAGTGCCCTAGGTTCTGTTGCTTTGTTTTTTAGATGTTTTAGGAAACACCATACACTTCTCCCGAGTGGTTGTTGGCAATTTACATCCCGCCCATCAGCATAACAAGGCTCCCAGTTCTCCATGGCCTGTCCTGCCTTTCTGGATTTTACACTTTTTTCAGATGGCCCTTTTGACCGGGGGGAAGTGAGACTTCATTGTAGTGCAGATTTCCTTTGCAAGCTTGCTTGGTTGGCCAAAAAGGGCGTATGCGTTTTTTCCTGAATATATTCAGGAAAAAACGCATACGCCCTTTTTGGCCAAGTGCATCATTGTGGACGTTCTGCCTCTTTTCCTATGCTTTCAATGCAATTCCAGTCTACCTCCTGAAATCGGTTTCCTGCAATTCTGCCCCGCTTTCAAGTCCTCTTGGCAGCCTTACTTCAGTTTATTTTTGGACGATAGCTGTCATTTATAACTCTGCAGGTTTGTGAATTACAGTACCCCTGAGCTCCTTTCTTCAACTCGCTTTCTTTTGAGCTGGCCGCAACACCGCAGGATGGCTTCAGGCCCTAATCTGGTTCCGGTACGGCACGCTGAGCCTTTGGTTATTTCCTCTTCCTGGTGGGAAATGAGAGTTAAATTTGCCCGTCCAGACACCTCCAGCTAGCCTCTCATTGGTTCTCGCTATTCCTGTTCATCTTCCGCAGAAATTGCAAACTGGGCCAAACAGGAGGTTAAAGGCGCTGACTCTCCAAGTGGGGAGAGTGTTAGTAAAGCGTCTGGAATGTTGCACCCGAGTACCAGGGGAGGAAAACTGAGACATATTTGAACACGTCTCCCGTTCACATGGTTGATCATACTTGGGTTCCACATGCATGTTTTAGCTGAAGGAAGAATACCTTAAACATGGAGAGTTGAGACCCGTGTAATGGGTACCATGCAATATGACTTCAAAGGGTCTTCATTTGCTCACCGAACCTCTCCAATCCTATCACTGCTGCGTTTATGCCCCTGTACACATGCTTGATTCTCTTTCGGAGACATAGCAATCCATAGGTTTTACGATACTTACTAGTCAGGTACATTCTTAGGCGTTTAATATGCGGTGTTGAGTCCATTTCGTTGAGCAAGGAGTAGCTCTTGTCTATTCCATATTTGGCTTAAGGAACTTTATCTGTGCTCATTTCAATCTCTGGTTTTATGCAGCACCCCAACTCACCTTTACCCTTAAGCAAGAATAAGTTGGTTTTCTAAATTTGAGACCCTGTTCTGTTCTGTAATTCAGTTCCTGTGTAGCCAAGTTTACATTCCGTGTATTACTGATATCTTATGATGTTTCTTTTTCTGTGTGACTTATTTCAGTTAGAATCATCATACCTGAATCCACTCATTGTGCTGCTAAGGGCCTGATGACACAGATTTCATTGCTGAGTGATATTGCTTTGTAAGTAAATACCACAACTTCTTTATCCATTTTTCACTTTCTGCGATGTTGAACTTGTACTGTAAACGAGGTTCTTGTAAACAGAGCCGTTCCAAACTTTGGGGTGGCTGTGTCTTTGTGATTTTAATTTCCCTAAGCTATAGGACCATAAGTGGAAGTGCCCTAGGCTCTGTTGCTTTGTTTTTTAAATGTTTCAGGAAACACCATACACTTCTCCCAAGTGTCTGTTGGCAATTTACATCCCGCCCATCAGCATAACAAGGCTCCCAGTTCTCAATGGCCTGTTGCCTTTCTGGATTTTACACTTTTTTCAGATGGCCCTTTTGACCGGGGGGAAGTGAGACTTCATTGTAGTGCAGATTTCCTTTGCAAGCTTGCTTGGTTGGCCAAAAAGGGCGTATGCGTTTTTTCCTGAATATATTCAGGAAAAAACGCATACGCCCTTTTTGGCCAAGTGCATCATTGTGGACGTTCTGCCTCTTTTCCTATGCTTTCAATGCAATTCCAGTCTACCTCCTGAAATCGGTTTCCTGCAATTCTGCCCCGCTTTCAAGTCCTCTTGGCAGCCTTACTTCAGTCTATTTTTGGACGATAGCTGTCATTTATAACTCTGCAGGTTTGTGAATTACAGTGCCCCTGAGCTCCTTTCTTCAACTCGCTTTCTTGTGACCTGGCCGCAACACCGCAGGATGGCTTCAGGCCCTAATCTGGTTCCGGCCCGGCATGCTGAGCCTTTGGTTAATTCCTCTTCCTGGTGGGAAATGAGAGTTAAATTTGCCCGTCCAGACACCTCCAGCTAGCCTCTCATTGGTTCTCGCTATTCCTGTTCATCTTCCGCAGAAATTGCAAACTGGGCCAAACAGGAGGTTAAAGGGACTGACTCTCCAAGTGTGGGAGAGTGTTAGTAAAGCGTCTGGAATGTTGCACCCGAGTACCAGGGCAGGAAAACTGAGACATATTTGAACACGTCTCCCGATCACATGGTTGATCATACTCTAGGTTCCACATGCATGTTTTAGCTGAAGGAATCATACCTTAAACCTGGGTAGTTGAAACCCGTGGAATGGGTACCATGCAATATGACTTCAAAGGGTCTTCATTTGCTCACCGAACCTCTCCAATCCTATCACTGCTGCGTTTATGCCCCTGTACACATGCTTGATTCTCTTTCGGAGACATAGCAATCCATAGGTTTTAAGATACTTACTAGTCAGGTACATTCTTAGGCGTTTAATATGGGGTGTTGAGTCCATTTCGTTGAGCAAGGAGTAGCTCTTGTCTATTCCATATTTGGCTTAAGGAACTTTATCTGTGCTCATTTCAATCTCTGGTTTTATGCAGCACCCCAACTCACCTTTCCCCTTAAGCAAGCATAAGTTGGTTTTCTAAATTTGAGACCCTGTTCTGTTCTGTAATTCAGTTCCTGTGTAGCCAAGTTTACATTCCGTGTATTACTGATATCTTATGATGTTTCTTTTTCTGTGTGACTTATTTCAGTTAGAATCATCATACCTGAATCCACTCATTGTGCTGCTAAGGGCCTGATGACACAGATTTCATTGCTGAGTGATATTGCTTTGTAAGTAAATACCACAACTTCTTTATCCATTTTTCACTTTCTGCGATGTTGAACTTGTACTGTAAACGAGGTTCTTGTAAACAGAGCCATTCCAAACTTTGGGGTCGCTGTGTCTTTTTGATTTTAATTTCCCTAAGCTATAGGACCATAAGTGGAAGTGCCCTAGGTTCTGTTGCTTTGTTTTTTAGATGTTTTAGGAAACACCATACACTTCTCCCGAGTGGTTGTTGGCAATTTACATCCCGCCCATCAGCATAACAAGGCTCCCAGTTCTCCATGGCCTGTCCTGCCTTTCTGGATTTTACACTTTTTTCAGATGGCCCTTTTGACCGGGGGGAAGTGAGACTTCATTGTAGTGCAGATTTCCTTTGCAAGCTTGCTTGGTTGGCCAAAAAGGGCGTATGCGTTTTTTCCTGAATATATTCAGGAAAAAACGCATACGCCCTTTTTGGCCAAGTGCATCATTGTGGACGTTCTGCCTCTTTTCCTATGCTTTCAATGCAATTCCAGTCTACCTCCTGAAATCGGTTTCCTGCAATTCTGCCCCGCTTTCAAGTCCTCTTGGCAGCCTTACTTCAGTTTATTTTTGGACGATAGCTGTCATTTAAAACTCTGCAGGTTTGTGAATTACAGTACCCCTGAGCTCCTTTCTTCAACTCGCTTTCTTTTGAGCTGGCCGCAACACCGCAGGATGGCTTCAGGCCCTAATCTGGTTCCGGTACGGCACGCTGAGCCTTTGGTTATTTCCTCTTCCTGGTGGGAAATGAGAGTTAAATTTGCCCGTCCAGACACCTCCAGCTAGCCTCTCATTGGTTCTCGCTATTCCTGTTCATCTTCCGCAGAAATTGCAAACTGGGCCAAACAGGAGGTTAAAGGCGCTGACTCTCCAAGTGGGGAGAGTGTTAGTAAAGCGTCTGGAATGTTGCACCCGAGTACCAGGGGAGGAAAACTGAGACATATTTGAACACGTCTCCCGTTCACATGGTTGATCATACTTGGGTTCCACATGCATGTTTTAGCTGAAGGAAGAATACCTTAAACCTGGAGAGTTGAGACCTGTGTAATGGGTACCATGCAATATGACTTCAAAGGGTCTTCATTTGCTCACCGAACCTCTCCAATCCTATCACTGCTGCGTTTATGCCCCTGTACACATGCTTGATTCTCTTTTGGAGACATAGCAATCCATAGGTTTTCCGATACTTACTAGTCAGGTACATTCTTAGGCGTTTAATATGCGGTGTTGAGTCCATTTCGTTGAGCAAGGAGTAGCTCTTGTCTATTCCATATTTGGCTTAAGGAACTTTATCTGTGCTCATTTCAATCTCTGATTTTATGCAGCACCCCAACTCACCTTTCGCCTTAAGCAAGCATAAGTTGGTTTTCTAAATTTGAGACCCTGTTCTGTTCTGTAATTCAGTTCCTGTGTAGCCAAGTTTACATTCCGTGTATTACTGATATCTTATGATGTTTCTTTCTCTTTGTGACTTATTTCAGTTAGAATCATCATACCTGAATCCACTCATTGTGCTGCTAAGGGCCTGATGACACAGATTTCATTGCTGAGTGATATTGCTTTGTAAGTAAATACCACAACTTCTTTATCCATTTTTCACTTTCTGCGATGTTGAACTTGTACTGTAAATGAGGTTCTTGTAAACAGAGGTGTCCCAAACTTTGGGGTGGCTGTGTCTTTTTGATTTTAATTTCCCTAAGCTATAGGACCATAAGTGGCAGTGCCCTAGGCTCTGTTGCTTTGTTTTTTAGATGTTTCAGGAAACACCATACACTTCTCCGGAGTGTCTGTTGGCAATTTACATCCCGCCCATCAGCATAACAAGGCTCCCAGTTCTCCATGGCCTGTCCTGCCTTTCTGGATTTTACACTTTTTTCAGATGGCCCTTTTGACCGGGGGGAAGTGAGACTTCATTGTAGTGCAGATTTCCTTTGCAAGCTTGCTTGGTTGGCCAAAAAGGGCGTATGCGTTTTTTCCTGAATATATTCAGAAAAAAACGCATACGCCCTTTTTGGCCAAGTGCATCACTGTGGACGTTCTGCCTCTTTTCCTATGCTTTCAATGCAATTTCAGTCTACCTCCTGAAATCGGTTTCCTGCAATTCTGCCCCGCATTCAAGTCCTCTTGGCAGCCTTACTTCAGTCTATTTTTGGACGATAGCTGTCATTTATAACTCTGCAGGTTTGTGAATTACAGTGCCCCTGAGCTCCTTTCTTCAACTCGCTTTCTTTTGAGCTGGCCGCAACACCGCAGGATGGCTTCAGGCCCTAATCTGGTTCCGGTACGGCACGCTGAGCCTTTGGTTATTTCCTCTTCCTGGTGGGAAATGAGAGTTAAATTTGCCCGTCCAGACACCTCCAGCTAGCCTCTCATTGGTTCTCGCTATTCCTGTTCATCTTCCGCAGAAATTGCAAACTGGGCCAAACAGGAGGTTAAAGGCGCTGACTCTCCAAGTGGGGAGAGTGTTAGTAAACCGTCTGGAATGTTGCACCCGAGTACCAGGGGAGGAAAACTGAGACATATTTGAACACGTCTCCCGATCACATGGTTGATCATACTCTGGGTTCCACATGCATGTTTTAGCTGAAGGAAGAATACCTAAAACCTGGGTAGTTGAAACCCGTGGAATGGGTACCATGCAGTATGACTTCACAGAGTCTTCATTTGCTCACCAAACCTCTCCAATCCTATCACTGCTGCGTTTATGCCCCTGTACACATGCTTGATTCTCTTTCGGAGACATAGCAATCCATAGGTTTTAAGATACTTACTAGTCAGGTACATTCTTAGGCGTTTAATATGCGGTGTTGAGTCCATTTCGTTGAGCAAGGAGTAGCTCTTGTCTATTCCATATTTGGCTTAAGGAACTTTATCTGTGCTCATTTCAATCTCTGGTTTTATGCAGCACCCCAACTCACCTTTCCCCTTAAGCAAGCATAAGTTGGTTTTCTAAATTTGAGACCCTGTTCTGTTCTGTAATTCAGTTCCTGTGTAGCCAAGTTTACATTCCGTGTATTAGTGATATCTTATGATGTTTCTTTTTCTGTGTGACTTATTTCAGTTAGAATCATCGTACCTGAATCTACTCATTATGCTGCTACGGGCCTGATGACATAGATTTCATTGCTGAGTGATACTGCATTGTACGTAAGTACCACAAGTTCTTTATCCATTTTTCACTTTCTGCGATGTTGAACTTGTACTGTAAATGAGGTTCTTGTAAACAGAGCCGTTCCAACCTTTGGGGTGTCTGTGTCTTTTTGATTTTAATTTCCCTAAGCTATAGGACCATAAGTGGCAGTGCCCTAGGCTCTGTTGCTTTGTTTTTTAGATGTTTCAGGAAACACCATACACTTCTCCCAAGTGTCTGTTGGCAATTTACATCCCACGCATCAGCATAACAAGGCTCCCAGTTCTCAATGGCCTGTTGCCTTTCTGGATTTTACACTTTTTTCAGATGTCCCTTTTGACCGGGGGGAAGTGAGACTTCATTGTAGTGCAGATTTCCTTTGCAAGCTTGCTTGGTTGGCCAAAAAGGGCGTATGCGTTTTTTCCTGAATATATTCAGGAAAAAACGCATACGCCCTTTTTGGCCAAGTGCATCATTGTGGACGTTCTGCCTCTTTTCCTATGCTTTCAATGCAATTCCAGTCTACCTCCTGAAATCGGTTTCCTGCAATTCTACCCCACTTTCAAGTCCTCTTGGCAGCCTTACTTCAGTCTATTTTTGGACGATAGCTGTCATTTATAACTCTGCAGGTTTGTGAATTACAGTGCCCCTGAGCTCCTTTCTTCAACTCGCTTTCTTGTGACCTGGCCGCAACACCGCAGGATCGCTTCAGGCCCTAATCTGGTTCCGGCACCGCACGCTGAGCCTTTGTTTAATTCCTCTTCCTGGTGGGAAATGAGAGTTAAATTTGCCCGTCCAGACACCTCCAGCTAGCCTCTCATTGGTTCTCGCTATTCCTGTTCATCTTCCGCAGAAATTGCAAACTGGGCCAAACAGGAGGTTAAAGGGACTGACTCTCCAAGTGTGGGAGAGTGTTAGTAAAGCGTCTGGAATGTTGCACCCGAGTACCAGGGCAGGAAAACTGAGACATATTTGAACACGTCTCCCGATCACATGGTTGATCATACTCTAGGTTCCACATGCATGTTTTAGCTGAAGGAATCATACCTTAAACCTGGGTAGTTGAAACCCGTGGAATGGGTACCATGCAATATGACTTCAAAGGGTCTTCATTTGCTCACCGAACCTCTGCAGTCCTATCACTGCTGCGTTTATGCCCCTGTACACATGCTTGATTCTCTTTCGGAGACATAGCAATCCATAGGTTTTAAGATACTTACTAGTCAGGTACATTCTTAGGCGTTTAATATGGGGTGTTGAGTCCATTTCGTTGAGCAAGGAGTAGCTCTTGTCTATTCCATATTTGGCTTAAGGAACTTTATCTGTGCTCATTTCAATCTCTGGTTTTATGCAGCACCCCAACTCACCTTTCCCCTTAAGCAAGCATAAGTTGGTTTTCTAAATTTGAGACCCTGTTCTGTTCTGTAATTCAGTTCCTGTGTAGCCAAGTTTACATTCCGTGTATTACTGATATCTTATGATGTTTCTTTTTCTGTGTGACTTATTTCAGTTAGAATCATCATACCTGAATCCACTCATTGTGCTGCTAAGGGCCTGATGACACAGATTTCATTGCTGAGTGATATTGCTTTGTAAGTAAATACCACAACTTCTTTATCCATTTTTCACTTTCTGCGATGTTGAACTTGTACTGTAAACGAGGTTCTTGTAAACAGAGCCGTTCCAAACTTTGGGGTCGCTGTGTCTTTTTGATTTTAATTTCCCTAAGCTATAGGACCATAAGTGGAAGTGCCCTAGGTTCTGTTGCTTTGTTTTTTAGATGTTTTAGGAAACACCATACACTTCTCCCGAGTGGTTGTTGGCAATTTACATCCCGCCCATCAGCATAACAAGGCTCCCAGTTCTCCATGGCCTGTCCTGCCTTTCTGGATTTTACACTTTTTTCAGATGGCCCTTTTGACCGGGGGGAAGTGAGACTTCATTGTAGTGCAGATTTCCTTTGCAAGCTTGCTTGGTTGGCCAAAAAGGGCGTATGCGTTTTTTCCTGAATATATTCAGGAAAAAACGCATACGCCCTTTTTGGCCAAGTGCATCATTGTGGACGTTCTGCCTCTTTTCCTATGCTTTCAATGCAATTCCAGTCTACCTCCTGAAATCGGTTTCCTGCAATTCTGCCCCGCTTTCAAGTCCTCTTGGCAGCCTTACTTCAGTTTATTTTTGGACGATAGCTGTCATTTATAACTCTGCAGGTTTGTGAATTACAGTACCCCTGAGCTCCTTTCTTCAACTCGCTTTCTTTTGAGCTGGCCGCAACACCGCAGGATGGCTTCAGGCCCTAATCTGGTTCCGGTACGGCACGCTGAGCCTTTGGTTATTTCCTCTTCCTGGTGGGAAATGAGAGTTAAATTTGCCCGTCCAGACACCTCCAGCTAGCCTCTCATTGGTTCTCGCTATTCCTGTTCATCTTCCGCAGAAATTGCAAACTGGGCCAAACAGGAGGTTAAAGGCGCTGACTCTCCAAGTGGGGAGAGTGTTAGTAAAGCGTCTGGAATGTTGCACCCGAGTACCAGGGGAGGAAAACTGAGACATATTTGAACACGTCTCCCGATCACATAGTTGATCATACTCTAGGTTCCACATGCATGTTTTAGCTGAAGGAAGAATACCTTAAACCTGGGTATTTGAAACCCGTGGAATGGGTACCATGCAATATGACTTCAAAGGGTCTTCATTTGCTCACCGAACCTCTCCAATCCTATCACTGCTGCGTTTATGCCCCTGTACACATGCTTGATTCTCTTTCGGAGACCTAGCAATCCATAGGTTTTAAGATACTTACTAGTCAGGTACATTCTTAGGCGTTTAATATGGGGTGTTGAGTCCATTTCGTTGAGCAAGGAGTAGCTCTTGTCTATTCCATATTTGGCTTAAGGAACTTTATCTGTGCTCATTTCAATCTCTGGTTTTATGCAGCACCCCAACTCACCTTTACCCTTAAGCAAGAATAAGTTGGTTTTCTAAATTTGAGACCCTGTTCTGTTCTGTAATTCAGTTCCTGTGTAGCCAAGTTTACATTCCGTGTATTACTGATATCTTATGATGTTTCTTTTTCTGTGTGACTTATTTCAGTTAGAATCATCATACCTGAATCCACTCATTGTGCTGCTAAGGGCCTGATGACACAGATTTCATTGCTGAGTGATATTGCTTTGTAAGTAAATACCACAACTTCTTTATCCATTTTTCACTTTCTGCGATGTTGAACTTGTACTGTAAACGAGGTTCTTGTAAACAGAGCCGTTCCAAACTTTGGGGTGGCTGTGTCTTTTTGATTTTAATTTCCCTAAGCTATAAGACCATAAGTGGAAGTGCCCTAGGCTCTGTTGCTTTGTTTTTTAAATGTTTCAGGAAACACCATACACTTCTCCCAAGTGTCTGTTGGCAATTTACATTCCGCCCATCAGCATAACAAGGCTCCCAGTTCTCAATGGCCTGTTGCCTTTCTGGATTTTACACTTTTTTCAGATGGCCCTTTTGACCGGGGGGAAGTGAGACTTCATTGTAGTGCAGATTTCCTTTGCAAGCTTGCTTGGTTGGCCAAAAAGGGCGTATGCGTTTTTTCCTGAATATATTCAGGAAAAAACGCATACGCCCTTTTTGGCCAAGTGCATCATTGTGGACGTTCTGCCTCTTTTCCTATGCTTTCAATGCAATTCCAGTCTACCTCCTGAAATCGGTTTCCTGCAATTCTGCCCCGCTTTCAAGTCCTCTTGGCAGCCTTACTTCAGTCTATTTTTGGACGATAGCTGTCATTTATAACTCTGCAGGTTTGTGAATTACAGTGACCCTGAGCTCCTTTCTTCAACTCACTTTCTTGTGACCTGGCCGCAGCACCGCAGGATGGCTTCAGGCCCTAATCTGGTTCCGGCCCGGCATGCTGAGCCTTTGGTTAATTCCTCTTCATTGTGGGAAATGAGAGTTAAATTTGCCCGTCCAGACACCTCCAGCTAGCCTCTCATTGGTTCTCGCTATTCCTGTTCATCTTCCGCAGAAATTGCAAACTGGGCCAAACAGGAGGTTAAAGGGACTGACTCTCCAAGTGTGGGAGAGTGTTAGTAAAGCGTCTGGAATGTTGCACCCGAGTACCAGGGGAGGAAAACTGAGACATATTTGAACACGTCTCCCGATCACATGGTTTATCATACTCTAGTTTCCACATGCATGTTTTAGCTGAAGGAATCATACCTTAAACCTGGGTAGTTGAAACCCGTGGAATGGGTACCATGCAATATGACTTCAAAGGGTCTTCATTTGCTCACCGAACCTCTGCAATCCTATCACTGCTGCGTTTATGCCCCTGTACACATGCTTGATTCTCTTTCGGAGACATAGCAATCCATAGGTTTTAAGATACTTACTAGTCAGGTACATTCTTAGGCGTTTAATATGGGGTGTTGAGTCCATTTCGTTGAGCAAGGAGTAGCTCTTGTCTATTCCATATTTGGCTTAAGGAACTTTATCTGTGCTCATTTCAATCTCTGGTTTTATGCAGCACCCCAACTCACCTTTCCCCTTAAGCAAGCATAAGTTGGTTTTCTAAATTTGAGACCCTGTTCTGTTCTGTAATTCAGTTCCTGTGTAGCCAAGTTTACATTCCGTGTATTACTGATATCTTATGATGTTTCTTTTTCTGTGTGACTTACTTCAGTTAGAATCATCATACCTGAATCCACTCATTGTGCTGCTAAGGGCCTGATGACACAGATTTCATTGCTGAGTGATATTGCTTTGTAAGTAAATACCACAACTTCTTTATCCATTTTTCACTTTCTGCGATGTTGAACTTGTACTGTAAACGAGGTTCTTGTAAACAGAGCCGTTCCAAACTTTGGGGTGGCTGTGTCTTTTTGATTTTAATTTCCCTAAGCTATAGGACCATAAGTGGAAGTGCCCTAGGTTCTGTTGCTTTGTTTTTTAGATGTTTCAGGAAACACCATACACTTCTCCCGAGTGGTTGTTGGCAATTTACATCCCGCCCATCAGCATAACAAGGCTCCCAGTTCTCCATGGCCTGTCCTGCCTTTCTGGATTTTACACTTTTTTCAGATGGCCCTTTTGACCGGGGGGAAGTGAGACTTCATTGTAGTGCAGATTTCCTTTGCAAGCTTGCTTGGTTGGCCAAAAAGGGCGTATGCGTTTTTTCCTGAATATATTCAGGAAAAAACGCATACGCCCTTTTTGGCCAAGTGCATCATTGTGGACGTTCTGCCTCTTTTCCTATGCTTTCAATGCAATTCCAGTCTACCTCCTGAAATCGGTTTCCTGCAATTCTGCCCCGCTTTCAAGTCCTCTTGGCAGCCTTACTTCAGTTTATTTTTGGACGATAGCTGTCATTTATAACTCTGCAGGTTTGTGAATTACAGTACCCCTGAGCTCCTTTCTTCAACTCGCTTTCTTTTGAGCTGGCCGCAACACCGCAGGATGGCTTCAGGCCCTAATCTGGTTCCGGTACGGCACGCTGAGCCTTTGGTTATTTCCTCTTCCTGGTGGGAAATGAGAGTTAAATTTGCCCGTCCAGACACCTCCAGCTAGCCTCTCATTGGTTCTCGCTATTCCTGTTCATCTTCCGCAGAAATTGCAAACTGGGCCAAACAGGAGGTTAAAGGCGCTGACTCTCCAAGTGGGGAGAGTGTTAGTAAAGCGTCTGGAATGTTGCACCCGAGTACCAGGGGAGAAAAACTGAGACATATTTGAACACGTCTCCCGTTCACATGGTTGATCATACTTGGGTTCCACATGCATGTTTTAGCTGAAGGAAGAATACCTTAAACATGGAGAGTTGAGACCCGTGTAATGGGTACCATGCAATATGACTTCAAAGGGTCTTCATTTGCTCACCGAACCTCTCCAATCCTATCACTGCTGCGTTTATGCCCCTGTACACATGCTTGATTCTCTTTTGGAGACATAGCAATCCATAGGTTTTACGATACTTACTAGTCAGGTACATTCTTAGGCGTTTAATATGGGGTGTTGAGTCCATTTCGTTGAGCAAGGAGTAGCTCTTGTCTATTCCATATTTGGCTTAAGGAACTTTATCTGTGCTCATTTCAATCTCTGGTTTTATGCAGCACCCCAACTCACCTTTACCCTTAAGCAAGAATAAGTTGGTTTTCTAAATTTGAGACCCTGTTCTGTTCTGTAATTCAGTTCCTGTGTAGCCAAGTTTACATTCCGTGTATTACTGATATCTTATGATGTTTCTTTTTCTGTGTGACTTATTTCAGTTAGAATCATCATACCTGAATCCACTCATTGTGCTGCTAAGGGCCTGATGACACAGATTTCATTGCTGAGTGATATTGCTTTGTAAGTAAATACCACAACTTCTTTATCCATTTTTCACTTTCTGCGATGTTGAACTTGTACTGTAAACGAGGTTCTTGTAAACAGAGCCGTTCCAAACTTTGGGGTGGCTGTGTCTTTGTGATTTTAATTTCCCTAAGCTATAGGACCATAAGTGGAAGTGCCCTAGGCTCTGTTGCTTTGTTTTTTAAATGTTTCAGGAAACACCATACACTTCTCCCAAGTGTCTGTTGGCAATTTACATCCCGCCCATCAGCATAACAAGGCTCCCAGTTCTCAATGGCCTGTTGCCTTTCTGGATTTTACACTTTTTTCAGATGGCCCTTTTGACCGGGGGGAAGTGAGACTTCATTGTAGTGCAGATTTCCTTTGCAAGCTTGCTTGGTTGGCCAAAAAGGGCGTATGCGTTTTTTCCTGAATATATTCAGGAAAAAACGCATACGCCCTTTTTGGCCAAGTGCATCATTGTGGACGTTCTGCCTCTTTTCCTATGCTTTCAATGCAATTCCAGTCTACCTCCTGAAATCGGTTTCCTGCAATTCTGCCCCGCTTTCAAGTCCTCTTGGCAGCCTTACTTCAGTCTATTTTTGGACGATAGCTGTCATTTATAACTCTGCAGGTTTGTGAATTACAGTGCCCCTGAGCTCCTTTCTTCAACTCGCTTTCTTGTGACCTGGCCGCAACACCGCAGGATGGCTTCAGGCCCTAATCTGGTTCCGGCCCGGCATGCTGAGCCTTTGGTTAATTCCTCTTCCTGGTGGGAAATGAGAGTTAAATTTGCCCGTCCAGACACCTCCAGCTAGCCTCTCATTGGTTCTCGCTATTCCTGTTCATCTTCCGCAGAAATTGCAAACTGGGCCAAACAGGAGGTTAAAGGGACTGACTCTCCAAGTGTGGGAGAGTGTTAGTAAAGCGTCTGGAATGTTGCACCCGAGTACCAGGGCAGGAAAACTGAGACATATTTGAACACGTCTCCCGATCACATGGTTGATCATACTCTAGGTTCCACATGCATGTTTTAGCTGAAGGAATCATACCTTAAACCTGGGTAGTTGAAACCCGTGGAATGGGTACCATGCAATATGACTTCAAAGGGTCTTCATTTGCTCACCGAACCTCTGCAATCCTATCACTGCTGCGTTTATGCCCCTGTACACATGCTTGATTCTCTTTCGGAGACATAGCAATCCATAGGTTTTAAGATACTTACTAGTCAGGTACATTCTTAGGCGTTTAATATGGGGTGTTGAGTCCATTTCGTTGAGCAAGGAGTAGCTCTTGTCTAGTCCATATTTGGCTTAAGGAACTTTATCTGTGCTCATTTCAATCTCTGGTTTTATGCAGCACCCCAACTCACCTTTCCCCTTAAGCAAGCATAAGTTGGTTTTCTAAATTTGAGACCCTGTTCTGTTCTGTAATTCAGTTCCTGTGTAGCCAAGTTTACATTCCGTGTATTACTGATATCTTATGATGTTTCTTTTTCTGTGTGACTTACTTCAGTTAGAATCATCATACCTGAATCCACTCATTGTGCTGCTAAGGGCCTGATGACACAGATTTCATTGCTGAGTGATATTGCTTTGTAAGTAAATACCACAACTTCTTTATCCATTTTTCACTTTCTGCGATGTTGAACTTGTACTGTAAACGAGGTTCTTGTAAACAGAGCCGTTCCAAACTTTGGGGTGGCTGTGTCTTTTTGATTTTAATTTCCCTAAGCTATAGGACCATAAGTGGAAGTGCCCTAGGTTCTGTTGCTTTGTTTTTTAGATGTTTTAGGAAACACCATACACTTCTCCCGAGTGGTTGTTGGCAATTTACATCCCGCCCATCAGCATAACAAGGCTCCCAGTTCTCCATGGCCTGTCCTGCCTTTCTGGATTTTACACTTTTTTCAGATGGCCCTTTTGACCGGGGGGAAGTGAGACTTCATTGTAGTGCAGATTTCCTTTGCAAGCTTGCTTGGTTGGCCAAAAAGGGCGTATGCGTTTTTTCCTGAATATATTCAGGAAAAAACGCATACGCCCTTTTTGGCCAAGTGCATCATTGTGGACGTTCTGCCTCTTTTCCTATGCTTTCAATGCAATTCCAGTCTACCTCCTGAAATCGGTTTCCTGCAATTCTGCCCCGCTTTCAAGTCCTCTTGGCAGCCTTACTTCAGTTTATTTTTGGACGATAGCTGTCATTTATAACTCTGCAGGTTTGTGAATTACAGTACCCCTGAGCTCCTTTCTTCAACTCGCTTTCTTTTGAGCTGGCCGCAACACCGCAGGATGGCTTCAGGCCCTAATCTGGTTCCGGTACGGCACGCTGAGCCTTTGGTTATTTCCTCTTCCTGGTGGGAAATGAGAGTTAAATTTGCCCGTCCAGACACCTCCAGCTAGCCTCTCATTGGTTCTCGCTATTCCTGTTCATCTTCCGCAGAAATTGCAAACTGGGCCAAACAGGAGGTTAAAGGCGCTGACTCTCCAAGTGGGGAGAGTGTTAGTAAAGCGTCTGGAATGTTGCACCCGAGTACCAGGGGAGGAAAACTGAGACATATTTGAACACGTCTCCCGTTCACATGGTTGATCATACTTGGGTTCCACATGCATGTTTTAGCTGAAGGAAGAATACCTTAAACATGGAGAGTTGAGACCCGTGTAATGGGTACCATGCAATATGACTTCAAAGGGTCTTCATTTGCTCACCGAACCTCTCCAATCCTATCACTGCTGCGTTTATGCCCCTGTACACATGCTTGATTCTCTTTCGGAGACATAGCAATCCATAGGTTTTACGATACTTACTAGTCAGGTACATTCTTAGGCGTTTAATATGCGGTGTTGAGTCCATTTCGTTGAGCAAGGAGTAGCTCTTGTCTATTCCATATTTGGCTTAAGGAACTTTATCTGTGCTCATTTCAATCTCTGGTTTTATGCAGCACCCCAACTCACCTTTACCCTTAAGCAAGAATAAGTTGGTTTTCTAAATTTGAGACCCTGTTCTGTTCTGTAATTCAGTTCCTGTGTAGCCAAGTTTACATTCCGTGTATTACTGATATCTTATGATGTTTCTTTTTCTGTGTGACTTATTTCAGTTAGAATCATCATACCTGAATCCACTCATTGTGCTGCTAAGGGCCTGATGACACAGATTTCATTGCTGAGTGATATTGCTTTGTAAGTAAATACCACAACTTCTTTATCCATTTTTCACTTTCTGCGATGTTGAACTTGTACTGTAAACGAGGTTCTTGTAAACAGAGCCGTTCCAAACTTTGGGGTGGCTGTGTCTTTGTGATTTTAATTTCCCTAAGCTATAGGACCATAAGTGGAAGTGCCCTAGGCTCTGTTGCTTTGTTTTTTAAATGTTTCAGGAAACACCATACACTTCTCCCAAGTGTCTGTTGGCAATTTACATCCCGCCCATCAGCATAACAAGGCTCCCAGTTCTCAATGGCCTGTTGCCTTTCTGGATTTTACACTTTTTTCAGATGGCCCTTTTGACCGGGGGGAAGTGAGACTTCATTGTAGTGCAGATTTCCTTTGCAAGCTTGCTTGGTTGGCCAAAAAGGGCGTATGCGTTTTTTCCTGAATATATTCAGGAAAAAACGCATACGCCCTTTTTGGCCAAGTGCATCATTGTGGACGTTCTGCCTCTTTTCCTATGCTTTCAATGCAATTCCAGTCTACCTCCTGAAATCGGTTTCCTGCAATTCTGCCCCGCTTTCAAGTCCTCTTGGCAGCCTTACTTCAGTCTATTTTTGGACGATAGCTGTCATTTATAACTCTGCAGGTTTGTGAATTACAGTGCCCCTGAGCTCCTTTCTTCAACTCGCTTTCTTGTGACCTGGCCGCAACACCGCAGGATGGCTTCAGGCCCTAATCTGGTTCCGGCCCGGCATGCTGAGCCTTTGGTTAATTCCTCTTCCTGGTGGGAAATGAGAGTTAAATTTGCCCGTCCAGACACCTCCAGCTAGCCTCTCATTGGTTCTCGCTATTCCTGTTCATCTTCCGCAGAAATTGCAAACTGGGCCAAACAGGAGGTTAAAGGGACTGACTCTCCAAGTGTGGGAGAGTGTTAGTAAAGCGTCTGGAATGTTGCACCCGAGTACCAGGGCAGGAAAACTGAGACATATTTGAACACGTCTCCCGATCACATGGTTGATCATACTCTAGGTTCCACATGCATGTTTTAGCTGAAGGAATCATACCTTAAACCTGGGTAGTTGAAACCCGTGGAATGGGTACCATGCAATATGACTTCAAAGGGTCTTCATTTGCTCACCGAACCTCTCCAATCCTATCACTGCTGCGTTTATGCCCCTGTACACATGCTTGATTCTCTTTCGGAGACATAGCAATCCATAGGTTTTAAGATACTTACTAGTCAGGTACATTCTTAGGCGTTTAATATGGGGTGTTGAGTCCATTTCGTTGAGCAAGGAGTAGCTCTTGTCTATTCCATATTTGGCTTAAGGAACTTTATCTGTGCTCATTTCAATCTCTGGTTTTATGCAGCACCCCAACTCACCTTTCCCCTTAAGCAAGCATAAGTTGGTTTTCTAAATTTGAGACCCTGTTCTGTTCTGTAATTCAGTTCCTGTGTAGCCAAGTTTACATTCCGTGTATTACTGATATCTTATGATGTTTCTTTTTCTGTGTGACTTATTTCAGTTAGAATCATCATACCTGAATCCACTCATTGTGCTGCTAAGGGCCTGATGACACAGATTTCATTGCTGAGTGATATTGCTTTGTAAGTAAATACCACAACTTCTTTATCCATTTTTCACTTTCTGCGATGTTGAACTTGTACTGTAAACGATGTTCTTGTAAACAGAGCCATTCCAAACTTTGGGGTCGCTGTGTCTTTTTGATTTTAATTTCCCTAAGCTATAGGACCATAAGTGGAAGTGCCCTAGGTTCTGTTGCTTTGTTTTTTAGATGTTTTAGGAAACACCATACACTTCTCCCGAGTGGTTGTTGGCAATTTACATCCCGCCCATCAGCATAACAAGGCTCCCAGTTCTCCATGGCCTGTCCTGCCTTTCTGGATTTTACACTTTTTTCAGATGGCCCTTTTGACCAGGGGGAAGTGAGACTTCATTGTAGTGCAGATTTCCTTTGCAAGCTTGCTTGGTTGGCCAAAAAGGGCGTATGCGTTTTTTCCTGAATATATTCAGGAAAAAACGCATACGCCCTTTTTGGCCAAGTGCATCATTGTGGACGTTCTGCCTCTTTTCCTATGCTTTCAATGCAATTCCAGTCTACCTCCTGAAATCGGTTTCCTGCAATTCTGCCCCGCTTTCAAGTCCTCTTGGCAGCCTTACTTCAGTTTATTTTTGGACGATAGCTGTCATTTAAAACTCTGCAGGTTTGTGAATTACAGTACCCCTGAGCTCCTTTCTTCAACTCGCTTTCTTTTGAGCTGGCCGCAACACCGCAGGATGGCTTCAGGCCCTAATCTGGTTCCGGTACGGCACGCTGAGCCTTTGGTTATTTCCTCTTCCTGGTGGGAAATGAGAGTTAAATTTGCCCGTCCAGACACCTCCAGCTAGCCTCTCATTGGTTCTCGCTATTCCTGTTCATCTTCCGCAGAAATTGCAAACTGGGCCAAACAGGAGGTTAAAGGCGCTGACTCTCCAAGTGGGGAGAGTGTTAGTAAAGCGTCTGGAATGTTGCACCCGAGTACCAGGGGAGGAAAACTGAGACATATTTGAACACGTCTCCCGTTCACATGGTTGATCATACTTGGGTTCCACATGCATGTTTTAGCTGAAGGAAGAATACCTTAAACCTGGAGAGTTGAGACCTGTGTAATGGGTACCATGCAATATGACTTCAAAGGGTCTTCATTTGCTCACCGAACCTCTCCAATCCTATCACTGCTGCGTTTATGCCCCTGTACACATGCTTGATTCTCTTTTGGAGACATAGCAATCCATAGGTTTTCCGATACTTACTAGTCAGGTACATTCTTAGGCGTTTAATATGCGGTGTTGAGTCCATTTCGTTGAGCAAGGAGTAGCTCTTGTCTATTCCATATTTGGCTTAAGGAACTTTATCTGTGCTCATTTCAATCTCTGATTTTATGCAGCACCCCAACTCACCTTTCGCCTTAAGCAAGCATAAGTTGGTTTTCTAAATTTGAGACCCTGTTCTGTTCTGTAATTCAGTTCCTGTGTAGCCAAGTTTACATTCCGTGTATTACTGATATCTTATGATGTTTCTTTCTCTTTGTGACTTATTTCAGTTAGAATCATCATACCTGAATCCACTCATTGTGCTGCTAAGGGCCTGATGACACAGATTTCATTGCTGAGTGATATTGCTTTGTAAGTAAATACCACAACTTCTTTATCCATTTTTCACTTTCTGCGATGTTGAACTTGTACTGTAAATGAGGTTCTTGTAAACAGAGGTGTCCCAAACTTTGGGGTGGCTGTGTCTTTTTGATTTTAATTTCCCTAAGCTATAGGACCATAAGTGGCAGTGCCCTAGGCTCTGTTGCTTTGTTTTTTAGATGTTTCAGGAAACACCATACACTTCTCCGGAGTGTCTGTTGGCAATTTACATCCCGCCCATCAGCATAACAAGGCTCCCAGTTCTCCATGGCCTGTCCTGCCTTTCTGGATTTTACACTTTTTTCAGATGGCCCTTTTGACCGGGGGGAAGTGAGACTTCATTGTAGTGCAGATTTCCTTTGCAAGCTTGCTTGGTTGGCCAAAAAGGGCGTATGCGTTTTTTCCTGAATATATTCAGAAAAAAACGCATACGCCCTTTTTGGCCAAGTGCATCACTGTGGACGTTCTGCCTCTTTTCCTATGCTTTCAATGCAATTTCAGTCTACCTCCTGAAATCGGTTTCCTGCAATTCTGCCCCGCATTCAAGTCCTCTTGGCAGCCTTACTTCAGTCTATTTTTGGACGATAGCTGTCATTTATAACTCTGCAGGTTTGTGAATTACAGTGCCCCTGAGCTCCTTTCTTCAACTCGCTTTCTTTTGAGCTGGCCGCAACACCGCAGGATGGCTTCAGGCCCTAATCTGGTTCCGGTACGGCACGCTGAGCCTTTGGTTATTTCCTCTTCCTGGTGGGAAATGAGAGTTAAATTTGCCCGTCCAGACACCTCCAGCTAGCCTCTCATTGGTTCTCGCTATTCCTGTTCATCTTCCGCAGAAATTGCAAACTGGGCCAAACAGGAGGTTAAAGGCGCTGACTCTCCAAGTGGGGAGAGTGTTAGTAAACCGTCTGGAATGTTGCACCCGAGTACCAGGGGAGGAAAACTGAGACATATTTGAACACGTCTCCCGATCACATGGTTGATCATACTCTGGGTTCCACATGCATGTTTTAGCTGAAGGAAGAATACCTAAAACCTGGGTAGTTGAAACCCGTGGAATGGGTACCATGCAGTATGACTTCACAGAGTCTTCATTTGCTCACCAAACCTCTCCAATCCTATCACTGCTGCGTTTATGCCCCTGTACACATGCTTGATTCTCTTTCGGAGACATAGCAATCCATAGGTTTTAAGATACTTACTAGTCAGGTACATTCTTAGGCGTTTAATATGCGGTGTTGAGTCCATTTCGTTGAGCAAGGAGTAGCTCTTGTCTATTCCATATTTGGCTTAAGGAACTTTATCTGTGCTCATTTCAATCTCTGGTTTTATGCAGCACCCCAACTCACCTTTCCCCTTAAGCAAGCATAAGTTGGTTTTCTAAATTTGAGACCCTGTTCTGTTCTGTAATTCAGTTCCTGTGTAGCCAAGTTTACATTCCGTGTATTAGTGATATCTTATGATGTTTCTTTTTCTGTGTGACTTATTTCAGTTAGAATCATCGTACCTGAATCTACTCATTATGCTGCTACGGGCCTGATGACATAGATTTCATTGCTGAGTGATACTGCATTGTACGTAAGTACCACAAGTTCTTTATCCATTTTTCACTTTCTGCGATGTTGAACTTGTACTGTAAATGAGGTTCTTGTAAACAGAGCCGTTCCAACCTTTGGGGTGTCTGTGTCTTTTTGATTTTAATTTCCCCAAGCTATAGGACCATAAGTGGCAGTGCCCTAGGCTCTGTTGCTTTGTTTTTTAGATGTTTCAGGAAACACCATACACTTCTCCCAAGTGTCTGTTGGCAATTTACATCCCACGCATCAGCATAACAAGGCTCCCAGTTCTCAATGGCCTGTTGCCTTTCTGGATTTTACACTTTTTTCAGATGTCCCTTTTGACCGGGGGGAAGTGAGACTTCATTGTAGTGCAGATTTCCTTTGCAAGCTTGCTTGGTTGGCCAAAAAGGGCGTATGCGTTTTTTCCTGAATATATTCAGGAAAAAACGCATACGCCCTTTTTGGCCAAGTGCATCATTGTGGACGTTCTGCCTCTTTTCCTATGCTTTCAATGCAATTCCAGTCTACCTCCTGAAATCGGTTTCCTGCAATTCTACCCCACTTTCAAGTCCTCTTGGCAGCCTTACTTCAGTCTATTTTTGGACGATAGCTGTCATTTATAACTCTGCAGGTTTGTGAATTACAGTGCCCCTGAGCTCCTTTCTTCAACTCGCTTTCTTGTGACCTGGCCGCAACACCGCAGGATCGCTTCAGGCCCTAATCTGGTTCCGGCACCGCACGCTGAGCCTTTGGTTAATTCCTCTTCCTGGTGGGAAATGAGAGTTAAATTTGCCCGTCCAGACACCTCCAGCTAGCCTCTCATTGGTTCTCGCTATTCCTGTTCATCTTCCGCAGAAATTGCAAACTGGGCCAAACAGGAGGTTAAAGGGACTGACTCTCCAGGTCGGGAGAGTGTTAGTAAAGCGTCTGGAATGTTGCACCCGAGTACCAGGGGAGGAAAACTGAGACATATTTGAACACGTCTCCCGATCACATGGTTGATCATACTCTAGGTTCCACATGCATGTTTTAGCTGAAGGAAGAATACCTTAAACCTTGGTAGTTGAAACCCGTGGAATGGGTACCATGCAATATGACTTCAAAGGGTCTTCATTTGCTCACCGAACCTCTCCAATCCTATCACTGCTGCGTTTATGCCCCTGTACACATGCTTGATTCTCTTTCGGAGACATAGCAATCCATAGGTTTTAAGATACTTACTAGTCAGGAACATTCTTAGGCGTTTAATATGGGGTGTTGAGTCCATTTCGTTGAGCAAGGAGTAGCTCTTGTCTATTCCATATTTGGCTTAAGGAACTTTATCTGTGCTCATTTCAATCTCTGGTTTTATGCAGCACCCCAACTCACCTTTACCCTTAAGCAAGAATAAGTTGGTTTTCTAAATTTGAGACCCTGTTCTGTTCTGTAATTCAGTTCCTGTGTAGCCAAGTTTACATTCCGTGTATTACTGATATCTTATGATGTTTCTTTTTCTGTGTGACTTACTTCAGTTAGAATCATCATACCTGAATCCACTCACTGTGCTGCTAAGGGCCTGATGACACAGATTTCATTGCTGAGTGATATTGCTTTGTAAGTAAATACCACAACTTCTTTATCCATTTTTCACTTTCTGCGATGTTGAACTTGTACTGTAAACGACGTTCTTGTAAACAGAGCCGTTCCAAACTTTGGGGTGGCTGTGTCTTTTTGATTTTAATTTCCCTAAGCTATAGGACCATAAGTGGAAGTGCCCTAGGTTCTGTTGCTTTGTTTTTTAGATGTTTCAGGAAAGACCATACACTTCTCCCGAGTGGTTGTTGGCAATTTACATCCCGCCCATCAGCATAACAAGGCTCCCAGTTCTCCATGGCCTGTCCTGCCTTTCTGGATTTTACACTTTTTTCAGATGGCCCTTTTGACCGGGGGGAAGTGAGACTTCATTGTAGTGCAGATTTCCTTTGCAAGCTTGCTTGGTTGGCCAAAAAGGGCGTATGCGTTTTTTCCTGAATATATTCAGGAAAAAACGCATACGCCCTTTTTGGCCAAGTGCATCATTGTGGACGTTCTGCCTCTTTTCCTATGCTTTCAATGCAATTCCAGTCTACCTCCTGAAATCGGTTTCCTGCAATTCTGCCCCGCATTCAAGTCCTCTTGGCAGCCCTACTTCAGTCTATTTTTGGACGATAGCTGTCATTTATAACTCTGCAGGTTTGTGAATTACAGTGTCCCTGAGCTCCTTTCTTCAACTTGCTTTCTTGTGACCTGGCCGCAACACCGCAGGATGGCTTCAGGCCCTAATCTGGTTCCGGCACGGCACGCTGAGCCTTTGGTTATTTCCTTTTCCTGGTGGGAAATGAGAGTTAAATTTGCCGGTCCAGACACCTCCAGCTAGTCTCTCATTGGTTCTCGCTATTCCTGTTCATCTTCCGCAGAAATTGCAAACTGGGCCAAACAGGAGGTTAAAGGCGCTGACTCTCCAAGTGGGGAGAGTGTTAGTAAAGCGTCTGGAATGTTGCACCCGAGTACCAGGGGAGGAAAACTGAGACATATTTGAACACGTCTCCCGTTCACATGGTTGATCATACTTGGGTTCCACATGCATGTTTTAGCTGAAGGAAGAATACCTTAAACCTGAAGAGTTAAGACCCGTGTAATGGGTACCATGCAATATGAATTCAAAGAGTCTTCATTTGCTCACCAAACCTCACCAATCCTATCACTGCTGCGTTTATGCCCCTGTACACATGCTTGATTCTCTTTCGGAGACATAGCAATCCATAGGTTTTAAGATACTTACTAGTCAGGTACATTCTTAGGCGTTTAATATGCGGTGTTGAGTCCATTTCGTTGAGCAAGGAGTAGCTCTTGTCTATTCCATATTTGGCTTAAGGAACTTTATCTGTGCTCATTTCAATCTCTGGTTTTATGCAGCACCCCAACTCACCTTTCCCCTTAAGCAAGCATAAGTTGGTTTTCTAAATTTGAGACCCTGTTCTGTTCTGTAATTCAGTTCCTGTGTAGCCAAGTTTACATTCCGTGTATTAGTGATATCTTATGATGTTTCTTTTTCTGTGTGACTTATTTCAGTTAGAATCATCGTACCTGAATCTACTCATTATGCTGCTACGGGCCTGATGACATAGATTTCATTGCTGAGTGATACTGCATTGTACGTAAGTACCACAAGTTCTTTATCCATTTTTCACTTTCTGCGATGTTGAACTTGTACTGTAAATGAGGTTCTTGTAAACAGAGCCGTTCCAAACTTTGGGGTGTCTGTGTCTTTTTGATTTTAATTTCCCTAAGCTATAGGACCATAAGTGGAAGTGCCCTAGGTTCTGTTGCTTTGTTTTTTAGATGTTTCAGGAAACACCATACACTTCTCCCGAGTGGTTGTTGGCAATTTACATCCCGCCCATCAGCATAACAAGGCTCCCAGTTCTCCATGGCCTGTCCTGCCTTTCTGGATTTTACACTTTTTTCAGATGGCCCTTTTGACCGGGGGGAAGTGAGACTTCATTGTAGTGCAGATTTCCTTTGCAAGCTTGCTTGGTTGGCCAAAAAGGGCGTATGCGTTTTTTCCTGAATATATTCAGGAAAAAACGCATACGCCCTTTTTGGCCAAGTGCATCATTGTGGACGTTCTGCCTCTTTTCCTATGCTTTCAATGCAATTCCAGTCTACCTCCTGAAATCGGTTTCCTGCAATTCTGCCCCGCTTTCAAGTCCTCTTGGCAGCCTTACTTCAGTCTATTTTTGGACGATAGCTGTCATTTATAACTCTGCAGGTTTGTGAATTACAGTGCCCCTGAGCTCCTTTCTTCAACTCGCTTTCTTGTGACCTGGCCGCAACACCGCAGGATGGCTTCAGGCCCTAATCTGGTTCTGGCACGGCACGCTGAGCCTTTGGTTATTTCCTCCTCCTGGTGGGAAATGAGAGTTAAATTTGCCCGTCCAGACACCTCCAGCTAGCCTCTCATTGGTTCTCGCTATTCCTGTTCATCTTCCGCAGAAATTGCAAACTGTGCCAAACAGGAGGTTAAAGGCGCTGACTCTCCAAGTGGGGAGAGTGTTAGTAAAGCGTCTGGAATGTTGCACCCGAGTACCAGGGGAGGAAAACTGAGACATATTTGAACACGTCTCCCGTTCACATGGTTGATCATACTCTAGGTTCCACATGCATGTTTTAGCTGAAGGAAGAATACCTAAAACCTGGGTAGTTGAAACCCGTGGAATGGGTACCATGCAATATGATTTCAAAGGGTCTTCATTTGCTCACCGAACCTCTCCAATCCTATCACTGCTGCGTTTATGCCCCTGTACACATGCTTGATTCTCTTTCGGAGACATAGCAATCTATAGGTTTTAAGATACTTACTAGTCAGGTACATTCTTAGGCGTTTAATATGCGGTGTTGAGTCCATTTCGTTGAGCAAGGAGTAGCTCTTGTCTATTCCATATTTGACTTAAGGAACTTTATCTGTGCTCATTTCAACCTCTGGTTTTATGCAGCACCCCAACTCACCTTTCCCCTTAAGCAAGCATAAGTTGGTTTTCTAAATTTGAGACCCTGTTCTGTTTTGTAATTCAGTTCCTGTGTAGCCAAGTTTACATTCCGTGTATTACTGATATCTTATGATGTTTCTTTTTCTGTGTGACTTACTTCAGTTAGAATCATCATACCTGAATCCACTCATTGTGCTGCTAAGTGCCTGATGACACAGATTTCATTGCTGAGTGATATTGCTTTGTAAGTAAATACCACAACTTCTTTATCCATTTTTCACTTTCTGCGATGTTGAACTTGTACTGTAAACGAGGTTCTTGTAAACAGAGCCGTTCCAAACTTTGGGGTGGCTGTGTCTTTTTGATTTTAATTTCCCTAAGCTATAGGACCATAAGTGGAAGTGCCCTAGGTTCTGTTGCTTTGTTTTTTAGATGTTTCAGGAAACACCATACACTTCTCCTGAGTGGTTGTTGGCAATTTACATCCCGCCCATCAGCATAACAAGGCTCCCAGTTCTCCATGGCCTGTCCTGCCTTTCTGGATTTTACACTTTTTTCAGATGGCCCTTTTGACCGGGGGGAAGTGAGACTTCATTGTAGTGCAGATTTCCTTTGCAAGCTTGCTTGGTTGGCCAAAAAGGGCGTATGCGTTTTTTCCTGAATATATTCAGGAAAAAACGCATATGCCCTTTTTGGCCAAGTGCATCATTGTGGACGTTCTGACTCTTTTCCTATGCTTTCAATGCAATTCCAGTCTACCTCCTGAAATCGGTTTCCTGCAATTCTGCCCCGCTTTCAAGTCCTCTTGGCAGCGTACTTCAGTCTATTTTTGGACGATAGCTGTCATTTATAACTCTGCAGGTTTGTGAATTACAGTGCCCCTGAGCTCCTTTCTTCAACTCGGTTTCTTTTGAGCTGGCCGCAACACCGCAGGATGGCTTCAGGCCCTAATCTGGTTCCGGTACTGCACGCTGAGCCTTTGGTTATTTCCTCTTCCTGGTGGGAAATGAGAGTTAAATTTGCCCGTCCAGACACCTCCAGCTAGCCTCTCATTGGTTCTCGCTATTCCTGTTCATCTTCCGCAGAAATTGCAAACTGGGCCAAACAGGAGGTTAAAGGCGCTGACTCTCCAAGTGGGGAGAGTGTTAGTAAAGCGTCTGGAATGTTGCACCCGAGTACCAGGGGAGGAAAACTGAGACATATTTGAACACGTCTCCCGTTCACATGGTTGATCATACTTGGGTTCCACATGCATGTTTTAGCTGAAGGAAGAATACCTTAAACCTGGAGAGTTGAGACCCGTGTAATGGGTACCATGCAATATGACTTCAAAGGGTCTTCATTTCCTCACCGAACCTCTCCAATCCTATCACTGCTGCGTTTATGCCCCTGTACACATGCTTGATTCTCTTTTGGAGACATAGCAATCCATAGGTTTTACGATACTTACTAGTCAGGTACATTCTTAGGCGTTTAATATGCGGTGTTGAGTCCATTTCGTTGAGCAAGGAGTAGCTCTTGTCTATTCCATATTTGACTTAAGGAACTTTATCTGTGCTCATTTCAATCTCTGGTTTTATGCAGCACCCCAACTCACCTTTACCCTTAAGCAAGCATAAGTTGGTTTTCTAAATTTGAGACCCTGTTCTGTTCTGTAATTCAGTTCCTGTGTAGCCAAGTTTACATTCCGTGTATTACTGATATCTTATGATGTTTCTTTTTCTGTGTGACTTACTTCAGTTAGAATCATCATACCTGAATCCACTCATTGTGCTGCTAAGGGCCTGATGACACAGATTTCATTGCTGAGTGATATTGCTTTGTAAGTAAATACCACAACTTCTTTATCCATTTTTCACTTTCTGCGATGTTGAACTTGTACTGTAAACGAGGTTCTTGTAAACAGAGCCGTTCCAAACTTTGGGGTGGCTGTGTCTTTTTGATTTTAATTTCCCTAAGCTATAGGACCATAAGTGGAAGTGCCCTAGGTTCTGTTGCTTTGTTTTTCAGATGTTTCAGGAAACACCATACACTTCTCCCGAGTGGTTGTTGGCAATTTACATCCCACCCATCAGCATAACAAGGCTCCCAGTTCTCCATGGCCTGTCCTGCCTTTCTGGATTTTACACTTTTTTCAGATGGCCCTTCTGACCGGGGGGAAGTGAGACTTCATTGTAGTGCAGATTTCCTTTGCAAGCTTGCTTGGTTGGCCAAAAAGGGCGTATGCGTTTTTTCCTGAATATATTCAGGAAAAAACGCATACGCCCTTTTTGGCCAAGTGCATCATTGTGGACGTTCTGCCTCTTTTCCTATGCTTTCAATGCAATTCCAGTCTACCTCCTGAAATCGGTTTCCTGCAATTCTGCCCCGCTTTCAAGTCCTCTTGGCAGCGTACTTCAGTCTATTTTTGGACGATAGCTGTCATTTATAACTCTGCAGGTTTGTGAATTACAGTGCCCCTGAGCTCCTTTCTTCAACTCGGTTTCTTTTGAGCTGGCCGCAACACCGCAGGATGGCTTCAGGCCCTAATCTGGTTCCGGTACGGCACGCTGAGCCTTTGGTTATTTCCTCTTCCTGGTGGGAAATGAGAGTTAAATTTGCCCGTCCAGACACCTCCAGCTAGCCTCTCATTGGTTCTCGCTATTCCTGTTCATCTTCCGCAGAAATTGCAAACTGGGCCAAACAAGAGGTTAAAGGCGCTGACTCTCCAAGTGGGGAGAGTGTTAGTAAAGCGTCTGGAATGTTGCACCCGAGTACCAGGGGAGGAAAACTGAGACATATTTGAACACGTCTCCCGTTCACATGGTTGATCATACTTGGGTTCCACATGCATGTTTTAGCTGAAGGAAGAATACCTTAAACCTGGAGAGTTGAGACCCGTGTAATGGGTACCATGCAATATGACTTCAAAGGGTCTTCATTTGCTCACCGAACCTCTCCAATCCTATCACTGCTGCGTTTATGCCCCTGTACACATGCTTGATTCTCTTTTGGAGACATAGCAATCCATAGGTTTTACGATACTTACTAATCAGGTACATTCTTAGGCGTTTAATATGCGGTGTTGAGTCCATTTCGTTGAGCAAGGAGTAGCTCTTGTCTATTCCATATTTGACTTAAGGAACTTTATCTGTGCTCATTTCAATCTCTGGTTTTATGCAGCACCCCAACTCACCTTTACCCTTAAGCAAGCATAAGTTGGTTTTCTAAATTTGAGACCCTGTTCTGTTCTGTAATTCAGTTCCTGTGTAGCCAAGTTTACATTCCGTGTATTACTGATATCTTATGATGTTTCTTTTTCTGTGTGACTTACTTCAGTTAGAATCATCATACCTGAATCCACTCATTGTGCTGCTAAGGGCCTGATGACACAGATTTCATTGCTGAGTGATATTGCTTTGTAAGTAAATACCACAACTTCTTTATCCATTTTTCACTTTCTGCGATGTTGAACTTGTACTGTAAACGAGGTTCTTGTAAACAGAGCCATTCCAAACTTTGGGGTGGCTGTGTCTTTTTGATTTTAATTTCCCTAAGCTATAGGACCATAAGTGGATGTGCCCTAGGTTCTGTTGCTTTGTTTTTTAGATGTTTCAGGAAACACCATACACTTCTCCTGAGTGGTTGTTGGCAATTTACATCCCGCCCATCAGCATAACAAGGCTCCCAGTTCTCCATGGCCTGTCCTGCCTTTCTGGATTTTACACTTTTTTCAGATGGCCCTTTTGACCGGGGGGAAGTGAGACTTCATTGTAGTGCAGATTTCCTTTGCAAGCTTGCTTGGTTGGCCAAAAAGGGCGTATGCGTTTTTTCCTGAATATATTCAGGAAAAAACGCATACGCCCTTTTTGGCCAAGTGCATCATTGTGGACGTTCTGCCTCTTTTCCTATGCTTTCAATGCAATTCCAGTCTACCTCCTGAAATCGGTTTCCTGCAATTCTGCCCCGCTTTCAAGTCCTCTTGGCAGCCTTACTTCAGTCTATTTTTGGACGATAGCTGTCATTTATAACTCTGCACGTTTGTGAATTACAGTGCCCCTGAGCTCCTTTCTTCAACTCGGTTTCTTTTGAGCTGGCCGCAACACCGCAGGATGGCTTCAGGCCCTAATCTGGTTCCGGTACGGCACGCTGAGCCTTTGGTTATTTCCTCTTCCTGGTGGGAAATGAGAGTTAAATTTGCCCGTCCAGACACCTCCAGCTAGCCTCTCATTGGTTCTCGCTATTCCTGTTCATCTTCCGCAGAAATTGCAAACTGTGCCAAACAGGAGGTTAAAGGCGCTGACTCTCCAAGTGGGGAGAGTGTTAGTAAAGCGTCTGGAATGTTGCACCCGAGTACCAGGGGAGGAAAACTGAGACATATTTGAACACGTCTCCCGATCACATGGTTGATCATACTCTGGGTTCCACATGCATGTTTTAGCTGAAGGAAGAATACCTTAAACCTGGGTAGTTGAAACCCGTGGAATGGGTACCATGCAATATGACTTCAAAGGGTCTTCATTTGCTCACCGAACCTCTCCAATCCTATCACTGCTGCGTTTATGCCCCTGTACACATGCTTGATTCTCTTTCGGAGACATAGCAATCTATAGGTTTTAAGATACTTACTAGTCAGGTACATTCTTAGGCGTTTAATATGCGGTGTTGAGTCCATTTCGTTGAGCAAGGAGTAGCTCTTGTCTATTCCATATTTGACTTAAGGAACTTTATCTGTGCTCATTTCAACCTCTGGTTTTATGCAGCACCCCAACTCACCTTTCCCCTTAAGCAAGCATAAGTTGGTTTTCTAAATTTGAGACCCTGTTCTGTTCTGTAATTCAGTTCCTGTGTAGCCAAGTTTACATTCCGTGTATTACTGATATCTTATGATGTTTCTTTTTCTGTGTGACTTACTTCAGTTAGAATCATCATACCTGAATCCACTCATTGTGCTGCTAAGGGCCTGATGACACAGATTTCATTGCTGAGTGATATTGCTTTGTAAGTAAATACCACAACTTCTTTATCCATTTTTCACTTTCTGTGATGTTGAACTTGTACTGTAAACGAGGTTCTTGTAAACAGAGCCGTTCCAAACTTTGGGGTGGCTGTGTCTTTTTGATTTTAATTTCCCTAAGCTATAGGACCATAAGTGGAAGTGCCCTAGGTTCTGTTGCTTTGTTTTTTAGATGTTTCAGGAAACACCATACACTTCTCCCGAGTGGTTGTTGGCAATTTACATCCCGCCCATCAGCATAACAAAGCTCCCAGTTCTCCATGGCCTGTCCTGCCTTTCTGGATTTTACACTTTTTTCAGATGGCCCTTTTGACCGGGGGGAAGTGAGACTTCATTGTAGTGCAGATTTCCTTTGCAAGCTTGCTTGGTTGGCCAAAAGGGGCGTATGCGTTTTTTCCTGAATATATTCAGGGAAAAACGCATACGCCCTTTTTGGCCAAGTGCATCATTGTGGACGTTCTGCCTCTTTTCCTATGCTTTCAATGCAATTCCAGTCTACCTCCTGAAATCGGTTTCCTGCAATTCTGTCCCGCTTTCAAGTCCTCTTGGAAGCCTTACTTCAGTCTATTTTTGGACGATAGCTGTCATTTATAACTCTGCAGGTTTGTGAATTACAGTGCCCCTGAACTCCTTTCTTCAACTCACTTTCTTTTGAGCTGGCCACAACACCGCAGGATGGCTTCAGGCCCTAATCTGGTTCCGGTATGGCACGCTGAGCCTTTGGTTATTTCCTCCTCCTGGTGGGAAATGAGAGTTAAATTTGCCCGTCCAGACACCTCCAGCTAGCCTCTCATTGGTTCTCGCTATTCCTGTTCATCTTCCGCAGAAATTGCAAACTGGGCCAAACAGGAGGTTAAAGGCGCTGACTCTCCAAGTGGGGAGAGTGTTAGTAAAGCGTCTGGAATGTTGCACCCGAGTACCAGGGGAGGAAAACTGAGACATATTTGAACACGTCTCCCGTTCACATGGTTGATCATACTTGGGTTCCACATGCATGTTTTAGCTGAAGGAAGAATACCTTAAACCTGGAGAGTTGAGACCCGTGTAATGGGTACCATGCAATATGACTTCAAAGGGTCTTCATTTGCTCACCGAACCTCTCCAATCCTATCACTGCTGCGTTTATGCCCCTGTACACATGCTTGATTCTCTTTTGGAGACATACCAATCCATACGTTTTACGATACTTACTAGTCAGGTACATTCTTAGGCGTTTAATATGCGGTGTTGAGTCCATTTCGTTGAGCAAGGAGTAGCTCTTGTCTATTCCATATTTGGCTTAAGGAACTTTATCTGTGCTCATTTCAATCTCTGGTTTTATGCAGCACCCCAACTCAACTTTACCCTTAAGCAAGCATAAGTTGGTTTTCTAAATTTGAGACCCTGTTCTGTTCTGTAATTCAGTTCCTGTGTAGCCAAGTTTACATTCCGTGTATTACTGATATCTTATGATGTTTCTTTTTCTGTGTGACTTATTTCAGTTAGAATCATCATACCTGAATCCACTCATTGTGATGCTAAGGGCCTGATGACATAGATTTCATTGCTGAGTGATATTGCTTTGTAGGTAAATACCACAACTTCTTTATCCATTTTTCACTTTCTGCGATGTTGAACTTGTACTGTAAACGAGGTTCTTGTAAACAGAGGCGTCCCAAACTTTGGGGTGGCTGTGTCTTTTTGATTTTAATTTCCCTAAGCTATAGGACCATAAGTGGCAGTGCCCTAGGCTCTGTTGCTTTGTTTTTTAGATGTTTCAGGAAACACCATACACTTCTCCCGAGTGGTTGTTGGCAATTTACATCCCGCCCATCAGCATAACAAGGCTCCCAGTTCTCCATGGCCTGTCCTGCCTTTCTGGATTTTACACTATTTTCAGATGGTCCTTTTGACCGGGGGGAAGTGAGACTTCATTGTAGTGCAGATTTCCTTTGCAAGCTTGCTTGGTTGGCCAAAAAGGGCGTATGCGTTTTTTCCTGAATATATTCAGGAAAAAACGCATACGCCCTTTTTGGCCAAGTGCATCATTGTGGACGTTCTGCCTCTTTTCCTATGCTTTCAGTGCAATTCCAGTCTACCTCCTGAAATCGGTTTCCTGCAATTCTGCCCCGCTTTCAAGTCCTCTTGGCAGCCTTACTTCAGTCTATTTTTGGACGATAGCTGTCATTTATAACTCTGCAGGTTTGTGAATTACAGTGCCCCTGAGCTCCTTTCTTCAACTCGCTTTCTTGTGACCTGGCCGCAACACCGCAGGATGGCTTCAGGCCCTAATCTGGATCCGGCCCGGCATGCTGAGTCTTTGGTTAATTCCTCTTCCTGGTGGGAAATGAGAGTTAAATTTGCCCGTCCAGACTCCTCCAGCTAGCCTCTCATTGGTTCTCGCTATTCCTGTTCATCTTCCGCAGAAATTGCAAACTGGGCCAAACAGGAGGTTAAAGGGACTGACTCTCCAAGTCGGGAGAGTGTTAGTAAAGCGTCTGGAATGTTGCACCCGAGTACCAGGGGAGGAAAACTGAGACATATTTGAACACGTCTCCCGATCACATGGTTGATCATACTCTAGGTTCCACATGCATGTTTTAGCTGAAGGAAGAATACCTTAAACCTGGGTAGTTGAAACCCGTGGAATGGGTACCATGCAATATGACTTCAAAGGGTCTTCATTTGCTCACCGAACCTCTCCAATCCTATCACTGCTGCGTTTATGCCCCTGTACACATGCTTGATTCTCTTTTGGAGACATAGCAAACCATAGGTTTTAAGATACTTACTAGTCAGGTACATTCTTAGGCGTTTAATATGCGGTGTTGAGTCCATTTCGTTGAGCAAGGAGTAGCTCTTGTCTATTCCATATTTGGCTTAAGGAACTTTATCTGTGCTCATTTCAATCTCTGGTTTTATGCAGCCCCCCAACTCACCTTTACCCTTAAGCAAGCATAAGTTGGTTTTCTAAATTTGAGACCCTGTTCTGTTCTGTAATTCAGTTCCTGTGTAGCCAAGTTTACATTCCGTGTATTACTGATATCTTATGATGTTTCTTTTTCTGTGTGACTTATTTCAGTTAGAATCATCATACCTGAATCCACTCATTGTGATGCTAAGGGCCTGATGACATAGATTTCATTGCTGAGTGATATTGCTTTGTAGGTAAATACCACAACTTCTTTATCCATTTTTCACTTTCTGCGATGTTGAACTTGTACTGTAAACGAGGTTCTTGTAAACAGAGCTGTTCCAAACATTGGGGTGGCTGTGTCTTTTTGATTTTAATTTCCCTAAGCTATAGGACCATAAGTGGAAGTGCCCTAGGCTCTGTTGCTTTGTTTTTTAGATGTTTCAGGAAACACCATACACTTCTCCCAAGTGTCTGTGGCAATTTACATCCCGCCCATCAGCATAACAAGGCTCCCAGTTCTCAATGGCCTGTTGCCTTTCTGGATTTTACACTTTTTTCAGATGGCCCTTTTGACCGGGGGGAAGTGAGACTTCATTGTAGTGCAGATTTCCTTTGCAAGCTTGCTTGGTTGGCCAAAAAGGGCGTATGCGTTTTTTCCTGAATATATTCAGGAAAAAACGCATACGCCCTTTTTGGCCAAGTGCATCATTGTGGACGTTCTGCCTCTTTTCCTATGCTTTCAATGCAATTCCAGTCTACCTCCTGAAATCGGTTTCCTGCAATTCTGCCCCGCTTTCAAGTCCTCTTGGCAGCCTTACTTCAGTCTATTTTTGGACGATAGCTGTCATTTATAAGTCTGCAGGTTTGTGAATTACAGTGCCCCTGAGCTCCTTTCTTCAACTTGCTTTCTTGTGACCTGGCCGCAACACCGCAGGATGGCTTCAGGCCCTAATCTGGTTCCGGCACGGCACGCTGAGCCTTTGGTTATTTCCTCTTCCTGGTGGGAAATGAGAGTTAAATTTGCCCGTCCAGACACCTCCAGCTAGTCTCTCATTGGTTCTCGCTATTCCTGTTCATCTTCCGCAGAAATTGCAAACTGGGCCAAACAGGAGGTTAAAGGCGCTGACTCTCCAAGTGGGGAGAGTGTTAGTAAAGCGTCTGGAATGTTGCACCCGAGTACCAGGGGAGGAAAACTGAGACATATTTGAACACGTCTCCCGTTCACATGGTTGATCATACTTGGGTTCCACATGCATGTTTTAGCTGAAGGAAGAATACCTTAAACCTGGAGAGTTGAGACCCGTGTAATGGGTACCATGCAATATGACTTCAAAGGGTCTTCATTTGCTCACCGAACCTCTCCAATCCTATCACTGCTGCGTTTATGCCCCTGTACACATGCTTGATTCTCTTTTGGAGACATAGCAATCCATAGGTTTTACGATACTTACTAGTCAGGTACATTCTTAGGCGTTTAATATGCGGTGTTGAGTCCATTTCGTTGAGCAAGGAGTAGCTCTTGTCTATTCCATATTTGACTTAAGGAACTTTATCTGTGCTCATTTCAATCTCTGGTTTTATGCAGCACCCCAACTCACCTTTACCCTTAAGCAAGAATAAGTTGGTTTTCTAAATTTGAGACCCTGTTCTGTTCTGTAATTCAGTTCCTGTGTAGCCAAGTTTACATTCCGTGTATTACTGATATCTTATGATGTTTCTTTTTCTGTGTGACTTATTTCAGTTAGAATCATCATACCTGAATCCACTCATTGTGATGCTAAGGGCCTGATGACATAGATTTCATTGCTGAGTGATATTGCTTTGTAAGTAAATACCACAACTTCTTTATCCATTTTTCACTTTCTGCGATGTTGAACTTGTACTGTAAACGAGGTTCTTGTAAACAGAGGCGTCCCAAACTTTGGGGTGGCTGTGTCTTTTTGATTTTAATTTCCCTAAGCTATAGAACCATAAGTGGCAGTGCCCTAGGCTCTGTTGCTTTGTTTTTTAGATGTTTCAGGAAACACCATACACTTCTCCCGAGTGTCTGTTGGCAATTTACATACCGCCCATCAGCATAACAAGGCTCCCTGTTCTCCATGGCCTGTCCTGCCTTTCTGGATTTTACACTTTTTTCAGATGGCCCTTTTGACCGGGGGGAAGTGAGACTTCATTGTAGTGCAGATTTCCTTTGCAAGCTTGCTTGGTTGGCCAAAAAGGGCGTATGCGTTTTTTCCTGAATATATTCAGGAAAAAACGCATACGCCCTTTTTGGCCAAGTGCATCATTGTGGACGTTCTGCCTCTTTTCCTATGCTTTCAATGCAATTCCAGTCTACCTCCTGAAATCGGTTTCCTGCAATTCTGCCCCGCATTCAAGTCCCCTTGGCAGCGTACTTCAGTCTATTTTTGGACGATAGCTGTCATTTATAACTCTGCAGGTTTGTGAATTACAGTGCCCCTGAGCTCCTTTCTTCAACTCGCTTTCTTGTGACCTGGCCGCAACACCGCAGGATGGCTTCAGGCCCTAATCTGGTTCCGGCACGGCACGCGGAGCCTTTGGTTATTTCCTCTTCCTGTTGGGAAATAAGAGTTAAATTTGCCCGTCCAGACACCTCCATCTAGCCTCTCATTGGTTCTCGCTATTCCTGTTCATCTTCCGCAGAAATTGCAAACTGTGCCAAACAGGAGGTTAAAGGCGCTGACTCTCCAAGTGGGGAGAGTGTTAGTAAAGGGTCTGGAATGTTGCACCCGAGTACCAGGGGACGAAAACTGAGACATATTTGAACACGTCTCCCGATCACATGGTTGATCATACTCTGGGTTCCACATGCATGTTTTAGCTGAAGGAAGAATACCTAAAACCTCTGTAATTGAAACCCGTGGAATGGGTACCATGCAATATGACTTCAAAGGGTCTTCATTTGCTCACCGAACCTCTCCAATCCTATCACTGCTGCGTTTATGCCCCTGTACACATGCTTGATTCTCTTTCGGAGACATAGCAATCCAAAGGTTTTAAGATACTTACTAGTCAGGTACATTCTTAGGCATTTAATATGCGGTGTTGAGTCCATTTCGTTGAGCAAGGAGTAGTTCTTGTCTATTCCATATTTGGCTTAAGGAACTTTATCTGTGCTCATTTCAATCTCTGATTTTATGCAGCAACCCAACTCACCTTTCCCCTTAAGCAAGCATAAGTTGGTTTTCTAAATTTGAGAACCTGTTCTGTTTTGGAATTCAGTTCCTGTGTAGCCAAGTTTACATTCCGTGTATTAGTGATATCTTATGATGTTTCTTTTTCTGTGTGACTTATTTCAGTTAGAATCATCGTACCTGAATCTACTCATTATGCTGCTATGGGCCTGATGACATAGATTTCATTGCTGAGTGATACTGCATTGTACGTAAGTACCACAAGTTCTTTATCCATTTTTCACTTTCTGCGATGTTGAACTTGTACTGTAAACGAGTTTCTTGTAAACAGAGCCGTTCCAAACTTTGGGGTGGCTGTGTCTTTTTGATTTTAATTTCCCTAAGCTATAGGACCATAAGTGGAAGTGCCCTAGGCTCTGTTGCTTTGTTTTTTAGATGTTTCAGGAAACACCATACACTTCTCCCAAGTGTCTGTTGGCAATTTACATCCCACCCATCAGCATAACAAGGCTCCCAGTTCTCAATGGCCTGTTGCCTTTCTGGATTTTACACTTTTTTCAGATGGCCCTTTTGACCGGGGGGAAGTGAGACTTCATTGTAGTGCAGATTTCCTTTGCAAGCTTGCTTGGTTGGCCAAAAAGGGCGTATGCGTTTTTTCCTGAATATATTCAGGAAAAAACGCATACGCCCTTTTTGGCCAAGTGCATCATTGTGGACGTTCTGCCTCTTTTCCTATGCTTTCAATGCAATTCCAGTCTACCTCCTGAAATCGGTTTCCTGCAATTCTGCCCCGCTTTCAAGTCCTCTTGGCAGCCTTACTTCAGTCTATTTTTGGACGATAGCTGTCATTTATAACTCTGCAGGTTTGTGAATTACAGTGCCCCTGAGCTCCTTTTTTCAACTCGCTTTCTTGTGACCTGGCCGCAACACCGCAGGATGGCTTCAGGCCCTAATCTGGTTCCGGCACGGCACACTGAGCCTTTGGTTAATTCCTCTTCCTGTTGGGAAATGAGAGATAAATTTGCCCGTCCAGACACCTCCAGCTAGTCTCTCATTGGTTCTCGCTATTCCTGTTCATCTTCCGCAGAAATTGCAAACTGGGCCAAACAGGAGGTTAAAGGGACTGACTCTCCAGGTCGGGAGAGTGTTAGTAAAGCGTCTGGAATGTTGCACCCGAGTACCAGGGTACGAAAACTGAGACATATTTGAACACGTCTCCTGATCACATGGTTGATCATACTCTGGGTTCCACATGCATGTTTTAGCTGAAGGAAGAATACCTAAAACCTGGGTAGTTGAAACCCGTGGAATGGGTACCATGCAATATGACTTCAAAGGGTCTTCATTTGCTCACCGAACCTCTCCAATCCTATCACTGCTGCATTTATGCCCCTGTACACATGCTTGATTCTCTTTCGGAGACATAGCAATCCATAGGTTTTAAGATACTTACTAGTCAGGTACATTCTTAGGCGTTTAATATGCGGTGTTGAGTCCATTTCGTTGAGCAAGGAGTAGCTCTTGTCTATTCCATATTTGGCTTAAGGAACTTTATCTGTGGTCATTTCAATCTCTGGTTTTATGCAGCACCCCAACTCACCTTTACCCTTAAGCAAGCATAAGTTGGTTTTCTAAATTTGAGACCCTGTTCTGTTCTGTAATTCAGTTCCTGTGTAGCCAAGTTTACATTCCGTGTATTACTGATATCTTATGATGTTTCTTTTTCTGTGTGACTTATTTCAGTTAGAATCATCATACCTGAATCCACTCATTGTGCTGCTAAGGGCCTGATGACACAGATTTCATTGCTGAGTGATATTGCTTTGTAAGTGAATACCACAACTTCTTTATCCATTTTTCACTTTCTGCGATGTTGAACTTGTACTGTAAACGAGGTTCTTGTAAACAGAGCCGTTCCAAACTTTGGGGTGGCTGTGTCTTTTTGATTTTAATTTCCCTAAGCTATAGGACCATAAGTGGAAGTGCCCTAGGTTCTGTTGCTTTGTTTTTCAGATGTTTCAGGAAACACCATACACTTCTCCCGAGTGGTTGTTGGCAATTTACATCCCGCCCATCAGCATAACAAGGCTCCCAGTTCTCCATGGCCTGTCCTGCCTTTCTGGATTTTACACTTTTTTCAGATGGCCCTTCTGACCGGGGGGAAGTGAGACTTCATTGTAGTGCAGATTTCCTTTGCAAGCTTGCTTGGTTGGCCAAAAAGGGCGTATGCGTTTTTTCCTGAATATATTCAGGAAAAAACGCATACGCCCTTTTTGGCCAAGTGCATCATTGTGGACGTTCTGCCTCTTTTCCTATGCTTTCAATGCAATTCCAGTCTACCTCCTGAAATCGGTTTCCTGCAATTCTGCCCCGCTTTCAAGTCCTCTTGGCAGCCTTACTTCAGTCTATTTTTGGACGATAGCTGTCATTTATAAGTCTGCAGGTTTGTGAATTACAGTGCCCCTGAGCTCCTTTCTTCAACTTGCTTTCTTGTGACCTGGCCGCAACACCGCAGGATGGCTTCAGGCCCTAATCTGGTTGCGGCACGGCACGCTGAGCCTTTGGTTATTTCCTCTTCCTGGTGGGAAATGAGAGTTAAATTTGCCCGTCCAGACACCTCCAGCTAGCCTCTCATTGGTTCTCGCTATTCCTGTTCATCTTCCGCAGAAATTGCAAACTGGGCCAAAAAGGAGGTTAAAGGCGCTGACTCTCCAAGTGGGGAGAGTGTTAGTAAAGCGTCTGGAATGTTTCACCCGAGTACCAGGGGAGGAAAACTGAGACATATTTGAACACGTCTCCCGTTCACATGGTTGATCATACTTGGGTTCCACATGCATGTTTTAGCTGAAGGAAGAATACCTTAAACCTGGAGAGTTGAGACCCGTGTAATGGGTACCATGCAATATGACTTCAAAGGGTCTTCATTTGCTCACCGAACCTCTCCAATCCTATCACTGCTGCGTTTATGCCCCTGTACACATGCTTGATTCTCTTTCGGAGACATAGCAATCCATAGGTTTTAAGATACTTACTAGTCAGGTACATTCTTAGGCGTTTAATATGCGGTGTTGAGTCCATTTCGTTGAGCAAGGAGTAGCTCTTGTCTATTCCATATTTGACTTAAGGAACTTTATCTGTGCTCATTTCAATCTCTGGTTTTATGCAGCACCCCAACTCACCTTTCCCCTTAAGCAAGCATAAGTTGTTTTTCTAAATTTGAGACCCTGTTCTGTTCTGTAATTCAGTTCCTGTGTAGCCAAGTTTACATTCCGTGTATTACTGATATCTTATGATGTTTCTTTTTCTGTGTGACTTACTTCAGTTAGAATCATCATACCTGAATCCACTCATTGTGCTGCTAAGGGCCTGATGACACAGATTTCATTGCTGAGTGATATTGCTTTGTAAGTAAATACCACAACTTCTTTATCCATTTTTCACTTTCTGCGATGTTGAACTTGTACTGTAAACGAGGTTCTTGTAAACAGAGCCGTTCCAAACTTTGGGGTGGCTGTGTCTTTTTGATTTTAATTTCCCTAAGCTATAGGACCATAAGTGGAAGTGCCCTAGGTTTTGTTGCTTTGTTTTTTAGATGTTTCAGGAAACACCATACACTTCTCCCGAGTGGTTGTTGGCAATTTACATCCCGCCCATCAGCATAACAAGGCTCCCAGTTCTCCATGGCCTGTCCTGCCTTTCTGGATTTTACACTTTTTTCAGATGGCCCTTTTGACCGGGGGGAAGTGAGACTTCATTGTAGTGCAGATTTCCTTTGCAAGCTTGCTTGGTTGGCCAAAAAGGGCGTATGCGTTTTTTCCTGAATATATTCAGGAAAAAACGCATACGCCCTTTTTGGCCAAGTGCATCATTGTGGACGTTCTGCCTCTTTTCCTATGCTTTCAATGCAATTCCAGTCTACCTCCTGAAATCGGTTTCCTGCAATTCTGCCCCGCTTTCAAGTCCTCTTGGCAGCCTTACTTCAGTCTATTTTTGGACGATAGCTGTCATTTATAACTCTGCAGGTTTGTGAATTACAGTGCCCCTGAGCTCCTTTCTTCAACTCGCTTTCTTTTGAGCTGGCCGCAACACCGCAGGATGGCTTCAGGCCCTAATCTGGTTCCGGCACGGCACGCTGAGCCTTTGGTTATTTCCTCTTCCTGTTGTTAAATAAGAGTTAAATTTGCTCGTCCAGACACCTCCATCTAGCCTCTCATTGGTTCTCGCTATTCCTGTTCATCTTCCGCAGAAATTGCAAACTGGGCCAAACAGGAGGTTAAAGGCGCTGACTCTCCAAGTGGGGAGAGTGTTAGTAAAGGGTCTGGAATGTTGCACCCGAGTACCAGGGGAGGAAAACTGAGACATATTTGAACACGTCTCCCGATCACATGGTTGATCATACTCTGGGTTCCACATGCATGTTTTAGCTGAAGGAAGAATACCTAAAACCTGTGTAGCTGAAACCCGTGGAATGGGTACCATGCAATATGACTTCAAAGGGTCTTCATTTGCTCACCGAACCTCTCCAATCCTATCACTGCTGCGTTTATGCCCCTGTACACATGCTTGATTCTCTTTCGGAGACATAGCAATCCAAAGGTTTTAAGATACTTACTAGTCAGGTACATTCTTAGGCATTTAATATGCGGTGTTGAGTCCATTTCGTTGAGCAAGGAGTAGCTCTTGTCTATTCCATATTTGGCTTAAGGAACTTTATCTGTGCTCATTTCAATCTCTGATTTTATGCAGCAACCCAACTCACCTTTCCCTTAAGCAAGCATAAGTTGGTTTTCTAAATTTGAAAACCTGTTCTGTTTTGGAATTCAGTTCCTGTGTAGCCAAGTTTACATTCCGTGTATTAGTGATATCTTATGATGTTTCTTTTTCTGTGTGACTTATTTCAGTTAGAATCATCGTACCTGAATCTACTCATTATGCTGCTACGGGCCTGATGACATAGATTTCATTGCTGAGTGATACTGCATTGTACGTAAGTACCACAAGTTCTTTATCCATTTTTTACTTTCTGTGATGTTGAACTTGTACTGTAAACGAGGTTCTTGTAAACAGAGCCGTTCCAAACTTTGGGGTGGCTGTGTCTTTTTGATTTTAATTTCTCTAAGCTATAGGACCATAAGTGGAAGTGCCCTAGGCTCTGTTGCTTTGTTTTTTAGATGTTTCAGGAAACACCAGACACTTCTCCCAAGTGTCTGTTGGCAATTTACATCCCACCCATCAGCATAACAAGGCTCCCAGTTCTCAATGGCCTGTTGCCTTTCTGGATTTTACACTTTTTTCAGATGGCCCTTTTGACCGGGGGGAAGTGAGACTTCATTGTAGTGCAGATTTCCTTTGCAAGCTTGCTTGGTTGGCCAAAAAGGGCGTATGCGTTTTTTCCTGAATATATTCAGGAAAAAACGCATACGCCCTTTTTGGCCAAGTGCATCATTGTGGACGTTCTGCCTCTTTTCCTATGCTTTCAATGCAATTCCAGTCTACCTCCTGAAATCGGTTTCCTGCAATTCTGCCCCGCTTTCAAGTCCTCTTGGCAGCCTTACTTCAGTCTATTTTTGGACGATAGCTGTCATTTATAACTCTGCAGGTTTGTGAATTACAGTGCCCCTGAGCTCCTTTCTTCAACTCGCTTTCTTTTGAGCTGGCCGCAACACTGCAGGATGGCTTCAGGCCCTAATCTGGTTCCGGTGTGGCACGCTGAGCCTTTGGTTAATTCCTCTTCCTGGTGGGAAATGAGAGTTAAATTTGCCCGTCCAGACACCTCCAGCTAGCCTCTCATTGGCTCTCGCTATTCCTGTTCATCTTCCGCAGAAATTGCAAACTGGGCCAAACAGGAGGTTAAAGGCGCTGACTCTCCAAGTGGGGAGAGTGTTAGTAAAGCGTCTGGAATGTTGCACCCAAGTACCAGGGGAGGAAAACTGAGACATATTTGAACACGTCTCCCGTTCACATGGTTGATCATACTTGGGTTCCACGTGCATGTTTTAGCTGAAGGAAGAATACCTAAAACCTGGGTAGTTGAAACCCGTGGAATGGGTACCATGCAATATGACTTCAAAGGGTCTTCATTTGCTCACCGAACCTCTCCAATCCTATCACTGCTGCGTTTATGCCCCTGTACACATGCTTGATTCTCTTTCGGAGACATAGCAATCCATAGGTTTTAAGATACTTACTAGTCAGGTACATTCTTAGGCGTTTAATATGGGGTGTTGAGTCCATTTCGTTGAGCAAGGAGTAGCTCTTGTCTATTCCATATTTGGCTTAAGGAACTTTATCTGTGCTCATTTCAATCTCTGGTTTTATGCAGCACCCCAACTCACCTTTCCCCTTAAGCAAGCATAAGTTGGTTTTCTAAATTTGAGACCCTGTTCTGTTTTGGAATTCAGTTCCTGTGTAGCCAAGTTTACATTCCGTGTATTAGTGATATCTTATGATGTTTCTTTTTCTGTGTGACTTATTTCAGTTAGAATCATCGTACCTGAATCTACTCATTATGCTGCTACGGGCCTGATGACATAGATTTCATTGCTGAGTGATACTGCATTGTACGTAAGTACCACAAGTTCTTTATCCATTTTTCACTTTCTGCGATGTTGAACTTGTACTGTAAACGAGGTTCTTTTAAACAGAGCCGTTCCAAACTTTGGGGTGGCTGTGTCTTTTTGATTTTAATTTCCCTAAGCTATAGGACCATAAGTGGAAGTGCCCTAGGCTCTGTTGCTTTGTTTTTTAGATGTTTCAGGAAACACCATACACTTCTCCCGAGTGGTTGTTGGCAATTTACATCCCGCCCATCAGCATAACAAGGCTGCCAGTTCTCCATGGCCTGTCCTGCCTTTCTGGATTTTACACTTTTTTCAGATGGCCCTTTTGCCCGGGGGGAAGTGAGACTTCATTGTAGTGCAGATTTCCTTTGCAAGCTTGCTTGGTTGGCCAAAAAGGGCGTATGCGTTTTTTCCTGAATATATTCAGGAAAAAACGCATACGCCCTTTTTGTCCAAGTGCATCATTGTGGACGTTCTGCCTCTTTTCCTATGCTTTCAATGCAATTCCAGTCTACCTCCTGAAATTGGTTTCGTGCAATTCTGCCCCGCTTTCAAGTCCTCTTGGCAGCCTTACTTCAGTCTATTTTTGGACGATAGCTGTCATTTATAACTCTGCAGGTTTGTGAATTACAGTGCCCCTGAGCTCCTTTCTTCAACTCGCTTTCTTGTGACCTGGCCGCAACACCGCAGGATGGCTTCAGGCCCTAATCTGGTTCCGGCACGGCATGCTGAGCCTTTGGTTAATTCCTCTTCCTGGTGGGAAATGAGAGTTAAATTTGCCCGTCCAGACACCTCCAGCTAGTCTCTCATTGGTTCTCGCTATTCCTGTTCATCTTCCGCAGAAATTGCAAACTGGGCCAAAGAGGAGGTTAAAGGGACTGACTCTCCAAGTCGGGAGAGTGTTAGTAAAGCGTCTAGAATGTTGGACCCGAGTACCAGGGTACGAAAACTGAGACATATTTGAACACGTCTCCCGATCACATGGTTGATCATACTCTAGGTTCCACATGCATGTTTTAGCTGAAGGAAGAATACCTTAAACCTGGGTAGTTGAAACCCGTGGAATGGGTACCATGCAATATGACTTCAAAGGGTCTTCATTTGCTCACCGAACCTCTCCAATCCTATCACTGCTGCGTTTATGCCCCTGTACACATGCTTGATTCTCTTTTGGAGACATAGCAATCCATAGGTTTTAAGATACTTACTAGTCAGGAACATTCTTAGGCGTTTAATATGGGGTGTTGAGTCCATTTCGTTGAGCAAGGAGTAGCTCTTGTCTATTCCATATTTGGCTTAAGGAACTTTATCTGTGCTCATTTCAATCTCTGGTTTTATGCAGCACCCCAACTCACCTTTACCCTTAAGCAAGCATAAGTTGGTTTTCTAAATTTGAGACCCTGTTCTGTTCTGTAATTCAGTTCCTGTGTAGCCAAGTTTACATTCCGTGTATTAGTGATATCTTATGATGTTTCTTTTTCTGTGTGACTTATTTCAGTTAGAATCATCATACCTGAATCCACTCATTGTGATGCTAAGGGCCTGATGACACAGATTTCATTGCTGAGTGATATTGCTTTGTAAGTGAATACCACAATTTCTTTATCCATTTTTCACTTTCTGCGATGTTGAACTTGTACTGTAAACGAGGTTCTTGTAAACAGAGCTGTTCCAAACTTTGGGGTGGCTGTGTCTTTTTGATTTTAACTTCCCTAAGCTATAGGACCATAAGTGGAAGTGCCCTAGGCTCTGTTGCTTTGTTTTTTAGATGTTTCAGGAAACACCATACACTTCTCCCAAGTGTCTGTTGGCAGTTTACATCCCGCCCATCAGCATAACAAGGCTCCCAGTTCTCAATGGCCTGTTGCCTTTCTGGATTTTACACTTTTTTCAGATGGCCCTTTTGACCGGGGGGAAGTGAGACTTCATTGTAGTGCAGATTTCCTTTGCAAGCTTGCTTGGTTGGCCAAAAAGGGCGTATGCGTTTTTTCCTGAATATATTCAGGAAAAAACGCATACGCCCTTTTTGGCCAAGTGCATCATTGTGGACGTTCTGCCTCTTTTCCTATGCTTTCAATGCAATTCCAGTCTACCTCCTGAAATCGGTTTCCTGCAATTCTGCCCCGCTTTCAAGTCCTCTTGGCAGCCTTACTTCAGTCTATTTTTGGACGATAGCTGTCATTTATAACTCTGCAGGTTTGTGAATTACAGTGCCCCTGAGCTCCTTTGTTCAACTCGCTTTCTTTTGAGCTGGCCGCAACACCGCAGGATGGCTTCAGGCCCTAATCTGGTTCCGGTATGGCACACTGAGCCTTTGGTTATTTCCTCTTCCTGGTGGGAAATGAGAGTTAAATTTGCCCGTCCAGACACCTCCAGCTAGCCTCTCATTGGTTCTCGCTATTCCTGTTCATCTTCCGCAGAAATTGCAAACTGGGCCAAACAGGAGGTTAAAGGGACTGACTCTCCAAGTCGGGAGAGTGTTAGTAAAGCGTCTGGAATGTTGCACCCGAGTACCAGGGGAGGAAAACTGAGACATATTTGAACACGTCTCCCGTTCACATGGTTGATCATACTCTGGGTTCCACATGCATGTTTTAGCTGAAGGAAGAATACCTTAAACCTGGAGAGTTGAAACCCGTGTAATGGGTACCATGCAATATGACTTCAAAGGGTCTTCATTTGCTCACCGAACCTCTCCAATCCTATCACTGCTGCGTTTATTCCCCTGTACACACGCTTGATTCTCTTTTGGAGACATAGCAATCCATAGGTTTTAAGATACTTACTAGTCAGGTACATTCTTAGGGGTTTAATATGGGGTTTTGAGTCCATTTCATTGAGCAAGGAGTAGCTCTTGTCTATTCCATATTTGGCTTAAGGAACTTTATCTGTGCTCATTTCAATCTCTGGTTTTTTGCAGCACCCCAACTCACCTTTCCCCTTAAGCAAGCATAAGTTGGTTTTCTAAATTTGAGACCCTGTTCTGTTCTGTAATTCAGTTCCTGTGTAGCCAAGTTTACATTCCGTGTATTACTGATATCTTATGATGTTTCTTTTTCTGTGTGACTTATTTCAGTTAGAATCATCATACCTGAATCCACTCATTGTGCTGCTAAGGGCCTGATGACATAGATTTCATTGCTGAGTGATACTGCATTGTAGGTAAGTACCACAAGTTCTTTATCCATTTTTCACTTTCTGCGATGTTGAACTTGTACTGTAAACGAGGTTCTTGTAAACAGAGGCGTCCCAAACTTTGGGGTGGCTGTGTCTTTTTGATTTTAATTTCCCTAAGCTATAGGACCATAAGTGGCAGTGCCCTAGGCTCTGTTGCTTTGTTTTTTAGATGTTTCAGGAAACACCATACACTTCTCCCGAGTGTCTGTTGGCAATTTACATCCCGCCCATCAGCATAACAAGGCTCCCAGTTCTCCATGGCCTGTCCTGCCTTTCTGGATTTTACACTTTTTTCAGATGGCCCTTTTGACCGGGGGGAAGTGAGACTTCATTGTAGTGCAGATTTCCTTTGCAAGCTTGCTTGGTTGGCCAAAAAGGGCGTATGCGTTTTTTCCTGAATATATTCAGGAAAAAACGCATACGCCCTTTTTGGCCAAGTGCATCATTGTGGACGTTCTGCCTCTTTTCCTATGCTTTCAATGCAATTCCAGTCTACCTCCTGAAATCGGTTTCCTGCAATTCTGCCCCGCTTTCAAGTCCTCTTGGCAGCCTTACTTCAGTCTATTTTTGGACGATAGCTGTCATTTATAACTCTGCAGGTTTGTGAATTACAGTGCCCCTGAGCTCCTTTCTTCAACTCGCTTTCTTTTGAGCTGGCCGCAACACCGCAGGATGGCTTCAGGCCCTAATCTGGTTCCGGTACGGCACGCTGAGCCTTTGGTTATTTCCTCTTCCTGGTGGGAAATGAGAGTTAAATTTGCCCGTCCAGACACCTCCAGCTAGCCTCTCATTGGTTCTCGCTATTCCTGTTCATCTTCCGCAGAAATTGCAAACTGGGCCAAACAGGAGGTTAAAGGGACTGACTCTCCAAGTGGGGAGAGTGTTAGTAAAGCGTCTGGAATGTTGCACCCGAGTACCAGGGTACGAAAACTGAGACATATTTGAACACGTCTCCCGATCACATGGTTGATCATACTCTAGGTTCCACATGCATGTTTTAGCTGAAGGAAGAATACCTTAAACCTGGGTAGTTGAGACCCGTGTAATGGGTACCATGCAATATGACTTCAAAGGGTCTTCATTTGCTCACCGAACCTCTCCAATCCTATCACTGCTGCGTTTATGCCCCTGTACACATGCTTGATTCTCTTTCGGAGACATAGCAATCCATAGGTTTTAAGATACTTACTAGACAGGTATATTCTTAGGCGTTTAATATGGGGTGTTGAGTCCATTTCGTTGAGCAAGGAGTAGCTCTTGTCTAGTCCATATTTGACTTAAGGAACTTTATCTGTGCTCATTTCAATCTCTGGTTTTATGCAGCACCCCAACTCACCTTTACCCTTAAGCAAGCATAAGTTGGTTTTCTAAATTTGAAACCCTGTTCTGTTTTGGAATGCAGTTCCTGTGTAGCCAAGTTTACATTCCGTGTATTAGTGATATCTTATGATGTTTCTTTTTCTGTGTGACTTATTTCAGTTAGAATCATCGTACCTGAATCCACTCATTATGCTGCTACGGGCCTGATGACATAGATTTCATTGCTGAGTGATACTGCATTGTACGTAAGTACCACAAGTTCTTTATCCATTTTTCACTTTCTGTGATATTGAACTTGTATGGTAAACGAGGTTCTTGTAAACGGAGGCGTCCCAAACTTTGGAGTGGCTGTGTCTTTTTGATTTTAATTTCCCTAAGCTATAGGACCATAAGTGGAAGTGCAATAGGCTCTGTTGCTTTGTTTTTTAGATGTTTCAGGAAACACCATACACTTCTCCCGAGTGGTTGTTGGCAATTTACATCCCGCCCATCAGCATAACAAGGCTCCCAGTTCTCCATGGCCTGTCCTGCCTTTCTGGATTTTACACTTTTTTCAGATGGCCCTTTTGACCGGGGGGAAGTGAGACTTCATTGTAGTGCAGATTTCCTTTGCAAGCTTGCTTGGTTGGCCAAAAAGGGCGTATGCGTTTTTTCCTGAATATATTCAGGAAAAAACGCATACGCACTTTTTGGCCAAGTGCATCATTGTGGACGTTCTGCCTCTTTTCCTATGCTTTCAATGCAATTCCAGTCTACCTCCTGAAATCGGTTTCCTGCAATTCTGCCCCGCTTTCAAGTCCTCTTGGCAGCCTTACTTCAGTCTATTTTTGGACGATAGCTGTCATTTATAACTCTGCAGGTTTGTGAATTACAGTGCCCCTGAGCTCCTTTCTTCAACTCGCTTTCTTTTGAGCTGGCCGCAACACCGCAGGATGGCTTCAGGCCCTAATCTGGTTCCGGTACGGCACGCTGAGCCTTTGGTTATTTCCTCTTCCTGGTGGGAAATGAGAGTTAAATTTGCCCGTCCAGACACCTCCAGCTAGCCTCTCATTGGTTCTCGCTATTGCTGTTCATCTTCCGCAGAAATTGCAAACTGGGCCAAACAGGAGGTTAAAGGCGCTGACTTTCCAAGTGGGGAGAGTGTTAGTAAAGCGTCTGGAATGTTGCACCCGAGTACCAGGGGAGGAAATCTGAGACATATTTGAACACGTCTCCCGTTCACATGGTTGATCATACTTGGGTTCCACATGCATGTTTTAGCTGAAGGAAGAATACCTTAAACCTGGAGAGTTAAGACCCGTGTAATGGGTACCATGCAATATGACTTCAAAGGGTCTTCATTTGCTCACCGAACCTCTCCAATCCTATCACTGCTGCGTTTATGCCCCTGTACACATGCTTGATTCTCTTTTGGAGACATAGCAATCCATAGGTTTTCCGATACTTACTAGTCAGGTACATTCTTAGGCGTTTAATATGCGGTGTTGAGTCCATTTCGTTGAGCAAGGAGTAGCTCTTGTCTATTCCATATTTGACTTAAGGAACTTTATCTGTGCTCATTTCAATCTCTGGTTTTATGCAGCACCCCAACTCACCTTTACCCTTAAGCAAGCATAAGTTGGTTTTCTAAATTTGAGTCCCTGTTCTGTTCTGTAATTCAGTTCCTGTGTAGCCAAGTTTACATTCCGTGTATTACTGATATCTTATGATGTTTCTTTTTCTGTGTGACTTACTTCAGTTAGAATCATCATACCTGAATCCACTCATTGTGCTGCTAAGGGCCTGATGACACAGATTTCATTGCTGAGTGATATTGCTTTGTAAGTAAATACCACAACTTCTTTATCCATTTTTCACTTTCTGCGATGTTGAACTTGTACTGTAAACGAGGTTCTTGTAAACAGAGCCGTTCCAAACTTTGGGGTGGCTGTGTCTTTTTGATTTTAATTTCCCTAAGCTATAGGACCATAAGTGGAAGTGCCCTAGGTTCTGTTGCTTTGTTTTTTAGATGTTTCAGGAAACACCATACACTTCTCCCGAGTGGTTGTTGGCAATTTACATCCCGCCCATCAGCATAACAAGGCTCCCAGTTCTCCATGGCCTGTCCTGCCTTTCTGGATTTTACACTTTTTTCAGATGGCCCTTTTGACCGGGGGGAAGTGAGACTTCATTGTAGTGCAGATTTCCTTTGCAAGCTTGCTTGGTTGGCCAAAAAGGGCGTATGCGTTTTTTCCTGAATATATTCAGGAAAAAACGCATACGCCCTTTTTGGCCAAGTGCATCATTGTGGACGTTCTGCCTCTTTTCCTATGCTTTCAATGCAATTCCAGTCTACCTCCTGAAATCGGTTTCCTGCAATTCTGCCCCGCTTTCAAGTCCTCTTGGCAGCGTACTTCAGTCTATTTTTGGACGATAGCTGTCATTTATAACTCTGCAGGTTTGTGAATTACAGTGCCCCTGAGCTCCTTTCTTCAACTCGCTTTCTTTTGAGCTGGCCACAACACCGCAGGATGGCTTCAGGCCCTAATCTGGTTCCGGCACGGCACGCTGAGCCTTTGGTTATTTCCTCTTCCTGTTGGGAAATAAGAGTTAAATTTGCCCGTCCAGACACCTCCATCTAGCCTCTCATTGGTTCTCGCTATTCCTGTTCATCTTCCGCAGAAATTGCAAACTGTGCCAAACAGGAGGTTAAAGGCGCTGACTCTCCAAGTGGGGAGAGTGTTAGTAAAGCGTCTGGAATGTTGCACCCAAGTACCAGGGGAGGAAAACTGAGACATATTTGAACACGTCTCCCGTTCACATGGTTGATCATACTTGGGTTCCACATGCATGTTTTAGCTGAAGGAAGAATACCTAAAACCTGGGTAGTTGAAACCCGTGGAATGGGTACCATGCAATATGACTTCAAAGGGTCTTCATTTGCTCACCGAACCTCTCCAATCCTATCACTGCTGCGTTTATGCCCCTGTACACATGCTTGATTCTCTTTCGGAGACATAGCAATCCATAGGTTTTAAGATACTTACTAGTCAGGTACATTCTTAGGCGTTTAATATGGGGTGTTGAGTCCATTTCGTTGAGCAAGGAGTAGCTCTTGTCTATTCCATATTTGGCTTAAGGAACTTTATCTGTGCTCATTTCAATCTCTGGTTTTATGCAGCACCCCAACTCACCTTTACCCTTAAGCAAGCATAAGTTGGTTTTGTAAATTTGAGACCCTGTTCTGTTTTGGAATTCAGTTCCTGTGTAGCCAAGTTTACATTCCGTGTATTAGTGATATCTTATGATGTTTCTTTTTCTGTGTGACTTATTTCAGTTAGAATCATCGTACCTGAATCTACTCATTATGCTGCTACGGACCTGATGACATAGATTTCATTGCTGAGTGATACTGCATTGTACGTAAGTACCACAAGTTCTTTATCCATTTTTCACTTTCTGCGATGTTGAACTTGTACTGTAAACGAGGTTCTTGTAAACAGAGCCGTTCCAAACTTTGGGGTGGCTGTGTCTTTTTGATTTTAATTTCCCTAAGCTATAGGACCATAAGTGGAAGTGCCCTAGGCTCTGTTGCTTTGTTTTTTAGATGTTTCAGGAAACACCATACACTTCTCCCGAGTGGTTGTTGGCAATTTACATCCCGCCCATCAGCATAACAAGGCTGCCAGTTCTCCATGGCCTGTCCTGCCTTTCTGGATTTTACACTTTTTTCAGATGGCCCTTTTGACCGGGGGGAAGTGAGACTTCATTGTAGTGCAGATTTCCTTTGCAAGCTTGCTTGGTTGGCCAAAAAGTGCGTATGCGTTTTTTCCTGAATATATTCAGGAAAAAACGCATACGCCCTTTTTGTCCAAGTGCATCATTGTGGACGTTCTGCCTCTTTTCCTATGCTTTCAATGCAATTCCAGTCTACCTCCTGAAATTGGTTTCCTGCAATTCTGCCCCGCTTTCAAGTCCTCTTGGCAGCCTTACTTCAGTCTATTTTTGGACGATAGCTGTCATTTATAACTCTGCAGGTTTGTGAATTACAGTGCCCCTGAGCTCCTTTCTTCAACTCGCTTTCTTGTGACCTGGCCGCAACACCGCAGGATGGCTTCAGGCCCTAATCTGGTTCCGGCACGGCATGCTGAGCCTTTGGTTAATTCCTCTTCCTGGTGGGAAATGAGAGTTAAATTTGCCCGTCCAGACACCTCCAGCTAGTCTCTCATTGGTTCTCGCTATTCCTGTTCATCTTCCGCAGAAATTGCAAACTGGGCCAAAGAGGAGGTTAAAGGGACTGACTCTCCAAGTCGGGAGAGTGTTAGTAAAGCGTCTAGAATGTTGGACCCGAGTACCGGGGTACGAAAACTGAGACATATTTGAACACGTCTCCCGATCACATGGTTGATCATACTCTAGGTTCCACATGCATGTTTTAGCTGAAGGAAGAATACCTTAAACCTGGGTAGTTGAAACCCGTGGAATGGGTACCATGCAATATGACTTCAAAGGGTGTTCATTTGCTCACCGAACCTCTCCAATCCTATCACTGCTGCGTTTATGCCCCTGTACACATGCTTGATTCTCTTTTGGAGACATAGCCATCCATAGGTTTTAAGATACTTACTAGTCAGGAACATTCTTAGGCGTTTAATATGGGGTGTTGAGTCCATTTCGTTGAGCAAGGAGTAGCTCTTGTCTATTCCATATTTGGCTTAAGGAACTTTATCTGTGCTCATTTCAATCTCTGGTTTTATGCAGCACCCCAACTCACCTTTACCCTTAAGCAAGCATAAGTTGGTTTTCTAAATTTGAGACCCTGTTCTGTTCTGTAATTCAGTTCCTGTGTAGCCAAGTTTACATTCCGTGTATTAGTGATATCTTATGATGTTTCTTTTTCTGTGTGACTTATTTCAGTTAGAATCATCATACCTGAATCCACTCATTGTGATGCTAAGGGCCTGATGACATAGATTTCATTGCTGAGTGATATTGCTTTGTAAGTGAATACCACAATTTCTTTATCCATTTTTCACTTTCTGCGATGTTGAACTTGTACTGTAAACGAGGTTCTTGTAAACAGAGCTGTTCCAAACTTTGGGGTGGCTGTGTCTTTTTGATTTTAACTTCCCTAAGCTATAGGACCATAAGTGGAAGTGCCCTAGGCTCTGTTGCTTTGTTTTTTAGATGTTTCAGGAAACACCATACACTTCTCCCAAGTGTCTGTTGGCAGTTTACATCCCACCCATCAGCATAACAAGGCTCCCAGTTCTCAATGGCCTGTTGCCTTTCTGGATTTTACACTTTTTTCAGATGGCCCTTTTGACCGGGGGGAAGTGAGACTTCATTGTAGTGCAGATTTCCTTTGCAAGCTTGCTTGGTTGGCCAAAAAGGGCGTATGCGTTTTTTCCTGAATATATTCAGGAAAAAACACATACGCCCTTTTTGGCCAAGTGCATCATTGTGGACGTTCTGCCTCTTTTCCTATGCTTTCAATGCAATTCCAGTCTACCTCCTGAAATCGGTTTGCTGCAATTCTGCCCCGCTTTCAAGTCCTCTTGGCAGCGTACTTCAGTCTATTTTTGGACGATAGCTGTCATTTATAACTCTGCAGGTTTGTGAATTACAGTGCCCCTGAGCTCCTTTCTTCAACTCGCTTTCTTTTGAGCTGGCCGCAACACCGCAGGATGGCTTCAGGCCCTAATCTGGTTCCGGCACGGCACGCTGAGCCTTTGGTTATTTCCTCTTCCTGTTGGGAAATAAGAGTTAAATTTGCCCGTCCAGACACCTCCATCTAGCCTCTCATTGGTTCTCGCTATTCCTGTTCATCTTCCGCAGAAATTGCAAACTGGGCCAAACAGGAGGTTAAAGGCGCTGACTCTCCAAGTGGGGAGAGTGTTAGTAAAGGGTCTGGAATGTTGCACCCGAGTACCAGGGGAGGAAAACTGAGACATATTTGAACACGTCTCCCGATCACATGGTTGATCATACTCTGGGTTCCACATGCATGTTTTAGCTGAAGGAAGAATACCTAAAACCTGTGTAGTTGAAACCCGTGGAATGGGTACCATGCAATATGAATTCAAAGGGTCTTCATTTGCTCACCGAACCTCTCCAATCCTATCACTGCTGCGTTTATGCCCCTGTACACATGCTTGATTCTCTTTCGGAGACATAGCAATCCAAAGGTTTTAAGATACTTACTAGTCAGGTACATTCTTAGGCATTTAATATGCGGTGTTGAGTCCATTTTGTTGAGCAAGGAGTAGCTCTTGTCTATTCCATATTTGGCTTAAGGAACTTTATCTGTGCTCATTTCAATCTCTGATTTTATGCAGCAACCCAACTCACCTTTCCCCTTAAGCAAGCATAAGTTGGTTTTCTAAATTTGAAAACCTGTTCTATTTTGGAATTCAGTTCCTGTGTAGCCAAGTTTACATTCCGTGTATTAGTGATATCTTATGATGTTTCTTTTTCTGTGTGACTTATTTCAGTTTGAATCATCGTACCTGAATCTACTCATTATGCTGCTACGGGCCTGATGACATAGATTTCATTGCTGAGTGATACTGCATTGTACGTAAGTACCACAAGTTCTTTATCCATTTTTCACTTTCTGTGATGTTGAACTTGTACTGTAAACGAGGTTCTTGTAAACAGAGCCGTTCCAAACTTTGGGGTGGCTGTGTCTTTTTGATTTTAATTTCCCTAAGCTATAGGACCATAAGTGGCAGTGCCCTAGGCTCTGTTGCTTTGTTTTTTAGATGTTTCAGGAAACACCATACACTTCTCCCGAGTGGTTGTTGGCAATTTACATCCCGCCCATCAGCATAACAAGGCTGCCAGTTCTCCATGGCCTGTCCTGCCTTTCTGGATTTTACACTTTTTTCAGATGGCCCTTTTGACCGGGGGGAAGTGAGACTTCATTGTAGTGCAGATTTCCTTTGCAAGCTTGCTTGGTTGGCCAAAAAGGGCGTATGCGTTTTTTCCTGAATATATTCAGGAAAAAACGCATACGCCCTTTTTGTCCAAGTGCATCATTGTGGACGTTCTGCCTCTTTTCCTATGCTTTCAATGCAATTCCAGTCTACCTCCTGAAATTGGTTTCCTGCAATTCTGCCCCGCTTTCAAGTCCTCTTGGCAGCCTTACTTCAGTCTATTTTTGGACGATAGCTGTCATTTATAACTCTGCAGGTTTGTGAATTACAGTGCCCCTGAGCTCCTTTCTTCAACTCGCTTTCTTGTGACCTGGCCGCAACACCGCAGGATGGCTTCAGGCCCTAATCTGGTTCCGGCACGGCATGCTGAGCCTTTGGTTAATTCCTCTTCCTGGTGGGAAATGAGAGTTAAATTTGCCCGTCCAGACACCTCCAGCTAGTCTCTCATTGGTTCTCGCTATTCCTGTTCATCTTCCGCAGAAATTGCAAACTGGGCCAAAGAGGAGGTTAAAGGGACTGACTCTCCAAGTCGGGAGAGTGTTAGTAAAGCGTCTAGAATGTTGGACCCGAGTACCAGGGTACGAAAACTGAGACATATTTGAACACGTCTCCCGATCACATGGTTGATCATACTCTAGGTTCCACATGCATGTTTTAGCTGAAGGAAGAATACCTTAAACCTGGGTAGTTGAAACCCGTGGAATGGGTACCATGCAATATGACTTCAAAGGGTGTTCATTTGCTCACCGAACCTCTCCAATCCTATCACTGCTGCGTTTATGCCCCTGTACACATGCTTGATTCTCTTTTGGAGACATAGCCATCCATAGGTTTTAAGATACTTACTAGTCAGGAACATTCTTAGGCGTTTAATATGGGGTGTTGAGTCCATTTCGTTGAGCAAGGAGTAGCTCTTGTCTATTCCATATTTGGCTTAAGGAACTTTATCTGTGCTCATTTCAATCTCTGGTTTTATGCAGCACCCCAACTCACCTTTACCCTTAAGCAAGCATAAGTTGGTTTTCTAAATTTGAGACCCTGTTCTGTTCTGTAATTCAGTTCCTGTGTAGCCAAGTTTACATTCCGTGTATTAGTGATATCTTATGATGTTTCTTTTTCTGTGTGACTTATTTCAGTTAGAATCATCATACCTGAATCCACTCATTGTGATGCTAAGGGCCTGATGACATAGATTTCATTGCTGAGTGATATTGCTTTGTAAGTGAATACCACAATTTCTTTATCCATTTTTCACTTTCTGCGATGTTGAACTTGTACTGTAAACGAGGTTCTTGTAAACAGAGCTGTTCCAAACTTTGGGGTGGCTGTGTCTTTTTGATTTTAACTTCCCTAAGCTATAGGACCATAAGTGGAAGTGCCCTAGGCTCTGTTGCTTTGTTTTTTAGATGTTTCAGGAAACACCATACACTTCTCCCAAGTGTCTGTTGGCAGTTTACATCCCACCCATCAGCATAACAAGGCTCCCAGTTCTCAATGGCCTGTTGCCTTTCTGGATTTTACACTTTTTTCAGATGGCCCTTTTGACCGGGGGGAAGTGAGACTTCATTGTAGTGCAGATTTCCTTTGCAAGCTTGCTTGGTTGGCCAAAAAGGGCGTATGCGTTTTTTCCTGAATATATTCAGGAAAAAACGCATACGCCCTTTTTGGCCAAGTGCATCATTGTGGACGTTCTGCCTCTTTTCCTATGCTTTCAATGCAATTCCAGTCTACCTCCTGAAATCGGTTTCCTGCAATTCTGCCCCGCTTTCAAGTCCTCTTGGCAGCGTACTTCAGTCTATTTTTGGACGATAGCTGTCATTTATAACTCTGCAGGTTTGTGAATTACAGTGCCCCTGAGCTCCTTTCTTCAACTCGCTTTCTTTTGAGCTGGCCGCAACACCGCAGGATGGCTTCAGGCCCTAATCTGGTTCCGGCACGGCACGCTGAGCCTTTGGTTATTTCCTCTTCCTGTTGGGAAATAAGAGTTAAATTTGCCCGTCCAGACACCTCCATCTAGCCTCTCATTGGTTCTCGCTATTCCTGTTCATCTTCCGCAGAAATTGCAAACTGGGCCAAACAGGAGGTTAAAGGCGCTGACTCTCCAAGTGGGGAGAGTGTTAGTAAAGGGTCTGGAATGTTGCACCCGAGTACCAGGGGAGGAAAACTGAGACATATTTGAACACGTCTCCCGATCACATGGTTGATCATACTCTGGGTTCCACATGCATGTTTTAGCTGAAGGAAGAATACCTAAAACCTGTGTAGTTGAAACCCGTGGAATGGGTACCATGCAATATGACTTCAAAGGGTCTTCATTTGCTCACCGAACCTCTCCAATCCTATCACTGCTGCGTTTATGCCCCTGTACACATGCTTGATTCTCTTTCGGAGACATAGCAATCCAAAGGTTTTAAGATACTTACTAGTCAGGTACATTCCTAGGCATTTAATATGCGGTGTTGAGTCCATTTCGTTGAGCAAGGAGTAGCTCTTGTCTATTCCATATTTGGCTTAAGGAACTTTATCTGTGCTCATTTCAATCTCTGATTTTATGCAGCAACCCAACTCACCTTTCCCCTTAAGCAAGCATAAGTTGGTTTTCTAAATTTGAAAACCTGTTCTATTTTGGAATTCAGTTCCTGTGTAGCCAAGTTTACATTCCGTGTATTAGTGATATCTTATGATGTTTCTTTTTCTGTGTGACTTATTTCAGTTAGAATCATCGTACCTGAATCTACTCATTATGCTGCTACGGGCCTGATGACATAGATTTCATTGCTGAGTGATACTGCATTGTACGTAAGTACCACAAGTTCTTTATCCATTTTTCACTTTCTGTGATGTTGAACTATTACTGTAAACGAGGTTCTTGTAAACAGAGGCGTCCCAAACTTTGGGGTGGCTGTGTCTTTTTGATTTTAATTTCCCTAAGCTATAGGACCATAAGTGGCAGTGCCCTAGGCTCTGTTGCTTTGTTTTTTAGATGTTTCAGGAAACACCATACACTTCTCCCGAGTGTCTGTTGGCAATTTACATCCCGCCCATCAGCATAACAAGGCTCCCAGTTCTCCATGGCCTGTCCTGCCTTTCTGGATTTTACACTTTTTTCAGATGGCCCTTTTGACCGGGGGGAAGTGAGACTTCATTGTAGTGCAGATTTCCTTTGCAAGCTTGCTTGGTTGGCCAAAAAGGGCGTATGCGTTTTTTCCTGAATATATTCAGGAAAAAACGCATACGCCCTTTTTGGCCAAGTGCATCATTGTGGACGTTCTGCCTCTTTTCCTATGCTTTCAATGCAATTCCAGTCTACCTCCTGAAATCGGTTTCCTGCAATTCTGCCCCGCTTTCAAGTCCTCTTGGCAGCCTTACTTCAGTCTATTTTTGGACGATAGCTGTCATTTATAACTCTGCAGGTTTGTGAATTACAGTGCCCCTGAGCTCCTTTCTTCAACTCGCTTTCTTGTGACCTGGCCGCAACACCGCAGGATGGCTTCAGGCCCTAATCTGGTTCCGGTACGGCACGCTGAGCCTTTGGTTATTTCCTCTTCCTGGTGGGAAATGAGAGTTAAATTTGCCCGTCCAGACACCTCCAGCTAGCCTCTCATTGGTTCTCGCTATTCCTGTTCATCTTCCGCAGAAATTGCAAACTGGGCCAAACAGGAGGTTAAAGGCGCTGACTTTCCAAGTGGGGAGAGTGTTAGTAAAGCGTCTGGAATGTTGCACCCGAGTACCAGGGGAGGAAATCTGAGACATATTTGAACACGTCTCCCGTTCACATGGTTGATCATACTTGGGTTCCACATGCATGTTTTAGCTGAAGGAAGAATACCTTAAACCTGGAGAGTTAAGACCCGTGTAATGGGTACCATGCAATATGACTTCAAAGGGTCTTCATTTGCTCACCGAACCTCTCCAATCCTATCACTGCTGCGTTTATGCCCCTGTACACATGCTTGATTCTCTTTTGGAGATATAGCAATCCATAGGTTTTCCGATACTTACTAGTCAGGTACATTCTTAGGCGTTTAATATGCGGTGTTGAGTCCATTTCGTTGAGCAAGGAGTAGCTCTTGTCTATTCCATATTTGACTTAAGGAACTTTATCTGTGCTCATTTCAATCTCTGGTTTTATGCAGCACCCCAACTCACCTTTACCCTTAAGCAAGCATAAGTTGGTTTTCTAAATTTGAGTCCCTGTTCTGTTCTGTAATTCAGTTCCTGTGTAGCCAAGTTTACATTCCGTGTATTACTGATATCTTATGATGTTTCTTTTTCTGTGTGACTTACTTCAGTTAGAATCATCATACCTGAATCCACTCATTGTGCTGCTAAGGGCCTGATGACACAGATTTCATTGCTGAGTGATATTGCTTTGTAAGTAAATACCACAACTTCTTTATCCATTTTTCACTTTCTGCGATGTTGAACTTGTACTGTAAACGAGGTTCTTGTAAACAGAGCCGTTCCAAACTTTGGGGTGGCTGTGTCTTTTTGATTTTAATTTCCCTAAGCTATAGGACCATAAGTGGAAGTGCCCTAGGTTCTGTTGCTTTGTTTTTTAGATGTTTCAGGAAACACCATACACTTCTCCCGAGTGGTTGTTGGCAATTTACATCCCGCCCATCAGCATAACAAGGCTCCCAGTTCTCCATGGCCTGTCCTGCCTTTCTGGATTTTACACTTTTTTCAGATGGCCCTTTTGACCGGGGGGAAGTGAGACTTCATTGTAGTGCAGATTTCCTTTGCAAGCTTGCTTGGTTGGCCAAAAAGGGCGTATGCGTTTTTTCCTGAATATATTCAGGAAAAAACGCATACGCCCTTTTTGGCCAAGTGCATCATTGTGGACGTTCTGCCTCTTTTCCTATGCTTTCAATGCAATTCCAGTCTACCTCCTGAAATCGGTTTCCTGCAATTCTGCCCCGCTTTCAAGTCCTCTTGGCAGCGTACTTCAGTCTATTTTTGGACGATAGCTGTCATTTATAACTCTGCAGGTTTGTGAATTACAGTGCCCCTGAGCTCCTTTCTTCAACTCGCTTTCTTTTGAGCTGGCCACAACACCGCAGGATGGCTTCAGGCCCTAATCTGGTTCCGGCACGGCACGCTGAGCCTTTGGTTATTTCCTCTTCCTGTTGGGAAATAAGAGTTAAATTTGCCCGTCCAGACACCTCCATCTAGCCTCTCATTGGTTCTCGCTATTCCTGTTCATCTTCCGCAGAAATTGCAAACTGTGCCAAACAGGAGGTTAAAGGCGCTGACTCTCCAAGTGGGGAGAGTGTTAGTAAAGCGTCTGGAATGTTGCACCCAAGTACCAGGGGAGGAAAACTGAGACATATTTGAACACGTCTCCCGTTCACATGGTTGATCATACTTGGGTTCCACATGCATGTTTTAGCTGAAGGAAGAATACCTAAAACCTGGGTAGTTGAAACCCGTGGAATGGGTACCATGCAATATGACTTCAAAGGGTCTTCATTTGCTCACCGAACCTCTCCAATCCTATCACTGCTGCGTTTATGCCCCTGTACACATGCTTGATTCTCTTTCGGAGACATAGCAATCCATAGGTTTTAAGATACTTACTAGTCAGGTACATTCTTAGGCGTTTAATATGGGGTGTTGAGTCCATTTCGTTGAGCAAGGAGTAGCTCTTGTCTATTCCATATTTGGCTTAAGGAACTTTATCTGTGCTCATTTCAATCTCTGGTTTTATGCAGCACCCCAACTCACCTTTACCCTTAAGCAAGCATAAGTTGGTTTTGTAAATTTGAGACCCTGTTCTGTTTTGGAATTCAGTTCCTGTGTAGCCAAGTTTACATTCCGTGTATTAGTGATATCTTATGATGTTTCTTTTTCTGTGTGACTTATTTCAGTTAGAATCATCGTACCTGAATCTACTCATTATGCTGCTACGGACCTGATGACATAGATTTCATTGCTGAGTGATACTGCATTGTACGTAAGTACCACAAGTTCTTTATCCATTTTTCACTTTCTGCGATGTTGAACTTGTACTGTAAACGAGGTTCTTGTAAACAGAGCCGTTCCAAACTTTGGGGTGGCTGTGTCTTTTTGATTTTAATTTCCCTAAGCTATAGGACCATAAGTGGAAGTGCCCTAGGCTCTGTTGCTTTGTTTTTTAGATGTTTCAGGAAACACCATACACTTCTCCCGAGTGGTTGTTGGCAATTTACATCCCGCCCATCAGCATAACAAGGCTGCCAGTTCTCCATGGCCTGTCCTGCCTTTCTGGATTTTACACTTTTTTCAGATGGCCCTTTTGACCGGGGGGAAGTGAGACTTCATTGTAGTGCAGATTTCCTTTGCAAGCTTGCTTGGTTGGCCAAAAAGGGCGTATGCGTTTTTTCCTGAATATATTCAGGAAAAAACGCATACGCCCTTTTTGTCCAAGTGCATCATTGTGGACGTTCTGCCTCTTTTCCTATGCTTTCAATGCAATTCCAGTCTACCTCCTGAAATTGGTTTCCTGCAATTCTGCCCCGCTTTCAAGTCCTCTTGGCAGCCTTACTTCAGTCTATTTTTGGACGATAGCTGTCATTTATAACTCTGCAGGTTTGTGAATTACAGTGCCCCTGAGCTCCTTTCTTCAACTCGCTTTCTTGTGACCTGGCCGCAACACCGCAGGATGGCTTCAGGCCCTAATCTGGTTCCGGCACGGCATGCTGAGCCTTTGGTTAATTCCTCTTCCTGGTGGGAAATGAGAGTTAAATTTGCCCGTCCAGACACCTCCAGCTAGTCTCTCATTGGTTCTCGCTATTCCTGTTCATCTTCCGCAGAAATTGCAAACTGGGCCAAAGAGGAGGTTAAAGGGACTGACTCTCCAAGTCGGGAGAGTGTTAGTAAAGCATCTAGAATGTTGGACCCGAGTACCAGGGTACGAAAACTGAGACATATTTGAACACGTCTCCCGATCACATGGTTGATCATACTCTAGGTTCCACATGCATGTTTTAGCTGAAGGAAGAATACCTTAAACCTGGGTAGTTGAAACCCGTGGAATGGGTACCATGCAATATGACTTCAAAGGGTGTTCATTTGCTCACCGAACCTCTCCAATCCTATCACTGCTGCGTTTATGCCCCTGTACACATGCTTGATTCTCTTTTGGAGACATAGCCATCCATAGGTTTTAAGATACTTACTAGTCAGGAACATTCTTAGGCGTTTAATATGGGGTGTTGAGTCCATTTCGTTGAGCAAGGAGTAGCTCTTGTCTATTCCATATTTGGCTTAAGGAACTTTATCTGTGCTCATTTCAATCTCTGGTTTTATGCAGCACCCCAACTCACCTTTACCCTTAAGCAAGCATAAGTTGGTTTTCTAAATTTGAGACCCTGTTCTGTTCTGTAATTCAGTTCCTGTGTAGCCAAGTTTACATTCCGTGTATTAGTGATATCTTATGATGTTTCTTTTTCTGTGTGACTTATTTCAGTTAGAATCATCATACCTGAATCCACTCATTGTGATGCTAAGGGCCTGATGACATAGATTTCATTGCTGAGTGATATTGCTTTGTAAGTGAATACCACAATTTCTTTATCCATTTTTCACTTTCTGCGATGTTGAACTTGTACTGTAAACGAGGTTCTTGTAAACAGAGCTGTTCCAAACTTTGGGGTGGCTGTGTCTTTTTGATTTTAACTTCCCTAAGCTATAGGACCATAAGTGGAAGTGCCCTAGGCTCTGTTGCTTTGTTTTTTAGATGTTTCAGGAAACACCATACACTTCTCCCAAGTGTCTGTTGGCAGTTTACATCCCACCCATCAGCATAACAAGGCTCCCAGTTCTCAATGGCCTGTTGCCTTTCTGGATTTTACACTTTTTTCAGATGGCCCTTTTGACCGGGGGGAAGTGAGACTTCATTGTAGTGCAGATTTCCTTTGCAAGCTTGCTTGGTTGGCCAAAAAGGGCGTATGCGTTTTTTCCTGAATATATTCAGGAAAAAACGCATACGCCCTTTTTGGCCAAGTGCATCATTGTGGACGTTCTGCCTCTTTTCCTATGCTTTCAATGCAATTCCAGTCTACCTCCTGAAATCGGTTTCCTGCAATTCTGCCCCGCTTTCAAGTCCTCTTGGCAGCCTTACTTCAGTCTATTTTTGGACGATAGCTGTCATTTATAACTCTGCAGGTTTGTGAATTACAGTGCCCCTGAGCTCCTTTCTTCAACTCGCTTTCTTTTGAGCTGGCCGCAACACCGCAGGATGGCTTCAGGCCCTAATCTGGTTCCGGCACGGCACGCTGAGCCTTTGGTTATTTCCTCTTCCTGTTGGGAAATAAGAGTTAAATTTGCCCGTCCAGACACCTCCATCTAGCCTCTCATTGGTTCTCGCTATTCCTGTTCATCTTCCGCAGAAATTGCAAACTGGGCCAAACAGGAGGTTAAAGGCGCTGACTCTCCAAGTGGGGAGAGTGTTAGTAAAGGGTCTGGAATGTTGCACCCGAGTACCAGGGGAGGAAAACTGAGACATATTTGAACACGTCTCCCGATCACATGGTTGATCATACTCTGGGTTCCACATGCATGTTTTAGCTGAAGGAAGAATACCTAAAACCTGTGTAGTTGAAACCCGTGGAATGGGTACCATGCAATATGACTTCAAAGGGTCTTCATTTGCTCACCGAACCTCTCCAATCCTATCACTGCTGCGTTTATGCCCCTGTACACATGCTTGATTCTCTTTCGGAGACATAGCAATCCAAAGGTTTTAAGATACTTACTAGTCAGGTACATTCTTAGGCATTTAATATGCGGTGTTGAGTCCATTTCGTTGAGCAAGGAGTAGCTCTTGTCTATTCCATATTTGGCTTAAGGAACTTTATCTGTGCTCATTTCAATCTCTGATTTTATGCAGCAACCCAACTCACCTTTCCCCTTAAGCAAGCATAAGTTGGTTTTCTAAATTTGAAAACCTGTTCTATTTTGGAATTCAGTTCCTGTGTAGCCAAGTTTACATTCCGTGTATTAGTGATATCTTATGATGTTTCTTTTTCTGTGTGACTTATTTCAGTTAGAATCATCGTACCTGAATCTACTCATTATGCTGCTACGGGCCTGATGACATAGATTTCATTGCTGAGTGATACTGCATTGTACGTAAGTACCACAAGTTCTTTATCCATTTTTCACTTTCTGTGATGTTGAACTATTACTGTAAACGAGGTTCTTGTAAACAGAGCCGTTCCAAACTTTGGGGTGGCTGTGTCTTTTTGATTTTAATTTCCCTAAGCTATAGGACCATAAGTGGCAGTGCCCTAGGCTCTGTTGCTTTGTTTTTTAGATGTTTCAGGAAACACCATACACTTCTCCCCAGTGGTTGTTGGCAATTTACATCCCGCCCATCAGCATAACAAGGCTCCCAGTTCTCCATGGCCTGTCCTGCCTTTCTGGATTTTACACTTTTTTCAGATGGCCCTTTTGACCGGGGGGTAGTGAGACTTCATTGTAGTGCAGATTTCCTTTGCAAGCTTGCTTGGTTGGCCAAAAAGTGCGTATGCGTTTTTTCCTGAATATATTCAGGAAAAAACGCATACGCCCTTTTTGGCCAAGTGCATCATTGTGGACGTTCTGCCTCTTTTCCTATGCTTTCAATGCAATTCCAGTCTACCTCCTGAAATCGGTTTCCTGCAATTCTGCCCCGCTTTCAAGTCCTCTTGGCAGCCTTACTTCAGTCTATTTTTGGACGATAGCTGTCATTTATAACTCTGCAGGTTTGTGAATTACAGTGCCCCTGAGCTCCTTTCTTCAACTCGCTTTCTTGTGACCTGGCCGCAACACCGCAGGATGGCTTCAGGCCCTAATCTGGTTCCGGCACGGCACGCTGAGCCTTTGGTTATTTCCTCTTCCTGGTGGGAAATGAGAGTTAAATTTGCCCGTCCAGACACCTCCAGCTAGTCTCTCATTGGTTCTCGCTATTCCTGTTCATCTTCCGCAGAAATTGCAAACTGGGCCAAACAGGAGGTTAAAGGCGCTGACTCTCCAAGTGGGGAGAGTGTTAGTAAAGCGTCTGGAATGTTGCACCCGAGTACCAGGGGAGGAAAACTGAGACATATTTGAACACGTCTCCCGTTCACATGGTTGATCATACTTGGGTTCCACATGCATGTTTTAGCTGAAGGAAGAATACCTTAAACCTGGAGAGTTAAGACCTGTGTAATGGGTACCATGCAATATGACTTCAAAGGGTCTTCATTTGCTCACCGAACCTGTCCAATCCTATCACTGCTGCGCTTATGCCTCTGTACACATGCTTGATTCTCTTTTGGAGACAGAGCAATCCATAGGTTTTACGATACTTACTAGTCAGGTACATTCTTAGGCGTTTAATATGCGGTGTTGAGTCCATTTCGTTGAGCAAGGAGTAGCTCTTGTCTATTCCATATTTGACTTAAGGAACTTTATCTGTGCTCATTTCAATCTCTGGTTTTATGCAGCACCCCAACTCACCTTTACCCTTAAGCAAGCATAAGTTGGTTTTCTAAATTTGAGACCCTGTTCTGTTCTGTAATTCAGTTCCTGTGTAGCCAAGTTTACATTCCGTGTATTACTGATATCTTATGATGTTTCTTTTTCTGTGTGACTTATTTCAGTTAGAATCATCATACCTGAATCCACTCATTGTGCTGCTAAGGGCCTGATGACACAGATTTCATTGCTGAGTGATATTTCTTTGTAAGTAAATACCACAACTTCTTTATCCATTTTTCACTTTCTGCGATGTTGAACTTGTACTGTAAACGAGGTTCTTGTAAACAGAGCCGTTCCAAACTTTGGGGTGGCTGTGTCTTTTTGATTTTAATTTCCCTAAGCTATAGGACCATAAGTGGCAGTGCCCTAGGCTCTGTTGCTTTGTTTTTTAGATGTTTCAGGAAACACCATACACTTCTCCCGAGTGTTTGTTGGCAATTTACATCCCGCCCATCAGCATAACAAGGCTCCCAGTTCTCCATGGCCTGTCCTGCCTTTCTGGATTTTACACTTTTTTCAGATGGCCCTTTTGCCCGGGGGGAAGTGAGACTTCATTGTAGTGCAGATTTCCTTTGCAAGCTTGCTTGGTTGGCCAAAAAGGGCGTATGCGTTTTTTCCTGAATATATTCAGGAAAAAACGCATACGCCCTTTTTGGCCAAGTGCATCATTGTGGACGTTCTGCCTCTTTTCCTATGCTTTCAATGCAATTCCAGTCTACCTCCTGAAATCGGTTTCCTGCAATTCTGACCCCCTTTCAAGTCCTCTTGGCAGCCTTACTTCAGTCTATTTTTGGACGATAGCTGTCATTTATAACTCTCCAGGTTTGTGAATTACAGTGCCCCTGGGCTCCTTTCTTCAACTCGCTTTCTTTTGAGCTGGCCGCAACACCGCAGGATGGCTTCAGGCCCTAATCTGGTTCCGGCACGGCACGCTGAGCCTTTGGTTAATTCCTCTTCCTGGTGGGAAATGAGAGTTAAATTTGCCCGTCCAGACACCTCCAGCTAGCCTCTCATTGGTTCTCGCTATTCCTGTTCATCTTCCGCAGAAATTGCAAACTGGGCCAAACAGGAGGTTAAAGGCGCTGACTCTCCAAGTGGGGAGAGTGTTAGTAAAGCGTCTGGAATGTTGCACCCGAGTACCAGGGGAGGAAAACTGAGACATATTTGAACACGTCTCCCGATCACATGGTTGATCATACTCTAGGTTCCACATGCATGTTTTAGCTGAAGGAAGAATACCTTAAACCTGGGTAGTTGAAACCCGTGGAATGGGTACCATGCAATATGACTTCAAAGGGTCTTCATTTGCTCACCGAACCTCTCCAATCCTATCACTGCTGCGTTTATGCCCCTGTACCCACGCTTGATTCTCTTTTGGAGACATAGCAATCCATAGGTTTTAAGATACTTACTAGTCAGGTACATTCTTAGGCGTTTAATATGCGGTGTTGAGTCCATTTTGTTGAGCAAGGAGTAGCTCTTGTCTATTCCATATTTGGCTTAAGGAACTTTATCTGTGCTCATTTCAATCTCTGGTTTTATGCAGCACCCCAACTCACCTTTCCCCTTAAGCAAGCATAAGTTGGTTTTCTAAATTTGAGACCCTGTTCTGTTTTGGAATGCAGTTCCTGTGTAGCCAAGTTTACATTCCGTGTATTAATGATATCTTATGATGTTTCTTTTTCTGTGTGACTTATTTCAGTTAGAATCATCATACCTGAATCCACTCATTGTGCTGCTAAGGGCCTGATGACATAGATTTCATTGCTGAGTGATATTGCTTTGTAAGTAAATACCACAACTTCTTTATCCATTTTTCACTTTCTGCGATGTTGAACTTGTACTGTTAACGAGGTTCTTGTAAACAGAGCCGTTCCAAACTTTGGGGTGGCTGTGTCTTTTTGATTTTAATTTCCCTAAGCTATAGGACCATAAGTGGCAGTGCCCTAGGCTCTGTTGCTTTGTTTTTTAGATGTTTCAGGAAACACCATACACTTCTCCGGAGTGGTTGTTGGCAATTTACATCCCGCCCATCAGCATAACAAGGCTCCCAGTTCTCCATGGCCTGTCCTGCCTTTCTGGATTTTACACTTTTTTCAGATGGCCCTTTTGACCGGGGGGAAGTGAGACTTCATTGTAGTGCAGATTTCCTTTGCAAGCTTGCTTGGTTGGCCAAAAAGGGCGTATGCGTTTTTTCCTGAATATATTCAGGAAAAAACGCATACGCCCTTTTTGGCCAAGTGCATCATTGTGGACGTTCTGCCTCTTTTCCTATGCTTTCAATGCAATTCCAGTCTACCTCCTGAAATCGGTTTCCTGCAATTCTGCCCCTCTTTCAAGTCCTCTTGGCAGCCTTACTTCAGTCTATTTCTGGACGATAGCTGTCATTTATAAGTCTGCAGGTTTGTGAATTACAGTGCCCCTGGGCTCCTTTCTTCAACTCGCTTTCTTTTGAGCTGGCCGCAACACCGCAGGATGGCTTCAGGCCCTAATCTGGTTCCGGTACGGCACGCTGAGCATTTGGTTATTTCCTCTTCCTGGTGGGAAATGAGAGTTAAATTTGCCCGTCCAGACACCTCCAGCTAACCTCTCATTGGTTCTCGCTATTCCTGTTCATCTTCCGCAGAAATTGCAAACTGGGCCAAACAGGAGGTTAAAGGCGCTGACTCTCCAAGTGGGGAGAGTGTTAGTAAAGCGTCTGGAATGTTGCACCCGAGTACCAGGGGAGGAAAACTGAGACATATTTGAACACGTCTCCCGTTCACATGGTTGATCATACTCTGGGTTCCACATGCATGTTTTAGCTGAAGGAAGAATACCTTAAACCTCGGTAGTTGAAACCCGTGGAATGGGTACCATGCAATATGACTTCAAAGGGTCTTCATTTGCTCACCAAACCTCTCCAATCCTATCACTGCTGCGTTTATGCCCCTGTACACATGCTTGATTCTCTTTCGGAGACATAGCAATCCATAGGTTTTAAGATACTTACTAGTCAGGTACATTCTTAGGCGTTTAATATGCGGTGTTGAGTCCATTTCGTTGAGCAAGGAGTAGCTCTTGTCTATTCCATATTTGACTTAAGGAACTTTATCTGTGCTCATTTCAATCTCTGGTTTTATGCAGCACCCCAACTCACCTTTACCCTTATGCAAGCATAAGTTGGTTTTCTAAATTTGAGACCCTGTTCTGTTTTGGAATTCAGTTCCTGTGTAGCCAAGTTTACATTCCGTGTATTAGTGATATCTTATGATGTTTCTTTTTCTGTGTGACTTATTTCAGTTAGAATCATCATACCTGAATCCACTCATTGTGCTGCTACGGGCCTGATGACATAGATTTCATTGCTGAGTGATATTGCTTTGTAAGTAAATACCACAACTTCTTTATCCATTTTTCACTTTCTGCGATGTTGAACTTGTACTGTTAACGAGGTTCTTGTAAACAGAGCCGTTCCAAACTTTGGGGTGGCTGTGTCTTTTTGATTTTAATTTCCCTAAGCTATAGGACCATAAGTGGCAGTGCCCTAGGCTCTGTTGCTTTGTTTTTTAGATGTTTCAGGAAACACCATACACTTCTCCCGAGTGTCTGTTGGCAATTTACATCCCGCCCATCAGCATAACAAGGCTCCCAGTTCTCCATGGCCTGTCCTGCCTTTCTGGATTTTACACTTTTTTCAGATGGCCCTTTTGACCGGCGGGAAGTGAGACTTCATTGTAGTGCAGATTTCCTTTGCAAGCTTGCTTGGTTGGCCAAAAAGGGCGTATGCGTTTTTTCCTGAATATATTCAGGAAAAAACGCATACGCCCTTTTTGGCCAAGTGCATCATTGTGGACGTTCTGCCTCTTTTCCTATGCTTTCAATGCAATTCCAGTCTACCTCCTGAAATCGGTTTCTTGCAATTCTGCCCCGCTTTCAAGTCCTCTTGGCAGCCTTACTTCAGTCTATTTTTGGACGATAGCTGTCATTTATAAGTCTGCAGGTTTGTGAATTACAGTGCCCCTGGGCTCCTTTCTTCAACTCGCTTTCTTTTGAGCTGGCCGCAACACCGCAGGATGGCTTCAGGCCCTAATCTGGTTCCGGTACGGCACGCTGAGCCTTTGGTTATTTCCTCTTCCTGGTGGGAAATGAGAGTTAAATTTGCCCGTCCAGACACCTCCAGCTAGCCTCTCATTGGTTCTCGCTATTCCTGTTCATCTTCCGCAGAAATTGCAAACTGGGCCAAACAGGAGGTTAAAGGCGCTGACTCTCCAAGTGGGGAGAGTGTTAGTAAAGCGTCTGGAATGTTGCACCCGAGTACCAGGGGAGGAAAACTGAGACATATTTGAACACGTCTCCCGTTCACATGGTTGATCATACTCTGGGTTCCACATGCATGTTTTAGCTGAAGGAAGAATACCTTAAACCTGGAGAGTTGAGACCTGTGGAATGGGTACCATGCAATATGACTTCAAAGGGTCTTCATTTGCTCACCGAACCTCTCCAATCCTATCACTGCTGCGTTTATGCCCCTGTACACACGCTTGATTCTCTTTTGGAGACATAGCAATCCATAGGTTTTACGATACTTACTAGTCAGGTACATTCTTAGGCGTTTAATATGGGGTGTTGAGTCCATTTCGTTGAGCAAGGAGTAGCTCTTGTCTAGTCCATATTTGGCTTAAGGAACTTTATCTGTGCTCATTTCAATCTCTGGTTTTATGCAGCACCCCAACTCACCTTTCCCCTTAAGCAAGCATAAGTTGGTTTTCTAAATTTGAGACCCTGTTCTGTTTTGGAATGCAGTTCCTGTGTAGCCAAGTTTACATTCCGTGTATTAGTGATATCTTATGATGTTTATTTTTCTGTGTGACTTATTTCAGTTAGAATCATCGTACCTGAATCCACTCATTATGCTGCTACGGGCCTGATGACATAGATTTCATTGCTGAGTGATACTGCATTGTACGTAAGTACCACAAGTTCTTTATCCATTTTTCACTTTCTGTGATATTGAACTTGTATGGTAAATGAGGTTCTTGTAAACGGAGGCGTCCCAAACTTTGGGGTGGCTGTGTCTTTTTGATTTTAATTTCCCTAAGCTATAGGACCATAAGTGGAAGTGCCCTAGGCTCTGTTGCTTTGTTTTTTAGATGTTTCAGGAAACACCATACACTTCTCCCGAGTGGTTGTTGGCAATTTACATCCCGCCCATCAGCATAACAAGGCTCCCAGTTCTCCATGGCCTGTCCTGCCTTTCTGGATTTTACACTTTTTTCAGATGGCCCTTTTGCCCGGGGGGAAGTGAGACTTCATTTTAGTGCAGATTTCCTTTGCAAGCTTGCTTGGTTGGCCAAAAAGGGCGTATGCGTTTTTTCCTGAATATATTCAGGAAAAAACGCATACGCCCTTTTTGGCCAAGTGCATCATTGTGGACGTTCTGCCTCTTTTCCTATGCTTTCAATGCAATTCCAGTCTACCTCCTGAAATCGGTTTCCTGCAATTCTGCCCCGCTTTCAAGTCCTCTTGGCAGCCTTACTTCAGTCTATTTTTGGACGATAGCTGTCATTTATAACTCTGCAGGTTTGTGAATTACAGTGCCCCTGAGCTCCTTTCTTCAACTCGCTTTCTTTGAGCTGGCCGCAACACCGCAGGATGGCTTCAGGCCCTAATCTGGTTCCCGCACGGCACGCTGAGCCTTTGGTTAATTCCTCTTCCTGGTGGGAAATGAGAGTTAAATTTGCCCGTCCAGACACCTCCAGCTAGCCTCTCATTGGTTCTCGCTATTCCTGTTCATCTTCCGCAGAAATTGCAAACTGGGCCAAACAGGAGGTTAAAGGGACTGACTCTCCAAGTGGGGAGAGTGTTAGTAAAGCGTCTGGAATGTTGCACCCGAGTACCAGGGGAGGAAAACTGAGACATATTTGAACACGTCTCCCGATCACATGGTTGATCATACTCTAGGTTCCACATGCATGTTTTAGCTGAAGGAAGAATACCTTAAACCTGGGTAGTTGAAACCCGTGGAATGGGTACCATGCAATATGACTTCAAAGGGTCTTCATTTGCTCACCGAACCTCTCCAATCCTATCACTGCTGCGTTTATGCCCCTGTACACATGCTTGATTCTCTTTCGGAGACATAGCAATCCATAGGTTTTAAGATACTTACTAGTCAGGTACATTCTTAGGCGTTTAATATGCGGTGTTGAGTCCATTTCGTTGAGCAAGGAGTAGCTCTTGTCTATTCCATATTTGACTTAAGGAACTTTATCTGTGCTCATTTCAATCTCTGGTTTTATGCAGCACCCCAACTCACCTTTACCCTTAAGCAAGCATAAGTTGGTTTTCTAAATTTGAGACCCTGTTCTGTTTTGGAATTCAGTTCCTGTGTAGCCAAGTTTACATTCCGTGTATTAGTGATATCTTATGATGTTTCTTTTTCTGTGTGACTTACTTCAGTTAGAATCATCATACCTGAATCCACTCATTGTGCTGCTAAGGGCCTGATGACATAGATTTCATTGCTGAGTGATATTGCTTTGTAAGTAAATACCACAACTTCTTTATCCATTTTTCACTTTCTGCGATGTTGAACTTGTACTGTAAACGAGGTTCTTGTAAACAGAGGCGTCCCAAACTTTGGGGTGGCTGTGTCTTTTTGATTTTAATTTCCCTAAGCTATAGGACCATAAGTGGCAGTGCCCTAGGCTCTGTTGCTTTGTTTTTTAGATGTTTCAGGAAACACCATACACTTCTCCCGAGTGTCTGTTGGCAATTTACATCCCGCCCATCAGCATAACAAGGCTCCCAGTTCTCCATGGCCTGTCCTGCCTTTCTGGATTTTACACTTTTTTCAGATGGCCCTTTTGACCGGGGGGAAGTGAGACTTCATTGTAGTGCAGATTTCCTTTGCAAGCTTGCTTGGTTGGCCAAAAAGGGCGTATGCGTTTTTTCCTGAATATATTCAGGAAAAAACGCATACGCCCTTTTTGGCCAAGTGCATCATTGTGGACGTTCTGCCTCTTTTCCTATGCTTTCAATGCAATTCCAGTCTACCTCCTGAAATCGGTTTCCTGCAATTCTGCCCCGCTTTCAAGTCCTCTTGGCAGCCTTACTTCAGTCTATTTTTGGACGATAGCTGTCATTTATAAGTCTGCAGGTTTGTGAATTACAGTGCCCCTGGGCTCCTTTCTTCAACTCGCTTTCTTTTGAGCTGGCCGCAACACCGCAGGATGGCTTCAGGCCCTAATCTGGTTCCGGTACGGCACGCTGAGCCTTTGGTTATTTCCTCTTCCTGGTGGGAAATGAGAGTTAAATTTGCCCGTCCAGACACCTCCAGCTAGCCTCTCATTGGTTCTCGCTATTCCTGTTCATCTTCCGCAGAAATTGCAAACTGGGCCAAACAGGAGGTTAAAGGCGCTGACTCTCCAAGTGGGGAGAGTGTTAGTAAAGCGTCTGGAATGTTGCACCCGAGTACCAGGGGAGGAAAACTGAGACATATTTGAACACGTCTCCCGTTCACATGGTTGATCATACTCTGGGTTCCACATGCATGTTTTAGCTGAAGGAAGAATACCTTAAACCTGGAGCGTTGAGACCTGTGGAATGGGTACCATGCAATATGACTTCAAAGGGTCTTCATTTGCTCACCGAACCTCTCCAATCCTATCACTGCTGCGTTTATGCCCCTGTACACATGCTTGATTCTCTTTTGGAGACATAGCAATCCATAGGTTTTCCGATACTTACTAGTCAGGTACATTCTAAGGCGTTTAATATGTGGTGTTGAGTCCATTTCGTTGAGCAAGGAGTAGCTCTTGTCTATTCCATATTTGACTTAAGGAACTTTATCTGTGCTCATTTCAATCTCTGGTTTTATGCAGCACCCCAACTCACCTTTACCCTTAAGCAAGCATAAGTTGGTTTTCTAAATTTGAGACCCTGTTCTGTTCTGTAATTCAGCTCCTGTGTAGCCAAGTTTCCATTCCGTGTATTACTGATATCTTATGATGTTTCTTTTCTGTGTGACTTATTTCAGTTAGAATCATCATACCTGAATCCACTCATTGTGCTGCTACGGGCCTGATGACACAGATTTCATTGCTGAGTGATATTGCTTTGTAAGTAAATACCACAACTTCTTTATCCATTTTTCACTTTCTGCGATGTTGAACTTGTAATGTAAACGAGGTTCTTGTAAACAGAGCCGTTCCAAACTTTGGGGTGGCTGTGTCTTTTTGATTTTAATTTCCCTAAGCTATAGGACCATAAGTGGCAGTGCCCTAGGCCCTGTTGCTTTGTTTTTTAGATGTTTCAGGAAACACCATACACTTCTCCCAAGTGTCTGTTGGCAATTTACATCCCGCCCATCAGCATAACAATGCTCCCAGTTCTCCATGGCCTGTCCTGCCTTTCTGGATTTTACACTTTTTTCAGATGGCCCTTTTGACCGGGGGGAAGTGAGACTTCATTGTAGTGCAGATTTCCTTTGCAAGCTTGCTTGGTTGGCCAAAAAGGGCGTATGCGTTTTTTCCTGAATATATTCAGGAAAAAACGCATACGCCCTTTTTGGCCAAGTGCATCATTGTGGACGTTCTGCCTCTTTTCCTATGCTTTCAATGCAATTCCAGTCTACCTCCTGAAATCGGTTTCCTGCAATTCTGCCCCGCTTTCAAGTCCTCTTGGCAGCCTTACTTCAGTCTATTTTTGGACGATAGCTGTCATTTATAACTCTGCAGGTTTGTGAATTACAGTGCCCCTGAGCTCCTTTCTTCAACTCGCTTTCTTGTGACTTGGCCGCAACACCGCAGGATGGCTTCAGGCCCTAATCTGGTTCTGGCACGGCACGCTGAGCCTTTGGTTAATTCCTCTTCCTGGTGGGAAATGAGAGTTAAATTTGCCCGTCCAGACACCTCCAGCTAGCCTCTCATTGGTTCTCGCTATTCCTGTTCATCTTCCACAGAAATTGCAAACTGGGCCAAACAGGAGGTTAAAGGGACTGACTCTCCAAGTTGGGAGAGTGTTAGTAAAGCGTCTGGAATGTTGCACCCGAGTACCAGGGGAGGAAAACTGAGACATATTTGAACACGTCTCCCGTTCACATGGTTGATCATACTCTGGGTTCCACATGCATGTTTTAGCTGAAGGAAGAATACCTTAAACCTGGAGAGTTGAGACCCGTGGAATGGGTACCATGCAATATGACTTCAAAGGGTCTTCATTTGCTCACCGAACCTCTCCAATCCTATCACTGCTGCGTTTATGCCCCTGTACACACGCTTGATTCTCTTTTGGAGACATAGCAATCCATAGGTTTTAAGATACTTACTAGTCAGGTACATTCTTAGGCGTTTAATATGCGGTGTTGAGTCCATTTCGTTGAGCAAGGAGTAGCTCTTGTCTATTCCATATTTGGCTTAAGGAACTTTATCTGTGCTCATTTCAATCTCTGGTTTTATGCAGCACCCCAACTCACCTTTCCCCTTAAGCAAGCATAAGTTGGTTTTCTAAATTTGAGACCCTGTTCTGTTTTGGAATGCAGTTCCTGTGTAGCCAAGTTTACATTCCGTGTATTAGTGATATCTTATGATGTTTCTTTTTCTGTGTGACTTATTTCAGTTAGAATCATCGTACCTGAATCCACTCATTATGCTGCTACGGGCCTGATGACATAGATTTCATTGCTGAGTGATACTGCATTGTACGTAAGTACCACAAGTTCTTTATCCATTTTTCACTTTCTGTGATATTGAACTTGTATGGTAAACGAGGTTCTTGTAAACGGAGGCGTCCCAAACTTTGGAGTGGCTGTGTCTTTTTGATTTTAATTTCCCTAAGCTATAGGACCATAAGTGGAAGTGCCCTAGGCTCTGTTGCTTTGTTTTTTAGATGTTTCAGGAAACACCATACACTTCTCCCGAGTGGTTGTTGGCAATTTACATCCCGCCCATCAGCATAACAAGGCTCCCAGTTCTCCATGGCCTGTCCTGCCTTTCTGGATTTTACACTTTTTTCAGATGGCCCTTTTGACCGGGGGGAAGTGAGACTTCATTGTAGTGCAGATTTCCTTTGCAAGCTTGCTTGGTTGGCCAAAAAGGGCGTATGCGTTTTTTCCTGAATATATTCAGGAAAAAATGCATACGCCCTTTTTGGCCAAGTGCATCATTGTGGACGTTCTGCCTCTTTTCCTATGCTTTCAATGCAATTCCAGTCTACCTCCTGAAATCGGTTTCCTGCAATTCTGCCCCGCTTTCAAGTCCTCTTGGCAGCCTTACTTCAGTCTATTTTTGGACGATAGCTGTCATTTATAACTCTGCAGGTTTGTGAATTACAGGGCCCCTGAGCTCCTTTCTTCAACTCGCTTTCTTTGAGCTGGCCGCAACACCGCAGGATGACTTCAGGCCCTAATCTGGCTCCGGCACGGCACGCTGAGCCTTTGGTTAATTCCTCTTCCTGGTGGGAAATGAGAGTTAAATTTGCCCGTCCAGACACCTCCAGCTAGCCTCTCATTGGTTCTCGCTATTCCTGTTCATCTTCCGCAGAAATTGCAAACTGGGCCAAACAGGAGGATAAAGGGACTGACTCTCCAAGTCGGGAGAGTGTTAGTAAAGCGTCTGGAATGTTGCACCCGAGTACCAGGGTACGAAAACTGAGACATATTTGAACACGTCTCCCGATCACATGGTTGATCATACTCTAGGTTCCACATGCATGTTTTAGCTGAAGGAAGAATACCTTAAACCTGGGTAGTTGAAACCTGTGGAATGGGTACCATGCAATATGACTTCAAAGGGTCTTCATTTGCTCACCGAACCTCTCCAATCCTATCACTGCTGCGTTTATGCCCCTGTACACATGCTTGATTCTCTTTCGGAGACATAGCAATCCATAGGTTTTAAGATACTTACTAGTCAGGTACATTCTTAGGCGTTTAATATGGGGTGTTGAGTCCATTTCGTTGAGCAAGGAGTAGCTCTTGTCTATTCCATATTTGGCTTAAGGAACTTTATCTGTGCTCATTTCAATCTCTGGTTTTATGCAGCACCCCAACTCACCTTTACCCTTAAGCAAGCATAAGTTGGTTTTCTAAATTTGAGTCCCTGTTCTGTTCTGTAATTCAGTTCCTGTGTAGCCAAGTTTACATTCCGTGTATTACTGATATCTTATGATGTTTCTTTTTCTGTGTGACTTACTTCAGTTAGAATCATCATACCTGAATCCACTCATTGTGCTGCTAAGGGCCTGATGACACAGATTTCATTGCTGAGTGATATTGCTTTGTAAGTAAATACCACAACTTCTTTATCCATTTTTCACTTTCTGCGATGTTGAACTTGTACTGTAAACGAGGTTCTTGTAAACAGAGCCGTTCTAAACTTTGGGGTGGCTGTGTCTTTTTGATTTTAATTTCCCTAAGCTATAGGACCATAAGTGGAAGTGCCCTAGGTTCTGTTGCTTTGTTTTTTAGATGTTTCAGGAAACACCATACATTTCTCCCGAGTGCTTGTTGGCAATTTACATCCCGCCCATCAGCATAACAAGGCTCCCAGTTCTCCATGGCCTGTCCTGCCTTTCTGGATTTTACACTTTTTTCAGATGGCCCTTTTGACCGGGGGGAAGTGAGACTTCATTGTAGTGCAGATTTCCTTTTTCAAGCTTGCTTGGTTGGCCAAAAAGTGCGTATGCGTTTTTTCCTGAATATATTCAGGAAAAAACGCATACGCCCTTTTTGGCCAAGTGCATCATTGTGGACGTTCTGCCTCTTTTCCTATGCTTTCAATGCAATTCCAGTCTACCTCCTGAAATCGGTTTCCTGCAATTCTGCCCCGCTTTCAAGTCCTCTTGGCAGCCTTACTTCAGTCTATTTTTGGACGATAGCTGTCATTTATAACTCTGCAGGTTTGTGAATTACAGTGCCCCTGAGCTCCTTTGTTCAACTCGTTTTCTTGTGAGCTAGCTGCAACACCGCAGGATGGCTTCAGGCCCTAATCTGCTTCCATCACGGAATGCTGAGCCTTTGTTTAATTCCTCTTCCTGGTGGGAAATGAGAGTTAAATTTGCCCGTCCAGACACCTCCAGCTAGTCTCTCATTGGTTCTCGCTATTCCTGTTCATCTTCCGCAGAAATTGCAAACTGGGCCAAACAGGAGGTTAAAGGCGCTGACTCTCCAAGTGGGGAGAGTGTTAGTAAAGCATCTGGAATGTTGCACCCGAGTACCAGGGGAGGAAAACTGAGACATATTTGAACACATCTCCCGTTCACATGGTTGATCATACTTGGGTTCCACATGCATGTTTTAGCTGAAGGAAGAATACCTTAAACCTGGAGAGTTGAGACCCGTGTAATGGGTACCATGCAATATGACTTCAAAGGGTCTTCATTTGCTCACCGAACCTCTCCAATCCTATCACTGCTGCGTTTATGCCCCTGTACACATGCTTGATTCTCTTTTGGAGACATAGCAATCCATAGGTTTTACGATACTTACTAGTCAGGTACATTCTTAGGCGTTTAATATGCGGTGTTGAGTCCATTTCGTTGAGCAAGGAGTAGCTCTTGTCTATTCCATATTTGACTTAAGGAACTTTATCTGTGCTCATTTCAATCTCTGGTTTTATGCAGCACCCCAACTCACCTTTACCCTTAAGCAAGCATAAGTTGGTTTTCTAAATTTGAGACCCTGTTCTGTTCTGTAATTCAGTTCCTGTGTAGCCAAGTTTACATTCCGTGTATTACTGATATCTTATGATGTTTCTTTTTCTGTGTGACTTATTTCAGTTAGAATCATCATACCTGAATCCACTCATTGTGATGCTAAGGGCCTGATGACATAGATTTCATTGCTGAGTGATATTGCTTTGTAAGTAAATACCACAACTTCTTTATCCATTTTTCACTTTCTGCGATGTTGAACTTGTACTGTAAACGAGGTTCTTGTAAACAGAGCCATCCCAAACTTTGGGGTGGCTGTGTCTTTTTGATTTTAATTTCCCTATGCAATAGGACCATAAGTGGCAGTGCCCTAGGCTCTGTTGCTTTGTTTTTTAGATGTTTCAGGAAACACCATACAGTTCTCCCGAGTGTCTGTTGGCAATTTACATCCCCCCCATCAGCATAACAAGGCTCCCAGTTCTCCATGGCCTGTCCTGCCTTTCTGGATTTTACACTTTTTTCAGATGGCCCTTTTGACCGGGGGGAAGTGAGACTTCATTGTAGTGCAGATTTCCTTTGCAAGCTTGCTTGGTTGGCCAAAAAGGGCGTATGCGTTTTTTCCTGAATATATTCAGGAAAAAACGCATACGACCTTTTTGGCAAAGTGCATTATTGTGGACGTTCTGCCTCTTTTCCTATGCTTTGAATGCAATTCCAGTCTACCTCCTGAAATCGGTTTCCTGCAATTCTGCCCCGCTTTCAAGTCCTCTTGGCAGCCTTACTTCAGTCTATTTTTGGACGATAGCTGTCATTTATAACTCTGCAGGTTTGTGAATTACAGTGCCCCTGAGCTCCTTTCTTCAACTCGCTTTCTTTTGAGCTGGCCGCAACACTGCAGGATGGCTTCAGGCCCTAATCTGGTTCCGGCACGGCACGCTGAGCCTTTGGTTATTTCCTCTTCCTGGTGGGAAATGAGAGTTAAATTTGCCCGTCCAGACACCTCCAGCTAGCCTCTCATTGGTTCTCGCTATTCCTGTTCATCTTCCGCAGAAATTGCAAACTGGGCCAAACAGGAGGTTAAAGGCGCTGACTCTCCAAGGGGGAGAGTGTTAGTAAAGCATCTGGAATGTTGCACCCGAGTACCAGGGGAGGAAAACTGAGACATATTTGAACACGTCTCCCATTCACATGGTTGATCATACTTGGGTTCCACATGCATGTTTTAGCTGAAGGAAAAATACCTAAAACCTGGAGAGTTAAGACCCGTGTAATGGGTACCATGCAATATGACTTCAAAGGGTCTTCATTTGCTCACCGAACCTCTCCAATCCTATCACTGCTGCGTTTATGCCCCTGTACACATGCTTGATTCTCTTTCGGAGACATAGCAATCCATAGGTTTTAAGATACTTACTAGTCAGGTACATTCTTAGGCGTTTAATATGCGGTGTTGAGTCCATTTCGTTGAGCAAGGAGTAGCTCTTGTCTATTCCATATTTGGCTTAAGGAACTTTATCTGTGCTCATTTCAATCTCTGGTTTTATGCAGCACCCCAACTCACCTTTACCCTTAAGCAAGCATAAGTTGGTTTTCTAAATTTGAGACCCTGTTCTGTTCTGTAATTCAGTTCCTGTGTAGCCAAGTTTCCATTCCGTGTATTACTGATATCTTATGATGTTTCTTTTTCTGTGTGACTTATTTCAGTTAGAATCATCATACCTGAATCCACTCATTGTGCTGCTAAGGGCCTGATGACATAGATTTCATTGCTGAGTGATATTGCTTTGTAAGTGAATACCACAACTTCTTTATCCATTTTTCACTTTCTGCGATGTTGAACTTGTACTGTAAACGAGGTTCTTGTAAACAGAGCCATTCCAAACTTTGGGGTGGCTGTGTCTTTGTGATTTTAATTTTCCTAAGCTATAGGACCATAAGTGGAAGTGCCCTAGGCTCTGTTGCTTTGTTTTTTAGATGTTTCAGGAAACACCATACACTTCTCCCAAGTGTCTGTTGGCAATTTACATCCCACCCATCAGCATAACAAGGCTCCCAGTTCTCAATGGCCTGTTGCCTTTCTGGATTTTACACTTTTTTCAGATGGCCCTTTTGACCGGGGGGAAGTGAGACTTCATTGTAGTGCAGATTTCCTTTGCAAGCTTGCTTGGCTGGCCAAAAAGGGCGTATGCGTTTTTTCCTGAATATATTCAGGAAAAAACGCATACGCCCTTTTTGGCCAAGTGCATCATTGTGGACGTTCTGCCTCTTTTCCTATGCTTTCAATGCAATTCCAGTCTACCTCCTGAAATCGGTTTCCTGCAATTCTGCCCCGCTTTCAAGTCCTCTTGGCAGCCTTACTTCAGTCTATTTTTGGACGATCGCTGTCATTTATAACTCTGCAGGTTTGTGAATTACAGTGCCCCTGAGCTCCTTTCTTCAACACGCTTTTTTTTGAGCTGGCCGCAACACCGCAGGATGGCTTCAGGCCCTAATCTGGTTCCGGTACGGCACGCTGAGCCTTTGGTTATTTCCTCTTCCTGGTGGGAAATGAGAGTTAAATTTGCCCGTCCAGACACCTCCAGCTAGCCTCTCATTGGTTCTCGCTATTCCTGTTCATCTTCCGCAGAAATTGCAAACTGTGCCAAACAGGAGGTTAAAGGCGCTGACTCTCCAAGTGGGGAGAGTGTTAGTAAAGCGTCTGGAATGTTGCACCCGAGTACCAGGGGAGGAAAACTGAGACATATTTGAACACGTCTCCCGATCACATGGTTGATCATACTCTGGGTTCCACATGCATGTTTTAGCTGAAGGAAGAATACCTAAAACCTGGGTAGTTGAAACCCGTGGAATGGGTACCATGCAATATGACTTCAAAGGGTCTTCATTTGCTCACCGAACCTCTCCAATCCTATCACTGCTGCGTTTATGCCCCTGTACACATGCTTGATTCTCTTTCGGAGACATAGCAATCCATAGGTTTTAAGATACTTACTAGTCAGGTACATTCTTAGGCGTTTAATATGCGGTGTTGAGTCCATTTCGTTGAGCAAGGAGTAGCTCTTGTCTATTCCATATTTGGCTTAAGGAACTATATCTGTGCTCATTTCAATCTCTGGTTTTATGCAGCAACCCAACTCACCTTTACCCTTAAGCAAGCATAAGTTGGTTTTCTAAATTTGAGACCCTGTTCTGTTTTGGAATTCAGTTCCTGTGTAGCCAAGTTTACATTCCGTGTATTAGTGATATCTTATGATGTTTCTTTTTCTGTGTGACTTATTTCAGTTAGAATCATTGTACCTGAATCTACTCATTATGCTGCTACGGGCCTGATGACATAGATTTCATTGCTGAGTGATACTGCATTGTACGTAAGTACCACAAGTTCTTTATCCATTTTTCACTTTCTGCGATGTTGAACTTGTACTGTAAACGAGGTTCTTGTAAACAGAGCCATTCCAAACTTTGGGGTGGCTGTGTCTTTTTGATTTTAATTTCCCTAAGCTATAGGACCATAAGTGGAAGTGCCCTAGGCTCTGTTGCTTTGTTTTTTAGATGTTTCAGGAAACACCATACACTTCTCCCGAGTGGTTGTTGGCAATTTACATCCCGCCCATCAGCATAACAAGGCTCCCAGTTCTCCATGGCCTGTCCTGCCTTTCTGGATTTTACACTTTTTTCAGATGGCCCTTTTGACTGGGGGGAAGTGAGACTTCATTGTAGTGCAGATTTCCTTTGCAAGCTTGCTTGGTTGGCCAAAAAGGGCGTATGCGTTTTTTCCTGAATATATTCAGGAAAAAACGCATAAGACCTTTTTGGCCAAGTGCATCATTGTGGACGTTCTGCCTCTTTTCCTATGCTTTCAATGCAATTCCAGTCTACCTCCTGAAATCGGTTTCCTGCAATTCTGCCCCGCTTTCAAGTCCTCTTGGCAGCCTTACTTCAGTCTATTTTTGGACGATAGCTGTCATTTATAACTCTGCAGGTTTGTGAATTACAGTGCCCCTGAGCTCCTTTCTTCAACTCGCTTTCTTGTGACCTGGCCGCAACACCACAGGATGGCTTCAGGCCCTAATCTGGTTATGGTACGGCACGCTGAGCCTTTGGTTATTTCCTCTTCCTGGTGGGAAATGAGAGTTAAATTTGCCCGTCCAGACACCTCCAGCTAGCCTCTCATTGGTTCTCGCTATTCCTGTTCATGTTCCGCAGAAATTGCAAACTGGGCCAAACAGGAGGTTAAAGGCGCTGACTCTCCAAGTGGGGAGAGTGTTAGTAAAGCGTCTGGAATGTTGCACCCGAATACCAGGGGAGGAAAACTGAGACATATTTGAACACGTCTCCCGTTCACATGGTTGATCATACTTGGGTTCCACATGCATGTTTTAGCTGAAGGAAGAATACCTTAAACCTGGAGAGTTGAGACCCGTGGAATGGGTACCATGCAATATGACTTCAAAGGGTCTTCATTTGTTCACCGAACCTCTCCAATCCTATCACTGCTGCGTTTATGCCCCTGTACACATGCTTGATTCTCTTTCGGAGACATAGCAATCCATAGGTTTTAAGATACTTACTAGTCAGGTACATTCTTAGGCGTTTAATATGCGGTGTTGAGTCCATTTCGTTGAGCAAGGAGTAGCTCTTGTCTATTCCATATTTGGCTTAAGGAACTTTATCTGTGCTCATTTCAATCTCTGGTTTTATGCAGCACCCCAACTCACCTTTACCCTTAAGCAAGCATAAGTTGGTTTTCTAAATTTGAGACCCTGTTCTGTTCTGTAATTCAGTTCCTGTGTAGCCAAGTTTCCATTCCGTGTATTACTGATATCTTATGATGTTTCTTTTTCTGTGTGACTTATTTCAGTTAGAATCATCATACCTGAATCCACTCATTGTGCTGCTAAGGGCCTGATGACATAGATTTCATTGCTGAGTGATATTGCTTTGTCAGTGAATACCACAACTTCTTTATCCATTTTTCACTTTCTGCGATGTTGAACTTGTACTGTAAACGAGGTTCTTGTAAACAGAGCCGTTCCAAACTTTGGGGTGGCTGTGTCTTTTTGATTTTAATTTTCCTAAGCTATAGGACCATAAGTGGAAGTGCCCTAGGCTCTGTTGCTTTGTTTTTTAGATGTTTCAGGAAACACCATACACTTCTCCCAAGTGTCTGTTGGCAATTTACATCCCACCCATCAGCATAACAAGGCTCCCAGTTCTCAATGGCCTGTTGCCTTTCTGGATTTTACACTTTTTTCAGATGGCCCTTTTGACCGGGGGGAAGTGAGACTTCATTGTAGTGCAGATTTCCTTTGCAAGCTTGCTTGGCTGGCCAAAAAGGGCGTATGCGTTTTTTCCTGAATATATTCAGGAAAAATCGCATACGCCCTTTTTGGCCAAGTGCATCATTGTGGACGTTCTGCCTCTTTTCCTATGCTTTCAATGCAATTCCAGTCTACCTCCTGAAATCGGTTTCCTGCAATTCTGCCCCGCTTTCAAGTCCTCTTGGCAGCCTTACTTCAGTCTATTTTTGGACGATAGCTGTCATTTATAACTCTGCAGGTTTGTGAATTACAGTGCCCCTGAGCTCCTTTCTTCAACTCGCTTTTTTTTGAGCTGGCCCCAACACCGCAGGATGGCTTCAGGCCCTAATCTGGTTCTGGTACGGCACGCTGAGCCTTTGGTTATTTCCTCTTCCTGGTGGGAAATGAGAGTTAAATTTGCCCGTCCAGACACCTCCAGCTAGCCTCTCATTGGTTCTCGCTATTCCTGTTCATCTTCCGCAGGAATTGCAAACTGTGCCAAACAGGAGGTTAAAGGCGCTGACTCTCCAAGTGGGGAGAGTGTTAGTAAAGCGTCTGGAATGTTGCACCCGAGTACCAGGGGAGGAAAACTGAGACATATTTGAACACGTCTCCCGATCACATGGTTGATCATACTCTGGGTTCCACATGCATGTTTTAGCTGAAGGAAGAATACCTAAAACCTGGGTAGTTGAAACCCGTGGAATGGGTACCAGGCAATATAACTTCAATGGGTCTTCATTTGCTCACCGAACCTCTCCAATCCTATCACTGCTGCGTTTATGCCCCTGTACACATGCTTGATTCTCTTTCGGAGACATAGCAATCCATAGGTTTTAAGATACTTACTAGTCAGGTACATTCTTAGGCGTTTAATATGCGGTGTTGAGTCCATTTCGTTGAGCAAGGAGTAGCTCTTGTCTATTCCATATTTGGCTTAAGGAACTTTATCTGTGCTCATTTCAATCTCTGGTTTTATGCAGCACCCCAACTCACCTTTACCCTTAAGCAAGCATAAGTTGGTTTTCTAAATTTGAGACCCTGTTCTGTTCTGTAATTCAGTTCCTGTGTAGCCAAGTTTCCATTCCGTGTATTACTGATATCTTATGATGTTTCTTTTTCTGTGTGACTTATTTCAGTTAGAATCATCATACCTGAATCCACTCATTGTGCTGCTAAGGGCCTGATGACATAGATTTCATTGCTGAGTGATATTGCTTTGTAAGTGAATACCACAACTTCTTTATCCATTTTTCACTTTCTGCGATGTTGAACTTGTACTGTAAACGAGGTTCTTGTAAACAGAGCCGTTCCAAACTTTGGGGTGGCTGTGTCTTTTTGATTTTAATTTTCCTAAGCTATAGGACCATAAGTGGAAGTGCCCTAGGCTCTGTTGCTTTGTTTTTTAGATGTTTCAGGAAACACCATACACTTCTCCCAAGTGTCTGTTGGCAATTTACATCCCACCCATCAGCATAACAAGGCTCCCAGTTCTCAATGGCCTGTTGCCTTTCTGGATTTTACACTTTTTTCAGATGGCCCTTTTGACCGGGGGGAAGTGAGACTTCATTGTAGTGCAGATTTCCTTTGCAAGCTTGCTTGGCTGGCCAAAAAGGGCATATGCGTTTTTTCCTGATTATATTCAGGAAAAAACGCATACACCCTTTTTGGCCAAGTGCATCATTGTGGACGTTCTGCCTCTTTTCCTATGCTTTCAATGCAATTCCAGTCTACCTCCTGAAATCGGTTTCCTGCAATTCTGCCCCGCTTTCAAGTCCTCTTGGCAGCCTTACTTCAGTCTATTTTTGGACGATCGCTGTCATTTATAACTCTGCAGGTTTGTGAATTACAGTGCCCCTGAGCTCCTTTCTTCAACTCGCTTTTTTTTGAGCTGGCCGCAACACCGCAGGATGGCTTCAGGCCCTAATCTGGTTCCGGTACGGCACGCTGAGCCTTTGGTTATTTCCTCTTCCTGGTGGGAAATGAGAGTTAAATTTGCCCGTCCAGACACCTCCAGCTAGCCTCTCATTGGTTCTCGCTATTCCTGTTCATCTTCCGCAGAAATTGCAAACTGTGCCAAACAGGAGGTTAAAGGCGCTGACTCTCCAAGTGGCGAGAGTGTTAGTAAAGCGTCTGGAATGTTGCACCCGAGTACCAGGGGAGGAAAACTGAGACATATTTGAACACGTCTCCCGATCACATGGTTGATCATACTCTGGGTTCCACATGCATGTTTTAGCTGAAGGAAGAATACCTAAAACCTGGGTAGTTGAAACCCGTGGAATGGGTACCATGCAATATGACTTCAAAGGGTCTTCATTTGCTCACCGAACCTCTCCAATCCTATCACTGCTGCGTTTATGCCCCTGTACACATGCTTGATTCTCTTTCGGAGACATAGCAATCCATAGGTTTTAAGATACTTACTAGTCAGGTACATTCTTAGGCGTTTAATATGCGGTGTTGAGTCCATTTCGTTGAGCAAGGAGTAGCTCTTGTCTATTCCATATTTGGCTTAAGGAACTTTATCTGTGCTCATTTCAATCTCTGGTTTTATGCAGCAACCCAACTCACCTTTACCCTTAAGCAAGCATAAGTTGGTTTTCTAAATTTGAGACCCTGTTCTGTTTTGGAATTCAGTTCCTGTGTAGCCAAGTTTACATTCCGTGTATTAGTGATATCTTATGATGTTTCTTTTTCTGTGTGACTTATTTCAGTTAGAATCATCGTACCTGAATCTACTCATTATGCTGCTACGGGCCTGATGACATAGATTTCATTGCTGAGTGATACTGCATTGTACGTAAGTACCACAAGTTCTTTATCCATTTTTCACTTTCTGCGATGTTGAACTTGTACTGTAAACGAGGTTCTTGTAAACAGAGCCATTCCAAACTTTGGGGTGGCTGTGTCTTTTTGATTTTAATTTCCCTAAGCTATAGGACCATAAGTGGAAGTGCCCTAGGCTCTGTTGCTTTGTTTTTTAGATGTTTCAGGAAACACCATACACTTCTCCCGAGTGGTTGTTGGCAATTTACATCCCGCCCATCAGCATAACAAGGCTCCCAGTTCTCCATGGCCTGTCCTGCCTTTCTGGATTTTACACTTTTTTCAGATGGCCCTTTTGACTGGGGGGAAGTGAGACTTCATTGTAGTGCAGATTTCCTTTGCAAGCTTGCTTGGTTGGCCAAAAAGGGCGTATGCGTTTTTTCCTGAATATATTCAGGAAAAAACGCATACGACCTTTTTGGCCAAGTGCATCATTGTGGACGTTCTGCCTCTTTTCCTATGCTTTCAATGCAATTCCAGTCTACCTCCTGAAATCGGTTTCCTGCAATTCTGCCCCGCTTTCAAGTCCTCTTGGCAGCCTTACTTCAGTCTATTTTTGGACGATAGCTGTCTTTTATAACTCTGCAGGTTTGTGAATTACAGTGCCCCTGAGCTCCTTTCTTCAACTCGCTTTCTTGTGACCTGGCCGCAACACCGCAGGATGGCTTCAGGCCCTAATCTGGTTCCGGCACGGCACGCTGAGCCTTTGGTTAATTCCTCTTCCTGGTGGGAAATGAGAGTTAAATTTGCCCGTCCAGACACCTCCAGCTAGTCTCTCATTGGTTCTCGCTATTCCTGTTCATCTTCCGCAGAAATTGCAAACTGGGCCAAACAGGAGGTTAAAGGCGCTGACTCTCCAAGTGGGGAGAGTGTTAGTAAAGCGTCTGGAATGTTGCACCCGAGTACCAGGGGAGGAAAACTGAGACATATTTGAACACGTCTCCCGTTCACATGGTTGATCATACTTGGGTTCCACATGTATGTTTTAGCTGAAGGAAGAATACATTAAACCTGGAGAGTTAAGACCCGTGTAATGGGTACCATGCAATATGACTTCAAAGGGTCTTCATTGGCTCACCGAACCTCTCCAATCCTATCACTGCTGCGTTTATGCCCCTGTACACATGCTTGATTCTCTTTCGGAGACATAGCAATCCATAGGTTTTTAAGATACTTACTAGTCAGGTACATTCTTAGGCTTTTAATATGCAGTGTTGAGTCCATTTCGTTGAGCAAGGAGTAGCTCTTGTCTATTCCATATTTGACTTAAGGAACTTTATCTGTGCTCATTTCAATCTCTGGTTTTATGCAGCACCCCAACTCACCTTTCCCCTTAAGCAAGCATAAGTTGGTTTTCTAAATTTGAGACCCTGTTCTGTTTTGGAATGCAGTTCCTGTGTAGCCAAGTTTACATTCCGTGTATTAGTGATATCTTATGATGTTTCTTTTTCTGTGTGACTTATTTCAGTTAGAATCATCGTACCTGAATCCACTCATTATGCTGCTACGGGCCTGATGACATAGATTTCATTGCTGAGTGATACTGCATTGTACGTAAGTACCACAAGTTCTTTATCCATTTTTCACTTTCTGTGATATTGAACTTGTATGGTAAACGAGGTTCTTGTAAACGGAGGCGTCCCAAACTTTGGAGTGGCTGTGTCTTTTTGATTTTAATTTCCCTAAGCTATAGGACCATAAGTGGAAGTGCCCTAGGCTCTGTTGCTTTGTTTTTTAGATGTTTCAGGAAACACCATACACTTCTCCCGAGTGGTTGTTGGCAATTTACATCCCGTCCATCAGCATAACAAGGCTCCCAGTTCTCCATGGCCTGTCCTGCCTTTCTGGATTTTACACTTTTTTCAGATGGCCCTTTTGCCCGGGGGGAAGTGAGACTTCATTGTAGTGCAGATTTCCTTTGCAAGCTTGCTTGGTTGGCCAAAAAGGGCGTATGCGTTTTTTCCTGAATATATTCAGGAAAAAATGCATACGCCCTTTTTGGCCAAGTGCATCATTGTGGACGTTCTGCCTCTTTTCCTATGCTTTCAATGCAATTCCAGTCTACCTCCTGAAATCGGTTTCCTGCAATTCTGCCCCGCTTTCAAGTCCTCTTGGCAGCCTTACTTCAGTCTATTTTTGGACGATAGCTGTCATTTATAACTCTGCAGGTTTGTGAATTACAGTGCCCCTGAGCTCCTTTCTTCAACTCGCTTTCTTGTGACCTGGCCGCAACACCGCAGGATGGCTTCAGGCCCTAATCTGGTTCCGGCACGGCACGCTGAGCCTTTGGTTAATTCCTCTTCCTGGTGGGAAATGAGAGTTAAATTTGCCCGTCCAGACACCTCCAGCTAGTCTCTCATTGGTTCTCGCTATTCCTGTTCATCTTCCGCAGAAATTGCAAACTGGGCCAAACAGGAGGTTAAAGGCGCTGACTCTCCAAGTGGGGAGAGTGTTAGTAAAGCGTCTGGAATGTTGCACCCGAGTACCAGGGGAGGAAAACTGAGACATATTTGAACACGTCTCCCGTTCACATGGTTGATCATACTTGGGTTCCACATGTATGTTTTAGCTGAAGGAAGAATACATTAAACCTGGAGAGTTAAGACCCGTGTAATGGGTACCATGCAATATGATTTCAAAGGGTCTTCATTTGCTCACCGAACCTCTCCAATCCTATCACTGCTGCGTTTATGCCCCTGTACACATGCTTGATTCTCTTTCGGAGACATAGCAATCCATAGGTTTTTAAGATACTTACTAGTCAGGTACATTCTTAGGCGTTTAATATGCGGTGTTGAGTCCATTTCGTTGAGCAAGGAGTAGCTCTTGTCTATTCCATATTTGACTTAAGGAACTTTATCTGTGCTCATTTCAATCTCTGGTTTTATGCAGCACCCCAACTCACCTTTCCCCTTAAGCAAGCATAAGTTGGTTTTCTAAATTTGAGACCCTGTTCTGTTTTGGAATGCAGTTCCTGTGTAGCCAAGTTTACATTCCGTGTATTAGTGATATCTTATGATGTTTCTTTTTCTGTGTGACTTATTTCAGTTAGAATCATCGTACCTGAATCCACTCATTATGCTGCTACGGGCCTGATGACATAGATTTCATTGCTGAGTGATACTGCATTGTACGTAAGTACCACAAGTTCTTTATCCATTTTTCACTTTCTGTGATATTGAACTTGTATGGTAAACGAGGTTCTTGTAAACGGAGGCGTCCCAAACTTTGGAGTGGCTGTGTCTTTTTGATTTTAATTTCCCTAAGCTATAGGACCATAAGTGGAAGTGCCCTAGGCTCTGTTGCTTTGTTTTTTAGATGTTTCAGGAAACACCATACACTTCTCCCGAGTGGTTGTTGGCAATTTACATCCCGTCCATCAGCATAACAAGGCTCCCAGTTCTCCATGGCCTGTCCTGCCTTTCTGGATTTTACACTTTTTTCAGATGGCCCTTTTGCCCGGGGGGAAGTGAGACTTCATTGTAGTGCAGATTTCCTTTGCAAGCTTGCTTGGTTGGCCAAAAAGGGCGTATGCGTTTTTTCCTGAATATATTCAGGAAAAAATGCATACGCCCTTTTTGGCCAAGTGCATCATTGTGGACGTTCTGCCTCTTTTCCTATGCTTTCAATGCAATTCCAGTCTACCTCCTGAAATCGGTTTCCTGCAATTCTGCCCCGCTTTCAAGTCCTCTTGGCAGCCTTACTTCAGTCTATTTTTGGACGATAGCTGTCATTTATAACTCTGCAGGTTTGTGAATTACAGTGCCCCTGAGCTCCTTTCTTCAACTCGCTTTCTTTTGAGCTGGCCGCAACACCGCAGGATGGCTTCAGGCCCTAATCTGGTTCCGGAACGGCACGCTGAGCCTTTGGTTATTTCCTCTTCCTGGTGGGAAATGAGAGTTAAATTTGCCCGTCCAGACACCTCCAGCTAGCCTCTCATTGGTTCTCGCTATTCCTGTTCATCTTCCGCAGAAATTGCAAACTGGGCCAAACAGGAGGTTAAAGGCGCTGACTCTCCAAGTGGGGAGAGTGTTAGTAAAGCGTCTGGAATGTTGCACCCGAGTACCAGGGGAGGAAAACTGAGACATATTTGAACACGTCTCCCGTTCACATGGTTGATCATACTTGGGTTCCACATGCATGTTTTAGCTGAAGGAAGAATACCTTAAACCTGGAGAGTTAAGACCCGTGTAATGGGTACCATGCAATATGACTTCAAAGGGTCTTCATTTGCTCACCGAACCTCTCCAATCCTATCACTGCTGCGTTTATGCCCCTGTACACATGCTTGATTCTCTTTCGGAGACATAGCAATCCATAGGTTTTCCGATACTTACTAGTCAGGTACATTCTTAGGCGTTTAATATGCGGTGTTGAGTCCATTTCGTTGAGCAAGGAGTAGCTCTTGTCTATTCCATATTTGACTTAAGGAACTTTATCTGTGCTCATTTCAATCTCTGGTTTTATGCAGCACCCCAACTCACCTTTCCCCTTAAGCAAGCATAAGTTGGTTTTCTAAATTTGAGACCCTGTTCTGTTTTGGAATGCAGTTCCTGTGTAGCCAAGTTTACATTCCGTGTATTACTGATATCTTATGATGTTTCTTTTTCTGTGTGACTTACTTCAGTTAGAATCATCATACCTGAATCCACTCATTGTGCTGCTAAGGGCCTGATGACACAGATTTCATTGCTGAGTGATATTGCTTTGTAAGTAAATACCACAACTTCTTTATCCATTTTTCAATTTCTGCGATGTTGAACTTGTACTGTAAACGAGGTTCTTGTAAACAGAGCCGTTCCAAACTTTGGGGTGGCTGTGTCTTTTTGATTTTAATTTCCCTAAGCTATAGGACCATAAGTGGAAGTGCCCTAGGTTCTGTTGCTTTGTTTTTTAGATGTTTCAGGAAACACCATACACTTCTCCCGAGTGGTTGTTGGCAATTTACATCCCGCCCATCAGCATAACAAGGCTCCCAGTTCTCCATGGCCTGTCCTGCCTTTCTGGATTTTACACTTTTTTCAGATGGCCCTTTTGCCCGGGGGGAAGTGAGACTTCATTGTAGTGCAGATTTCCTTTGCAAGCTTGCTTGGTTGGCCAAAAAGGGCGTATGCGTTTTTTCCTGAATATATTCAGGAAAAAACGCATACGCCCTTTTTGGCCAAGTGCATCATTGTGGACGTTCTGCCTCTTTTCCTATGCTTTCAATGCAATTCCAGTCTACCTCCTGAAATCGGTTTCCTGCAATTCTGCCCCGCTTTCAAGTCCTCTTGGCAGCCTTACTTCAGTCTATTTTTGGACGATAGCTGTCATTTATAAGTCTGCAGGTTTGTGAATTACAGTGCCCCTGAGCTCCTTTCTTCAACTCGCTTTCTTTTGAGCTGGCCGCAACACCGCAGGATGGCTTCAGGCCCTAATCTGGTTCCGGCACGGCACGCTGAGCCTTTGGTTATTTCCTCTTCCTGGTGGGAAATGAGAGTTAAATTTGCCCGTCCAGACACCTCCAGCTAGTCTCTCATTGGTTCTCGCTATTCCTGTTCATCTTCCGCAGAAATTGCAAACTGGGCCAAACAGGAGGTTAAAGGCGCTGACTCTCCAAGTGGGAAGAGTGTTAGTAAAGCGTCTGGAATGTTGCACCCGAGTACCAGGGGAGGAAAACTGAGACATATTTGAACACGTCTCCCGTTCACATGGTTGATCATACTTGGGTTCCACATGCATGTTTTAGCTGAAGGAAGAATACCTTAAACCTGGAGAGTTGAGACCCGTGTAATGGGTACCATGCAATATGACTTCAAAGGGTCTTCATTTGCTCACCGAACCTCTCCAATCCTATCACTGCTGCGTTTATGCCCCTGTACACATGCTTGATTCTCTTTCGGAGACATAGCAATCCATAGGTTTTACGATACTTACTAGTCAGGTACATTCTTAGGCGTTTAATATGCGGTGTTGAGTCCATTTCGTTGAGCAAGGAGTAGCTCTTGTCTATTCCATATTTGACTTAAGGAACTTTATCTGTGCTCATTTCAATCTCTGGTTTTATGCAGCACCCCAACTCACCTTTACCCATAAGCAAGCATAAGTTGGTTTTCTAAATTTGAGACCCTGTTCTGTTCTGTAATTCAGTTCCTGTGTAGCCAAGTTTACATTCCGTGTATTACTGATATCTTATGATGTTTCTTTTTCTGTGTGACTTACTTCAGTTAGAATCATCATACCTGAATCCACTCATTGTGCTGCTAAGGGCCTGATGACACAGATTTCATTGCTGAGTGATATTGCTTTGTAAGTAAATACCACAACTTCTTTATCCATTTTTCACTTTCTGCGATGTTGAACTTGTACTGTAAACGAGGTTCTTGTAAACAGAGCCGTTCCAAACTTTGGGGTGGCTGTGTCTTTTTGATTTTAATTTCCCTAAGCTATAGGACCATAAGTGGAAGTGCCCTAGGTTCTGTTGCTTTGTTTTTTAGATGTTTCAGGAAACACCATACACTTCTCCCGAGTGGTTGTTGGCAATTTACATCCCGCCCATCAGCATAACAAGGCTCCCAGTTCTCCATGGCCTGTCCTGCCTTTCTGGATTTTACACTTTTTTCAGATGGCCCTTTTGACCGGGGGGAAGTGAGACTTCATTTTAGTGCAGATTTCCTTTGCAAGCTTGCTTGGTTGGCCAAAAAGGGCGTATGCGTTTTTTCCTGAATATATTCAGGAAAAAACGCATATGTCCTTTTTGGCCAAGTGCATCATTGTGGACGTTCTGACTCTTCTCCTATGCTTTCAATGAAATTCCAGTCTACCTCCTGAAATCGGTTTCCTGCAATTCTGCCCCGCTTTCAAGTCCTATTGGCAGCCTTACTTCAGTCTATTTTTGGACGATAGCTGTCATTTATAACTCTGCAGGTTTGTGAATTACAGTGCCCCTGTGCTCCTTTCTTCGACTCGCTTTCTTGTGACCTGGCCGCAACACCGCAGGATGTCTTCAGGCCCTAATCTGGTTCTGGCACGGCACGCTGAGCCTTTGGTTAATTCCTCTTCCTGGTGGGAAATGAGAGTTAAATTTGCCCATCCAGACACCTCCAGCTAGTGTCTCATTGGTTCTCGCTATTCCTGTTCATCTTCCACAGAAATTGCAAACTGGGCCAAACAGCAGGTTAAAGGGACTGACTCTCCAAGTGGGGAGAGTGTTAGTAAAGCGTCTGGAATGTTGCACCCGAGTACCAGGGGAGGAAAACTGAGACATATTTGAACACGTCTCCCGTTCACATGGTTGATCATACTTGGGTTCCACATGCATGTTTTAGCTGAAGGAAGAATACATTAAACCTGGAGAGTTAAGACCCGTGTAATGGGTACCATGCAATATGCCTTCAAAGGGTCTTCATTGGCTCACCGAACCTCTCCAATCCTATCACTGCTGCGTTTATGCCCCTGTACACATGCTTGATTCTCTTTCGGAGACATAGCAATCCATAGGTTTTAAGATACTTACTAGTCAGGTACATTCTTAGGCGTTTAATATGGGGTGTTGAGTCCATTTCGTTGAGCAAGGAGTAGCTCTTGTCTATTCCATGTTTGACTTAAGGAACTTTATCTGTGCTCATTTCAATCTCTGGTTTTATGCAGCACCCCAACTCACCTTTCCCCTTAAGCAAGCATAAGTTGGTTTTCTAAATTTGAGACCCTGTTCTGTTTTGGAATGCAGTTCCTGTGTAGCCAACTTTACATTCCGTGTATTAGTGATATCTTATGATGTTTCTTTTTCTGTGTGACTTATTTCAGTTAGAATCATCGTACCTGAATCCACTCATTATGCTGCTACGGGCCTGATGACATAGATTTCATTGCTGAGTGATACTGCATTGTACGTAAGTACCACAAGTTCTTTATCCATTTTTCACTTTCTGTGATATTGAACTTGTATGGTAAACGAGGTTCTTGTAAACGGAGGCGTCCCAAACTTTGGAGTGGCTGTGTCTTTTTGATTTTAATTTCCCTAAGCTATAGGACCATAAGTGGAAGTGCCCTAGGCTCTGTTGCTTTGTTTTTTAGATGTTTCAGGAAACACCATACACTTCTCCCGAGTGGTTGTTGGCAATTTACATCCCGCCCATCAGCATAACAAGGCTCCCAGTTCTCCATGGCCTGTCCTGCCTTTCTGGATTTTACACTTTTTTCAGATGGCCCTTTTGCCCGGGGGGAAGTGAGACTTCATTGTAGTGCAGATTTCCTTTGCAAGCTTGCTTGGTTGGCCAAAAAGGGCGTATGCGTTTTTTCCTGAATATATTCAGGAAAAAACGCATACGCCCTTTTTGGCCAAGTGCATCATTGTGGACGTTCTGCCTCTTTTCCTATGCTTTCAATGCAATTCCAGTCTACCTCCTGAAATCGGTTTCCTGCAATTCTGCCCCGCTTTCAAGTCCTCTTGGCAGCCTTACTTCAGTCTATTTTTGGACGATAGCTGTCATTTATAAGTCTGCAGGTTTGTGAATTACAGTGCCCCTGAGCTCCTTTCTTCAACTCGCTTTCTTTTGAGCTGGCCGCAACACCGCAGGATGGCTTCAGGCCCTAATCTGGTTCCGGCACGGCACGCTGAGCCTTTGGTTATTTCCTCTTCCTGGTGGGAAATGAGAGTTAAATTTGCCCGTCCAGACACCTCCAGCTAGCCTCTCATTGGTTCTCGCTATTCCTGTTCATCTTCCGCAGAAATTGCAAACTGGGCCAAACAGGAGGTTAAAGGCGCTGACTCTCCAAGTGGGAAGAGTGTTAGTAAAGCGTCTGGAATGTTGCACCCGAGTACCAGGGGAGGAAAACTGAGACATATTTGAACACGTCTCCCGTTCACATGGTTGATCATACTTGGGTTCCACATGCATGTTTTAGCTGAAGGAAGAATACCTTAAACCTGGAGAGTTGAGACCCGTGTAATGGGTACCATGCAATATGACTTCAAAGGGTCTTCATTTGCTCACCGAACCTCTCCAATCCTATCACTGCTGCGTTTATGCCCCTGTACACATGCTTGATTCTCTTTCGGAGACATAGCAATCCATAGGTTTTACGATACTTACTAGTCAGGTACATTCTTAGGCGTTTAATATGCGGTGTTGAGTCCATTTCGTTGAGCAAGGAGTAGCTCTTGTCTATTCCATATTTGACTTAAGGAACTTTATCTGTGCTCATTTCAATCTCTGGTTTTATGCAGCACCCCAACTCACCTTTACCCATAAGCAAGCATAAGTTGGTTTTCTAAATTTGAGACCCTGTTCTGTTCTGTAATTCAGTTCCTGTGTAGCCAAGTTTACATTCCGTGTATTACTGATATCTTATGATGTTTCTTTTTCTGTGTGACTTACTTCAGTTAGAATCATCATACCTGAATCCACTCATTGTGCTGCTAAGGGCCTGATGACACAGATTTCATTGCTGAGTGATATTGCTTTGTAAGTAAATACCACAACTTCTTTATCCATTTTTCACTTTCTGCGATGTTGAACTTGTACTGTAAACGAGGTTCTTGTAAACAGAGCCGTTCCAAACTTTGGGGTGGCTGTGTCTTTTTGATTTTAATTTCCCTAAGCTATAGGACCATAAGTGGAAGTGCCCTAGGTTCTGTTGCTTTGTTTTTTAGATGTTTCAGGAAACACCATACACTTCTCCCGAGTGGTTGTTGGCAATTTACAACCCGCCCATCAGCATAACAAGGCTCCCAGTTCTCCATGGCCTGTCCTGCCTTTCTGGATTTTACACTTTTTTCAGATGGCCCTTTTGCCCGGGGGGAAGTGAGACTTCATTGTAGTGCAGATTTCCTTTGCAAGCTTGCTTGGTTGGCCAAAAAGGGCGTATGCGTTTTTTCCTGAATATATTCAGGAAAAAACGCATACGCCCTTTTTGGCCAAGTGCATCATTGTGGACGTTCTGCCTCTTTTCCTATGCTTTCAATGCAATTCCAGTCTACCTCCTGAAATCGGTTTCCTGCAATTCTGCCCCGCTTTCAAGTCCTCTTGGCAGCCTTACTTCAGTCTATTTTTGGACGATAGCTGTCATTTATAAGTCTGCAGGTTTGTGAATTACAGTGCCCCTGAGCTCCTTTCTTCAACTCGCTTTCTTTTGAGCTGGCCGCAACACCGCAGGATGGCTTCAGGCCCTAATCTGGTTCCGGCACGGCACGCTGAGCCTTTGGTTATTTCCTCTTCCTGGTGGGAAATGAGAGTTAAATTTGCCCGTCCAGACACCTCCAGCTAGTCTCTCATTGGTTCTCGCTATTCCTGTTCATCTTCCGCAGAAATTGCAAACTGGGCCAAACAGGAGGTTAAAGGCGCTGACTCTCCAAGTGGGAAGAGTGTTAGTAAAGCGTCTGGAATGTTGCACCCGAGTACCAGGGGAGGAAAACTGAGACATATTTGAACACGTCTCCCGTTCACATGGTTGATCATACTTGGGTTCCACATGCATGTTTTAGCTGAAGGAAGAATACCTTAAACCTGGAGAGTTGAGACCCGTGTAATGGGTACCATGCAATATGACTTCAAAGGGTCTTCATTTGCTCACCGAACCTCTCCAATCCTATCACTGCTGCGTTTATGCCCCTGTACACATGCTTGATTCTCTTTCGGAGACATAGCAATCCATAGGTTTTACGATACTTACTAGTCAGGTACATTCTTAGGCGTTTAATATGCGGTGTTGAGTCCATTTCGTTGAGCAAGGAGTAGCTCTTGTCTATTCCATATTTGACTTAAGGAACTTTATCTGTGCTCATTTCAATCTCTGGTTTTATGCAGCACCCCAACTCACCTTTACCCATAAGCAAGCATAAGTTGGTTTTCTAAATTTGAGACCCTGTTCTGTTCTGTAATTCAGTTCCTGTGTAGCCAAGTTTACATTCCGTGTATTACTGATATCTTATGATGTTTCTTTTTCTGTGTGACTTACTTCAGTTAGAATCATCATACCTGAATCCACTCATTGTGCTGCTAAGGGCCTGATGACACAGATTTCATTGCTGAGTGATATTGCTTTGTAAGTAAATACCACAACTTCTTTATCCATTTTTCACTTTCTGCGATGTTGAACTTGTACTGTAAACGAGGTTCTTGTAAACAGAGCCGTTCCAAACTTTGGGGTGGCTGTGTCTTTTTGATTTTAATTTCCCTAAGCTATAGGACCATAAGTGGAAGTGCCCTAGGTTCTGTTGCTTTGTTTTTTAGATGTTTCAGGAAACACCATACACTTCTCCCGAGTGGTTGTTGGCAATTTACATCCCGCCCATCAGCATAACAAGGCTCCCAGTTCTCCATGGCCTGTCCTGCCTTTCTGGATTTTACACTTTTTTCAGATGGCCCTTTTGACCGGGGGGAAGTGAGACTTCATTGTAGTGCAGATTTCCTTTGCAAGCTTGCTTGGTTGGCCAAAAAGGGCGTATGCGTTTTTTCCTGAATATATTCAGGAAAAAACGCATATGTCCTTTTTGGCCAAGTGCATCATTGTGGACGTTCTGACTCTTCTCCTATGCTTTCAATGAAATTCCAGTCTACCTCCTGAAATCGGTTTCCTGCAATTCTGCCCCGCTTTCAAGTCCTATTGGCAGCCTTACTTCAGTCTATTTTTGGACGATAGCTGTCATTTATAACTCTGCAGGTTTGTGAATTACAGTGCCCCTGTGCTCCTTTCTTCGACTCGCTTTCTTGTGACCTGGCCGCAACACCGCAGGATGTCTTCAGGCCCTAATCTGGTTCTGGCACGGCACGCTGAGCCTTTGGTTAATTCCTCTTCCTGGTGGGAAATGAGAGTTAAATTTGCCCATCCAGACACCTCCAGCTAGTGTCTCATTGGTTCTCGCTATTCCTGTTCATCTTCCACAGAAATTGCAAACTGGGCCAAACAGCAGGTTAAAGGGACTGACTCTCCAAGTGGGGAGAGTGTTAGTAAAGCGTCTGGAATGTTGCACCCGAGTACCAGGGGAGGAAAACTGAGACATATTTGAACACGTCTCCCGTTCACATGGTTGATCATACTTGGGTTCCACATGCATGTTTTAGCTGAAGGAAGAATACATTAAACCTGGAGAGTTAAGACCCGTGTAATGGGTACCATGCAATATGCCTTCAAAGGGTCTTCATTGGCTCACCGAACCTCTCCAATCCTATCACTGCTGCGTTTATGCCCCTGTACACATGCTTGATTCTCTTTCGGAGACATAGCAATCCATAGGTTTTAAGATACTTACTAGTCAGGTACATTCTTAGGCGTTTAATATGGGGTGTTGAGTCCATTTCGTTGAGCAAGGAGTAGCTCTTGTCTATTCCATGTTTGACTTAAGGAACTTTATCTGTGCTCATTTCAATCTCTGGTTTTATGCAGCACCCCAACTCACCTTTCCCCTTAAGCAAGCATAAGTTGGTTTTCTAAATTTGAGACCCTGTTCTGTTTTGGAATGCAGTTCCTGTGTAGCCAACTTTACATTCCGTGTATTAGTGATATCTTATGATGTTTCTTTTTCTGTGTGACTTATTTCAGTTAGAATCATCGTACCTGAATCCACTCATTATGCTGCTACGGGCCTGATGACATAGATTTCATTGCTGAGTGATACTGCATTGTACGTAAGTACCACAAGTTCTTTATCCATTTTTCACTTTCTGTGATATTGAACTTGTATGGTAAACGAGGTTCTTGTAAACGGAGGCGTCCCAAACTTTGGAGTGGCTGTGTCTTTTTGATTTTAATTTCCCTAAGCTATAGGACCATAAGTGGAAGTGCCCTAGGCTCTGTTGCTTTGTTTTTTAGATGTTTCAGGAAACACCATACACTTCTCCCGAGTGGTTGTTGGCAATTTACATCCCGCCCATCAGCATAACAAGGCTCCCAGTTCTCCATGGCCTGTCCTGCCTTTCTGGATTTTACACTTTTTTCAGATGGCCCTTTTGACCGGGTGGAACTGAGACTTCATTGTAGTGCAGATTTCCTTTGCAAGCTTGCTTGGTTGGCCAAAAAGGGCGTATGCGTTTTTTCCTGAATATATTCAGGAAAAAACGCATACGCCCTTTTTGGCCAAGTGCATCATTGTGGACGTTCTGCCTCTTTTCCTATGCTTTCAATGCAATTCCAGTCTACCTCCTGAAATCGGTTTCCTGCAATTCTGCCCCGCTTTCAAGTCCTCTTGGCAGCCTTACTTCAGTCTATTTTTGGACGATAGCTGTCATTTATAAGTCTGCAGGTTTGTGAATTACAGTGCCCCTGAGCTCCTTTCTTCAACTCGCTTTCTTTTGAGCTGGCCGCAACACCGCAGGATGGCTTCAGGCCCTAATCTGGTTCCGGCACGGCACGCTGAGCCTTTGGTTATTTCCTCTTCCTGGTGGGAAATGAGAGTTAAATTTGCCCGTCCAGACACCTCCAGCTAGCCTCTCATTGGTTCTCGCTATTCCTGTTCATCTTCCGCAGAAATTGCAAACTGGGCCAAACAGGAGGTTAAAGGCGCTGACTCTCCAAGTGGGGAGAGTGTTAGTAAAGCGTCTGGAATGTTGTACCCGAGTACCAGGGGAGGAAAACTGAGACATATTTGAACACGTCTCCCGTTCACATGGTTGATCATACTTGGGTTCCACATGCATGTTTTAGCTGAAGGAAGAATACCTTAAACCTGGAGATTTAAGACCCGTGTAATGGATACCATGCAATATGACTTCAAAGGGTCTTCATTTGCTCACCGAACCTCTCCAATCCTATCACTGCTGCGTTTATGCCCCTGTACACATGCTTGATTCTCTTTTGGAGACATAGCAATCCATAGGTTTTCCGATACTTACTAGTCAGGTACATTCTTAGGCGTTTAATATGCGGTGTTGAGTCCATTTCGTTGAGCAAGGAGTAGCTCTTGTCTATTCCATATTTGACTTAAGGAACTTTATCTGTGCTCATTTCAATCTCTGGTTTTATGCAGCACCCCAACTCACCTTTACCCTTAAGCAAGCATAAGTTGGTTTTCTAAATTTGAGTCCCTGTTCTGTTTTGTAATTCAGTTCCTGTGTAGCCAAGTTTACATTCCGTGTATTACTGATATCTTATGATGTTTCTTTTTCTGTGTGACTTACTTCAGTTAGAATCATCATACCTGAATCCACTCATTGTGCTGCTAAGGGCCTGATGACACAGATTTCATTGCTGAGTGATATTGCTTTGTAAGTAAATACCACAACTTCTTTATCCATTTTTCAATTTCTGCGATGTTGAACTTGTACTGTAAACGAGGTTCTTGTAAACAGAGCCGTTCCAAACTTTGGGGTGGCTGTGTCTTTTTGATTTTAATTTCCCTAAGCTATAGGACCATAAGTGGAAGTGCCCTAGGTTCTGTTGCTTTGTTTTTTAGATGTTTCAGGAAACACCATACACTTCTCCCGAGTGGTTGTTGGCAATTTACATCCCGCCCATCAGCATAACAAGGCTCCCAGTTCTCCATGGCCTGTCCTGCCTTTCTGGATTTTACACTTTTTTCAGATGGCCCTTTTGCCCGGGGGGAAGTGAGACTTCATTGTAGTGCAGATTTCCTTTGCAAGCTTGCTTGGTTGGCCAAAAAGGGCGTATGCGTTTTTTCCTGAATATATTCAGGAAAAAACGCATACGCGCTTTCTGGCCAAGTGCATCATTGTGGACGTTCTGCCTCTTTTCCTATGCTTTCAATGCAATTCCAGTCTACCTCCTGAAATCGGTTTCCTGCAATTCTGCCCTGCTTTCAAGTTCTCTTGACAGCCTTACTTCAGTCTATTTTTGGACGATAGCTGTCATTTATAAGTCTGCAGGTTTGTGAATTACAGTGCCCCTGAGCTCCTTTCTTCAACTCGCTTTCTTTTGAGCTGGCCGCAACACCGCAGGATGGCTTCAGGCCCTAATCTGGTTCCGGCACGGCACGCTGAGCCTTTGGTTATTTCCTCTTCCTGGTGGGAAATGAGAGTTAAATTTGCCCGTCCAGACACCTCCAGCTAGTCTCTCATTGGTTCTCGCTATTCCTGTTCATCTTCCGCAGAAATTGCAAACTGGGCCAAACAGGAGGTTAAAGGCGTTGACTCTCCAAGTGGGGAGAGTGTTAGTAAAGCGTCTGGAATGTTGCACCCGAGTACCAGGGGAGGAAAACTGAGACATATTTGAACACGTCTCCCGTTCACATGGTTGATCATACTTGGGTTCCACATGCATGTTTTAGCTGAAGGAAGAATACCTTAAACCTGGAGAGTTGAGACCCGTGTAATGGGTACCATGCAATATGACTTCAAAGGGTCTTCATTTGCTCACCGAACCTCTCCAATCCTATCACTGCTGCGTTTATGCCCCTGTACACATGCTTGATTCTCTTTCGGAGACATAGCAATCCATAGGTTTTACGATACTTACTAGTCAGGTACATTCTTAGGCGTTTAATATGCGGTGTTGAGTCCATTTCGTTGAGCAAGGAGTAGCTCTTGTCTATTCCATATTTGACTTAAGGAACTTTATCTGTGCTCATTTCAATCTCTGGTTTTATGCAGCACCCCAACTCACCTTTACCCATAAGCAAGCATAAGTTGGTTTTCTAAATTTGAGACCCTGTTCTGTTCTGTAATTCAGTTCCTGTGTAGCCAAGTTTACATTCCGTGTATTACTGATATCTTATGATGTTTCTTTTTCTGTGTGACTTACTTCAGTTAGAATCATCATACCTGAATCCACTCATTGTGCTGCTAAGGGCCTGATGACACAGATTTCATTGCTGAGTGATATTGCTTTGTAAGTAAATACCACAACTTCTTTATCCATTTTTCACTTTCTGCGATGTTGAACTTGTACTGTAAACGAGGTTCTTGTAAACAGAGCCGTTCCAAACTTTGGGGTGGCTGTGTCTTTTTGATTTTAATTTCCCTAAGCTATAGGACCATAAGTGGAAGTGCCCTAGGTTCTGTTGCTTTGTTTTTTAGATGTTTCAGGAAACACCATACACTTCTCCCGAGTGGTTGTTGGCAATTTACATCCCGCCCATCAGCATAACAAGGCTCCCAATTCTCCATGGCCTGTCCTGCCTTTCTGGATTTTACACTTTTTTCAGATGGCCCTTTTGACCGGGGGGAAGTGAGACTTCATTGTAGTGCAGATTTCCTTTGCAAGCTTGCTTGGTTGGCCAAAAAGGACGTATGCGTTTTTTCCTGAATATATTCAGGAAAAAACGCATACGTCCTTTTTGGCCAAGTGCATCATTGTGGACGTTCTGACTCTTCTCCTATGCTTTCAATGAAATTCCAGTCTACCTCCTGAAATCGGTTTCCTGCAATTCTGCCCCGCTTTCAAGTCCTCTTGGCAGCCTTACTTCAGTCTATTTTTGGACGATAGCTGTCATTTATAACTCTGCAGGTTTGTGAATTACAGTGCCCCTGTGCTCCTTTCTTCGACTCGCTTTCTTGTGACCTGGCCGCAACACCGCAGGATGTCTTCAGGCCCTAATCTGGTTCTGGCACGGCACGCTGAGCCTTTGGTTAATTCCTCTTCCTGGTGGGAAATGAGAGTTAAATTTGCCCATCCAGACACCTCCAGCTAGCCTCTCATTGGTTCTCGCTATTCCTGTTCATCTTCCGCAGAAATTGCAAACTGGGCCAAACAGGAGGTTAAAGGCGCTGACTCTCCAAGTGGGGAGAGTGTTAGTAAAGCGTCTGGAATGTTGCACCCGAGTACCAGGGGAGGAAAACTGAGACATATTTGAACACGTCTCCCGTTCACATGGTTGATCATACTTGGGTTCCACATGCATGTTTTAGCTGAAGGAAGAATACCTTAAACCTGGAGAGTTAAGACCCGTGTAATGGGTACCATGCAATATGACTTCAAAGGGTCTTCATTTGCTCACCGAACCTCCCCAATCCTATCACTGCTGCGTTTATGCCCCTGTACACATGCTTGATTCTCTTTCGGAGACATAGCAATCCATAGGTTTTCCGATACTTACTAGTCAGGTACATTCTTAGGCGTTTAATATGCGGTGTTGAGTCCATTTCGTTGAGCAAGGAGTAGCTCTTGTCTATTCCATATTTGACTTAAGGAACTTTATCTGTGCTCATTTCAATCTCTGGTTTTATGCAGCACCCCAACTCACCTTTACCCTTAAGCAAGCATAAGTTGGTTTTCTAAATTTGAGACCCTGTTCTGTTTTGGAATGCAGTTCCTGTGTAGCCAAGTTTACATTCCGTGTATTAGTGATATCTTATGATGTTTCTTTTTCTGTGTGACTTATTTCAGTTAGAATCATCGTACCTGAATCCACTCATTATGCTGCTACGGGCCTGATGACATAGATTTCATTGCTGAGTGATACTGCATTGTACGTAAGTACCACAAGTTCTTTATCCATTTTTCACTTTCTGTGATATTGAACTTGTATGGTAAACGAGGTTCTTGTAAACGGAGGCGTCCCAAACTTTGGAGTGGCTGTGTCTTTTTGATTTTAATTTCCCTAAGCTATAGGACCATAAGTGGAAGTGCCCTAGGCTCTGTTGCTTTGTTTTTTAGATGTTTCAGGAAACACCATACACTTCTCCCGAGTGGTTGTTGGCAATTTACATCCCGCCCATCAGCATAACAAGGCTCCCAGTTCTCCATGGCCTGTCCTGCCTTTCTGGATTTTACACTTTTTTCAGATGGCCCTTTTGACCGGGTGGAAGTGAGACTTCATTGTAGTGCAGATTTCCTTTGCAAGCTTGCTTGGTTGGCCAAAAAGGGCGTATGCGTTTTTTCCTGAATATATTCAGGAAAAAACGCATACGCCCTTTTTGGCCAAGTGCATCATTGTGGACGTTCTGCCTCTTTTCCTATGCTTTCAATGCAATTCCAGTCTACCTCCTGAAATCGGTTTCCTGCAATTCTGCCCCGCTTTCAAGTCCTCTTGGCAGCCTTACTTCAGTCTATTTTTGGACGATAGCTGTCATTTATAACTCTGCAGGTTTGTGAATTACAGTGCCCCTGAGCTCCTTTCTTCAACTCGCTTTCTTTTGAGCTGGCCGCAACACCGCAGGATGGCTTCAGGCTCTAATCTGTTTCCGGCACGGCACGCTGAGCCTTAGGTTATTTCCTCTTCCTGGTGGGAAATGAGAGTTAAATTTGCCCGTCCAGACACCTCCAGCTAGTCTCTCATTGGTTCTCGCTATTCCTGTTCATCTTCCGCAGAAATTGCAAACTGGGCCAAACAGGAGGTTAAAGGCACTGACTCTCCAAGTGGGAAGAGTGTTAGTAAAGCGTCTGGAATGTTGCACCCGAGTACCAGGGGAGGAAAACTGAGACATATTTGAACACGTCTCCCGTTCACATGGTTGATCATACTTGGGTTCCACATGCATGTTTTAGCTGAAGGAAGAATACCTTAAACCTGGAGAGTTAAGACCCGTGTAATGGGTACCATGCAATATGACTTCAAAGGGTCTTCATTTGCTCACCGAACCTCTCCAATCCTATCACTGCTGCGTTTATGCCCCTGTACACATGCTTGATTCTCTTTCGGAGACATAGCAATCCATAGGTTTTCCGATACTTACTAGTCAGGTACATTCTTAGGCCTTTAATATGCGGTGTTGAGTCCATTTCGTTGAGCAAGGAGTAGCTCTTGTCTATTCCATATTTGACTTAAGGAACTTTATCTGTGCTCATTTCAATCTCTGGTTTTATGCAGCACCCCAACTCACCTTTACCCTTAAGCAAGCATAAGTTGGTTTTCTAAATTTGAGACCCTGTTCTGTTTTGGAATGCAGTTCCTGTGTAGCCAAGTTTACATTCCGTGTATTAGTGATATCTTATGATGTTTCTTTTTCTGTGTGACTTATTTCAGTTAGAATCATCGTACCTGAATCCACTCATTATGCTGCTACGGGCCTGATGACATAGATTTCATTGCTGAGTGATACTGCATTGTACGTAAGTACCACAAGTTCTTTATCCATTTTTCACTTTCTGTGATATTGAACTTGTATGGTAAACGAGGTTCTTGTAAACGGAGGCGTCCCAAACTTTGGAGTGGCTGTGTCTTTTTGATTTTAATTTCCCTAAGCTATAGGACCATAAGTGGAAGTGCCCTAGGCTCTGTTGCTTTGTTTTTTAGATGTTTCAGGAAACACCATACACTTCTCCCGAGTGGTTGTTGGCAATTTACATCCCGCCCATCAGCATAACAAGGCTCCCAGTTCTCCATGGCCTGTCCTGCCTTTCTGGATTTTACACTTTTTTCAGATGGCCCTTTTGACCGGGTGGAAGTGAGACTTCATTGTAGTGCAGATTTCCTTTGCAAGCTTGCTTGGTTGGCCAAAAAGGGCGTATGCGTTTTTTCCTGAATATATTCAGGAAAAAACGCATACGCCCTTTTTGGCCAAGTGCATCATTGTGGACGTTCTGCCTCTTTTCCTATGCTTTCAATGCAATTCCAGTCTACCTCCTGAAATCGGTTTCCTGCAATTCTGCCCCGCTTTCAAGTCCTCTTGGCAGCCTTACTTCAGTCTATTTTTGGACGATAGCTGTCATTTATAAGTCTGCAGGTTTGTGAATTACAGTGCCCCTGAGCTCCTTTCTTCAACTCGCTTTCTTTTGAGCTGGTCGCAACACCGCAGGATGGCTTCAGGCTCTAATCTGTTTCCGGCACGGCACGCTGAGCCTTTGGTTATTTCCTCTTCCTGGTGGGAAATGAGAGTTAAATTTGCCCGTCCAGACACCTCCAGCTAGTCTCTCATTGGTTCTCGCTATTCCTGTTCATCTTCCGCAGAAATTGCAAACTGGGCCAAACAGGAGGTTAAAGGCACTGACTCTCCAAGTGGGAAGAGTGTTAGTAAAGCGTCTGGAATGTTGCACCCGAGTACCAGGGGAGGAAAACTGAGACATATTTGAACACGTCTCCCGTTCACATGGTTGATCATACTTGGGTTCCACATGCATGTTTTAGCTGAAGGAAGAATACCTTAAACCTGGAGAGTTGAGACCCGTGTAATGGGTACCATGCAATATGACTTCAAAGGGTCTTCATTTGCTCACAGAACCTCTCCAATCCTATCACTGCTGCGTTTATGCCCCTGTACACATGCTTGATTCTCTTTCGGAGACATAGCAATCCATAGGTTTTCCGATACTTACTAGTCAGGTACATTCTTAGGCATTTAATATGCGGTGTTGAGTCCATTTCGTTGAGCAAGGAGTAGCTCTTGTCTATTCCATATTTGACTTAAGGAACTTTATCTGTGCTCATTTCAATCTCTGGTTTTATGCAGCACCCCAACTCACCTTTACCCATAAGCAAGCATAAGTTGGTTTTCTAAATTTGAGACCCTGTTCTGTTCTGTAATTCAGTTCCTGTGTAGCCAAGTTTACATTCCGTGTATTACTGATATCTTATGATGTTTCTTTTTCTGTGTGACTTACTTCAGTTAGAATCATCATACCTGAATCCACTCATTGTGCTGCCAAGGGCCTGATGACACAGATTTCATTGCTGAGTGATATTGCTTTGTAAGTAAATACCACAACTTCTTTATCCATTTTTCACTTTCTGCGATGTTGAACTTGTACTGTAAACGAGGTTCTTGTAAACAGAGCCGTTCCAAACTTTGGGGTGGCTGTGTCTTTTTGATTTTAATTTCCCTAAGCTATAGGACCATAAGTGGAAGTGCCCTAGGTTCTGTTGCTTTGTTTTTTAGATGTTTCAGGAAACACCATACACTTCTCCCGAGTGGTTGTTGGCAATTTACATCCCGCCCATCAGCATAACAAGGCTCCCAATTCTCCATGGCCTGTCCTGCCTTTCTGGATTTTACACTTTTTTCAGATGGCCCTTTTGACCGGGGGGAAGTGAGACTTCATTGTAGTGCAGATTTCCTTTGCAAGCTTGCTTGGTTGGCCAAAAAGGGCGTATGCGTTTTTTCCTGAATATATTCAGGAAAAAACGCATACGTCCTTTTTGGCCAAGTGCATCATTGTGGACGTTCTGCCTCTTCTCCTATGCTTTCAATGAAATTCCAGTCTACCTCCTGAAATCGGTTTCCTGCAATTCTGCCCCGCTTTCAAGTCCTCTTGGCAGCCTTACTTCAGTCTATTTTTGGACGATAGCTGTCATTTATAACTCTGCAGGTTTGTGAATTACAGTGCCCCTGTGCTCCTTTCTTCGACTCGCTTTCTTGTGACCTGGCCGCAACACCGCAGGATGTCTTCAGGCCCTAATCTGGTTCTGGCACGGCATGCTGAGCCTTTGGTTAATTCCTCTTCCTGTTGGGAAATGAGAGTTAAATTTGCCCATCCAGACACCTCCAGCTAGTCTCTCATTGGTTCTCGCTATTCCTGTTCATCTTCCACAGAAATTGCAAACTGGGCCAAACAGCAGGTTAAAGGGACTGACTCTCCAAGTGGGGAGAGTGTTAGTAAAGCGTCTGGAATGTTGCACCCGAGTACCAGGTGAGGAAAACTGAGACATATTTGAACACGTCTCCCGTTCACATGGTTGATCATACTTGGGTTCCACATGCATGTTTTAGCTGAAGGAAGAATACATTAAACCTGGAGAGTTAAGACCCGTGTAATGGGTACCATGCAATATGACTTCAAAGGGTCTTCATTGGCTCACCGAACCTCTCCAATCCTATCACTGCTGCGTTTATGCCCCTGTACACATGCTTGATTCTCTTTCGGAGACATAGCAATCCATAGGTTTTAAGATACTTACTAGTCAGGTACATTCTTAGGCGTTTAATATGGGGTGTTGAGTCCATTTCATTGAGCAAGGAGTAGCTCTTGTCTATTCCATGTTTGACTTAAGGAACTTTATCTGTGCTCATTTCAATCTCTGGTTTTATGCAGCACCCCAACTCACCTTTCCCCTTAAGCAAGCATAAGTTGGTTTTCTAAATTTGAGACCCTGTTCTGTTTTGGAATGCAGTTCCTGTGTAGCCAAGTTTACATTCCGTGTATTAGTGATATCTTATGATGTTTCTTTTTCTGTGTGACTTATTTCAGTTAGAATCATCGTACCTGAATCCACTCATTATGCTGCTACGGGCCTGATGACATAGATTTCATTGTTGAGTGATACTGCATTGTACGTAAGTACCACAAGTTCTTTATCCATTTTTCACTTTCTGTGATATTGAACTTGTATGGTAAACGAGGTTCTTGTAAACGGAGGCGTCCCAAACTTTGGAGTGGCTGTGTCTTTTTGATTTTAATTTCCCTAAGCTATAGGACCATAAGTGGAAGTGCCCTAGGCTCTGTTGCTTTGTTTTTTAGATGTTTCAGGAAACACCATACACTTCTCCCGAGTGGTTGTTGGCAATTTACATCCCGCCCATCAGCATAACAAGGCTCCCAGTTCTCCATGGCCTGTCCTGCCTTTCTGGATTTTACACTTTTTTCAGATGGCCCTTTTGCCCGGGGGGAAGTGAGACTTCATTGTAGTGCAGATTTCCTTTGCAAGCTTGCTTGGTTGGCCAAAAAGGGCGTATGCGTTTTTTCCTGAATATATTCAGGAAAAAATGCATACGCCCTTTTTGGCCAAGTGCATCATTGTGGACGTTCTGCCTCTTTTCCTATGCTTTCAATGCAATTCCAGTCTACCTCCTGAAATCGGTTTCCTGCAATTCTGCCCCGCTTTCAAGTCCTCTTGGCAGCCTTACTTCAGTCTATTTTTGGACGATAGCTGTCATTTATAACTCTGCAGGTTTGTGAATTACAGTGCCCCTGAGCTCCTTTCTTCAACTCGCTTTCTTTTGAGCTGGCCGCAACACCGCAGGATGGCTTCAGGCCCTAATCTTGTTCCGGTACGGCACGCTGAGCCTTTGGTTATTTCCTCTTCCTGGTGGGAAATGAGAGTTAAATTTGCCCGTCCAGACACCTCCAGCTAGCCTCTCATTGGTTCTCGCTATTCCTGTTCATCTTCCGCAGAAATTGCAAACTGGGCCAAACAGGAGGTTAAAGGCGCTGACTCTCCAAGTGGGGAGAGTGTTAGTAAAGCGTCTGGAATGTTGCACCCGAGTACCAGGGGAGGAAAACTGAGACATATTTGAACACGTCTCCCGTTCACATGGTTGATCATACTTGGGTTCCACATGCATGTTTTAGCTGAAGGAAGAATACCTTAAACCTGGAGAGTTGAGACCCGTGTAATGGGTACCATGCAATATGACTTCAAAGGGTCTTCATTTGCTCACCGAACCTCTCCAATCCTATCACTGCTGCGTTTATGCCCCTGTACACATGCTTGATTCTCTTTCGGAGACATAGCAATCCATAGGTTTTACGATACTTACTAGTCAGGTACATTCTTAGGCGTTTAATATGCGGTGTTGAGTCCATTTCGTTGAGCAAGGAGTAGCTCTTGTCTATTCCATATTTGACTTAAGGAACTTTATCTGTGCTCATTTCAATCTCTGGTTTTATGCAGCACCCCAACTCACCTTTACCCATAAGCAAGCATAAGTTGGTTTTCTAAATTTGAGACCCTGTTCTGTTCTGTAATTCAGTTCCTGTGTAGCCAAGTTTACATTCCGTGTATTACTGATATCTTATGATGTTTCTTTTTCTGTGTGACTTACTTCAGTTAGAATCATCATACCTGAATCCACTCATTGTGCTGCTAAGGGCCTGATGACACAGATTTCATTGCTGAGTGATATTGCTTTGTAAGTAAATACCACAACTTCTTTATCCATTTTTCACTTTCTGCGATGTTGAACTTGTACTGTAAACGAGGTTCTTGTAAACAGAGCCGTTCCAAACTTTGGGGTGGCTGTGTCTTTTTGATTTTAATTTCCCTAAGCTATAGGACCATAAGTGGCAGTGCCCTAGGTTCTGTTGCTTTGTTTTTTAGATGTTTCAGGAAACACCATACACTTCTCCCGAGTGGTTGTTGGCAATTTACATCCCGCCCATCAGCATAACAAGGCTCCCAATTCTCCATGGCCTGTCCTGCCTTTCTGGATTTTACACTTTTTTCAGATGGCCCTTTTGACCGGGGGGAAGTGAGACTTCATTGTAGTGCAGATTTCCTTTGCAAGCTTGCTTGGTTGGCCAAAAAGGGCGTATGCGTTTTTTCCTGAATATATTCAGGAAAAAACGCATACGTCCTTTTTGGCCAAGTGCATCATGGTGGACGTTCTGCCTCTTCTCCTATGCTTTCAATGAAATTCCAGTCTACCTCCTGAAATCGGTTTCCTGCAATTCTGCCCCGCTTTCAAGTCCTCTTGGCAGCCTTACTTCAGTCTATTTTTGGACGATAGCTGTCATTTATAACTCTGCAGGTTTGTGAATTACAGTGCCCCTGTGCTCCTTTCTTCGACTCGCTTTCTTGTGACCTGGCCGCAACACCGCAGGATGTCTTCAGGCCCTAATCTGGTTCTGGCACGGCACGCTGAGCCTTTGGTTAATTCCTCTTCCTGGTGGGAAATGAGAGTTAAATTTGCCCGTCCAGACACCTCCAGCTAGTCTCTCATTGGTTCTCGCTATTCCTGTTCATCTTCCACAGAAATTGCAAACTGGGCCAAACAGCAGGTTAAAGGGACTGACTCTCCAAGTGGGGAGAGTGTTAGTAAAGCGTCTGGAATGTTGCACTCGAGTACCAGGGGAGGAAAACTGAGACATATTTGAACACGTCTCCCGTTCACATGGTTGATCATACTTGGGTTCCACATGCATGTTTTAGCTGAAGGAAGAATACCTTAAACCTGGAGAGGTAAGACCCGTGTAATGGGTACGATGCAATATGACTTCAAAGGGTCTTCATTTGCTCACCGAACCTCTCCAATCCTATCACTGCTGCGTTTATGCCCCTGTACACATGCTTGATTCTCTTTCGGAGACATAGCAATCCATAGGTTTTAAGATACTTACTAGTCAGGTACATTCTTAGGCGTTTAATATGCGGTGTTGAGTCCAATTCGTTGAGCAAGGAGTAGCTCTTGTCTATTCCATATTTGACTTAAGGAACTTTATCTGTGCTCATTTCAATCTCTGGTTTTATGCAGCACCCCAACTCACCTTTCCCCTTAAGCAAGCATAAGTTGGTTTTCTAAATTTGAGACCCTGTTCTGTTCTGTAATTCAGTTCCTGTGTAGCCAAGTTTCCATTCCGTGTATTACTGATATCTTATGATGTTTCTTTTTCTGTGTTACTTATTTCAGTTAGAATCATCATACCTGAATCCACTCATTGTGCTGCTAAGGGCCTGATGACATAGATTTCATTGCTGAGTGATATTGCTTTGTAAGTGAATACCACAACTTCTTTATCCATTTTTCACTTTCTGCGATGTTGAACTTGTACTGTAAACGAGGTTCTTGTAAACAGAGCCGTTCCAAACTTTGGGGTGGCTGTGTCTTTTTGATTTTAATTTTCCTAAGCTATAGGACCATAAGTGGAAGTGCCCTAGGCTCTGTTGCTTTGTTTTTTAGATGTTTCAGGAAACACCATACACTTCTCCCAAGTGTCTGTTGGCAATTTACATCCCACCCATCAGCATAACAAGGCTCCCAGTTCTCAATGGCCTGTTGCCTTTCTGGATTTTACACTTTTTTCAGATGGCCCTTTTGACCGGGGGGAAGTGAGACTTCATTGTAGTGCAGATTTCCTTTGCAAGCTTGCTTGGCTGGCCAAAAAGGGCGTATGCGTTTTTTCCTGAATATATTCAGGAAAAATCGCATACGCCCTTTTTGGCCAAGTGCATCATTGTGGACGTTCTGCCTCTTTTCCTATGCTTTCAATGCAATTCCAGTCTACCTCCTGAAATCGGTTTCCTGCAATTCTGCCCCGCTTTCAAGTCCTCTTGGCAGCCTTACTTCAGTCTATTTTTGGACGATAGCTGTCATTTATAACTCTGCAGGTTTGTGAATTACAGTGCCCCTGAGCTCCTTTCTTCAACTCGCTTTTTTTTGAGCTGGCCGCAACACCGCAGGATGGCTTCAGGCCATAATCTGGTTCCGGTACGGCACGCTGAGCCTTTGGTTATTTCCTCTTCCTGGTGGGAAATGAGAGTTAAATTTGCCCGTCCAGACACCTCCAGCTAGCCTCTCATTGGTTCTCGCTATTCCTGTTCATCTTCCGCAGAAATTGCAAACTGTGCCAAACAGGAGGTTAAAGGCGCTGACTCTCCAAGTGGGGAGAGTGTTAGTAAAGCGTCTGGAATGTTGCACCCGAGTACCAGGGGAGGAAAACTGAGACATATTTGAACACGTCTCCCGATCACATGGTTGATCATACTCTGGGTTCCACATGCATGTTTTAGCTGAAGGAAGAATACCTAAAACCTGGGTAGTTGAAACCCGTGGAATGGGTACCATGCAATATGACTTCAAAGGGTCTTCATTTGCTCACCGAACCTCTCCAATCCTATCACTGCTGCGTTTATGCCCCTGTACACATGCTTGATTCTCTTTCGGAGACATAGCAATCCATAGGTTTTAAGATACTTACTAGTCAGGTACATTCTTAGGCGTTTAATATGCGGTGTTGAGTCCATTTTGTTGAGCAAGGAGTAGCTCTTGTCTATTCCATATTTGGCTTAAGGAACTTTATCTGTGCTCATTTCAATCTCTGGTTTTATGCAGCACCCCAACTCACCTTTACCCTTAAGCAAGCATAAGTTGGTTTTCTAAATTTGAGACGCTGTTCTGTTCTGTAATTCAGTTCCTGTGTAGCCAAGTTTCCATTCCGTGTATTACTGATATCTTATGATGTTTCTTTTTCTGTGTGACTTATTTCAGTTAGAATCATCATACCTGAATCCACTCATTGTGCTGCTAAGGGCCTGATGACATAGATTTCATTGCTGAGTGATATTGCTTTGTAAGTGAATACCACAACTTCTTTATCCATTTTTCAATTTCTGCGATGTTGAACTTGTACTGTAAACGAGGTTCTTGTAAACAGAGCCGTTCCAAACTTTGGGGTGGCTGTGTCTTTTTGATTTTAATTTTCCTAAGCTATAGGACCATAAGTGGAAGTGCCCTAGGCTCTGTTGCTTTGTTTTTTAGATGTTTCAGGAAACACCATACACTTCTCCCAAGTGTCTGTTGGCAATTTACATCCCACCCATCAGCATAACAAGGCTCCCAGTTCTCAATGGCCTGTTGCCTTTCTGGATTTTACACTTTTTTCAGATGGCCCTTTTGACCGGGGGGAAGTGAGACTTCATTGTAGTGCAGATTTCCTTTGCAAGCTTGCTTGGCTGGCCAAAAAGGGCGTATGCGTTTTTTCCTGAATATATTCAGGAAAAAACGCATACGCCCTTTCTGGCCAAGTGCATCATTGTGGACCTTCTGCATCTTTTCCTATGCTTTCAATGCAATTCCAGTCTACCTCCTGAAATCGGTTTCCTGCAATTCTGCCCCGCTTTCAAGTCCTCTTGGCAGCCTTACTTCAGTATATTTTTGGACGATAGCTGTCATTTATAACTCTGCAGGTTTGTGAATTACAGTGCCACTGAGCTCCTTTCTTCAACTTGCTTTCTTGTGACCTGGCCGCAACACCGCAGGATGGCTTCAGGCCCTAATCTGGTTCTGGCACGGCATTCTGAGCCTTTGGTTAATTCCTCTTCCTGGTGGGAAATGAGAGTTAAATTTGCCCATCCAGACACCTCCAACTAGTCTCTCATTGGTTCTCGCTATTCCTGTTCATCTTCCGCAGAAATTGCAAACTGTGCCAAACAGGAGGTTAAAGGCGCTGACTCTCCAAGTGGGGAGAGTGTTAGTAAGCGTCTGGAATGTTGCACCCGAGTACCAGGGTACGAAAACTGAGACATATTTGAACACGTCTCCCGATCACATGGTTGATCATACTCTAGGTTCCACATGCATGTTTTACCTGAAGGAAGAATACCTTAAACCTGGGTAGTTGAAACCCGTGGAATGGGTACCATGCAATATGACTTCAAAGGGTCTTCATTTGCTCACGAACCTCTCCAGTCCTATCACTGCTGCGTTTATGCCCCTGTACACATGCTTGATTCTCTTTCGGAGACATAGCAATCCATAGGTTTTAAGATACTTACTAGTCAGGTACATTCTTAGGCGTTTAATATGCGGTGTTGAGTCCATTTCGTTGAGCAAGGAGTAGCTCTTGTCTATTCCATATTTGGCTTAAGGAACTTTATCTGTGCTCATTTCAATCTCTGGTTTTATGCAGCACCCCAACTCACCTTTCCCCTTAAGCAAGCATAAGTTGGTTTTCTAAATTTGAGACCCTGTTCTGTTCTGTAATTCAGTTCCTGTGTAGCCAAGTTTACATTCCGTGTATTAGTGATATCTTATGATGTTTCTTTTTCTGTGTGACTTATTTCAGTTAGAACCATCATACCTGAATCCACTCATTGTGCTGCTAAGGGCCTGATGACATAGATTTCATTGCTGAGTGTTATTGCTTTGTAAGTAAATACCACAGCTTCTTTATCCATTTTTCATTTTCTGCGATGTTGAACTTGTACTGTAAACGAGGTTCTTGTAAACAGAGGCGTCCCAAACTTTGGGGTGGCTGTGTCTTTTTTATTTTAATTTCCCTAAGCTATAGGACCATAAGTAGAAGAGCCCTAGGCTCTGTTGCTTTGTTTTTTAGATGTTTCAGGAAACACCATACACTTCTCCCCAGTGGTTGTTGGCAATTTACATCCCGCCCATCAGCATAACAAGGCTCCCAGTTCTCCATGGCCTGTCCTGCCTTTCTGGATTTTACACTTTTTTCAGATGGCCCTTTTGACCGGGGGGAAGTGAGACTTCATTGTAGTGCAGATTTCCTTTGCAAGCTTGCTTGGTTGGCCAAAAAGGGCGTATGCGTTTTTTCCTGAATATATTCAGGAAAAAACGCATACGCCCTTTCTGGCCAAGTGCATCATTGTGGACGTTCTGCCTCTTTTCCTATGCTTTCAATGCAATTCCAGTCTACCTCCTGAAATCGGTTTCCTGCAATTCTGCCCCGCTTTCAAGTCCTCTTGGCAGCCTTACTTCAGTCTATTTTTGGACGATAGCTGTCATTTATAACTCTGCAGGTTTGTGAATTACAGTGCCCCTGAGCTCCTTTCTTCAACTCGCTTTCTTGTGACCTGGCCGCAACACCGCAGGATGGCTTCAGGCCCTAATCTGGTTCCGGCACGGCACGCTGAGCCTTTGGTTATTTCCTCTTCCTGGTGGGAAATGAGAGTTAAATTTGCCCGTCCAGACACCTCCAACTAGTCTCTCATTGGTTCTCGCTATTCCTGTTCATCTTCCGCAGAAATTGCAAACTGGGCCAAACAGGAGGTTAAAGGCGCTGACTCTGCAAGTGGGGAGAGTGTTAGTAAAGCGTCTTGAATATTGCACCCGAGTACCAGGGGAGGAAAACTGAGACATATTTGAACACGTCTCCCGTTCACATGGTTGATCATACTTGGGTTCCACATGCATGTTTTAGCTGAAGGAAGAATACCTTAAACCTGGAGAGTTAAGACCCGTGTAATGGGTACCATGCAATATGACTTCAAAGGGTCTTCATTTGCTCACCAAACCTCTCCAATCCTATCACTGCTGCGTTTATGCCCCTGTACACATGCTTGATTCTCTTTCGGAGACATAGCAATCCATAGGTTTTAAATACTTACTAGTCAGGTACATTCTTAGGCGTTTAATATGCGGTGTTGAGTCCATTTCATTGAGCAAGGAGTAGCTCTTGTCTATTCCATATTTGACTTAAGGAACTTTATCTGTGCTCATTTCAATCTCTGGTTTTATGCAGCACCCCAACTCACCTTTACCCTTAAGCAAGCATAAGTTGGTTTTCTAAATTTGAGACCCTGTTCTGTTCTGTAATTCAGTTCCTGTGTAGCCAAGTTTACATTCCGTGTATTACTGATATCTTATGATGTTTCATTTTCTGTGTGACTTACTTCAGTTAGAATCATCATACCTGAATCCACTCATTGTGCGGCTAAGGGCCTGATGACATAGATTTCATTGCTGAGTGATATTGCTTTGTAAGTAAATACCACAACTTCTTTATCCATTTTTCACTTTCTGCGATGTTGAACTTGTACTGTAAACGAGGTTCTTGTAAACAGAGGCGTCCCAAACTTTGGGGTGGCTGTGTCTTTTTGATTTTAATTTCCCTAAGCTATAGGACCATAAGTGGCAGTACCCTAGGCTCTGTTGCTTTGTTTTTTAGATGTTTCAGGAAACACCATACACTTCTCCCAAGTGTCTATTGGCAATTTACATCCCGCCCATCAGCATAACAAGGCTCCCAGTTCTCCATGGACTGTCCTGCCTTTCTGGATTTTACACTTTTTTCAGATGGCCCTTTTGACCGGGGGGAAGTGAGACTTCATTGTAGTGCAGATTTCCTTTGCAAGCTTGCTTGGTTGGCCAAAAAGGGCGTATGCGTTTTTTCCTGAATATATTCAGGTAAAAACGCATACGCCCTTTTTGGCCAAGTGCATCATTGTGGACGTTCTGCCTCTTTTCCTATGCTTTCAATGCAATTCCAGTCTACCTCCTGAAATCGGTTTCCTGCAATTCTGCCCCGCTTTCAAGTCCTCTTGGCAGCCTTACTTCAGTCTATTTTTGGACGATAGCTGTCATTTATAACTCTGCAGGTTTGTGAATTACAGTGCCCCTGAGCTCCTTTCTTCAACTCGCTTTCTTGTAACCTGGCCGCAACACCGCAGGACGGATTCAGGCCCTAATCTGGTTCCGGCACGGCACGCTGAGCCTTTGGTTATTTCCTCTTCCTGGTGGGAAATGAGAGTTAAATTTGCCCATCCAGACACCTCCAGCTAGTCTCTCATTGGTTCTCGCTATTCCTGTTCATCTTCCGCAGAAATTGCAAACTGGGCCAAACAGGAGGTTAAAGGCGCTGACTGTCCAAGTGGGGAGAGTGTTAGTAAAGCGTCTGGAATATTGCACCCGAGTACCAGGGGAGGAAAACTGAGACATATTTGAACACGTCTCCCGATCACATGGTTGATCATACTCTAGGTTCCACATGCATGTTTTAGCTGAAGGAAGAATACCTTAAACCTGGGTAGTTGAAACCCGTGGAATGGGTACCATGCAATATGACTTCAAAGGGTCTTCATTTGCTCACGAACCTCTCCAATCCTATCACTGCTGCGTTTATGCCCCTGTACACATGCTTGATTCTCTTTCGGAGACATAGCAATCCATAGGTTTTAAGATACTTACTAGTCAGGTACATTCTTAGGCGTTTAATATGCGGTGTTGAGTCCATTTCGTTGAGCAAGGAGTAGCTCTTGTCTATTCCATATTTGGCTTAAGGAACTTTATCTGTGCTCATTTCAATCTCTGGTTTTATGCAGCACCCCAACTCACCTTTCCCCTTAAGCAAGCATAAGTTGGTTTTCTAAATTTGAGACCCTGTTCTGTTCTGTAATTCAGTTCCTGTGTAGCCAAGTTTACATTCCGTGTATTAGTGATATCTTATGATGTTTCTTTTTCTGTGTGACTTATTTCAGTTAGAACCATCATACCTGAATCCACTCATTGTGCTGCTAAGGGCCTGATGACATAGATTTCATTGCTGAGTGTTATTGCTTTGTAAGTAAATACCACAGCTTCTTTATCCATTTTTCATTTTCTGCGATGTTGAACTTGTACTGTAAACGAGGTTCTTGTAAACAGAGGCGTCCCAAACTTTGGGGTGGCTGTGTCTTTTTTATTTTAATTTCCCTAAGCTATAGGACCATAAGTAGAAGAGCCCTAGGCTCTGTTGCTTTGTTTTTTAGATGTTTCAGGAAACACCATACACTTCTCCCCAGTGGTTGTTGGCAATTTACATCCCGCCCATCAGCATAACAAGGCTCCCAGTTCTCCATGGCCTGTCCTGCCTTTCTGGATTTTACACTTTTTTCAGATGGCCCTTTTGACCGGGGGGAAGTGAGACTTCATTGTAGTGCAGATTTCCTTTGCAAGCTTGCTTGGTTGGCCAAAAAGGGCGTATGCGTTTTTTCCTGAATATATTCAGGAAAAAACGCATACGCCCTTTCTGGCCAAGTGCATCATTGTGGACGTTCTGCCTCTTTTCCTATGCTTTCAATGCAATTCCAGTCTACCTCCTGAAATCGGTTTCCTGCAATTCTGCCCCGCTTTCAAGTCCTCTTGGCAGCCTTACTTCAGTCTATTTTTGGACGATAGCTGTCATTTATAACTCTGCAGGTTTGTGAATTACAGTGCCCCTGAGCTCCTTTCTTCAACTCGCTTTCTTGTGACCTGGCCGCAACACCGCAGGATGGCTTCAGGCCCTAATCTGGTTCCGGCACGGCACGCTGAGCCTTTGGTTATTTCCTCTTCCTGGTGGGAAATGAGAGTTAAATTTGCCCGTCCAGACACCTCCAACTAGTCTCTCATTGGTTCTCGCTATTCCTGTTCATCTTCCGCAGAAATTGCAAACTGGGCCAAACAGGAGGTTAAAGGCGCTGACTCTGCAAGTGGGGAGAGTGTTAGTAAAGCGTCTTGAATATTGCACCCGAGTACCAGGGGAGGAAAACTGAGACATATTTGAACACGTCTCCCGTTCACATGGTTGATCATACTTGGGTTCCACATGCATGTTTTAGCTGAAGGAAGAATACCTTAAACCTGGAGAGTTAAGACCCGTGTAATGGGTACCATGCAATATGACTTCAAAGGGTCTTCATTTGCTCACCAAACCTCTCCAATCCTATCACTGCTGCGTTTATGCCCCTGTACACATGCTTGATTCTCTTTCGGAGACATAGCAATCCATAGGTTTTAAATACTTACTAGTCAGGTACATTCTTAGGCGTTTAATATGCGGTGTTGAGTCCATTTCATTGAGCAAGGAGTAGCTCTTGTCTATTCCATATTTGACTTAAGGAACTTTATCTGTGCTCATTTCAATCTCTGGTTTTATGCAGCACCCCAACTCACCTTTACCCTTAAGCAAGCATAAGTTGGTTTTCTAAATTTGAGACAATGTTCTGTTCTGTAATTCAGTTCCTGTGTAGCCAAGTTTACATTCCGTGTATTACTGATATCTTATGATGTTTCATTTTCTGTGTGACTTACTTCAGTTAGAATCATCATACCTGAATCCACTCATTGTGCTGCTAAGGGCCTGATGACATAGATTTCATTGCTGAGTGATATTGCTTTGTAAGTAAATACCACAACTTCTTTATCCATTTTTCACTTTCTGCGATGTTGAACTTGTACTGTAAACGAGGTTCTTGTAAACAGAGGCGTCCCAAACTTTGGGGTGGCTGTGTCTTTTTGATTTTAATTTCCCTAAGCTATAGGACCATAAGTGGCAGTACCCTAGGCTCTGTTGCTTTGTTTTTTAGATGTTTCAGGAAACACCATACACTTCTCCCAAGTGTCTATTGGCAATTTACATCCCGCCCATCAGCATAACAAGGCTCCCAGTTCTCCATGGACTGTCCTGCCTTTCTGGATTTTACACTTTTTTCAGATGGCCCTTTTGACCGGGGGGAAGTGAGACTTCATTGTAGTGCAGATTTCCTTTGCAAGCTTGCTTGGTTGGCCAAAAAGGGCGTATGCGTTTTTTCCTGAATATATTCAGGTAAAAACGCATACGCCCTTTTTGGCCAAGTGCATCATTGTGGACGTTCTGCCTCTTTTCCTATGCTTTCAATGCAATTCCAGTCTACCTCCTGAAATCGGTTTCCTGCAATTCTGCCCCGCTTTCAAGTCCTCTTGGCAGCCTTACTTCAGTCTATTTTTGGACGATAGCTGTCATTTATAACTCTGCAGGTTTGTGAATTACAGTGCCCCTGAGCTCCTTTCTTCAACTCGCTTTCTTGTGACCTGGCCGCAACACCGCAGGACGGATTCAGGCCCTAATCTGGTTCCGGCACGGCACGCTGAGCCTTTGGTTATTTCCTCTTCCTGGTGGGAAATGAGAGTTAAATTTGCCCATCCAGACACCTCCAGCTAGTCTCTCATTGGTTCTCGCTATTCCTGTTCATCTTCCGCAGAAATTGCAAACTGGGCCAAACAGGAGGTTAAAGGCGCTGACTGTCCAAGTGGGGAGAGTGTTAGTAAAGCGTCTGGAATATTGCACCCGAGTACCAGGGGAGGAAAACTGAGACATATTTGAACACGTCTCCCGATCACATGGTTGATCATACTCTAGGTTCCACATGCATGTTTTAGCTGAAGGAAGAATACCTTAAACCTGGGTAGTTGAAACCCGTGGAATGGGTACCATGCAATATGACTTCAAAGGGTCTTCATTTGCTCACGAACCTCTCCAGTCCTATCACTGCTGCGTTTATGCCCCTGTACACATGCTTGATTCTCTTTCGGAGACATAGCAATCCATAGGTTTTAAGATACTTACTAGTCAGGTACATTCTTAGGCGTTTAATATGCGGTGTTGAGTCCATTTCGTTGAGCAAGGAGTAGCTCTTGTCTATTCCATATTTGGCTTAAGGAACTTTATCTGTGCTCATTTCAATCTCTGGTTTTATGCAGCACCCCAACTCACCTTTCCCCTTAAGCAAGCATAAGTTGGTTTTCTAAATTTGAGACCCTGTTCTGTTCTGTAATTCAGTTCCTGTGTAGCCAAGTTTACATTCCGTGTATTAGTGATATCTTATGATGTTTCTTTTTCTGTGTGACTTATTTCAGTTAGAACCATCATACCTGAATCCACTCATTGTGCTGCTAAGGGCCTGATGACATAGATTTCATTGCTGAGTGTTATTGCTTTGTAAGTAAATACCACAGCTTCTTTATCCATTTTTCATTTTCTGCGATGTTGAACTTGTACTGTAAACGAGGTTCTTGTAAACAGAGGCGTCCCAAACTTTGGGGTGGCTGTGTCTTTTTGATTTTAATTTCCCTAAGCTATAGGACCATAAGTGGAAGAGCCCTAGGCTCTGTTGCTTTGTTTTTTAGATGTTTCAGGAAACACCATACACTTCTCCCGAGTGGTTGTTGGCAATTTACATCCCGCCCATCAGCATAACAAGGCTCCCAGTTCTCCATGGCCTGTCCTGCCTTTCTGGATTTTACACTTTTTTCAGATGGCCCTTTTGACCGGGGGGAAGTGAGACTTCATTGTAGTGCAGATTTCCTTTGCAAGCTTGCTTGGTTGGCCAAAAAGGGCGTATGCGTTTTTTCCTGAATATATTCAGGAAAAAACGCATACGCCCTTTTTGGCCAAGTGCATCATTGTGGACGTTCTGCCTCTTTTCCTATGCTTTCAATGCAATTCCAGTCTACCTCCTGAAATCGGTTTCCTGCAATTCTGCCCCGCTTTCAAGTCCTCTTGGCAGCCTTACTTCAGTCTATTTTTGGACGATAGCTGTCATTTATAAGTCTGCAGGTTTGTGAATTACAGTGCCCCTGAGCTCCTTTCTTCAACTCGCTTTCTTGTGACCTGGCCGCAACACCGCAGAATGGCTTCAGGCCCTAATCTGGTTCCGGCACGGCACGCTGAGCCTTTGGTTATTTCCTCTTCCTGGTGGGAAATGAGAGTTAAATTTGCCCGTCCAGACACCTCCAGCTAGTCTCTCATTGGTTCTCGCTATTCCTGTTCATCTTCCGCAGAAATTGCAAACTGGGCCAAACAGGAGGTTAAAGGCGCTGACTCTCCAAGTGGGGAGAGTGTTAGTAAAGCGTCTGGAATGTTGCACCCGAGTACCAGGGGAGGAAAACTGAGACATATTTGAACACGTCTCCCGTTCACATGGTTGATCATACTTGGGTTCCACATGCATGTTTTAGCTGAAGGAAGAATACCTTAAACCTGGAGAGTTAAGACCCGTGTAATGGGTACCATGCAATATGACTTCAAAGGGTCTTCATTTGCTCACCGAACCTCTCCAATCCTATGACTTCTGCGTTTATGCCCCTGTACACATGCTTGATTCTCTTTTGGAGACATAGCAATCCATAGGTTTTATGATACTTACTAGTCAGGTACATTTTTAGGCGTTTAATATGCGGTGTTGAGTCCATTTCGTTGAGCAAGGAGTAGCTCTTGTCTATTCCATATTTGACTTAAGGAACTTTATCTGTGCTCATTTCAATCTCTGGTTTTATGCAGCACCCCAACTCACCTTTCCCCTTAAGCAAGCATAAGTTGGTTTTCTAAATTTGAGACCCTGTTCTGTTCTGTAATTCAGTTCCTGTGTAGCCAAGTTTACATTCCGTGTATTACTGATATCTTATGATGTTTCTTTTTCTGTGTGACTTATTTCAGTTAGAATCATCATACCTGAATCCACTCATTGTGATGCTAAGGGCCTGATGACATAGATTTCATTGCTGAGTGATATTGCTTTGTAAGTAAATACCACAACTTCTTTATCCATTTTTCACTTTCTGCGATGTTGAACTTGTACTGTAAACGAGGTTCTTGTAAACAGAGGCGTCCCAAACTTTGGGGTGGCTGTGTCTTTTTGATTTTAATTTCCCTAAGCTATAGGACCATAAGTGGCAGTGCCCTAGGCTCTGTTGCTTTGTTTTTTAGATGTTTCAGGAAACACCATACACTTCTCCCGAGTGGTTGTTGGCAATTTACATCCCGCCCATCAGCATAACAAGGCTCCCAGTTCTCCATGGCCTGTCCTGCCTTTCTGGATTTTACACTTTTTTCAGATGGCCCTTTTAACCGGGGAGAAGTGAGACTTCATTGTAGTGCAGATTTCCTTTGCAAGTTTGCTTGGTTCGCCAAAAAGGGCGTATGCGTTTTTTCCTGAATATATTCAGGAAAAAACGCATACGCCCTTTTTAGCCAAGTGCATCATTGTGGACGTTCTGTCTCTTTTCCTATGCTTTCAATGCAATTCCAGTCTACCTCCTGAAATCGGTTTCCTGCAATTCTGCCCCGCTTTCAAGTCCTCTTGGCAGCCTTACTTCAGTATATTTTTGGACGATAGCTGTCATTTATAAGTCTGCAGGTTTGTGAATTACAGTGCCCCTGAGCTCCTTTCTTCAACTCGCTTTCTTGTGACCTGGCCGCAACACCGCAGGATGTCTTCAGGCCCTAATCTGGTTCTGGCACGGCATTCTGAGCCTTTGGTTAATTCCTCTTCCTCGTGGGAAATGAGAGTTAAATTTGCCCATCCAGACACCTCCAGCTAGTCTCTCATTGATTCTCGCTATTCCTGTTCATCTTCCGCAGAAGTTGCAAACTGGGCCAAACAGGAGGTTAAAGGGACTGACTCTCCAAGTGGGGAGAGTGTTAGTAAGCGTCTGGAATGTTGCTCCCGAGTACCAGGGTACGAAAACTGAGACATATTTGAACACGTCTCCCGATCACATGGTTGATCATACTCTAGGTTCCACATGCATGTTTTAGCTGAAGGAAGAATACCTTAAACCTGGGTAGTTGAAACCCGTGGAATGGGTACCATGCAATATGACTTCAAAGGGTCTTCATTTGCTCACGAACCTCTCCAGTCCTATCACTGCTGCGTTTATGCCCCTGTACACATGCTTGATTCTCTTTCGGAGACATAGCAATCCATAGGTTTTAAGATACTTACTAGTCAGGTACATTCTTAGGCGTTTAATATGCGGTGTTGAGTCCATTTCGTTGAGCAAGGAGTAGCTCTTGTCTATTCCATATTTGGCTTAAGGAACTTTATCTGTGCTCATTTCAATCTCTGGTTTTATGCAGCACCCCAACTCACCTTTCCCCTTAAGCAAGCATAAGTTGGTTTTCTAAATTTGAGACCCTGTTCTGTTCTGTAATTCAGTTCCTGTGTAGCCAAGTTTACATTCCGTGTATTAGTGATATCTTATGATGTTTCTTTTTCTGTGTGACTTATTTCAGTTAGAACCATCATACCTGAATCCACTCATTGTGCTGCTAAGGGCCTGATGACATAGATTTCATTGCTGAGTGTTATTGCTTTGTAAGTAAATACCACAGCTTCTTTATCCATTTTTCATTTTCTGTGATGTTGAACTTGTACTGTAAACGAGGTTCTTGTAAACAGAGGCATCCCAAACTTTGGGGTGGCTGTGTCTTTTTTATTTTAATTTCCCTAAGCTATAGGACCATAAGTGGAAGAGCCCTAAGCTCTGTTGCTTTGTTTTTTAGATGTTTCAGGAAACACCATACTCTTCTCCCCAGTGGTTGTTGGCAATTTACATCCCGCCCATCAGCATAACAAGGCTCCCTGTTCTCCATGGCCTGTCGTGCCTTTCTGGATTTTACACTTTTTTCAGATGGCCCTTTTGACCGGGGGGAAGTGAGACTTCATTGTAGTGCAGATTTCCTTTGCAAGCTTGCTTGGTTGGCCAAAAAGGGCGTATGCGTTTTTTCCTGAATATATTCAGGAAAAAACGCATACGCCCTTTTTGGCCAAGTGCATCATTGTCGAGTTTCTGACTCTCTTCATATGCTTTCAATGCAATTCCAGTCTACCTCCTGAAATCGGTTTCCTGCAATTCTGCCTTGCTTTCAATGCCTCTTCATAGCCTTACCTCAATATATTTTTTAAAAATAGTTGGCCTTTATAACTCTGCAGGTTTTTGAATTGCAGTGTCCCTTAGCTCCATTTTTTAGCTCTTATTTTTGTGGTCTTGCCCCATAACCACAGGATTCCTTGAAGCCCTATTTTTCTTCTGGGGCACCTTGCTGTGCCTTTGGTTAATTCTTCTTACTGATGTGATATTAGAGTGACATGTGCCCATTGAAACCGCTACAGCTAGTTTCTCACTGGTTCCCCCTATTCCCATTCATCCTCTGCACTAACTGCAGACTGTGCGATACCAGAACTTAAAGGCATTGACTCCATGTGGGGATGTTGTTAGTAAAGCGGCTGGAATGTCGATCCGGAGCCCCAGGAGAGGAAAAATGAGGTGCGTTTTAGAAACCTTTCCCGATCATATGGTATACCAGTCGCTGGGTTTCCCAAGCATGGTTTAGCTGTAGGAAGATTCCCTTCAACCTGGAGTGTTGGGACCCTTGGACTGAGTAGCATGAAGTATTGCATTAAACTTTCGGCAGTTGCTCACCAAAGCTCACCAATCCTGTCAGCCCCAAGTGTCCAGCCTTATGTCTTATCCAGCTGTGGGTTTATATGTGGTCAATCCAGGTTGCATCACAGCCCCTGAGCGAATTTTGTAAGAATTTTTCTCTCTTTCATTGTTTCAGCGTTTTGTTTTTAAAATTTATTTCTATAATGGGGTTTAGCTCCTTTTCACTGCTGTGTTTGTGCCGCTCTGCACACACTTGATTCCCTTATGGAGATATATCAATACATGGGTTTTAAGATTCTTATTCCTCAGATATATTTCTCTGCGGTGTATAGGGTGTGTTGAGGCCTGTTCATTGAGCAAGGTGTAGATCTTGTCTAATACCTATTTGGTTTATTGAACGGTATCTGTGCTAATTTCAAACTCTGGTTTTATGCATCACCCCACCTCTCCTTTCCCCTTAAGCTGACATAAGTGTGTTTTCTAAATGTGAGACACTGTTCTGTTCTGTAATTCATTTCTTGTGCAGCCATATTTACCCTCCCTCTATAAGTGATATCTTATGATATGTTTCTTTTTCTGTTTGACTTATTTCAAGTAGTATTATCGGACCTAAATCCACTCTTTATCCTTCTACTAGCCTTATTACATTGATTTCATGGTGAAGAGATATTCCATTGTACATAAGTACCACATCTTCTTTATCCATTGTTCTCTTTCCTGGGATATTTAAGGTGTACTGAAGTTGAGGTTCTTGTAAACAGAGTAGCCCTAAACTGTGGTGTGCTTGTGTCTTGTTGATTTTTAGACTTCCCTAGATATACTCCCATGATCGGAAGTGTCCTATGCTCTGTAGCTCTGTTTTTTAGATGATTTAGGAACCACCATACACTTCTCCAGAGTGGCTCTCGGCAGTTCACACACTGCCCATCAGCGTATAAAGGCTCCCTGTTCTCCATGGCCTGTCCTGCATTTCTGGTTTTTACAATTTTTTAGGATGGCCCTTTTGACCGGTGGGAAGTGAGACTTCTTTGTTGTGCACATTTGCATTGCTTGCTTGCTTCGTTGCCCATAAAGTGCGTATGCGTTTTTTCCTGGATATAATCAGGAAAAAACGCATACGCCCTTTTGGGCCAACTGCATCATTGTCGAAATTCTGCCGCTTTTCATGTGCGTTAAAGACGAGTCCAATCTATCTCTTGAAATCTGTTTCTTGCAATTCTGTCTTGCATTCAGATCCTCTTCTTTGCCTTACCTCAACATATTTTTGGACGTTAGTTTTCATTTATAACTCTGCAGGTTTGTGAATTGCAGTGACCCTGAGCTCCATTTTTTAAGTTGCTCTTTTGTGAGCTGACCTCAAACCCGCAGGATTGCTTCAGGCCCTATTTTGGCTCCGGCGAGGCAGGCTGAGCCTTTCTTTAATTCTTATTCTTAATGGGAAATTAGAGTGATATGTGCCCGTCCAAACCCCTACAACTCTTCTCTCATTGGTTCCCCCTCTTCCCGTTCATCCTCCTCACAATTTGCAAAATGTGTGAAACAGAAGTTTAAATGTGCTGATTCTCCAAGTGGGGAGATTCTAAGTAGCGTGGCTGGAATGGTGAACAGGAGCACCAGGAGAGGATAAATGAGGTGCATTTTAGACACATCTCCCGATCACATGGTGTACAGTCCTCTGGGTTTTCCATGCATGTTTTAGCTGTAGGAAGATCCCTTGAACCTGCAGATTTGGGACCCATTGAATGGGTACCAGGTAGTATTACTTTAAAGGGTGTGCATTTCCTCACCCAACCTCACATTTCTCTTAGCGCAAACAGTTTCCAGCCTTATGTCTCATCCTGCTGTGGGTCTAGATGTGTTCAATCCATGTTGCATCACCGTCCCTGAGGAAAAGTTGTAAGAGGTTTTCTCTGTCTCTCTGTCGTTTATTTTTTTCAATTTATTACTATATTGGTTACAGCTGATTTTCAAAGCTCTGTTTCTTGCTGCTGTACATCCACTTGATTCGCGTACAGAGAGACATCAATAAATTCTTTTTCAGATTCTTACCAGTCGTATATATTCTTTTCCGGTGACTTGAGTGTGCTGAGTGCAGTTCTTTTAGCTACCGTGTAGGCCTTGTTGATTATCAGTTTGGTATTTGGAATGGTATCTTTGCTAATTTCAACCTCCTGGATGATGCCTCACCCCTCCCCACCTTTCCCGTTTAGCAGCCTTATGCGTGTTTTCTACATATTTGACTATGTTTTTGTTTTGTAATTTATTTCATGTGTAGCCATTTTGGATTCCACCTTTAAGTGATATCTTATGATATGTGTCTTTTTCTTTTTGAATTCTGTCACTTAGAATGATCATACGTAACTCCTCCGGAGTTGTTACAACTGGCCATATTTCATTGATTTCCAGGCTGAATAATATTCCACTCTACCTAAGTACCACATCTCTATCCATTTTTTCCCTCCAGAGACATTTAAGTTATATCCTAGTCGAGGATCTTTTAAACAGAGAGGGGGTAAACATTGGGGTGCCTGTGTCCTCTCGATTTTTGTTTTTCCCAAGATATACGCCCATGAGTGCAAGTGCCCTATGCTCTGTAGCTCATTTTTTAGATGCTTTAGTAAACACAATACACTTCTCCAGAATGGCCGTTGGCAATATACATTTCCACTATAAGTCTCACAGGGCTCCCTCTTCTCGTTGCCCTGTCCTGCATTTCTGTTGTTTACGCTTTATGAGGATGGCTCTTCTGACTGATGCGAAGTGATATCTTTTGTAGTATTGACTTCCAGTGCCCACCTGTTTGGTTGGCTAAAAAAGTGTATGCCCTTTTCTTGAATATATACAGAAAAGAACGCATACACCCTTTTTGGCCAACTGCAATGTTGGCAATGTTGGCAATGTTCAGCTCCTTTTCTTGTGCTTAATGGCGAGTCCTTTCTACCTCCTCAAATCCCTTTCCTGCCATTCTCCCTTGCTTACAAGTCCTTTTCTCTGACTTTCCTCAAGACATTTTTCAGTGATGGATATTTTCAACTCTGCAGTTTTGTGAATTTTACTGCCCCTGAGTTCCATTGTTCAACTCGTGTTTATGGGAACTGGCCACAAAGCAGCGGGATTTCCTCAAGCCCTATACTGTTTCCATGGGCAACCCTAGCCTTTGGTCAATTCGTCTTCCTGATTGGAAATTAGAGTGACATGTGCCTGTCTGAACACCTAGGACTTGTCTCTCATTGTTCCTCATCCTTCCGCTTCATCCTCTGGACAAATTCCAAACTGTACGCAACAGGATGTTGACAGTGCTGACATCTCCAAGTGGGGAGACTGTTAGTAAAGACGCTGGAGGGGTGAACCCGAGCACCAGGAGATGAGGAGATGAGATGCCTTTTCCAAACTCTTCCCGATCAGACGGTATACCATCCTCTGGGTGTGACAGACATGTTTTAGCAGTAGGAAGAGTCCCATTCATGTAAGGAGAACACCAGGGCTTTTTCAAAATCAGTGTCTCCCCGAAACCCAAACTGGGGAAGTTTTTAAGCTACGGCTACACATATGTTCATTAAGGGCCTTGGGAAGTAGGCAGAGTCCAAACTTTAGATGATTGAAGTCTTCAGGGTCAGAAGCACTCACCACCAGCTTCCCTTAGGCTACACTTTAACTGTCATTGATAGATGATGTCAATAAAAATATCTATTCTTTTTCAGATTATTTCCCCTTATAGGTTATTGCAAAATGTTGAGTGTAGTTCCCTGTGCTATACAGTAGTTCCTTGTTGATGATCTATTTTATACATAGCAGTGTGTATGTGTTCATTCCAAACTGTTAATTTATCCCTCCTCCCACCTTTCCCCTTTGGTAATAATAAATTATAAGATTTTATACTTCTCAGAAATGGGGGAGCTGAAAGAGAGGTATCATTTTCAATGGAAAAGCATTTAAAACAAGATTGAAGGTTTAACCAAGATTATTAGCTGTACATCCTTGGAAAGAAATCACTTCGTTTCTCTAATATTGACCTGACAAATAAGACAAACCTTTTCACTGAACTTGCTTATAAAAAGTGATGGAAATATCAAATGGAAGTGTTAAAAACATCTTATTTTACCCGAGCCTTATACACTGTTCTATGTTAACTACAGTTTGGCTCACACATCTGTTCATTGAGGTTACAATAGTCTCAATTTCTGTTACTGATCCTCCAGAGTGGACCCCAACAAGTGTCCCCCTGCCCAGTGTCATTGGGGCCAACAGATCGAGACTGAGTTTGGTTCACAAGCAAAGGAAACTTTATATTTTGATCAGAGAATGGAGAGGTGAGAGCATGCACTACCCCGTGGGCTGTGGGCTGGGCTGCTGTGTAGAGATCCTGTCAGAGTCAGTGGGAGGGAGGGAGGCGGCAGAGCTCTCGAGGGCCGGGTTGGCTGTAGCTCAGGCTCTATATCGTGGAGTCTGCACTGGGCCCCAGGAGCTGAGGTGTCGACCCAGCCATTCTGCACTAGGAAATCTGGTCTGAAGTGCCGGGTGTGGAACCTCTGCATGCGGGACCCTAGGAGCACGTGAAATTAGACAAAGCACAAAGGATAAAAAAGGTTAGACTTGACTTTATTGCCCAGATTCTATTTTTATCTCCCAGGGATTTTTAATGGGCTTTGCTGGGGACAAACCCCTCCTCTGCCTTTTGTCCCGTTCCTCATTCTTGGAGTGCTGAGGGTGCAGACCCTTCTTCTGTAACTGCTGAGTGCTGAGTTGGGAGCCCTCATACCCTGGGGCGAGGGTCAGAGCTTCTCCCCAGCAGCCTCCCGGTGACGTTGATTGTCCGCAGGACCCCTGCCTCCCTGCTCGTCCACCTGAGCACCAGCATTGGAAGTGTTATAGATTCTAATGACCTTTAAGGGTCCAGGAAAGAGATGTGCAGAGACGCTGTGGGGGCCGGTTTCACCCCGCCCCACATTTGTTCGGCCACCTTAGGCTGACCGTCTCTGCCAGCCTAGATGCTCTGACCAGTAGTCTGCGCTTTCTTCAATTAGGCCCCTGAATTAACGTACAAACAGCACCAGGTGTCAGAGCCCTGCCCGCTCAACTCCCAGACAGTCCAGGGTCAGTGGTGACCAAGGACCATGATGGCTACTGAGTCAACAGCCTTTTGAAGTAAACAGGAGTCCAGCCGGTCTTATTGGCCACCATCATCACGGTGTCTGTAGGCTTTTCTATGGTGACAGTGTGGTATACTGTTCCCCCGCCAAGATTATTAGCTCCCCTCTGGGTGCAGTAAGTCCTGCAAGCAGTAGTCTACTCTTTTGGGACACACTCTTGTTGTTTTATGAGAGAAACTCCAGGTCAAGTGATGTTCACACGAGTCGTCATGGTGCCCTGTTGCCCCCGGTTATCTCTCTGGATGTTGGAGTTGGAGGGCCTCCTCACTCGAGGTCGGTGTGCCCACGGAGCGAACCCTGCAACTTCAGGGCATGGTTGGTGGTTAGGATCACCACGTGGGGTCCTTTTCCCTTAGGAGGGAGGTGGCCTTTTGGGCTGCTGATTTCCAGGTTTTTAGATACCGCCAGTATCTTGGCCAGATGTGGCAGTGGGCCAAGCCCCTTAGTGACCGTAGTTTATCCTACCTGGATGGCATTCTTGCATTGTTCCATTTCAAGCGGTCCCAGTTTTTGCACTAATTCTCCAATGGCGATTCACCTTTCACCGGGAATGTAAAGGTCAAAGGGTTTAGCTAAATTAGGGAGTTCCAGGGCAAGGGTCTGAATTGACTGCTCTTTCCATTCTTGAAAGGCCACTTCTGGATTCTATTCAAAAGGATCATCATCTTTTCCTTTCAGTGTTTCATATAGAGGCCCAGCTAGTAGACTGTAGTTAGGGATCCAGAAGCAGCAAACCCTGGCCTCCCCAGGAACCCCTAAGCTGTCTTCTAGTTTTAGAAAGGGGTAAGGCTGAAAATGGCTTCTTCCCTTTCCTGGGATGGGCTTCTCTGACCTTCTGTGAGAATGAAGCCCAGGCAGGTCACCGCAGTCTGTGATATTTGAGCTTTTTCTTGGACAACTTCTATCCTTTATTGGCTTGGTAGTTCAGAGGCCTCCTTAGTAGGGCTGGTGATCAGAATGTCGTCTGCATATTGAAGGAGGGTTTCCTTTTCCAGAGGTAGAACTTTTAGGTCTTTAGCTAAGCTTTCCCCAAAGATGGTGTGGGAATTTTTGCACCCTTGGGGCCAGACGGCCCGGAAGTATTGTTTTAGTTGTATGTGGAGTCCTGCCACTCACAAGCCAAAATTTCTTGTGACTCTGGGACTAATGGAATACAAAAGAAGGCATCATTGAAGACTAATACAGAATACCATGTCCTGGTGGTTGGTAGAATGACCAGCAGGGTGTAGGAATTAGGAGCAACTGGAGGTATATCCTCGGTGGCTTCACTGACTGTCCTGACATCCTTTACCAGGTCCCCAGCAGCCCATGGGGCTCTCGTGGTCAGACCAATCCCAGAATATGGAGCTCACCTGGGCAGGTACCCCACCCCCACCCCAGCCCACGGGGCTCTCGTGGTCAGGCCCCTCCCAGGATACAGAGCTACCCTTGCAGGTACCGTGGCAGGGCTGGGCACACAGGAACCGTGCACATAGCCCTCATTGCAGAGCACCCCCAGCTCACCTGTCGCTCAGAGCTGACACAGAGCACCTCAGAGCAGGACTTGAACTAACAAACAGCAGCTGCGACAGGTCTGTGACCCTGGGCATCACTCCGTGAGGCCTCCCTCCACCTGGTCTTCCAGAGACTTCCACTGCACCCGGGGCACCAGGCCTCTGTCTCCAACCACCACCCACCCCTCCTCTGCCTGACTCCTGGGTTCCTCTCATTAGGAGAGGGTTTTCTTGAAGTTGTCTCCCACTCATGGGCCAGATAAAATGATTAGAAAACAAGCCAAAGCTGCAGCCCCTTGTCTAGCCTGACTCTCAGGAGCCCACACCTGTTCCTTGGACCTGGCCGGTTCAGCAAGTTCCATTTTCTGCAACTGTGAGCCCCTGAGGGGTGATGATTGGCTGACCTGGGCAGCCTTACCGTGCCGGCCAGCCCTCCCCAGGTGTGCCTGGGTTGAGATCAATATAAATACCACTCCAGGCAGCAAGAGCCCCTGCAGCCGTGCCTGACGCCATTTTCTCTGCCCTGTCAGCAGTCTCGGGGCTGGGCTGGTGGGAGGGAGTGAGAGGCCACGGCTTTGTGGGTGGCCCAGTGTGAGTGGGGCTCTGCTGGACTTTCTGCAGCAGTTGCCAGGCTGCCACCTGCTAAAGAAGAGGATGTGTCACCCATACCTGCTGCTGGAATTTCTCCCTGGGCAGAGGTGAGGAAGGAAAAAAGCAGTGGGGGCAGGGACAGGACGGGTATCTCAGGCAGGGAAATGGAAATCTTCCAGAAGAGCACCCAGGGCCAGGACCATCCTGGCTGGCCTGCAGGCACCAAGTCGGCCGGCATGCTGTCACTCGTGTGGCTCTATGGCCCTTCCTCTAGGCTTTCAAGTCCTTGTATATATTCAGGTGTTTTACCTGGGACGGGTGGGAATAGTTCAGCAGCAACTGGCCTGGGGCTCAGCTCACGTTTACTCACAGATGCCTCGGCACGGTGCCCCAGCTTTGCAATGAGGACACTTGTTGCGTGGGGGCTGCTGGCTGAATGGGAGACGATTCCCCACCACTGACCAACTTCAGAATTGTTTACAACTGGAGCAAGTGCCCTGATACGGTTTTCCTCTGTGTAACTGGTGGGTTCTGTGTTTTTTTTCTCTTTTTCGTTTTTGCTTCAAGGTAGATTTTATTCCTCTTTTTTGTATTTACAGATATAAGCATGGAAATAATTTATTCATATAAATACATGTATGTGCAGGGAATAATTGTTTTTTCTGTTTTATTTTTTAAATTTTACTTCTTTTTAATTTTGAATTTTATTTTATATTTTTATACAGCAGGTTCTTATTGGTTATCTATTTTATACATATAAATGTATACATGCCAATCCCAGTCTCTCAACCCCTCCCACCACCACCCCCCCAACAGCTTTCCCCCCTTGTTGTCCATACGTTTGTTGTCTACATCTGTTGCTCTATTTATGCCTTGCAAAATGGTTAATCTGTACAGTTTTTCTAGGTTCCACATATATGCATGAATATACAAGATTTGTTTTTCTCTTTCTGACTTACTTCACTCTGTATGACAGTCTCTAGATCCATCGACGTCTCTACAAATGACCCAATTTCATTCCTTTTCATGGCTTAGTAATATTCCATTTTATATATGTACCACAGCTTTATGCATTCGTCTGTCTGTGGGCATTTAGGTTGCTTCCATTACCTCGATATTGTAAATAGTGATGCAATGAACATTGCGGTGAATGACTCTTTTTGATTTATGGTTTTGTCTGGGTATATGTCCAGTACTGGGATTGCTGTATCATATGGTAATTCTATTGTTAGTTTCTTAAGAAATTCCATATTGTTCTCCATAATGACTGTATCAATTTATATTCCCAACAATAGTGGAAGAGGGTTCCTTTTCTCCACACCCTTTCCAGCATTATTTGTTTGTAGATTTTCAATGATGCCTATTCTACCAGGTGTGAGGTGATACCTCATTGTTGAATCCATTTCGTTGAGCAAGGGGTAGCTCTTGTCTATTACATATTTGGCTTATGGAACGGTATCTGTGCTAATTTCAAACTCTGCTTTTATGCAGCACCCCAACTCACCTTCCCCTTAAGCAGGCATAAGTTGGTTTTCTAAACTTGAGACCCTGTTCTGTTTTGTAATTCAGTTCATGTGTAGCCAAGTTCACATTCCGTGTATTAGTGATACCTTATGATGTTTCTTTTTCTGTGTGACTTATTTCACTTAGAATCATCGTGCCTCAATGCACTCATTATGCTGGTACGGGCCTTGTGACATAGATTTCATTGCTGAGTGGTATTCTGTTGTACAGAAGTACCGCAACTTCGTTATCCATTATTTGCTCTCTGGGATATTTAACTTGTGCCGTAGAAGAGATTCCTGTAAAAAGAGCCGTCCCAAATTTTGGGGTTGCTGTGTCTTTTTGATCTTAATTTCCCTAAGCTATAGGACCATAAGTGGAAGTGCCCTAGGCTCTGTTGCTTTGTTTTTTAGATGTTTCAGGAAACACCATACACTTCTCCCGAGTGTCTGTTGGCAATTTACATCCCGCCCATCAGCATAACAAGGCTCCCAGTTCTCCATGGCCTGTCCTGCCTTTCTGGATTTTACACTTTATTCTGATGGCCCTTTTGACCGGGGGGAAGTGAGACTTCATTGTAGTGCAGATTTCCTTTGCAAGCTTGCTTGGTTGGCCAAAAAGGGCGTATGCGTTTTTTCCTGAATATATTCAGGAAAAAACGCATATGCCCTTTTGGCAAAGTGCATCATTGTGGACGTTCTGCCTCTTTTCCTACGCTTTCAATGCAATTCCAGTCTACCTCCTGAAATCGGTATCCTGCAATTCTGCCCCGCTTTCAAGTCCTCTTGGAAGCCTTACTTCAGTATATTTTTGGACGATAGCTGTCATTTATAACTCTGCAGGTTTGTGAATTACAGAGACCCTGAGCTCCTTTCTTCAACTCGCTTTCTTTTGAGCTGGCCGCAACACCGCAGGATGGCTTCAGGCCCTAATCTGGTTCCGGCACGGCACGCTGAGCCTTTGGTTATTTCCTCTTCCTGGTGGGAAATGAGAGTTAAATTTGCCCGTCCAGACACCTCCAGCTAGTCTCTCATTGGTTCTCCCTATTCCTGTTCATCTTCCGCAGAAATTGCAAACTGGGCCAAACAGGAGGTTAAAGGCGCTGACTCTCCAAGTGGGGAGAGTGTTAGTAAAGGGTCTGGAATGTTGCACCCGAGTACCAGGGGAGGAAAACTGAGACATATTTGAACACGTCTCCCGTTCACACGGATGATCATACTCGGGGTTCCACATGCATGTTTTAGCTGAAGGAAGAATACCTTAAACCTGGGTAGTTGAAACCCGTGGAATGGGTACCATGCAATATGACTTCTAAGGGTCTTCATTTGCTCACCGAACCTCTCCAATCCTATCACTGCTGCGTTTATGCCCCTGTACACACGCTTGATTCTCTTTCGGAGACATAGCAATCCATAGGTTTTAAGATACTTACTAGTCAGGTACATTCTTAGGCGTTTAATATGGGGTGTTGAGTCCATTTCGTTGAGCAAGGAGTAGCTCTTGTCTATTCCATATTTGGCTTAAGGAACTTTATCTGTGCTCATTTCAATCTCTGGTTTTATGCAGCACCCCAACTCACCTTCCCCCTTAAGCAAGCGTAAGTGGGTTTTCTAAACTTGAGACACTGTTCTGTTTTGTAATTCAGTTCATGTGTAGCCAAGTTCACATTCTGTGTATTAGTGATACCTTATGATGTTTCTTTTCTGTGTGACTTATTTCAGTTCGAATCATCATACCTGAATCCACTCATTATGCTGCTACGGGCCTGATGACATAGATTTCATTGCTGAGTGATATTGCATTGTACGTAAGTACCACAAGTTCTTTATCCATTTTTCACTTTCTGCGATATTGAACTTGTACCGTAAACGAGGTTCTTGTAAACAGAGGCATCCCAAACTTTGGGGTGGCTGTGTCTTTTTGATTTTAATTTCCCTAAGCTATAGGACCATAAGTGGAAGTGCCCTAGGCTCTGTTGCTTTGTTTTTTAGATGTTTCAGGAAACACCATACACTTCTCCCGAGTTGTTGTTGGCAATTTACATCCCGCCCATCAGCATAACAAGGCTCCCAGTTCTCCATGGCCTGTCCTGCCTTTCTGGATTTTACACTTTTTTCAGATGGCCCTTTTGACCGGGGGGAAGTGAGACTTCATTGTAGTGCAGATTTCCTTTGCAAGCTTGCTTGGTTGGCCAAAAAGGGCGTATGCGTTTTTTCCTGAATATATTCAGGAAAAAACGCATACGCCCTTTTTGGCCAAGTGCATCATTGTCGAGTTTCTGACTCTCTTCATATGCTTTCAATGCAATTCCAGTCTACCTCCTGAAATCGGTTTCCTGCAATTCTGCCTTGCTTTCAATGCCTCTTCATAGCCTTACCTCAATATATTTTTTAAAAATAGTTGGCCTTTATAACTCTGCAGGTTTTTGAATTGCAGTGGCCCTTAGCTCCATTTTTTAGCTCTTATTTTTGTGGTATTGACCCATAACCACAGGATTCCTTGATGCCCTATTTTTCTTCTGGGGCACCTGCTGTGCCTTTGGTTAATTCTTCTTACTGATGTGATATTAGAGTGACATGTGCCCATTGAAACCGCTACAGCTAGTTTCTCACTGGTTCCCCCTATTCCCATTCATCCTCTGCACTAACTGCAGACTGTGCGATACCAGAACTTAAAGGCATTGACTCCGTGTGGGGATGTTGTTAGTAAAGCGGCTGGAATGTCGATCCGGAGCCCCAGGAGAGGAAAAATGAGGTGCGTTTTAGAAACCTTTCCCGATCATATGGTATACCAGTCGCTGGGTTTCCCAAGCATGGTTTAGCTGTAGGAAGATTCCCTTCAACCTGGAGTGTTGGGACCCTTGGACTGAGTAGCATGAAGTATTGCATTAAACTTTCGGCAGTTGCTCACCAAAGCTCACCAATCCTGTCAGCCCCAAGTGTCCAGCCTTATGTCTTATCCAGCTGTGGGTTTATATGTGGTCAATCCAGGTTGCATCACAGCCCCTGAGCGAATTTTGTAAGAATTTTTCTCTCTTTCATTGTTTCAGCGTTTTGTTTTTAAAATTTATTTCTATAATGGGGTTTAGCTCCTTTTCACTGCTGTGTTTGTGCCGCTCTGCACACACTTGATTCCCTTATGGAGATATATCAATACATGGGTTTTAAGATTCTTATTCCTCAGATATATTTCTCTGCGGTGTATAGGGTGTGTTGAGGCCTGTTCATTGAGCAAGGTGTAGATCTTGTCTAATACCTATTTGGTTTATTGAACGGTATCTGTGCTAATTTCAAACTCTGGTTTTATGCATCACCCCACCTCTCCTTTCCCCTTAAGCTGACATAAGTGTGTTTTCTAAATGTGAGACACTGTTCTGTTCTGTAATTCATTTCTTGTGCAGCCATATTTACCCTCCCTCTATAAGTGATATCTTATGATATGTTTCTTTTTCTGTTTGACTTATTTCAAGTAGTATTATCGGACCTAAATCCACTCTTTATCCTTCTACTAGCCTTATTACATTGATTTCATGGTGAAGAGATATTCCATTGTACATAAGTACCACATCTTCTTTATCCATTGTTCTCTTTCCTGGGATATTTAAGGTGTACTGAAGTTGAGGTTCTTGTAAACAGAGTAGCCCTAAACTGTGGTGTGCTTGTGTCTTGTTGATTTTTAGACTTCCCTAGATATACTCCCATGATTGGAAGTGTCCTATGCTCTGTAGCTCTGTTTTTTAGATGATTTAGGAACCACCATACACTTCTCCAGAGTGGCTCTCGGCAGTTCACACACTGCCCATCAGCGTATAAAGGCTCCCTGTTCTCCATGGCCTGTCCTGCATTTCTGGTTTTTACAATTTTTTAGGATGGCCCTTTTGACCGGTGGGAAGTGAGACTTCTTTGTTGTGCACATTTGCATTGCTTGCTTGCTTCGTTGCCCATAAAGTGCGTATGCGTTTTTTCCTGGATATAATCAGGAAAAAACGCATACGCCCTTTTGGGCCAACTGCATCATTGTCGAAATTCTGCCGCTTTTCATGTGCGTTAAAGACGAGTCCAATCTATCTCTTGAAATCTGTTTCTTGCAATTCTGTCTTGCATTCAGATCCTCTTCTTTGCCTTACCTCAACATATTTTTGGACGTTAGTTTTCATTTATAACTCTGCAGGTTTGTGAATTGCAGTGACCCTGAGCTCCATTTTTTAAGTTGCTCTTTTGTGAGCTGGCCTCAAACCCGCAGGATTGCTTCAGGCCCTATTTTGGCTCCGGCGAGGCAGGCTGAGCCTTTCTTTAATTCTTACTCTTAATGGGAAATTAGAGTGATATGTGCCCGTCCAAACCCCTACAACTCTTCTCTCATTGGTTCCCCCTCTTCCCGTTCATCCTCCTCACAATTTGAAAAATGTGTGAAACAGAAGTTTAAATGTGCTGATTCTCCAAGTGGGGAGATTCTAAGTAGCGTGGCTGGAATGGTGAACAGGAGCACCAGGAGAGGATAAATGAGGTGCATTTTAGACACATCTCCCGATCACATGGTGTACAGTCCTCTGGGTTTTCCATGCATGTTTTAGCTGTAGGAAGATCCCTTGAACCTGCAGATTTGGGACCCATTGAATGGGTACCAGGTAGTATTACTTTAAAGGGTGTGCATTTCCTCACCCAACCTCACATTTCTCTTAGCGCAAACAGTTTCCAGCCTTATGTCTCATCCTGCTGTGGGTCTAGATGTGTTCAATCCATGTTGCATCACCGTCCCTGAGGAAAAGTTGTAAGAGGTTTTCTCTGTCTCTCTGTCGTTTATTTTCTTCAATTTATTACTATATTGGTTACAGCTGATTTTCAAAGCTCTGTTTCTTGCTGCTGTACATCCACTTGATTCGCGTACAGAGAGACATCAATAAATTCTTTTTCAGATTCTTACCAGTCGTATATATTCTTTTCCGGTGACTTGAGTGTGCTGAGTGCAGTTCTTTTAGCTACCGTGTAGGCCTTGTTGATTATCAGTTTGGTATTTGGAATGGTATCTTTGCTAATTTCAACCTCCTGGATGATGCCTCACCCCTCCCCACCTTTCCCGTTTAGCAGCCTTATGCGTGTTTTCTACATATTTGACTATGTTTTTGTTTTGTAATTTATTTCATGTGTAGCCATTTTGGATTCCACCTTTAAGTGATATCTTATGATATGTGTCTTTTTCTTTTTGAATTCTGCCACTTAGAATGATCATACGTAACTCCTCCGGAGTTGTTACAACTGGCCATATTTCATTGATTTCCAGGCTGAATAATATTCCACTCTACCTAAGTACCACATCTCTATCCATTTTTTCCCTCCAGAGACATTTAAGTTATATCCTAGTCGAGGATCTTTTAAACAGAGAGGGGGTAAACATTGGGGTGCCTGTGTCCTCTCGATTTTTGTTTTTCCCAAGATATACGCCCATGAGTGCAAGTGCCCTATGCTCTGTAGCTCATTTTTTAGATGCTTTAGTAAACACAATACACTTCTCCAGAATGGCCGTTGGCAATATACATTTCCACTATAAGTCTCACAGGGCTCCCTCTTCTCGTTGCCCTGTCCTGCATTTCTGTTGTTTACGCTTTATGAGGATGGCTCTTCTGACTGATGCGAAGTGATATCTTTTGTAGTATTGACTTCCAGTGCCCACCTGTTTGGTTGGCTAAAAAAGTGTATGCCCTTTTCTTGAATATATACAGAAAAGAACGCATACACCCTTTTTGGCCAACTGCAATGTTGGCAATGTTGGCAATGTTCAGCTCCTTTTCTTGTGCTTAATGGCGAGTCCTTTCTACCTCCTCAAATCCCTTTCCTGCCATTCTCCCTTGCTTACAAGTCCTTTTCTCTGACTTTCCTCAAGACATTTTTCAGTGATGGATATTTTCAACTCTGCAGTTTTGTGAATTTTACTGCCCCTGAGTTCCATTGTTCAACTCGTGTTTATGGGAACTGGCCACAAAGCAGCGGGATTTCCTCAAGCCCTATACTGTTTCCATGGGCAACCCTAGCCTTTGGTCAATTCGTCTTCCTGATTGGAAATTAGAGTGACATGTGCCTGTCTGAACACCTAGGACTTGTCTCTCATTGTTCCTCATCCTTCCGCTTCATCCTCTGGACAAATTCCAAACTGTACGCAACAGGATGTTGACAGTGCTGACATCTCCAAGTGGGGAGACTGTTAGTAAAGACGCTGGAGGGGTGAACCCGAGCACCAGGAGATGAGGAGATGAGATGCCTTTTCCAAACTCTTCCCGATCAGACGGTATACCATCCTCTGGGTGTGACAGACATGTTTTAGCAGTAGGAAGAGTCCCATTCATGTAAGGAGAACACCAGGGCTTTTTCAAAATCAGTGTCTCCCCGAAACCCAAACTGGGGAAGTTTTTAAGCTACGGCTACACATATGTTCATTAAGGGCCTTGGGAAGTAGGCAGAGTCCAAACTTTAGATGATTGAAGTCTTCAGGGTCAGAAGCACTCACCACCAGCTTCCCTTAGGCTACACTTTAACTGTCATTGATAGATGATGTCAATAAAAATATCTATTCTTTTTCAGATTATTTCCCCTTATAGGTTATTGCAAAATGTTGAGTGTAGTTCCCTGTGCTATACAGTAGTTCCTTGTTGATGATCTATTTTATACATAGCAGTGTGTATGTGTTCATTCCAAACTGTTAATTTATCCCTCCTCCCACCTTTCCCCTTTGGTAATAATAAATTATAAGATTTTATACTTCTCAGAAATGGGGGAGCTGAAAGAGAGGTATCATTTTCAATGGAAAAGCATTTAAAACAAGATTGAAGGTTTAACCAAGATTATTAGCTGTACATCCTTGGAAAGAAATCACTTCGTTTCTCTAATATTGACCTGACAAATAAGACAAACCTTTTCACTGAACTTGCTTATAAAAAGTGATGGAAATATCAAATGGAAGTGTTAAAAACATCTTATTTTACCCGAGCCTTATACACTGTTCTATGTTAACTACAGTTTGGCTCACACATCTGTTCATTGAGGTTACAATAGTCTCAATTTCTGTTACTGATCCTCCAGAGTGGACCCCAACAAGTGTCCCCCTGCCCAGTGTCATTGGGGCCAACAGATCGAGACTGAGTTTGGTTCACAAGCAAAGGAAACTTTATATTTTGATCAGAGAATGGAGAGGTGAGAGCATGCACTACCCCGTGGGCTGTGGGCTGGGCTGCTGTGTAGAGATCCTGTCAGAGTCAGTGGGAGGGAGGGAGGCGGCGGAGCTCTCGAGGGCCGGGTTGGCTGTAGCTCAGGCTCTATATCGTGGAGTCTGCACTTGGCCCCAGGAGCTGAGGTGTCGACCCAGCCATTGTGCACTAGGAAATCTGGTCTGAAGTGCCGGGTGTGGAACCTCTGCATGCGGGACCCTAGGAGCACGTGAAATTAGACAAAGCACAAAGGATAAAAAAGGTTAGACTTGACTTTATTGCCCAGATTCTATTTTTATCTCCCAGGGATTTTTAATGGGCTTTGCTGGGGACAAACCCCTCCTCTGCCTTTTGTCCCGTTCCTCATTCTTGGAGTGCTGAGGGTGCAGACCCTTCTTCTGTAACTGCTGAGTGCTGAGTTGGGAGCCCTCATACCCTGGGGCGAGGGTCAGAGCTTCTCCCCAGCAGCCTCCCGGTGACGTTGATTGTCCCCAGGACCCCTGCCTCCCTGCTCGTCCACCTGAGCACCAGCATTGGAAGTGTTATAGATTCTAATGACCTTTAAGGGTCCAGGAAAGAGATGTGCAGAGACGCTGTGGGGGCCGGTTTCACCCCGCCCCACATTTGTTCGGCCACCTTAGGCTGACCGTCTCTGCCAGCCTAGATGCTCTGACCAGTAGTCTGCGCTTTCTTCAGTTAGGCCCCTGAATTAACGTACAAACAGCACCAGGTGTCAGAGCCCTGCCCGCTCAACTCCCAGACAGTCCAGGGTCAGTGGTGACCAAGGACCATGATGGCTACTGAGTCAACAGCCTTTTGAAGTAAACAGGAGTCCAGCCGGTCTTATTGGCCACCATCATCACGGTGTCTGTAGGCTTTTCTATGGTGACAGTGTGGTATACTGTTCCCCCGCCAAGATTATTAGCTCCCCTCTGGGTGCAGTAAGTCCTGCAAGCAGTAGTCTACTCTTTTGGGACACACTCTTGTTGTTTTATGAGAGAAACTCCAGGTCAAGTGATGTTCACACGAGTCGTCATGGTGCCCTGTTGCCCCCGGTTATCTCTCTGGATGTTGGAGTTGGAGGGCCTCCTCACTCGAGGTCGGTGTGCCCACGGAGCGAACCCTGCAACTTCAGGGCATGGTTGGTGGTTAGGATCACCACGTGGGGTCCTTTTCCCTTAGGAAGGAGGTGGCCTTTTGGGCTGCTGATTTCCAGGTTTTTAGATACCGCCAGTATCTTGGCCAGATGTGGCAGTGGGCCAAGCCCCTTAGTGACCGTAGTTTATCCTACCTGGATGGCATTCTTGCATTGTTCCATTTCAAGCGGTCCCAGTTTTTGCACTAATTCTCCAATGGCGATTCACCTTTCACCGGGAATGTAAAGGTCAAAGGGTTTAGCTAAATTAGGGAGTTCCAGGGCAAGGGTCTGAATTGACTGCTCTTTCCATTCTTGAAAGGCCACTTCTGGATTCTATTCAAAAGGATCATCATCTTTTCCTTTCAGTGTTTCATATAGAGGCCCAGCTAGTAGACTGTAGTTAGGGATCCAGAAGCAGCAAACCCTGGCCTCCCCAGGAACCCCTAAGCTGTCTTCTAGTTTTAGAAAGGGGTAAGGCTGAAAATGGCTTCTTCCCTTTCCTGGGATGGGCTTCTCTGACCTTCTGTGAGAATGAAGCCCAGGCAGGTCACCGCAGTCTGTGATATTTGAGCTTTTTCTTGGACAACTTCTATCCTTTATTGGCTTGGTAGTTCAGAGGCCTCCTTAGTAGGGCTGGTGATCAGAATGTCGTCTGCATATTGAAGGAGGGTTTCCTTTTCCAGAGGTAGAACTTTTAGGTCTTTAGCTAAGCTTTCCCCAAAGATGGTGTGGGAATTTTTGCACCCTTGGGGCCAGACGGCCCGGAAGTATTGTTTTAGTTGTATGTGGAGTCCTGCCACTCACAAGCCAAAATTTCTTGTGACTCTGGGACTAATGGAATACAAAAGAAGGCATCATTGAAGACTAATACAGAATACCATGTCCTGGTGGTTGGTAGAATGACCAGCAGGGTGTAGGAATTAGGAGCAACTGGAGGTATATCCTCGGTGGCTTCACTGACTGTCCTGACATCCTTTACCAGGTCCCCAGCAGCCCATGGGGCTCTCGTGGTCAGACCAATCCCAGAATATGGAGCTCACCTGGGCAGGTACCCCACCCCCACCCCAGCCCACGGGGCTCTCGTGGTCAGGCCCCTCCCAGGATACAGAGCTACCCTTGCAGGTACCGTGGCAGGGCTGGGCACACAGGAACCGTGCACATAGCCCTCATTGCAGAGCACCCCCAGCTCACCTGTCGCTCAGAGCTGACACAGAGCACCTCAGAGCAGGACTTGAACTAACAAACAGCAGCTGCGACAGGTCTGTGACCCTGGGCATCACTCCGTGAGGCCTCCCTCCACCTGGTCTTCCAGAGACTTCCACTGCACCCGGGGCACCAGGCCTCTGTCTCCAACCACCACCCACCCCTCCTCTGCCTGACTCCTGGGTTCCTCTCATTAGGAGAGGGTTTTCTTGAAGTTGTCTCCCACTCATGGGCCAGATAAAATGATTAGAAAACAAGCCAAAGCTGCAGCCCCTTGTCTAGCCTGACTCTCAGGAGCCCACACCTGTTCCTTGGACCTGGCCGGTTCAGCAAGTTCCATTTTCTGCAACTGTGAGCCCCTGAGGGGTGATGATTGGCTGACCTGGGCAGCCTTACCGTGCCGGCCAGCCCTCCCCAGGTGTGCCTGGGTTGAGATCAATATAAATACCACTCCAGGCAGCAAGAGCCCCTGCAGCCGTGCCTGACGCCATTTTCTCTGCCCTGTCAGCAGTCTCGGGGCTGGGCTGGTGGGAGGGAGTGAGAGGCCACGGCTTTGTGGGTGGCCCAGTGTGAGTGGGGCTCTGCTGGACTTTCTGCAGCAGTTGCCAGGCTGCCACCTGCTAAAGAAGAGGATGTGTCACCCATACCTGCTGCTGGAATTTCTCCCTGGGCAGAGGTGAGGAAGGAAAAAAGCAGTGGGGGCAGGGACAGGACGGGTATCTCAGGCAGGGAAATGGAAATCTTCCAGAAGAGCACCCAGGGCCAGGACCATCCTGGCTGGCCTGCAGGCACCAAGTCGGCCGGCATGCTGTCACTCGTGTGGCTCTATGGCCCTTCCTCTAGGCTTTCAAGTCCTTGTATATATTCAGGTGTTTTACCTGGGACGGGTGGGAATAGTTCAGCAGCAACTGGCCTGGGGCTCAGCTCACGTTTACTCACAGATGCCTCGGCACGGTGCCCCAGCTTTGCAATGAGGACGCTTGTTGCGTGGGGGCTGCTGGCTGAATGGGAGACGATTCCCCACCACTGACCAACTTCAGAATTGTTTACAACTGGAGCAAGTGCCCTGATACGGTTTTCCTCTGTGTAACTGGTGGGTTCTGTGTTTTTTTTCTCTTTTTCGTTTTTGGTTCAAGGTAGATTTTATTCCTCTTTTTTGTATTTACAGATATAAGCATGGAAATAATTTATTCATATAAATACATGTATGTGCAGGGAATAATTGTTTTTTCTGTTTTATTTTTTAAATTTTACTTCTTTTTAATTTTGAATTTTATTTTATATTTTTATACAGCAGGTTCTTATTGGTTATCTATTTTATACATATAAATGTATACATGCCAATCCCAGTCTCTCAACTCCTCCCACCACCACCCCCCCAACAGCTTTCCCCCCTTGTTGTCCATACGTTTGTTGTCTACATCTGTTGCTCTATTTATGCCTTGCAAAATGGTTAATCTGTACAGTTTTTCTAGGTTCCACATATATGCATGAATATACAAGATTTGTTTTTCTCTTTCTGACTTACTTCACTCTGTATGACAGTCTCTAGATCCATCGACGTCTCTACAAATGACCCAATTTCATTCCTTTTCATGGCTTAGTAATATTCCATTTTATATATGTACCACAGCTTTATGCATTCGTCTGTCTGTGGGCATTTAGGTTGCTTCCATTACCTCGATATTGTAAATAGTGATGCAATGAACATTGCGGTGAATGACTCTTTTTGATTTATGGTTTTGTCTGGGTATATGTCCAGTACTGGGATTGCTGTATCATATGGTAATTCTATTGTTAGTTTCTTAAGAAATTCCATATTGTTCTCCATAATGACTGTATCAATTTATATTCCCAACAATAGTGGAAGAGGGTTCCTTTTCTCCACACCCTTTCCAGCATTTTTTGTTTGTAGATTTTCAATGATACCTATTCTACCAGGTGTGAGGTGATACCTCATTGTTGAATCCATTTCGTTGAGCAAGGGGTAGCTCTTGTCTATTACATATTTGGCTTATGGAATGGTATCTGTGCTAATTTCAAACTCTGCTTTTATGCAGCACCCCAACTCACCTTCCCCCTTAAGCAGGCATAAGTTGGTTTTCTAAACTTGAGACCCTGTTCTGTTTTGTAATTCAGTTCATGTGTAGCCAAGTTCACATTCCGTGTATTAGTGATAACTTATGATGTTTCTTTTTCTGTGTGACTTATTTCACTTAGAATCATCGTGCCTCAATCCACTCATTATGCTGGTACGGGCCTGGTGACATAGATTTCATTGCTGAGTGGTATTCTGTTGTACATAAGTACCGCAAATTCTTTATCCATTATTTGCTCTCTGGGATATTTAACTTGTGCCGTAGAAGAGATTTCTGTAAAAAGAGCCATCCCAAATTTTGGGGTTGCTGTGTCTTTTTGATATTAATTTCCCTAAGCTATAGGACCATAAGTGGAAGTGCCCTAGGCTCTGTTGCTTTGTTTTTTAGATGTTTCAGGAAACACCATACACTTCTCCCCAGTGGTTGTTGGCAATTTACATCCCGCCCATCAGCATAACAAGGCTCCCAGTTCTCCATGGCCTGTCCTGCCTTTCTGGATTTTACACTTTTTTCAGATGGCCCTTTTGACCGGGGGGGGGGGGGGGGGAAGTGAGACTTCATTGTAGTGCAGATTTCCTTTGCAAGCTTGCTTGGTTGGCCAAAAAGGGCGTATGCGTTTTTTCCTGAATATATTCAGGAAAAAACGCATACGCCCTTTTTGGCCAAGTGCATCATTGTGGACGTTCTGCCTCTTTTCCTATGCTTTCAATGCAATTCCAGTCTACCTCCTGAAATCGGTTTCCTGCAATTCTGCCCCGCTTTCAAGTCCTCTTGGCAGCCTTACTTCAGTATATTTTTGGACGATAGCTGTCATTTATAAGTCTGCAGGTTTGTGAATTACAGTGCCCCTGAGCTCCTTTCTTCAACTCGCTTTCTTGTGAGCTGGCCGCAACACCGCAGGATGGCTTCAGGCCCTAATCTGGTTCTGGCACGGCACGCTGAGCCTTTGGTTAATTCCTCTTCCTGGTAGGAAATGAGAGTTAAATTTGCCCGTCCAGACACCTCCAGCTAGTCTCTCATTGGTTCTCGCTATTCCTGTTCATCTTCCGCAGAAATTGCAAACTGGGCCAAACAGGAGGTTAAAGACACTGACTCTCCAAGTCGGGAGAGTGTTAGTAAAGCGTCTGGAATGTTGCACCCGAGTACCAGGGTACGAAAACTGAGACATATTTGAACACGTCTCCCGATCACATGGTTGATCATACTCTGGGTTCCACATGCATGTTTTAGCTGAAGGAAGAATACCTAAAACCTGGGTAGTTGAAACCCGTGGAATGGGTACCATGCAATATGACTTCAAAGGGTCTTCATTTGCTCACCGAACCTCTCCAATCCTATCACTGCTGCGTTTATGCCCCTGTACACATGCTTGATTCTCTTTCGGAGACATAGCAATCCCTAGGTTTTAAGATACTTACTAGTCAGGTACATTCTTAGGCGTTTTATATGCGGTGTTGAGTCCATTTCATTGAGCAAGGAGTAGCTCTTGTCTATTCCATATTTGGCTTAAGGAACTTTATCTGTGCTCATTTCAATCTCTGGTTTTATGCAGCACCCCAACTCACCTTTACCCTTAAGCAAGCATAAGTTGGTTTTCTAAATTTGAGACCATGTCCTGTTCTGTAATTCAGTTCCTGTGTAACCAAGTTTACATTCCGTGTATTACTGATATCTTATGATGTTTCTTTTTCTGTGTGACTTATTTCAGTTAGAATCATCATACCTGAATCCACTCATTGTGCTGCTAAGGGCCTGATGACACAGATTTCATTGCTGAGTGATATTGCTTTGTAAGTAAATACCACAACTTCTTTATCCATTTTTCACTTTCTGCGATGTTGAACTTGTACTGTAAACGAGGTTCTTGTAAACAGAGGCGTCCCAAACTTTGGGGTGGCTGTGTCTTTTTGATTTTAATTTCCCTAAGCTATAGGACCATAAGTGGAAGTGCCCTAGGCTCTGTTGCTTTGTTTTTTAGATGTTTCAGGAAACACCATACACTTCTCCCCAGTGGTTGTTGGCAATTTACATCCCGCCCATCAGCATAACAAGGCTCCCAGTTCTCCATGGCCTGTCCTGCCTTTCTGGATTTTACACTTTTTTCAGATGGCCCTTTTGACCAGGGGGAAGTGAGACTTCATTGTAGTGCAGATTTCCTTTGCAAGCTTGCTTGGTTGGCCAAAAAGGGCGTATGCGTTTTTTCCTGAATATATTCAGGAAAAAACGCATACGCCCTTTTTGGCCAAGTGCATCATTGTGGACGTTCTGCCTCTTTTCCTATGCTTTCAATGCAATTCCAGTCTACCTCCTGAAATCGGTTTCCTGCAATTCTGCCCCGCTTTCAAGTCCTCTTGGCAGCCTTACTTCAGTCTATTTTTGGACGATAGCTGTCATTTATAACTCTGCAGGTTTGTGAATTACAGTGCCCCTGAGCTCCTTTCTTCAACTCGCTTTCTTGTGAGCTGGCCGCAACACTGCAGGATGGCTTCAGGCCCTAATCTGGTTCTGGCACGGCACGCTGAGCCTTTGGTTAATTCCTCTTCCTGGTGGGAAATGAGAGTTAAATTTGCCCGTCCAGACACCTCCAGCTAGTCTCTCATTGGTTCTTGCTATTCCTGTTCATCTTCCGCAGAAATTACAAACTGGGGCAAACAGGAGGTTAAAGGCACTGACTCTCCAAGTAGGGAGAGTGTTAGTAAAGCGTCTGGAATGTTGCACCCGAGTACCAGGGTACGAAAACAGAGACATATTTGAACACGTCTCCCGATCACATGGTTGATCATACTCTAGGTTCCACATGCATGTTTTAGCTGAAGGAAGAATACCTTAAACCTGGGTAGTTGAAACCCGTGGAATGGGTACCATGCAATATGACTTCAAAGGGTCTTCATTTGCTCACTGAACCTCTCCAATCCTATCACTGCTGCGTTTATGCCCCTGTACAAATGCTTGATTCTCTTTCGGAGACATGGCAATCCATAGGTTTTAAGATACTTAAAAGTCAGGTACATTCTTAGGCGTTTAATATGCGGTGTTGAGTCCATTTCGTTGAGCAAGGTGTAGCTCTTGTCTATTCCATATTTGGCTTAAGGAACATTATCTGTGCTCATTTCAATCTCTGGTTTTATGCAGCACCCCAACTCACCTTTCCCCTTAAGCAAGCATAAGTTGGTTTTCTAAATTTGAGACCCTGTTCTGTTCTGTAATTCAGTTCCTGTGTAGCCAAGTTTACATTCCATGTATTACTGATATCTTATGATGTTTCTTTTTCTGTGTGACTTATTTCAGTTAGAATCATCATACCTGAATCCACTCATTGTGCTGCTAAGGGCCTGATGACACAGATATCATTGCTGAGTGATACTGCATTGTAAGTAAATACCACAACTTCTTTATCCATTTTTCACTTTGTGCGATGTTGAACTTGTACTGTAAACGAGGTTCTTGTAAACAGAGGCGTCCCAAACTTTGGGGTGGCTGTGTCTGTTTCATTTTAATTTCCCTAAGCTATAGGACCATAAGTGGAAGTGCCCTAGGTTCTGTTGCTTTGTTTTTTACATGTTTCAGGAAACACCATACACTTCTCCCGAGTGGTTGTTGGCAATTTACATCCCGCCCATCAGCATAACAAGGCTCCCAGTTCTCCATGGCCTGTCCTGCCTTTCTGGATTTTACACTTTTTTCAGATGGCCCTTTTGACCGGGGGGAAGTGAGACTTCATTGTAGTGCAGATTTCCTTTGCAAGCTTGCTTGGTTGGCCAAAAAGGGCGTATGCGTTTTTTCCTGAATATATTCAGGAAAAAACGCATACGCACTTTTTGGCCAAGTGCATCATTGTGGACGTTCTGCCTCTTTTCCTATGCTTTCAATGCAATTCCAGTCTACCTCCTGAAATTGGTTTCCTGCAATTCTGCCCCGCTTTCAAGTCCTCTTGGCAGCCTTACTTCAGTCTATTTTTGGACGATAGCTGTCATTTATAACTCTGCAGGTTTGTGAATTACAGTGCCCCTGAGCTCCTTTCTTCAACTCGCCTTCTTTTGAGCTGGCCGCAACACCGCAGGATGGCTTCAGGCCCTAATCTGGTTCTGGCATGGCACGCTGAGCCTTTGGTTAATTCCTCTTCCTGGTAGGAAATGAGAGTTAAATTTGCCCGTCCAGACACCTCCAGCTAGTCTCCATTGGTTCTCGCTATTCCTGTTCATCTTCCGCAGAAATTGCAAACTGGGCCAAACAGGAGGTTAAAGGGACTGACTCTCCAAGTCGGGAGAGTGCTAGTAAAGCGTCTGGAATGTTGCACCCGAGTACCAGGGTACGAAAACTGAGACATATTTGAACACGTCTCCCGATCACATGGTTGATCATACTCTAGGTTCCACATGCATGTTTTAGCTGAAGGAAGAATACCTTAAACCTGGGTAGTTGAAACCCGTGGAATGGCTACCATGCAATATGACTTCAAAGGGTCTTCATTTGCTCACCGAACCTCTCCAATCCTATCACTGCTGCGTTTATGCCCCTGTACACATGCTTGATTCTCTTTCGGAGACATAGCAATCCATAGGTTTTAAGATACTTACAAGTCAGGTACATTCTTAGGCGTTTAATATGCGGTGTTGAGTCCATTTCGTTGAGCAAGGAGTAGCTCTTGTCTATTCCATATTTGGCTTAAGGAACTTTATCTGTGCTCATTTCAATCTCTGGTTTTATGCAGCACCCCAACTCACCTTTACCCTTAAGCAAGCATAAGTTGGTTTTCTAAATTTGAGACCCTGTTCTGTTCTGTAATTCAGTTCCTGTGTAGCCAAGTTTACATTCCGTGTATTACTGATATCTTATGATGTTTCTTTTTCTGTGTGACTTATTTCAGTTAGAATCATCAAACCTGAATCCACTCATTGTGCTGCTAAGGGCCTGATGACACAGATTTCATTGCTGAGTGATACTGCATTGTAAGTAAATACCACAAGTTCTTTATCCATTTTTCACTTTGTGCGATGTTGAACTTGTACTGTAAACGAGGTTCTTGTAAACAGAGGCGTCCCAAACTTTGGGGTGGCTGTGTCTTTTTGATTTTAATTTCCCTAAGCTATAGGACCATAAGTGGAAGTGCCCTAGGTTCTGTTGCTTTGTTTTTTAGATGTTTCAGGAAACACCATACACTTCTCCCGAGTGGTTGTTGGCAATTTACATCCCGCCCATCAGCATAACAAGGCTCCCAGTTCTCCATGGCCTGTCCTGCCTTTCTGGATTTTACACTTTTTTCAGATGGCCCTTTTGACCGGGGGGAAGTGAGACTTCATTGTAGTGCACATTTCCTTTGCAAGCTTGCTTGGTTGGCCAAAAAGGGCGTATGCGTTTTTTCCTGAATATATTCAGGAAAAAACGCATACGCCCTTTTTGGCCAAGTGCATCATTGTGGAGGTTCTGCCTCTTTTCCTATGCTTTCAATGCAATTCCAGTCTACCTCCTGAAATCGGTTTCCTGCAATTCTGCCCCGCTTTCAAGTCCTCTTGGCAGCCTTACTTCAGTCTATTTTTGGACGATAGCTGTCATTTATAACTCTGCAGGTTTGTGAATTACAGTGCCCCTGAGCTCCTTTCTTCAACTCGCCTTCTTTTGAGCTGGCCGCAACACCGCAGGATGGCTTCAGGCCCTAATCTGGTTCTGGCATGGCACGCTGAGCCTTTGGTAAATTCCTCTTCCTGGTAGGAAATGAGAGTTAAATTTGCCCGTCCAGACACCTCCAGCTAGTCTCCATTGGTTCTCGCTATTCCTGTTCATCTTCCGCAGAAATTGCAAACTGGGCCAAACAGGAGGTTAAAGGGACTGACTCTCCAAGTCGGGAGAGTGCTAGTAAAGCGTCTGGAATGTTGCACCCGAGTACCAGGGTACGAAAACTGAGACATATTTGAACACGTCTCCCGATCACATGGTTGATCATACTCTGGGTTCCACATGCATGTTTTAGCTGAAGGAAGAATACCTAAAACCTGGGTAGTTGAAACCCGTGGAATGGGTACCATGCAATATGACTTCAAAGGGTCTTCATTTGCTCACCGAACCTCTCCAATCCTATCACTGCTGCGTTTATGCCCCTGTACACATGCTTGATTCTCTTTCGGAGACATAGCAATCCCTAGGTTTTAAGATACTTACTAGTCAGGTACATTCTTAGGCGTTTTATATGCGGTGTTGAGTCCATTTCATTGAGCAAGGAGTAGCTCTTGTCTATTCCATATTTGGCTTAAGGAACTTTATCTGTGCTCATTTCAATCTCTGGTTTTATGCAGCACCCCAACTCACCTTTACCCTTAAGCAAGCATAAGTTGGTTTTCTAAATTTGAGACCATGTCCTGTTCTGTAATTCAGTTCCTGTGTAACCAAGTTTACATTCCGTGTATTACTGATATCTTATGATGTTTCTTTTTCTGTGTGACTTATTTCAGTTAGAATCATCATACCTGAATCCACTCATTGTGCTGCTAAGGGCCTGATGACACAGATTTCATTGCTGAGTGATATTGCTTTGTAAGTAAATACCACAACTTCTTTATCCATTTTTCACTTTCTGCGATGTTGAACTTGTACTGTAAACGAGGTTCTTGTAAACAGAGGCGTCCCAAACTTTGGGGTGGCTGTGTCTTTTTGATTTTAATTTCCCTAAGCTATAGGACCATAAGTGGAAGTGCCCTAGGCTCTGTTGCTTTGTTTTTTAGATGTTTCAGGAAACACCATACACTTCTCCCCAGTGGTTGTTGGCAATTTACATCCCGCCCATCAGCATAACAAGGCTCCCAGTTCTCCATGGCCTGTCCTGCCTTTCTGGATTTTACACTTTTTTCAGATGGCCCTTTTGACCAGGGGGAAGTGAGACTTCATTGTAGTGCAGATTTCCTTTGCAAGCTTGCTTGGTTGGCCAAAAAGGGCGTATGCGTTTTTTCCTGAATATATTCAGGAAAAAACGCATACGCCCTTTTTGGCCAAGTGCATCATTGTGGACGTTCTGCCTCTTTTCCTATGCTTTCAATGCAATTCCAGTCTACCTCCTGAAATCGGTTTCCTGCAATTCTGCCCCGCTTTCAAGTCCTCTTGGCAGCCTTACTTCAGTCTATTTTTGGACGATAGCTGTCATTTATAACTCTGCAGGTTTGTGAATTACAGTGCCCCTGAGCTCCTTTCTTCAACTCGCTTTCTTGTGAGCTGGCCGCAACACTGCAGGATGGCTTCAGGCCCTAATCTGGTTCTGGCACGGCACGCTGAGCCTTTGGTTAATTCCTCTTCCTGGTGGGAAATGAGAGTTAAATTTGCCCGTCCAGACACCTCCAGCTAGTCTCTCATTGGTTCTTGCTATTCCTGTTCATCTTCCGCAGAAATTACAAACTGGGGCAAACAGGAGGTTAAAGGCACTGACTCTCCAAGTAGGGAGAGTGTTAGTAAAGCGTCTGGAATGTTGCACCCGAGTACCAGGGTACGAAAACAGAGACATATTTGAACACGTCTCCCGATCACATGGTTGATCATACTCTAGGTTCCACATGCATGTTTTAGCTGAAGGAAGAATACCTTAAACCTGGGTAGTTGAAACCCGTGGAATGGGTACCATGCAATATGACTTCAAAGGGTCTTCATTTGCTCACTGAACCTCTCCAATCCTATCACTGCTGCGTTTATGCCCCTGTACAAATGCTTGATTCTCTTTCGGAGACATGGCAATCCATAGGTTTTAAGATACTTAAAAGTCAGGTACATTCTTAGGCGTTTAATATGCGGTGTTGAGTCCATTTCGTTGAGCAAGGAGTAGCTCTTGTCTATTCCATATTTGGCTTAAGGAACATTATCTGTGCTCATTTCAATCTCTGGTTTTATGCAGCACCCCAACTCACCTTTCCCCTTAAGCAAGCATAAGTTTGTTTTCTAAATTTGAGACCCTGTTCTGTTCTGTAATTCAGTTTCTGTGTAGCCAAGTTTACATTCCATGTATTACTGATATCTTATGATGTTTCTTTTTCTGTGTGACTTATTTCAGTTAGAATCATCATACCTGAATCCACTCATTGTGCTGCTAAGGGCCTGATGACACAGATTTCATTGCTGAGTGATACTGCATTGTAAGTAAATACCACAACTTCTTTATCCATTTTTCACTTTGTGCGATGTTGAACTTGTACTGTAAACGAGGTTCTTGTAAACAGAAGCGTCCCAAACTTTGGGGTGGCTGTGTCTGTTTCATTTTAATTTCCCTAAGCTATAGGACCATAAGTGGAAGTGCCCTAGGTTCTGTTGCTTTGTTTTTTAGATGTTTCAGGAAACACCATACACTTCTCCCGAGTGGTTGTTGGCAATTTACATCCCGCCCATCAGCATAACAAGGCTCCCAGTTCTCCATGGCCTGTCCTGCCTTTCTGGATTTTACACTTTTTTCAGATGGCCCTTTTGACCGGGGGGAAGTGAGACTTAATTGTAGTGCAGATTTCCTTTGCAAGCTTGCTTGGTTGGCCAAAAAGGGCGTATGCGTTTTTTCCTGAATATATTCAGGAAAAAACGCATACGCCCTTTTTGGCCAAGTGCATCATTGTGGACGTTCTGCCTCTTTTCCTATGCTTTCAATGCAATTCCAGTCTACCTCCTGAAATCGGTTTCCTGCAATTCTGCCCCGCTTTCAAGTCCTCTTGGCAGCCTTACTTCAGTCTATTTTTGGACGATAGCTGTCAGTTATAACTCTGCAGGTTTGTGAATTACAGTGCCCCTGAGCTCCTTTCTTCAACTCGCCTTCTTTTGAGCTGGCCGCAACACCGCAGGATGGCTTCAGGCCCTAATCTGGTTCTGGCATGGCACGCTGAGCCTTTGGTTAATTCCTCTTCCTGGTAGGAAATGAGAGTTAAATTTGCCCGTCCAGACACCTCCAGCTAGTCTCCATTGGTTCTCGCTATTCCTGTTCATCTTCCGCAGAAATTGCAAACTGGGCCAAACAGGAGGTTAAAGGGACTGACTCTCCAAGTCGGGAGAGTGCTAGTAAAGCGTCTGGAATGTTGCACCCGAGTACCAGGGTACGAAAACTGAGACATATTTGAACACGTCTCCCGATCACATGGTTGATCATACTCTAGGTTCCACATGCATGTTTTAGCTGAAGGAAGAATACCTTAAACCTGGGTAGTTGAAACCCGTGGAATGGCTACCATGCAATATGACTTCAAAGGGTCTTCATTTGCTCACCGAACCTCTCCAATCCTATCACTGCTGCGTTTATGCCCCTGTACACATGCTTGATTCTCTTTCGGAGACATAGCAATCCATAGGTTTTAAGATACTTACAAGTCAGGTACATTCTTAGGCGTTTAATATGCGGTGTTGAGTCCATTTCGTTGAGCAAGGAGTAGCTCTTGTCTATTCCATATTTGGCTTAAGGAACTTTATCTGTGCTCATTTCAATCTCTGGTTTTATGCAGCACCCCAACTCACCTTTACCCTTAAGCAAGCATAAGTTGGTTTTCTAAATTTGAGACCCTGTTCTGTTCTGTAATTCAGTTCCTGTGTAGCCAAGTTTACATTCCGTGTATTACTGATATCTTATGATGTTTCTTTTTCTGTGTGACTTATTTCAGTTAGAATCATCAAACCTGAATCCACTCATTGTGCTGCTAAGGGCCTGATGACACAGATTTCATTGCTGAGTGATACTGCATTGTAAGTAAATACCACAAGTTCTTTATCCATTTTTCACTTTGTGCGATGTTGAACTTGTACTGTAAACGAGGTTCTTGTAAACAGAGGCGTCCCAAACTTTGGGGTGGCTGTGTCTTTTTGATTTTAATTTCCCTAAGCTATAGGACCATAAGTGGAAGTGCCCTAGGTTCTGTTGCTTTGTTTTTTAGATGTTTCAGGAAACACCATACACTTCTCCCGAGTGGTTGTTGGCAATTTACATCCCGCCCATCAGCATAACAAGGCTCCCAGTTCTCCATGGCCTGTCCTGCCTTTCTGGATTTTACACTTTTTTCAGATGGCCCTTTTGACCGGGGGGAAGTGAGACTTCATTGTAGTGCACATTTCCTTTGCAAGCTTGCTTGGTTGGCCAAAAAGGGCGTATGCGTTTTTTCCTGAATATATTCAGGAAAAAACGCATACGCCCTTTTTGGCCAAGTGCATCATTGTGGAGGTTCTGCCTCTTTTCCTATGCTTTCAATGCAATTCCAGTCTACCTCCTGAAATCGGTTTCCTGCAATTCTGCCCCGCTTTCAAGTCCTCTTGGCAGCCTTACTTCAGTCTATTTTTGGACGATAGCTGTCATTTATAACTCTGCAGGTTTGTGAATTACAGTGCCCCTGAGCTCCTTTCTTCAACTCGCCTTCTTTTGAGCTGGCCGCAACACCGCAGGATGGCTTCAGGCCCTAATCTGGTTCTGGCATGGCACGCTGAGCCTTTGGTAAATTCCTCTTCCTGGTAGGAAATGAGAGTTAAATTTGCCCGTCCAGACACCTCCAGCTAGTCTCCATTGGTTCTCGCTATTCCTGTTCATCTTCCGCAGAAATTGCAAACTGGGCCAAACAGGAGGTTAAAGGGACTGACTCTCCAAGTCGGGAGAGTGCTAGTAAAGCGTCTGGAATGTTGCACCCGAGTACCAGGGGAGGAAAACTGAGACATATTTGAACACGTCTCCCGATCACATGGTTGATCATACTCTAGGTTCCACATGCATGTTTTAGCTGAAGGAAGAATACCTTAAACCTGGGTAGTTGAAACCCGTGGAATGGGTACCATGCAATATGACTTCAAAGGGTCTTCATTTGCTCACCGAACCTCTCCAATCCTATCACTGCTGCGTTTATGCCCCTGTACACATGCTTGATTCTCTTTCGGAGACATAGCAATCCATAGGTTTTAAGATACTTACAAGTCAGGTACATTCTTAGGCGTTTAATATGCGGTGTTGAGTCCATTTCGTTGAGCAAGGAGTAGCTCTTGTCTATTCCATATTTGGCTTAAGGAACTTTATCTGTGCTCATTTCAATCTCTGGTTTTATGCAGCACCCCAACTCACCTTTACCCTTAAGCAAGCATAAGTTGGTTTTCTAAATTTGAGACCCTGTTCTGTTCTGTAATTCAGTTCCTGTGTAGCCAAGTTTACATTCCGTGTATTACTGATATCTTATGATGTTTCTTTTTCTGTGTGACTTATTTCAGTTAGAATCATCATACCTGAATCCACTCATTGTGCTGCTAAGGGCCTGATGACACAGATTTCATTGCTGAGTGATACTGCATTGTAAGTAAATACCACAAGTTCTTTATCCATTTTTCACTTTGTGCGATGTTGAACTTGTACTGTAAACGAGGTTCTTGTAAACAGAGGCGTCCCAAACTTTGGGGTGGCTGTGTCTTTTTGATTTTAATTTCCCTAAGCTATAGGACCATAAGTGGAAGTGCCCTAGGTTCTGTTGCTTTGTTTTTTAGATGTTTCAGGAAACACCATACACTTCTCCCGAGTGGTTGTTGGCAATTTACATCCCGCCCATCAGCATAACAAGGCTCCCAGTTCTCCATGGCCTGTCCTGCCTTTCTGGATTTTACACTTTTTTCAGATGGCCCTTTTGACCGGGGGGAAGTGAGACTTCATTGTAGTGCACATTTCCTTTGCAAGCTTGCTTGGTTGGCCAAAAAGGGCATATGCGTTTTTTCCTGAATATATTCAGGAAAAAACGCATACGCCCTTTTTGGCCAAGTGCATCATTGTGGACGTTCTGCCTCTTTTCCTATGCTTTCAATGCAATTCCAGTCTACCTCCTGAAATCGGTTTCCTGCAATTCTGCCCCGCTTTCAAGTCCTCTTGGCAGCCTTACTTCAGTCTATTTTTGGACGATAGCTGTCATTTATAACTCTGCAGGTTTGTGAATTACAGTGCCCCTGAGCTCCTTTCTTCAACTCGCCTTCTTTTGAGCTGGCCGCAACACCGCAGGATGGCTTCAGGCCCTAATCTGGTTCTGGCATGGCACGCTGAGCCTTTGGTTAATTCCTCTTCCTGGTAGGAAATGAGAGTTAAATTTGCCCGTCCAGACACCTCCAGCTAGTCTCCATTGGTTCTCGCTATTCCTGTTCATCTTCCGCAGAAATTGCAAACTGGGCCAAACAAGAGGTTAAAGGGACTGACTTTCCAAGTCGGGAGAGTGTTAGTAAAGCGTCTGGAATGTTGCACCCGAGTACCAGGGTACGAAAACTGAGACATATTTGAACACGTCTCCCGATCACATGGTTGATCATACTCTAGGTTCCACATGCATGTTTTAGCTGAAGGAAGAATACCTTAAACCTGGGTAGTTGAAACCCGTGGAATGGGTACCATGCAATATGACTTCAAAGGGTCTTCATTTGCTCACTGAACCTCTCCAATCCTATCACTGCTGCGTTTATGCCCCTGTACACATGCTTGATTCTCTTTCGGAGACATAGCAATCCATAGGTTTTAAGATACTTACAAGTCAGGTACATTCTTAGGCGTTTAATATGCGGTGTTGAGTCCATTTCGTTGAGCAAGGAGTAGCTCTTGTCTATTCCATATTTGGCTTAAGGAACTTTATCTGTGCTCATTTCAATCTCTGGTTTTATGCAGCACCCCAACTCACCTTTACCCTTAAGCAAGCATAAGTTGGTTTTCTAAATTTGAGACCCTGTTCTGTTCTGTAATTCAGTTCCTGTGTAGCCAAGTTTACATTCCGTGTATTACTGATATCTTATGATGTTTCTTTTTCTGTGTGACTTATTTCAGTTAGAATCATCATACCTGAATCCACTCATTGTGCTGCTAAGGGCCTGATGACACAGATTTCATTGCTGAGTGATACTGCATTGTAAGTAAATACCACAAGTTCTTTATCCATTTTTCACTTTGTGCGATGTTGAACTTGTACTGTAAACGAGGTTCTTGTAAACAGAGGCGTCCCAAACTTTGGGGTGGCTGTGTCTTTTTGATTTTAATTTCCCTAAGCTATAGGACCATAAGTGGAAGTGCCCTAGGTTCTGTTGCTTTGTTTTTTAGATGTTTCAGGAAACACCATACACTTCTCCCGAGTGGTTGTTGGCAATTTACATCCCGCCCATCAGCATAACAAGGCTCCCAGTTCTCCATGGCCTGTCCTGCCTTTCTGGATTTTACACTTTTTTCAGATGGCCCTTTTGACCGGGGGGAAGTGAGACTTCATTGTAGTGCACATTTCCTTTGCAAGCTTGCTTGGTTGGCCAAAAAGGGCATATGCGTTTTTTCCTGAATATATTCAGGAAAAAACGCATACGCCCTTTTTGGCCAAGTGCATCATTGTGGACGTTCTGCCTCTTTTCCTATGCTTTCAATGCAATTCCAGTCTACCTCCTGAAATCGGTTTCCTGCAATTCTGCCCCGCTTTCAAGTCCTCTTGGCAGCCTTACTTCAGTCTATTTTTGGACGATAGCTGTCATTTATAACTCTGCAGGTTTGTGAATTACAGTGCCCCTGAGCTCCTTTCTTCAACTCGCCTTCTTTTGAGCTGGCCGCAACACCGCAGGATGGCTTCAGGCCCTAATCTGGTTCTGGCATGGCACGCTGAGCCTTTGGTTAATTCCTCTTCCTGGTAGGAAATGAGAGTTAAATTTGCCCGTCCAGACACCTCCAGCTAGTCTCCATTGGTTCTCGCTATTCCTGTTCATCTTCCGCAGAAATTGCAAACTGGGCCAAACAAGAGGTTAAAGGGACTGACTTTCCAAGTCGGGAGAGTGTTAGTAAAGCGTCTGGAATGTTGCACCCGAGTACCAGGGTACGAAAACTGAGACATATTTGAACACGTCTCCCGATCACATGGTTGATCATACTCTAGGTTCCACATGCATGTTTTAGCTGAAGGAAGAATACCTTAAACCTGGGTAGTTGAAACCCGTGGAATGGGTACCATGCAATATGACTTCAAAGGGTCTTCATTTGCTCACTGAACCTCTCCAATCCTATCACTGCTGCGTTTATGCCCCTGTACACATGCTTGATTCTCTTTCGGAGACATAGCAATCCATAGGTTTTAAGATACTTACAAGTCAGGTACATTCTTAGGCGTTTAATATGCGGTGTTGAGTCCATTTCGTTGAGCAAGGAGTAGCTCTTGTCTATTCCATATTTGACTTAAGGAACTTTATCTGTGCTCATTTCAATCTCTGGTTTTATGCAGCACCCCAACTCACCTTTACCCTTAAGCAAGCATAAGTTGGTTTTCTAAATTTGAGACCCTGTTCTGTTCTGTAATTCAGTTCCTGTGTAGCCAAGTTTACATTCCGTGTATTACTGATATCTTATGATGTTTATTTTTCTGTGTGACTTATTTTAGTTAGAATCATCATACCTGAATCCACTCATTGTGCTGCTAAGGGCCTGATGACACAGATTTCATTGCTGAGTGATACTGCATTGTAAGTAAATACCACAACTTCTTTATCCATTTTTCACTTTCTGCGATGTTGAACTTGTACTGTAAACGAGGTTCTTGTAAACAGAGGCGTCCCAAAATTTGGGGTGGCTGTGTCTTTTTGATTTTAATTTCCCTAAGCTATAGGACCATAAGTGGAAGTGCCCTAGGTTCTGATGCTTTGTTTTTTAGATGTTTCAGGAAACACCATACACTTCTCCCGAGTGGTTGTTGGCAATTTACATCCCGCCCATCAGCATAACAAGGCTCCCAGTTCTCCATGGCCTGTCCTGCCTTTCTGGATTTTACACTTTTTTCAGATGGCCCTTTTGACCAGGGGGAAGTGAGACTTCATTGTAGTGCAGATTTCCTTTGCAAGCTTGCTTGGTTGGCCAAAAAGGGCGTATGCGTTTTTTCCTGAATATATTCAGGAAAAAACGCATACGCCCTTTTTGGCCAAGTGCATCATTGTGGACGTTCTGCCTCTTTTCCTATGCTTTCAATGCAATTCCAGTCTACCTCCTGAAATCGGTTTCCTGCAATTCTGCCCCGCTTTCAAGTCCTCTTGGCAGCCTTACTTCAGTCTATTTTTGGACGATAGCTGTCATTTATAACTCTGCAGGTTTGTGAATTACAGTGCCCCTGAGCTCCTTTCTTCAACTCGCCTTCTTTTGAGCTGGCCGCAACACCGCAGGATGGCTTCAGGCCCTAATCTGGTTCTGGCATGGCACGCTGAGCCTTTGGTTAATTCCTCTTCCTGGTAGGAAATGAGAGTTAAATTTGCCCGTCCAGACACCTCCAGCTAGTCTCCATTGGTTCTCGCTATTCCTGTTCATCTTCCGCAGAAATTGCAAACTGGGCCAAACAGGAGGTTAAAGGGACTGACTCTCCAAGTCGGGAGAGTGTTAGTAAAGCGTCTGGAATGTTGCACCCGAGTACCAGGGGAGGAAAACTGAGACATATTTGAACACGTCTCCCGATCACATGGTTGATCATACTCTAGGTTCCACATGCATGTTTTAGCTGAAGGAAGAATACCTTAAACCTGGGTAGTTGAAACCCGTGGAATGGGTACCATGCAATATGACTTCAAAGGGTCTTCATTTGCTCACCGAACCTCTCCAATCCTATCACTGCTGCGTTTATGCCGCTGTACACATGCTTGATTCTCTTTTGGAGACATAGCAATCCATAGGTTTTAAGATACTTACAAGTCAGGTACATTATTAGGCGTTTAATATGCGGTGTTGAGTCCATTTCGTTGAGCAAGGAGTAGCTCTTGTCTATTCCATATTTGGCTTAAGGAACTTTATCTGTGCTCATTTCAATCTCTGGTTTTATGCAGCACCCCAACTCACCTTTACCCTTAAGCAAGCATAAGTTGTTTTTCTAAATTTGAGACCCTGTTCTGTTCTGTAATTCAGTTCCTGTGTAGCCAAGTTTGCATTCCGTGTATTACTGATATCTTATGATGTTTCTTTTTCTGTGTGACTTACTTCAGTTAGAATCATCATACCTGAATCCACTCATTGTGCTGCTAAGGGCCTGATGACACAGATTTCATTGCTGAGTGATATTGCTTTGTAAGTAAATACCACAACTTCTTTATCCATTTTTCACTTTCTGCGATGTTGAACTTGTACTGTAAACGAGGTTCTTTTAAACAGAGCCGTTCGAAAATTTGGGGTGGCTGTGTCTTTTTGATTTTAAATTCCCTAATCTATAGGACCATAAGTGGAAGTGCCCTAGGCTCTGTTGCTTTGTTTTTTAGATGTTTCAGGAAACACCATACACTTCTCCCGAGTGGTTGTTGGCAATTTACATCCCGCCCATCAGCATAACAAGGCTCCCAGTTCTCCATGGCCTGTCCTGCCTTTCTGGATTTTACACTTTTTTCAGATGGCCCTTTTGACCGGGGGGAAGTGAGACTTCATTGTAGTGCAGATTTCCTTTGCAAGCTTGCTTGGTTGGCCAAAAAGGGCGTATGCGTTTTTTCCTGAATATATTCAGGAAAAAACGCATACGCCCTTTTTGGCCAAGTGCATCATTGTGGACGTTCTGCCTCTTTTCCTATGCTTTCAATGCAATTCCAGTCTACCTCCTGAAATCGGTTTCCTGCAATTCTGCCCCGCTTTCAAGTCCTCTTGGCAGCCTTACTTCAGTCTATTTTTGGACGATAGCTGTCATTTATGACTCTGCAGGTTTGTGAATTACAGTGCCCCTGAGCTCCTTTCTTCAACTCGGTTTCTTTTGAGCTGGCCGCAACACCGCAGGATGGCTTCAGGCCCTAATCTGGTTCCGGCACGGCACACTGAGCCTTTGGTTATTTCCTCTTCCTGGTGGGAAATGAGAGTTAAATTTGCCCGTCCAGACACCTCCAGCTAGCCTCTCATTGGTTCTCGCTATTCCTGTTCATCTTCCGCAGAAATTGCAAACTGAGCCAAACAGGAGGTTAAAGGCGCTGACTCTCCAAGTGGGGAGAGTGTTAATAAAGCGTCTGGAATGTTGCACCCGAGTACCAGGGGAGGAAAACTGAGACATATTTGAAAACGTCTCCCGTTCACATGGTTGATCATACTTGGGTTCCACATACATGTTTTAGCTGAAGGAAGAATACCTTAAACCTGGAGAGTTGAGACCCGTGGAATGGGTCCCATGCAATATGACTTCAAAGGGTCTTCATTTGCTCACCGAACCTCTCCAATCCTATCACTGCTGCGTTTATGCCCCTGTACACACGCTTGATTCTCTTTTGGAGACATAGCAATCCATAGGTTTTAAGATACTTACTAGTCAGGTACATTCTTAGGCGTTTAATATGGGGTGTTGAGTCCATTTCGTTGAGCAAGCAGTAGCTCTTGTCTATTCCATATTTGGCTTAAGGAACTTTATCTGTGCTCATTTCAATCTCTGGTTTTATGCAGCACCCCAACTCACCTTTCCCCTTAAGCAAGCATAAGTTGCTATTCTAAATTTGAGACCCTGTTCTGTTTTGGAATTCAGTTCCTGTGTAGCCAAGTATACATTCTGTGTATTAGTGATATCTTATGAGGTTTCTTTTTCTGTGTGACTTATTTCAGTTAGAATCATCGTACCTGAATCCACTCATTATGCTGCTACGGGCCTGATGACATAGATTTCATTGCTGAGTGATACTGCATTGTACGTAAGTACCACAAGTTCTTTATCCATTTTTCACTTTCTGTGATATTGAACTTGTACTGTAAACGAGGTTCTTGTAAACAGAGCCGTTCCAAACTTTGGGGTGGCTGTGTCTTTTTGATTTTAATTTCCCTAAGCTATAGGACCATAAGTGGAAGTGCCCTAGTCTCTGTTGCTTTGTTTTTTAGATGTTTCAGGAAACACCATACACTTCTCCCGAGTGTCTGTTGGCAATTTACATCCCGCCATCAGCATAACAATGCTCCCAGTTCTCCATGGCCTGTTGCCTTTCTGGATTTTACACTTTTTTCAGATGGCCCTTTTGACCGGGGGGAAGTGAGACTTCATTGTAGTGCAGATTTCCTTTGCAAGCTTGCTTGGTTGGCCAAAAAGGGCGTATGCGTTTTTTCCTGAATATATTCAGGAAAAAACGCATACGCCCTTTTTGGCCAAGTGCATCATTGTGGACGTTCTGCCTCTTTTCCTATGCTTTCAATGCAATTCCAGTCTACCTCCTGAAATCAGTTTCCTGCAATTCTGCCCCGCTTTCAAGTCCTCTTGGCAGCCTTACTTCAGTCTATTTTTGGACAATAGCTGTCATTTATAACTCTGCAGGTTTGTGAATTACAGTGCCCCTGAGCTCCTTTCTTCAACTCGCTTTCTTGTGAGCTGGCCGCAACACCGCAGGATGGCTTCAGGCCCTAATCTGGTTCCGGCACGGCACGCTGAGCCTTTGGTTAATTCCTCTTCCTGGTGGGAAATGAGAGTTAAATTTGCCCGTCCAGACACCTCCAGCTAGTCTCTCATTGGTTCTCGCTATTCCTGTTCATCTTCCGCAGAAATTGCAAACTGGGCCAATCAGGAGGTTAAAGACACTGACCCTCCAAGTCGGGAGAGTGTTAGTAAAGCGTCTGGAATGTTGCACCCGAGTACCAGGGTACGAAAACTGAGACATATTTGAACACGTCTCCCGATCACATGGTTGATCATACTCTGGGTTCCACATGCATGTTTTAGCTGAAGGAAGAATACCTAAAACCTGGGTAGTTGAAACCCGTGGGATGGGTACTATGCAATATGACTTCAAAGGGTCTTCATTTGCTCACCGAACCTCTCCAATCCTTTCACTGCTGCGTTTATGCCCCTGTACACATGCTTGATTCTCTTTCGGAGACATAGCAATCCATAGGTTTTAAGATACTTACTAGTCAGGTACATTCTTAGGCGTTTAATATGCGGTGTTGAGTCCATTTCGTTGAGCAAGGAGTAGCTCTTGTCTAGTCCATATTTGGCTTAAGGAACTTTATCTGTGCTCATTTCAATCTCTGGTTTTATGCAGCACCCCAACTCACCTTTCCCCTTAAGCAAGCATAAGTTGGTTTTCTAAATTTGAGAACCTGTTCTGTTTTGGAATTCAGTTCCTGTGTAGCCAAGTTTACATTCCGTGTATTAGTGATAACTTATGATGTTTCTTTTTCTGTGTGACTTATTTCAGTTAGAATCATCGTACCTGAATCTACTCATTATGCTGCTACGGCCCTGATGACATAGATTTCATTGCTGAGTGATACTGCATTGTACGTAAGTACCACAAGTTGTTTATCCATTTTTCACTTTCTGCGATGTTGAACTTGTACTCTAAACGAGGTTCTTGTAAACAGAGCCGTTCCAAACTTTGGGGGGGCTGTGTCTTTTTGATTTTAATTTCCCTAAGCTATAGGACCATAAGTGGAAGTGCCCTAGGCTCTGTTGCTTTGTTTTTTAGATGTTTCAGGAAACACCATACACTTCTCCCGAGTGTCTGTTGGCAATTTACATCCCGCCCATCAGCATAACAATGCTCCCAGTTCTCCATGGCCTGTTGCCTTTCTGGATTTTACACTTTTTTCAGATGGCCCTTTTGACCGGGGGGAAGTGAGACTTCATTGTAGTGCAGATTTCCTTTGCAAGCTTGCTTGGTTGGCCAAAAAGGGCGTATGCGTTTTTTCCTGAATATATTCAGGAAAAAACGCATACGCCCTTTTTGGCCAAGTGCATCATTGTGGACGTTCTGCCTCTTTTCCTATGCTTTCAATGCAATTCCAGTCTACCTCCTGAAATCGGTTTCCTGCAATTCTGCCCCGCTTTCAAGTCCTCTTGGCAGCCTTACTTCAGTCTATTTTTGGACGATAGCTGTCATTTATAACTCTGCAGGTTTGTGAATTACAGTGCCCCTGAGCTCCTTTCTTCAACTCGCTTTCTTGTGAGCTGGCCGCAACACCGCAGGATGGCTTCAGGCCCTAATCTGGTTCCGGCACGGCATGCTGAGCCTTTGGTTATTTCCTCTTCCTGGTGGGAAATGAGAGTTAAATTTGCCCGTCCAGACACCTCCAGCTAGTCTCTCATTGGTTCTCGCTATTCCTGTTCATCTTCCGCAGAAATTGCAAACTGTGCCAAACAGGAGGTTAAAGACACTGACTCTCCAAGTCGGGAGAGTGTTAGTAAAGCGTCTGGAATGTTGCACCCGAGTACCAGGGTACGAAAACTGAGACATATTTGAACACGTCTCCCGATCACATGGTTGATCATACTCTGGGTTCCACATGCATGTTTTAGCTGAAGGAAGAATACCTAAAACCTGGGTAGTTGAAACCCGTGGAATGGGTACCATGCAATATGACTTCAAAGGGTCTTCATTTGCTCACCGAACCTCTCCAATCCTATCACTGCTGCGTTTATGCCCCTGTACACATGCTTGATTCTCTTTCGGAGACATAGCAATCCATAGGTTTTAAGATACTTACTAGTCAGGTACATTCTTAGGCGTTTAATATGCGGTGTTGAGTCCATTTCGTTGAGCAAGGAGTAGCTCTTGTCTATTCCATATTTGGCTTAAGGAACTTTATCTGTGCTCATTTCAATCTCTGGTTTTATGCAGCACCCCAACTCACCTTTCCCCTTAAGCAAGCATAAGTTGGTTTTCTAAATTTGAGACCCTGTTCTGTTCTGTAATTCAGTTCCTGTGTAGCCAAGTTTACATTCCGTGTATTACTGATATCTTATGATGTTTCTTTTTCTGTGTGACTTACTTCAGTTAGAATCATCATACCTGAATCCACTCATTGTGCTGCTAAGGGCCTGATGACACAGATTTCATTGCTGAGTGATATTGCTTTGTAAGTAAATACCACAACTTCTTTATCCATTTTTCACTTTCTGCGATGTTGAACTTGTACTGTAAACGAGGTTCTTGTAAACAGAGCCGTTCCAAACTTTGGGGTGGCTGTGTCTTTTTGATTTTAATTTCCCTAAACTATAGGACCGTAAGTGGCAGTGCCCTAGGTTCTGTTGCTTTGTTTTTTAGATGTTTCAGGAAACACCATACACTTCTCCCGAGTGGTTGTTGGCAATTTACATCCCGCCCATCAGCATAACAAGGCTCCCAGTTCTCCATGGCCTGTCCTGCCTTTCTGGATTTTACACTTTTTTCAGATGGCCCTTTTGACCGGGGGGAAGTGAGACTTCATTGTAGTGCAGATTTCCTTTGCAAGCTTGCTTGGTTGGCCAAAAAGGGCGTATGCGTTTTTTCCTGAATATATTCAGGAAAAAACGCATACGCCCTTTTTGGCCAAGTGCATCATTGTGGACGTTCTGCCTCTTTTCCTATGCTTTCAATGCAATTCCAGTCTACCTCCTGAAATCGGTTTCCTGCAATTCTGCCCCGCTTTCAAGTCCTCTTGGCAGCCTTACTTCAGTCTATTTTTGGACGATAGCTGTCATTTATAACTCTGCAGGTTTGTGAATTACAGTGCCCCTGAGCTCCTTTCTTCAACTCGCTTTCTTTTGAGCTGGCCGCAACACCGCAGGATGGCTTCAGGCCCTAATCTGGTTCCGGTACGGCACGCTGAGCCTTTGGTTATTTCCTCTTCCTGGTGGGAAATGAGAGTTAAATTTGCCCGTCCAGACACCTCCAGCTAGCCTCTCATTGGTTCTCGCTATTCCTGTTCATCTTCCGCAGAAATTGCAAACTGGGCCAAACAGGAGGTTAAAGGCGCTGACTCTCCAAGTGGGGAGAGTGTTATTAAAGCGTCTGGAATGTTGCACCCGAGTACCAGGGGAGGAAAACTGAGACATATTTGAACACGTCTCCCGTTCACATGGTTGATCATACTTGGGTTCCACATGCATGTTTTAGCTGAAGGAAGAATACCTTAAACCTGGAGAGTTGAGACCCGTGGAATGGGTACCATGCAATATGACTTCAAAGGGTCTTCATTTGCTCACCGAACCTCTCCAATCCTATCACTGCTGCGTTTATGCCCCTGTACACATGCTTGATTCTCTTTCGGAGACATAGCAATCCATAGGTTTTAAGATACTTACTAGTCAGGTACATTCTTAGGCGTTTAATATGCGGTGTTGAGTCCATTTCGTTGAGCAAGGAGTAGCTCTTGTCTATTCCATATTTGACTTAAGGAACTTTATCTGTGCTCATTTCAATCTCTGGTTTTATGCAGCACCCCAACTCACCTTTCCCCTTAAGCAAGCATAAGTTGGTTTTCTAAATTTGAGACCCTGTTCTGTTCTGTAATTCAGTTCCTGTGTAGCCAAGTTTACATTCCGTGTATTACTGATATCTTATGATGTTTCTTTTTCTGTGTGACTTATTTCAGTTAGAATCATCATACCTGAATCCACTCATTGTGATGCTAAGGGCCTGATGACATAGATTTCATTGCTGAATGATATTGCTTTGTAAGTAAATACCACAACTTCTTTATCCATTTTTCACTTTCTGCGATGTTGAACTAGTACTGTAAACGAGGTTCTTGAAAACAGAGTCGTCCCAAACTTTGGGGTGGCTGTGTCTTTTTGATTTTAATTTCCCTAAGCTATAGGACCATAAGTGGCAGTGCCCTAGGCTCTGCTGCTTTGTTTTTTAGATATTTCAGGAAACACCATACACTTCTCCCAAGTGTCTGTTGGCAATTTACATCCCGCCCATCAGCATAACAAGGCTCCCAGTTCTCCATGGCCTGTCCTGCCTTTCTGGATTTTACACTTTTTTCAGATGGCCCTTTTGACCGGGGGGAAGTGAGACTTCATTGTAGTGCAGATTTCCTTTGCAAGCTTGCATGATTGGCCAAAAAGGGCGTATGCGTTTTTTCCTGAATATATTCAGGAAAAAACGCATACGCCCTTTTTGGCCAAGTGCATCATTGTGGACGTTCTGCCTCTTTTCCTATGCTTTCAATGCAATTCCAGTCTACCTCCTGAAATCGGTTTCCTGCAATTCTGCCCCGCTTTCAAGTCCTCTTGGCAGCCTTACTTCAGTCTATTTTTGGACGATAGCTGTCATTTATAACTCTGCAGGTTTGTGAATTACAGTGCCCCTGAGCTCCTTTCTTCAACTTGCTTTCTTGTGACCTGGCCGCAACACCGCAGGATGGCTTCAGGCCCTAATCTGGTTCCGGCCCGGCATGCTGAGCCTTTGGTTAATTCCTCTTCCTGGTGGGAAATGAGAGTTAAATTTGCCCGTCCAGACACCTCCAGCTAGCCTCTCATTGGTTCTCGCTATTCCTGTTCATCTTCCGCAGAAATTGCAAACTGGGCCAAACAGGAGGTTAAAGGGACTGACTCTCCAAGTGGGGAGAGTGTTAGTAAAGCGTCTGGAATGTTGCACCCGAGTACCAGGGGAGGAAAACTGAGACATATTTGAACACGTCTCCCGATCACATGGCTGATCATACTCTAGGTTCCACATGCATGTTTTAGCTGAAGGAAGAATACCTGAAACCTGGGTAGTTGAAACCCTTGGAATGGGTACCATGCAATATGACTTCAAAGGGTCTTCATTTGCTCACCGAACCTCTCCAATCCTATCACTGCTGCGTTTATGCCCCTGTACACATGCTTGATTCTCTTTCGGAGACATAGCAATCCATAGGTTTTAAGATACTTACAAGTCAGGTACATTCTTAGGCGTTTATTATGCGGTGTTGAGTCCATTTCGTTGAGCAAGGAGTAGCTCTTGTCTATTCCATATTTGGCTTAAGGAACTTTATCTGTGCTCATTTCAATCTCTTGTTTTATGCAGCACCCCAACTCACCTTTCCCCTTAAGCAAGCATAAGTTGTTTTTCTAAATTTGAGACCCTGTTCTGTTCTGTAATTCAGTTCCTGTGTAGCCAAGTTTCCATTCCGTGTATTACTGATATCTTATGATGTTTCTTTTTCTGTGTGACTTATTTCAGTTAGAATCATCATACCTGAATCCACTCATTGTGCTGCTAAGGGCCTGATGACATAGATTTCATTGCTGAGTGATATTGCTTTGTAAGTGAATACCACAACTTCTTTATCCATTTTTCACTTTCTGCGATGTTGAACTTGTACTGTAAACGAGGTTCTTGTAAACAGAGCCGTTCCAAACTTTGGGGGGGCTGTGTCTTTTTGATTTTAATTTCCCTAAGCTATAGGACCATAAGTGGAAGTGCCCTAGGCTCTGTTGCTTTGTTTTTTAGATGTTTCAGGAAACACCATACACTTCTCCCAAGTGTCTGTTGGCAATTTACATCCCGCCCATCAGCATAACAAGGCTCCCAGTTCTCAATGGCCTGTTGCCTTTCTGGATTTTACACTTTTTTCAGATGGCCCTTTTGACCGGGGGGAAGTGAGACTTCATTGTAGTGCAGATTTCCTTTGCAAGCTTGCTTGGTTGGCCAAAAAGGGCGTATGCGTTTTTTCCTGAATATATTCAGGAAAAAACGCATACGCCCTTTTTGGCCAAGTGCATCATTGTGGACGTTCTGCCTCTTTTCCTATGCTTTCAATGCAATTCCAGTCTACCTCCTGAAATCGGTTTCCTGCAATTCTGCCCCGCTTTCAAGTCCTCTTGGCAGCCTTACTTCAGTCTATTTTTGGACGATAGCTGTCATTTATAACTCTGCAGGTTTGTGAATTACAGTGCCCCTGAGCTCCTTTCTTCAACTTGCTTTCTTGTGACCTGGCCGCAACACCGCAGGATGGCTTCAGGCCCTAATCTGGTTCCGGCCCGGCATGCTGAGCCTTTGGTTAATTCCTCTTCCTGGTGGGAAATGAGAGTTAAATTTGCCCGTCCAGACACCTCCAGCTAGCCTCTCATTGGTTCTCGCTATTCCTGTTCATCTTCCGCAGAAATTGCAAACTGGGCCAAACAGGAGGTTAAAGGGACTGACTCTCCAAGTGGGGAGAGTGTTAGTAAAGCGTCTGGAATGTTGCACCCGAGTACCAGGGGAGGAAAACTGAGACATATTTGAACACGTCTCCCGATCACATGGTTGATCATACTCTAGGTTCCACATGCATGTTTTAGCTGAAGGAAGAATACCTGAAACCTGGGTAGTTGAAACCCTTGGAATGGGTACCATGCAATATGACTTCAAAGGGTCTTCATTTGCTCACCGAACCTCTCCAATCCTATCACTGCTGCATTTATGCCCCTGTACACATGCTTGATTCTCTTTCGGAGACATAGCAATCCATAGGTTTTAAGATACTTACAAGTCAGGTACATTCTTAGGCGTTTATTATGCGGTGTTGAGTCCATTTCGTTGAGCAAGGAGTAGCTCTTGTCTATTCCATATTTGGCTTAAGGAACTTTATCTGTGCTCATTTCAATCTCTTGTTTTATGCAGCACCCCAACTCACCTTTCCCCTTAAGCAAGCATAAGTTGTTTTTCTAAATTTGAGACCCTGTTCTGTTCTGTAATTCAGTTCCTGTGTAGCCAAGTTTCCATTCCGTGTATTACTGATATCTTATGATGTTTCTTTTTCTGTGTGACTTATTTCAGTTAGAATCATCATACCTGAATCCACTCATTGTGCTGCTAAGGGCCTGATGACATAGATTTCATTGCTGAGTGATATTGCTTTGTAAGTGAATACCACAACTTCTTTATCCATTTTTCACTTTCTGCGATGTTGAACTTGTACTGTAAACGAGGTTCTTGTAAACAGAGCCGTTCCAAACTTTGGGGTGGCTGTGTCTTTTTGATTTTAATTTCCCTAAGCTATAGGACCATAAGTGGAAGTGCCCTAGGCTCTGTTGCTTTGTTTTTTAGATGTTTCAGGAAACACCATACACTTCTCCCAAGTGTCTGTTGGCAATTTACATCCCGCCCATCAGCATAACAAGGCTCCCAGTTCTCAATGGCCTGTTGCCTTTCTGGATTTTACACTTATTTCAGATGGCCCTTTTGACCGGGGGGAAGTGAGACTTCATTGTAGTGCAGATTTCCTTTGCAAGCTTGCTTGGTTGGCCAAAAAGGGCGTATGCGTTTTTTCCTGAATATATTCAGGAAAAAACGCATACGCCCTTTTTGGCCAAGTGCATCATTGTGGACGTTCTGCCTCTTTTCCTATGCTTTCAATGCAATTCCAGTCTACCTCCTGAAATCGGTTTCCTGCAATTCTGCCCCGCTTTCAAGTCCTCTTGGCAGCCTTACTTCAGTCTATTTTTGGACGATAGCTGTCATTTATAACTCTGCAGGTTTGTGAATTACAGTGCCCCTGAGCTCCTTTCTTCAACTCGCTTTCTTGTGACCTGGCCGCAACACCGCAGGATGGCTTCAGGCCCTAATCTGGTTCCGGCACGGCACGCTGAGCTTTTGGTTAATTCCTCTTCCTGGTGGGAAATGAGAGTTAAATTTGCCCGTCCAGACACCTCCAGCTAGCCTCTCATTGGTTCTCGCTATTCCTGTTCATCTTCCGCAGAAATTGCAAACTGGGCCAAACAGGAGGTTAAAGGGACTGACTCTCCAAGTGGGGAGAGTGTTAGTAAAGCGTCTGGAATGTTGCACCCGAGTACCAGGGTACGAAAACTGAGACATATTTGAACACGTCTCCCGATCACATGGTTGATCATACTCTGGGTTCCACATGCATGTTTTAGCTGAAGGAAGAATACCTAAAACCTGGGTATTTGAAACCCGTGGAATGGGTACCATGCAATATGACTTCAAAGGGTCTTCATTTGCTCACCGAACCTCTCCAATCCTATCACTGCTGCGTTTATGCCCCTGTACACATGCTTGATTCTCTTTCAGAGACATAGCAATCCATAGGTTTTAAGATACTTACTAGTCAGGTACATTCTTAGGCGTTTAATATGCGGTGTTGAGTCCATTTCGTTGAGCAAGGAGTAGCTCTTGTCTATTCCATATTTGGCTTAAGGAACTTTATCTGTGCTCATTTCAATCTCTGGTTTTATGCAGCACCCCAACTCACCTTTCCCCTTAAGCAAGCATAAGTTGTTTTTCTAAATTTGAGACCCTGTCCTGTTCTGTAATTCAGTTCCTGTGTAGCCAAGTTTACATTCCGTGTATTACTGATATCTTATGATGTTTCTTTTTCTGTGTGACTTATTTCAGTTAGAATCATCATACCTGAATCCACTCATTGTGCTGCTAAGGGCCTGATGACACAGATTTCATTGCTGAGTGATATTGCTTTGTAAGTAAATACCACAACTTCTTTATCCATTTTTCACTTTCTGCGATGTTGAACTTGTACTGTAAACGAGGTTCTTGTAAACAGAGGCGTCCCAAACTTTGGGGTGGCTGTGTCTTTTTGATTTTAATTTCCCTAAGCTATAGGACCATAAGTGGCAGTGCCCTAGGCTCTGTTGCTTTGTTTTTTAGATATTTCAGGAAACACCATAACACTTCTCCCGAGTGTCTGTTGGCAATTTACATCCCGCCCATCAGCAAAACAAGGCTCCCAGTTCTCCATGGCCTGTCCTGCCTTTCTGGATTTTACACTTTTTTCAGATGGCTCTTTTGACCGGGGGGAAGTGAGACTTCATTGTAGTGCAGATTTCCTTTGCCAGCTTGCTTGGTTGGCCAAAAAGGGCGTATGCGTTTTTTCCTGAATATATTCAGGAAAAAACGCATACGCCCTTTTTGGCCAAGTGCATCATTGTGGACGTTCTGCCTCTTTTCCTATGCTTTCAATGCAATTCCAGTCTACCTCCTGAAATCGGTTTCCTGCAATTCTGCCCCGCTTTCAAGTCCTCTTGGCAGCCTTACTTCAGTCTATTTTTGGACGATAGCTGTCATTTATAACTCTGCAGGTTTGTGAATTACAGTGCCCCTGAGCTCCTTTCTTCAACTCGCTTTCTTGTGACCTGGCCACAACACCGCAGGATGGCTTCAGGCCCTAATCTGGTTCCGGCCCGGCACGCTGAGCCTTTGGTTAATTCCTCTTCCTGGTGGGAAATGAGAGTTAAATTTGCCCGTCCAGACACCTCCAGCTAGCCTCTCATTGGTTCTCGCTATTCCTGTTCATCTTCCGCAGAAATTGCAAACTGGGCCAAACAGGAGGTTAAAGGGACTGACTCTCCAAGTGGGGAGAGTGTTAGTAAAGCGTCTGGAATGTTGCACCCGAGTACCAGGGTACGAAAACTGAGACATATTTGAACACGTCTCCCGATCACATGGTTGATCATACTCTGGGTTCCACATGCATGTTTTAGCTGAAGGAAGAATACCTAAAACCTGGGTATTTGAAACCCGTGGAATGGGTACCATGCAATATGACTTCAAAGGGTCTTCATTTGCTCACCGAACCTCTCCAATCCTATCACTGCTGCGTTTATGCCCCTGTACACATGCTTGATTCTCTTTCAGAGACATAGCAATCCATAGGTTTTAAGATACTTACTAGTCAGGTACATTCTTAGGCGTTTAATATGCGGTGTTGAGTCCATTTCGTTGAGCAAGGAGTAGCTCTTGTCTATTCCATATTTGGCTTAAGGAACTTTATCTGTGCTCATTTCAATCTCTTGTTTTATGCAGCACCCCAACTCACCTTTCCCCTTAAGCAAGCATAAGTTGTTTTTCTAAATTTGAGACCCTGTCCTGTTCTGTAATTCAGTTCCTGTGTAGCCAAGTTTACATTCCGTGTATTACTGATATCTTATGATGTTTCTTTTTCTGTATGACTTATTTCAGTTAGAATCATTATACCTGAATCCACTCATTGTGCTGCTAAGGGCCTGAAGACACAGATTTCATTGCTGAGTGATATTGCTTTGTAAGTAAATACCACAACTTCTTTATCCATTTTTCACTTTCTGCGATGTTGAACTTGTACTGTAAACGAGGTTCTTGTAAACAGAGGCGTCCCAACTTTGGGGTGGCTGTGTCTTTTTGATTTTAATTTCCCTAAGCTATAGGACCATAAGTGGCAGTGCCCTAGGCTCTGTTGCTTTGTTTTTTAGATATTTCAGGAAACACCATAACACTTCTCCCGAGTGTCTGTTGGCAATTTACATCCCGCCCATCAGCATAACAAGGCTCCCAGTTCTCCATGGCCTGTCCTGCCTTTCTGGATTTTACACTTTTTTCAGATGGCTCTTTTGACCGGGGGGAAGTGAGACTTCATTGTAGTGCAGATTTCCTTTGCAAGCTTGCTTGGTTGGCCAAAAAGGGCGTATGCGTTTTTTCCTGAATATATTCAGGAAAAAACGCATACGCCCTTTTTGGCCAAGTGCATCATTGTGGACGTTCTGCCTCTTTTCCTATGCTTTCAATGCAATTCCAGTCTACCTCCTGAAATCGGTTTCCTGCAATTCTGCCCCGCTTTCAAGTCCTCTTGGCAGCCTTACTTCAGTCTATTTTTGGACGATAGCTGTCATTTATAACTCTGCAGGTTTGTGAATTACAGTGCCCCTGAGCTCCTTTCTTCAACTCGCTTTCTTGTGACCTGGCCGCAACACCGCAGGATGGCTTCAGGCCCTAATCTGGTTCCGGCCCGGCATGCTGATCCTTTGGTTAATTCCTCTTCCTGGTGGGAAATGAGAGTTAAATTTGCCCGTCCAGACACCTCCAGCTAGCCTCTCATTGGTTCTCGCTATTCCTGTTCATCTTCCGCAGAAATTGCAAACTGGGCCAAACAGGAGGTTAAAGGGACTGACTCTCCAAGTGGGGAGAGTGTTAGTAAAGCGTCTGGAATGTTGCACCCGAGTACAAGGGGAGGAAAACTGAGACATATTTGAACACGTCTCCCGATCACATGGTTGATCATACTCTAGGTTCCACATGCATGTTTTAGCTGAAGGAAGAATACCTAAAACCTGGGTATTTGAAACCCGTGGAATGGGTACCATGCAATATGATTTCAAATGGTCTTCATTTGCTCACCGAACCTCTCCAATCCTATCACTGCTGCGTTTATGCCCCTGTACACATGCTTGATTCTCTTTCAGAGACATAGCAATCCATAGGTTTTAAGATACTTACTAGTCAGGTACATTCTTAGGCGTTTAATATGCGGTGTTGAGTCCATTTCGTTGAGCAAGGTGTAGCTCTTGTCTATTCCATATTTGACTTAAGGAACTTTATCTGTGCTCATTTCAATCTCTGGTTTTATGCAGCACCCCAACTCACCTTTACCCTTAAGCAAGCATAAGTTGGTTTTCTAAATTTGAGACCCTGTTCTGTTCTGTAATTCAGTTCCTGTGTAGCCAAGTTTACATTCCGTGTATTACTGATATCTTATGATGTTTCTTTTTCTTTGTGACTTACTTCAGTTAGAATCATCATACCTGAATCCACTCATTGTGCTGCTAAGGGCCTGATGACACAGATTTCATTGCTGAGTGATATTGCTTTGTAAGTAAATACCACAACTTCTTTATCCATTTTTCACTTTCTGTGATGTTGAACTTGTACTGTAAACGAGGTTCTTGTAAACAGAGGCGTCCCAAATTTTGGGGTGGCTGTGTCTTTTTGATTTTAATTTCCCTAAGCTATAGGACCATAAGTGGAAGTGCCCTAGGCTCTGTTGCTTTGTTTTTTAGATATTTCAGGAAACACCATAACACTTCTCCCAAGTGGTTGTTGGCAATTTACATCCCGCCCATCAGCATAACAAGGCTCCCAGTTCTCCATGGCCTGTCCTGCCTTTCTGGATTTTACACTTTTTTCAGATGGCTCTTTTGACCAGGGGGAAGTGAGACTTCATTGTAGTGCAGATTTCCTTTGCAAGCTTGCTTGGTTGGCCAAAAAGGGCGTATGCGTTTTTTCCTGAATATATTCAGGAAAAAACGCATACGCCCTTTTTGGCCAAGTGCATCATTGTGGACATTCTGCCTCTTTTCCTATGCTTTCAATGCAATTCCAGTCTACCTCCTGAAATCGGTTTCCTGCAATTCTGCCCCGCTTTCAAGTCCTCTTGGCAGCCTTACTTCAGTCTATTTTTGGACGATAGCTGTCATTTATAACTCTGCAGGTTTGTGAATTACAGTGCCCCTGAGCTCCTTTCTTCAACTCGCTTTCTTGTGACCTGGCCGCAACACCGCAGGATGGCTTCAGGCCCTAATCTGGTTCCGGCCCGGCATGCTGAGCCTTTGGTTAATTCCTCTTCCTGGTGGGAAATGAGAGTTAAATTTGCCCGTCCAGACACCTCCAGCTAGCCTCTCATTGATTCTCGCTATTCCTGTTCATCTTCCGCAGAAATTGCAAACTGGGCCAAACAGGAGGTTAAAGGGACTGACTCTCCAAGTGGGGAGAGTGTTAGTAAAGCGTCTGGAATGTTGCACCCGAGTACCAGGGGAGGAAAACTGAGACATATTTGAACACGTCTCCCGTTCACATGGTTGATCATACTTGGGTTCCACATGCATGTTTTAGCTGAAGGAAGAATACCTTAAACCTGGAGAGTTGAGACCCGTGTAATGGGTACCATGCAATATGACTTCAAAGGATCTTCATTTGCTCACCGACCCTCTCCAATCCTATCACTGCTGCGTTTATGCCCCTGTACACATGCTTGATTCTCTTTCGGAGACATAGCAATCCATAGGTTTTAAGATACTTACTAGTCAGGTACATTCTTAGGCGTTTAATATGCGGTGTTGAGTCCATTTCGTTGAGCAAGGAGTAGCTCTTGTCTATTCCATATTTGGCTTAAGGAACTTTATCTGTGCTCATTTCAATCTCTGGTTTTATGCAGCACCCCAACTCACCTTTCCCCTTAAGCAAGCATAAGTTGGTTTTCTAAATTTGAGAACCTGTTCTGTTTTGGAATTCAGTTCCTGTGTAGCCACGTTTACATTCCGTGTATTAGTGATATCTTATGATGTTTCTTTTTCTGTGTGACTTATTTCAGTTAGAATCATCGTACCTGAATCTACTCATTATGCTGCTACGGGCCTGATGACATAGATTTCATTGCTGAGTGATACTGCATTGTACGTAAGTACCACAAGTTCTTTATCCATTTTTCACTTTCTGCGATGTTGAACTTGTACTGTAAACGAGGTTCTTGTAAACAGAGGCGTCCCAAACTTTGGGGTGGCTGTGTCTTTTTGATTTTAATTTCCCTAAGCTATAGGACCATAAGTGGAAGTGCCCTAGGCTCTGTTGCTTTGTTTTTTAGATGTTTCAGGAAACACCATACACTTCTCCCGAGTGTCTGTTGGCAATTTACATCCCGCCCATCAGCATAACAAGGCTCCCAGTTCTCCATGGCCTGTTGCCTTTCTGGATTTTACACTTTTTTCAGATGGCCCTTTTGACCGGGGGGAAGTGAGACTTCATTGTAGTGCAGATTTCCTTTGCAAGCTTGCTTGGTTGGCCAAAAAGGGCGTATGCGTTTTTTCCTGAATATATTCAGGAAAAAACGCATACGCCCTTTTTGGCCAAGTGCATCATTGTGGACGTTCTGCCTCTTTTCCTATGCTTTCAATGCAATTCCAGTCTACCTCCTGAAATCGGTTTCCTGCAATTCTGCCCCGCTTTCAAGTCCTCTTGGCAGCCTTACTTCAGTCTATTTTTGGACGATAGCTGTCATTTATAACTCTGCAGGTTTGTGAATTACAGTGCCCCTGAGCTCCTTTCTTCAACTCGCTTTCTTGTGAGCTGGCCGCAACACCGCAGGATGGCTTCAGGCCCTAATCTGGTTCCGGCACGGCACGCTGAGCCTTTGGTTAATTCCTCTTCCTGGTGGGAAATGAGAGTTAAATTTGCCCGTCCAGACACCTCCAGCTAGTCTCTCATTGGTTCTCGCTATTCCTGTTCATCTTCCGCAGAAATTGCAAACTGGGCCAAACAGGAGGTTAAAGGGACTGACTCTCCAAGTGGGGAGAGTGTTAGTAAAGCGTCTGGAATGTTGCACCCGAGTACAAGGGGAGGAAAACTGAGACATATTTGAACACGTCTCCCGATCACATGGTTGATCATACTCTAGGTTCCACATGCATGTTTTAGCTGAAGGAAGAATACCTTAAACCTGGGTAGTTGAAACCCGTGGAATGGGTACCATGCAATATGACTTCAAAGGGTCTTCATTTGCTCACCGAACCTCTCCAATCCTATCACTGCTGCGTTTATGCCCCTGTACACATGCTTGATTCTCTTTCGGAGACATAGCAATCCATAGGTTTTAAGATACTTACAAGTCAGGTACATTCTTAGGCGTTTAATATGCGGTGTTGAGTCCATTTCGTTGAGCAAGGAGTAGCTCTTGTCTATTCCATATTTGGCTTAAGGAACTTTATCTGTGCTCATTTCAATCTCTGGTTTTATGCAGCACCCCAACTCACCTTTACCCTTAAGCAAGCATAAGTTGTTTTTCTAAATTTGAGACACTGTTCTGTTCTGTAATTCAGTTCCTGTGTAGCCAAGTTTACATTCCGTGTATTACAGATATCTTATGATGTTTCTTTTTCTGTGTGACTTACTTCAGTTAGAATCATCATACCTGAATCCACTCATTGTGCTGCTAAGGGCCTGATGACATAGATTTCATTGCTGAGTGATATTGCTTTGTAAGTGAATACCATAACTTCTTTATCCATTTTTCACTTTCTGCGATGTTGAACTTGTACTGTAAACGAGGTTCTTGTAAACAGAGCCGTTCCAAACTTTGGGGTGGCTGTGCCTTTTTGATTCTAATTTCCCTAAGCTATAGGACCATAAGTGGAAGTGCCCTAGGCTCTGTTGCTTTGTTTTTTAGATGTTTCAGGAAACACCATACACTTCTCCCAAGTGTCTGTTGGCAATTTACATCCCACCCATCAGCATAACAAGGCTCCCAGTTCTCAATGGCCTGTTGCCTTTCTGGATTTTACACTTTTTTCAGATGGCCCTTTTGACCGGGGGGAAGTGAGACTTCATTGTAGTGCAGATTTCCTTTGCAAGCTTGCTTGGTTGGCCAAAAAGTGCGTATGCGTTTTTTCCTGAATATATTCAGGAAAAACCCATACGCCCTTTTTGGCCAAGTGCATCATTGTGGACGTTCTGCCTCTTTTCCTATGCTTTCAATGCAATTCCAGTCTACCTCCTGAAATCGGTTTCCTGCAATTCTGCCCCGCTTTCAAGTCCTCTTGGCAGCCTTACTTCAGTCTATTTTTGGATGATAGCTGTCATTTATAACTCTGCAGGTTTGTGAATTACAGTGCCCCTGAGCTCCTTTCTTCAACTCGCTTTCTTGTGACCTGGCCGCAACACCGCAGGATGGCTTCAGGCCCTAATCTGGTTCCGGCCCGGCATGCTGAGCCTTTGGGTAATTCCTCTTCCTGGTGGGAAATGAGAGTTAAATTTGCCCGTCCAGACACCTCCAGCTAGCCTCTCATTGATTCTCGCTATTCCTGTTCATCTTCCGCAGAAATTGCAAACTGGGCCAAACAGGATGTTAAAGGGACTGACTCTCCAAGTGGGGAGAGTGTTAGTAAAGCATCTGGAATGTTGCACCCGAGTACCAGGGGAGGAAAACTGAGACATATTTGAACACGTCTCCCGATCACATGGTTGATCATACTCTAGGTTCCACATGCATGTTTTAGCTGAAGGAAGAATACCTTAAACCTGGGTAGTTGAAACCCGTGGAATGGGTACCATGCAATATGACTTCAAAGGGTCTTCATTTGCTCACCGAACCTCTCCAATCCTATCACTGCTGCGTTTATGCCCCTGTACACATGCTTGATTCTCTTCGGAGACATAGCAATCCATAGGTTTTAAAATACTTACTAGTCAGGTACATTCTTAGGCGTTTAATATGCGGTGTTGAGTCCATTTCGTTGAGCAAGGAGTAGCTCTTGTCTATTCCATATTTGACTTAAGGAACTTTATCTGTGCTCATTTCAATCTCTGGTTTTATGCAGCACCACAACTCACCTTTACCCTTAAGCAAGCATAAGTTGGTTTTCTAAATTTGAGACCCTGTTCTGTTCTGTAATTCAGTTCCTGTGTAGCCAAGTTTACATTCCGTGTATTACTGATATCTTATGATGTTTCTTTTTCTGTGTGACTTATTTCAGTTAGAATCATCATACCTGAATCCACTCATTGTGCTGCTAAGGGCCTGATGACATAGATTTCATTGCTGAGTGATATTGCTTTGTAAGTAAATACCACAACTTCTTTATCCATTTTTCACTTTCTGCGATGTTGAACTTGTACTGTAAACGAGGTTCTTGTAAACAGAGCCGTTCCAAACTTTGGGGTGGCTGTGTCTTTTTGATTTTAATTTCCCTAAGCTATAGGACCATAAGTGGAAGTGCCCTAGGTTCTGTTGCTTTGTTTTTTAGATGTTTCAGGAAACACCATACACTTCTCCTGAGTGGTTGTTGGCAATTTACATCCCGCCCATCAGCATAACAAGGCTCCCAGTTCTCCATGGCCTGTCCTGCCTTTCTGGATTTTAAACTTTTTTCAGATGGCCCTTTTGACCGGGAGGAAGTGAGACTTCATTGTAGTGCAGATTTCCTTTGCAAGCTTGCTTGGTTGGCCAAAAAGGGCGTATGCGTTTTTTCCTGAATATATTCAGGAAAAAACGCATACACACTTTTTGGCCAAGTGCATCATTGTGGACGTTCTGCCTCTTTTCCTATGCTTTCAATGCAATTCCAGTCTACCTCCTGAAATCGATTTCCTGCAATTCTGCCCCGCTTTCAAGTCCTCTTGGCAGCCTTACTTCAGTATATTTTTGGACGATAGCTGTCATTTATAACTCTGCAGGTTTGTGAATTACAGTGCCCCTGAGCTCCTTTCTTCACCTCGGTTTCTTTTGAGCTGGCCGCAACAACGCAGGATGGCTTCAGGCCCTAATCTGGTTCCGGTACGGGACGCTGAGCCTTTGGTTATTTCCTCTTCCTGTTGGGAAATGAGAGTTAAATTTGCCCGTCCAGACACCTCCAGCTAGCCTCTCATTGGTTCTCGCTATTCCTGTTCATCTTCCGCAGAAATTGCAAACTGTGCCAAACAGGAGGTTAAAGGCGCTGACTCTCCAAGTGGGGAGAGTGTTAGTAAAGCGTCTGGAATGTTGCACCCGAGTACCAGGGGAGGAAAACTGAGACATATTTGAACACGTCTCCCGATCACATATTTGATCATACTCTGGGTTCCACATGCATGTTTTAGCTGAAGGAAGAATACCTTAAAACTGGAGAGTTAAGACCCGTGTAATGGGTACCATGCAATATGACTTCAAAGGGTCTTCATTTGCTCACCGAACCTCTCCAATCCTATCACTGCTGCGTTTATGCCCCTGTACACATGCTTGATTCTCTTTCGGAGACATAGCAATCCATAGGTTTTAAGATACTTACTAGTCAGGTACATTCTTAGGCGTTTAATATGCGGTGTTGAGTCCATTTCGTTGAGCAAGGAGTAGCTCTTGTCTATTCCATATTTGACTTAAGGAACTTTATCTGTGCTCATTTCAATCTCTGGTTTTATGCAGCACCCCAACTCACCTTTACCCTTAAGCAAGCATAAGTTTGTTTTCTAAATTTGAGACCCTGTTCTGTTCTGTAATTCAGTTCCTGTGTAGCCAAGTTTACATTCCGTGTATTACTGATATCTTATGATGTTTCTTTTTCTGTGTGACTTACTTCAATTAGAATCATCATACCTGAATCCACTCATTGTGCTGCTAAGGGCCTGATGACACAGATTTCATTGCTGAGTGATATTGCTTTGTAAGTAAATACCACAACTTCTTTATCCATTTTTCACTTTCTGCGATGTTGAACTTGTACTGTAAACGAGGTTCTTGTAAACAGAGCTGTTCCAAACTTTGGGGTGGCTGTGTCTTTTTGATTTTAATTTCCCTAAGCTATAGGACCATAAGTGGAATTGCCCTAGGTTCTGTTGCTTTGTTTTTTAGATGTTTCAGGAAACACCATACACTTCTCCCGAGTGGTTGTTGGCAATTTACATCCCGCCCATCAGCATAACAAGGCTCCCAGTTCTCCATGGCCTGTCCTGCCTTTCTGGATTTTACACTTTTTTCAGATGGCCCTTTTGACCGGGGGGAAGTGAGACTTCATTGTAGTGCAGATTTCCTTTGCAAGCCTGCTTGGTTGGCCAAAAAGGGCGTATGCGTTTTTTCCTGAATATATTCAGGAAAAAACGCATACGCCCTTTTTGGCCAAGTGCATCATTGTGGACGTTCTGCCTCTTTTCCTATGCTTTCAATGCAATTCCAGTCTACCTCCTGAAATCGGTTTCCTGCAATTCTGCCCCGCTTTCAAGTCCTCTTGGCAGCCTTACTTCAGTCTATTTTTGGACGATAGCTGTCATTTAAAACTCTGCAGGTTTGTGAATTACAGTGCCCCTGAGCTCCTTTCTTCAACTCGCTTTCTTTTGAGCTGGCCGCAACACCGCAGGATGGCTTCAGGCCCTAATCTGGCTCCGGTACGGCACGCTGAGCCTTTGGTTATTTCCTCTTCCTGGTGGGAAATGAGAGTTAAATTTGCCCGTCCAGACACCTCCAGCTAGCCTCTCATTGGTTCTCGCTATTCCTGTTCATCTTCCGCAGAAATTGCAAACTGGGCCAAACAGGAGGTTAAAGGCGCTGACTCTCCAAGTGGGGAGAGTGTTAGTAAAGTGTCTGGAATGTTGCACCTGAGTACCAGGGGAGGAAAACTGAGACATATTTGAACACGTCTCCCGTTCACATGGTTGATCATACTTGGGTTCCACATGCATGTTTTAGCTGAAGGAAGAATACCTTAAACCTGGGTAGTTGAAACCCGTGGAATGGGTACCATGCAATATGACTTCAAAGGGTCTTCATTTGCTCACCGAACCTCTCCAATCCTATCACTGCTGCGTTTATGCCCCTGTACACATGCTTGATTCTCTTTCGGAGACATAGCAATCCATAGGTTTTAAGATACTTACTAGTCAGGTACATTCTTAGGCGTTTAATATGTGGTGTTGAGTCCATTTCGTTGAGCAAGGAGTAGCTCTTGTCTATTCCATATTTGGCTTAAGGAACTTTATCTGTGCTCATTTCAATCTCTGGTTTTATGCAGCACCCCAACTCACCTTTCCCCTTAAGCAAGCATAAGTTGGTTTTCTAAATTTGAGACCCTGTTCTGTTTTGGAATGCAGTTCCTGTGTAGCCAAGTTTACATTCCGTGTATTAGTGATATCTTATGATGTTTCTTTTTCTGTGTGACTTATTTCAGTTAGAATCATCGTACCTGAATCCACTCATTATGCTGATACGGGCCTGATGACATAGATTTCATTGCTGAGTGATACTGCATTGTACGTAAGTACCACAAGTTCTTTATCCATTTTTCACTTTCTGAGATATTGAACTTGTACGATAAACGAGGTTCTTGTAAACGGAGGCGTCCCAAACTTTGGGGTGGCTGTGTCTTTTTGATTTTAATTTCCCTAAGCTATAGGACCATAAGTGGAAGTGCCCTAGGCTCTGTTGCTTTGTTTTTTAGATGTTTCAGGAAACACCATACACTTCTCCCGAGTGGTTGTTGGCAATTTACATCCCGCCCATCAGCATAACAAGGCTCCCAGTTCTCCATGGCCTGTCCTGCCTTTCTGGATTTTACACTTTTTTCAGATGGCCCTTTTGACCGGGGGGAAGTGAGACTTCATTGTAGTGCAGATTTCCTTTGCAAGCTTGCTTGGTTGGCCAAAAAGGGCGTATGCGTTTTTTCCTGAATATATTCAGGAAAAAACGCATACGCCCTTTTTGGCCAAGTGCATCATTGTGGACGTTCTGCCTCTTTTCCTATGCTTTCAATGCAATTCCAGTCTACCTCCTGAAATCGGTTTCCTGCAATTCTGCCCCGCTTTCAAGTCCTCTTGGCAGCCTTACTTCAGTATATTTTTGGACGATAGCTGTCATTTATAAGTCTGCAGGTTTGTGAATTACAGTGCCCCTGAGCTCCTTTCTTCAACTCGCTTTCTTTTGAGCTGGCCGCAACACCGCAGGATGGCTTCAGGCCCTAATCTGGTTCCGGTACGGCACGCTGAGCCTTTGGTTATTTCCTCTTCCTGGTGGGAAATGAGAGTTAAATTTGCCCGTCCAGACACCTCCAGCTAGCCTCTCATTGGTTCTCGCTATTCCTGTTCATCTTCTGCAGAAATTGCAAACTGGGCCAAACAGGAAGTTAAAGGGACTGACTCTCCAAGTGGGGAGAGTGTTAGTAAAGCGTCTGGAATGTTGCACCCGAGTACCAGGGGAGGAAAACTGAGACATATTTGAACACGTCTCCCGATCACATGGTTGATCATACTCTGGGTTCCACATGCATATTTTAGCTGAAGGAAGAATACCTAAAACCTGGGTAGTTGAAACCCGTGGAATGGGTACCATGCAATATGACTTCAAAGGGTCTTCATTTGCTCACCGAACCTCTCCAATCCTATCACTGCTGCGTTTATGCCCCTGTACACATGCTTGATTCTCTTTCGGAGACATAGCAATCCATAGGTTTTAAGATACTTACTAGTCAGGTACATTCTTAGGCGTTTAATATGCGGTGTTGAGTCCAATTCGTTGAGCAAGGAGTAGCTCTTGTCTATTCCATATTTGACTTAAGGAACTTTATCTGTGCTCATTTCAATCTCTGGTTTTATGCAGCACCCCAACTCACCTTTCCCCTTAAGCAAGCATAAGTTGGTTTTCTAAATTTGAGACCCTGTTCTGTTCTGTAATTCAGTTCCTTTGTAGCCAAGTTTACATTCCGTGTATTACTGATATCTTATGATGTTTCTTTTTCTGTGTGACTTACTTCAGTTAGAATCATCATACCTGAATCCACTCATTGTGCTCCTAAGGGCCTGATGACACAGATTTCATTGCTGAGTGATATTGCTTTGTAAGTAAATACCACAACTTCTTTATCCATTTTTCACTTTCTGCGATGTTGAACTTGTACTGTAAACGAGGTTCTTGTAAACAGAGGCGTCCCAAACTTTGGGGTGGCTGTGTCTTTTTGATTTTAATTTCCCTAAGCTATATGACCATAAGTGGCAGTGCCCTAGGCTCTGTTGCTTTGTTTTTTAGATGTTTCAGGAAACACCATACACTTCTCCCGAGTGTCTGTTGGCAATTTACATCCCGCCCATCAGCATAACAAGGCTCTCAGTTCTCCATGGCTTGTCCTGCCTTTCTGGATTTTACACTTTTTTCAGATAGCCCTTTTGACCGGGGGGAAGTGAGACTTCATTGTATTGCAGATTTCCTTTGCAAGCTTGCTTGGTTGGCCAAAAAGGGCGTATGCGTTTTTTCCTAAATATATTCAGGAAAAAACGCATACGCCCTTTTTGGCCAAGTGCATCATTGTGGACGTTCTGCCTCTTTTCCTATGCTTTCAATGCAATTCCAGTCTACCTCCTGAAATCGGTTTCCTGCAATTCTGCCCCGCTTTCAAGTCCTCTTGGCAGCCTTACTTCAGTCTATTTTTGGATGATAGCTGTCATTTATAACTCTGCAGGTTTGTGAATTACAGTGCCCCTGAGCTCCTTTCTTCAACTTGCTTTCTTGTGACCTGGCCGCAACACCGCAGGATGGCTTCAGGCCCTAATCTGGTTCTGGCATGGCACGCTGAGCCTTTGGTTAATTCCTCTTCCTGGTAGGAAATGAGAGTTTAATTTGCCCGTCCAGACACCTCCAGCTAGTCTCCATTGGTTCTCGCTATTCCTGTTCATCTTCCGCAGAAATTGCAAACTGGGCCAAACAGGAGGTTAAAGGCGCTGACTCTCCAAGTGGGGAGAGTGTTAGTAAAGCGTCTGGAATGTTGCACCCGAGTACCAGGGTAGGAAAACTGAGACATATTTGAACACGTCTCCCGATCACATGGTTGATCATACTTGGGTTCCACATGCATGTTTTAGCTGAAGGAAGAATACCTTAAACCTGGAGAGTTGAGACCCGTGTAATGGGTACCATGCAATATGACTTCAAAGGGTCTTCATTTGCTCACCGAACCTCTCCAATCCTATCACTGCTGCGTTTATGCCCCTGTACACATGCTTGATTCTCTTTCGGAGACATAGCAATCTATAGGTTTTAAGACACTTACTAGTCAGGTACATTCTTAGGTGTTTAATATGCGATGTTGAGTCCATTTCGTTGAGCAAGGAGTAGCTCTTGTCTATTCCATATTTGACTTAAGGAACTTTATCTGTGCTCATTTCAATCTCTGGTTTTATGCAGCACCCCAACTCACCTTTACCCTTAAGCAAGCATAAGTTGGTTTTCTAAATTTGAGACCCTGTTCTGTTCTGTAATTCAGTTCCTGTGTAGCCAAGTTTACATTCCGTGTATTACTGATATCTTATGATGTTTCTTTTTCTGTGTGACTTATTTCAGTTAGAATCATCATACCTGAATCCACTCATTGTGCGGCTAAGGGCCTGATGACACAGATTTCATTGCTGAGTGATATTGCTTTGTAAGTAAATACCACAACTTCTTTATCCATTTTTCACTTTCTGCGATGTTGAACTTGTACTGTAAATGAGGTTCTTGTAAACAGAGGCGTCCCAAACTTTGGGGTGGCTGTGTCTTTTTGATTTTAATTTCCCTAAGCTATAGGACCATAAGTGGCAGTGCCCTAGGCTCTGTTGCTTTGTTTTTTAGATGTTTCAGGAAACACCATACACTTCTCCCCAGTGTCTGTTGGCAATTTACATCCCGCCCATCAGCATAACAAGGCTCCCAGTTCTCCATGGCCTGTCCTGCCTTTCTGGATTTTACACTTTTTTCAGATGGCCCTTTTGACCGGGGGGAAGTGAGACTTCATTGTAGTGCAGATTTCCTTTGCAAGCTTGCTTGGTTGGCCAAAAAGGGCGTATGCGTTTTTTCCTGAATATATTCAGGAAAAAACGCATATGCCCTTTTTGGCCAAGTGCATCATTGTGGACGTTCTGCCTCTTTTCCTATGCTTTCAATGCAATTCCAGTCTACCTCCTGAAATCGGTTTCCTGCAATTCTGCCCCGCTTTCAAGTCCTCTTGGCAGCCTTACTTCAGTCTATTTTTGGACGATAGCTGTCATTTATAACTCTGCAGGTTTGTGAATTACAGTGCCCCTGAGCTCCTTTCTTCAACTCGCTTTCTTGTGACCTGGCCGCAACACCGCAGGATGGCTTCAGGCCCTAATCTGGTTCCGGCCCGGCACACTGAGCCTTTGGTTAATTCCTCTTCCTGGCGGGAAATGAGAGTTAAATTTGCCCGTCCAGACACCTCCAGCTAGCCTCTCATTGGTTCTCGCTATTCCTGTTCATCTTCCGCAGAAATTGCAAACTGGGCCAAACAGGAGGTTAAAGGGACTGACTCTCCAAGTGGGGAGAGTGTTAGTAAAGCGTCTGGAATGTTGCACCCGAGTACCAGGGGAGGAAAACTGAGACATATTTGAACACATCTCCCGATCACATGGTTGATCATACTCTAGGTTCCACATGCATGTTTTAGCTGAAGGAAGAATACCTTAAACCTGGAGAGTTGAGACCCGTGTAATGGGTACCATGCAATATGACTTCAAAGGGTCTTCATTTGCTCACCGAACCTCTCCAATCCTATCACTGCTGCGTTTATGCCCCTGTACACATGCTTGATTCTCTTTCGGAGACATAGCAATCCATAGGTTTTAAGATACTTACTAGTCAGGTACATTCTTAGGCGTTTAATATGCGATGTTGAGTCCATTTCGTTGAGCAAGGAGTAGCTCTTGTCTATTCCATATTTGACTTAAGGAACTTTATCTGTGCTCATTTCAATCTCTGGTTTTATGCAGCACCCCAACTCACCTTTACCCTTAAGCAAGCATAAGTTGGTTTTCTAAATTTGAGACCCTGTTCTGTTCTGTAATTCAGTTCCTGTGTAGCCAAGTTTACATTCCATGTATTACTGATATCTTATGATGTTTCTTTTTCTGTGTGACTTACTTCAGTTAGAATCATCATACCTGAATCCACTCATTGTGCTGCTAAGGGCCTGATGACACAGATTTCATTGCTGAGTGATATTGCTTTGTAAGTAAATACCACAACTTCTTTATCCATTTTTCACTTTTTGCGATGTTGAACTTGTACTGTAAACGAGGTTCTTGTAAACAGAGGTGTCCCAAACTTTGGGGTGGCTGTGTCTTTTTGATTTTAATTTCCCTAAGCTATAGGACCATAAGTGGCAGTGCCCTAGGCTCTGTTGCTTTGTTTTTTAGATGTTTCAGGAAACACCATACACTTCTCCCGAGTGTCTGTTGGCAATTTACATCCCGCCCATCAGCATAACAAGGCTCCCAGTTCTCCATGGCCTGTCCTGCCTTTCTGGATTTTACACTTTTTTCAGATGGCCCTTTTGACCGGGGGGAAGTGAGACTTCATTGTAGTGCAGATTTCCTTTGCAAGCTTGCTTGGTTGGCCAAAAAGGGCGTATGCGTTTTTTCCTGAATATATTCAGGAAAAAACGCATACGCCCTTTTTGGCCAAGTGCATCATTGTGGACGTTCTGCCTCTTTTCCTATGCTTTCAATGCAATTCCAGTCTACCTCCTGAAATCGGTTTCCTGCAATTCTGCCCCGCTTTCAAGTCCTCTTGGCAGCCTTACTTCAGTCTATTTTTGGACGATAGCTGTCATTTATAACTCTGCAGGTTTGTGAATTACAGTGCCCCTGAGCTCCTTTCTTCAACTCGCTTTCTTTTGAGCTGGCCGCAACACCGCAGGATGGCTTCAGGCCCTAATCTGGCTCCGGTACGGCACGCTGAGCCTTTGGTTATTTCCTCTTCCTGGTGGGAAATGAGAGTTAAATTTGCCCGTCCAGACACCTCCAGCTAGCCTCTCATTGGTTCTCGCTATTCCTGTTCATCTTCCGCAGAAATTGCAAACTGGGCCAAACAGGAGGTTAAAGGCGCTGACTCTCCAAGTGGGGAGAGTGTTAGTAAAGTGTCTGGAATGTTGCACCTGAGTACCAGGGGAGGAAAACTGAGACATATTTGAACACGTCTCCCATTCACATGGTTGATCATACTTGGGTTCCACATGCATGTTTTAGCTGAAGGAAGAATACCTTAAACCTGGGTAGTTGAAACCCGTGGAATGGGTACCATGCAATATGACTTCAAAGGGTCTTCATTTGCTCACCGAACCTCTCCAATCCTATCACTGCTGCGTTTATGCCCCTGTACACATGCTTGATTCTCTTTCGGAGACATAGCAATCCATAGGTTTTAAGATACTTACTAGTCAGGTACATTCTTAGGCGTTTAATATGTGGTGTTGAGTCCATTTCGTTGAGCAAGGAGTAGCTCTTGTCTATTCCATATTTGGCTTAAGGAACTTTATCTGTGCTCATTTCAATCTCTGGTTTTATGCAGCACCCCAACTCACCTTTCCCCTTAAGCAAGCATAAGTTGGTTTTCTAAATTTGAGACCCTGTTCTGTTTTGGAATGCAGTTCCTGTGTAGCCAAGTTTACATTCCGTGTATTAGTGATATCTTATGATGTTTCTTTTTCTGTGTGACTTATTTCAGTTAGAATCATCGTACCTGAATCCACTCATTATGCTGATACGGGCCTGATGACATAGATTTCATTGCTGAGTGATACTGCATTGTACGTAAGTACCACAAGTTCTTTATCCATTTTTCACTTTCTGTGATATTGAACTTGTACGGTAAACGAGGTTCTTGTAAACGGAGGCGTCCCAAACTTTGGGGTGGCTGTGTCTTTTTGATTTTAATTTCCCTAAGCTATAGGACCATAAGTGGAAGTGCCCTAGGCTCTGTTGCTTTGTTTTTTAGATGTTTCAGGAAACACCATACACTTCTCCCGAGTGGTTGTTGGCAATTTACATCCCGCCCATCAGCATAACAAGGCTCCCAGTTCTCCATGGCCTGTCCTGCCTTTCTGGATTTTACACTTTTTTCAGATGGCCCTTTTGACCGGGGGGAAGTGAGACTTCATTGTAGTGCAGATTTCCTTTGCAAGCTTGCTTGGTTGGCCAAAAAGGGCGTATGCGTTTTTTCCTGAATATATTCAGGAAAAAACGCATACGCCCTTTTTGGCCAAGTGCATCATTGTGGACGTTCTGCCTCTTTTCCTATGCTTTCAATGCAATTCCAGTCTACCTCCTGAAATCGGTTTCCTGCAATTCTGCCCCGCTTTCAAGTCCTCTTGGCAGCCTTACTTCAGTCTATTTTTGGACGATAGCTGTCATTTATAAGTCTGCAGGTTTGTGAATTACAGTGCCCCTGAGCTCCTTTCTTCAACTCGCTTTCTTTTGAGCTGGCCGCAACACCGCAGGATGGCTTCAGGCCCTAATCTGGTTCCGGTACGGCACGCTGAGCCTTTGGTTATTTCCTCTTCCTGGTGGGAAATGAGAGTTAAATTTGCCCGTCCAGACACCTCCAGCTAGCCTCTCATTGGTTCTCGCTATTCCTGTTCATCTTCTGCAGAAATTGCAAACTGGGCCAAACAGGAAGTTAAAGGGACTGACTCTCCAAGTGGGGAGAGTGTTAGTAAAGCGTCTGGAATGTTGCACCCGAGTACCAGGGGAGGAAAACTGAGACATATTTGAACACGTCTCCCGATCACATGGTTGATCATACTCTGGGTTCCACATGCATGTTTTAGCTGAAGGAAGAATACCTTAAACCTGGAGAGGTAAGACCCGTGTAATGGGTACGATGCAATATGACTTCAAAGGGTCTTCATTTGCTCACCGAACCTCTCCAATCCTATCACTGCTGCGTTTATGCCCCTGTACACATGCTTGATTCTCTTTCGGAGACATAGCAATCCATAGGTTTTAAGATACTTACTAGTCAGGTACATTCTTAGGCGTTTAATATGCGGTGTTGAGTCCAATTCGTTGAGCAAGGAGTAGCTCTTGTCTATTCCATATTTGACTTAAGGAACTTTATCTGTGCTCATTTCAATCTCTGGTTTTATGCAGCACCCCAACTCACCTTTCCCCTTAAGCAAGCATAAGTTGGTTTTCTAAATTTGAGACCCTGTTCTGTTCTGTAATTCAGTTCCTGTGTAGCCAAGTTTACATTCCGTGTATTACTGATATCTTATGATGTTTCTTTTTCTGTGTGACTTACTTCAGTTAGAATCATCATACCTGAATCCACTCATTGTGCTGCTAAGGGCCTGATGACACAGATTTCATTGCTGAGTGATATTGCTTTGTAAGTAAATACCACAACTTCTTTATCCATTTTTCACTTTCTGCGATGTTGAACTTGTACTGTAAACGAGGTTCTTGTAAACAGAGCCGTTCCAAACTTTGGGGTGGCTGTGTCTTTTTGATTTTAATTTCCCTAAGCTATAGGACCATAAGTGGAAGTGCCCTAGGTTCTGTTGCTTTGTTTTTTAGATGTTTCAGGAAACACCATACACTTCTCCCGAGTGGTTGTTGGCAATTTACATCCCGCCCATCAGCATAACAAGGCTCCCAGTTCTCCATGGCCTGTCCTGCCTTTCTGGATTTTACACTTTTTTCAGATGGCCCTTTTGACCGGGGGGAAGTGAGACTTCATTGTAGTGCACATTTCCTTTGCAAGCTTGCTTGGTTGGCCAAAAAGGGCGTATGCGTTTTTTCCTGAATATATTCAGGAAAAAACGCATACGCCCTTTTTGGCCAAGTGCATCATTGTGGACGTTCTGCCTCTTTTCCTATGCTTTCAATGCAATTCCAGTCTACCTCCTGAAATCGGTTTCCTGCAATTCTGCCCCGCTTTCAAGTCCTCTTGGCAGCCTTACTTCAGTCTATTTTTGGACGATAGCTGTCATTTATAACTCTGCAGGTTTGTGAATTACAGTGCCCCTGAGCTCCTATCTTCAACTCGCTTTCTTTTGAGCTGGCCGCAACACCGCAGGATGGCTTCAGGCCCTAATCTGGTTCCGGCCCGGCATGCTGAGCCTTTGGTTAATTCCTCTTCCTGGTGGGAAATGAGAGTTAAATTTGCCCGTCCAGACACCTCCAGCTAGCCTCTCATTGGTTCTCGCTATTCCTGTTCATCTTCCGCAGAAATTGCAAACTGGGCCAAACAGGAAGTTAAAGGGACTGACTCTCCAAGTGGGGAGAGTGTTAGTAAAGCGTCTGGAATGTTGCACCCGAGTACCAGGGGAGGAAAACTGAGACATATTTGAACACGTCTCCCGATCACATGGTTGATCATACTCTGGGTTCCACATGCATATTTTAGCTGAAGGAAGAATACCTAAAACCTGGGTAGTTGAAACCCGTGGAATGGGTACCATGCAATATGACTTCAAAGGGTCTTCATTTGCTCACCGAACCTCTCCAATCCTATCACTGCTGCGTTTATGCCCCTGTACACATGCTTGATTCTCTTTCGGAGACATAGCAATCCATAGGTTTTAAGATACTTACTAGTCAGGTACATTCTTAGGCGTTTAATATGCGGTGTTGAGTCCAATTCGTTGAGCAAGGAGTAGCTCTTGTCTATTCCATATTTGACTTAAGGAACTTTATCTGTGCTCATTTCAATCTCTGGTTTTATGCAGCACCCCAACTCACCTTTCCCCTTAAGCAAGCATACGTTGGTTTTCTAAATTTGAGACCCTGTTCTGTTCTGTAATTCAGTTCCTTTGTAGCCAAGTTTACATTCCGTGTATTACTGATATCTTATGATGTTTCTTTTTCTGTGTGACTTACTTCAGTTAGAATCATCATACCTGAATCCACTCATTGTGCTGCTAAGGGCCTGATGACACAGATTTCATTGCTGAGTGATATTGCTTTGTAAGTAAATACCACAACTTCTTTATCCATTTTTCACTTTTTGCGATGTTGAACTTGTACTGTAAACGAGGTTCTTGTAAACAGAGGCGTCCCAAACTTTGGGGTGGCTGTGTCTTTTTGATTTTAATTTCCCTAAGCTATAGGACCATAAGTGGCAGTGCCCTAGGCTCTGTTGCTTTGTTTTTTAGATGTTTCAGGAAACACCATACACTTCTCCCGAGTGTCTGTTGGCAATTTACATCCCGCCCATCAGCATAACAAGGCTCTCAGTTCTCCATGGCCTGTCCTGCCTTTCTGGATTTTACACTTTTTTCAGATGGCCCTTTTGACCGGGGGGAAGTGAGACTTCATTGTAGTGCAGATTTCCTTTGCAAGCTTGCTTGGTTGGCCAAAAAGGGCGTATGCGTTTTTTCCTGAATATATTCAGGAAAAAACGCATACGCCCTTTTTGGCCAAGTGCATCATTGTGGACGTTCTGCCTCTTTTCCTATGCTTTCAATGCAATTCCAGTCTACCTCCTGAAATCGGTTTCCTGCAATTCTGCCCCGCTTTCAAGTCCTCTTGGCAGCCTTACTTCAGTCTATTTTTGGACGATAGCTGTCATTTATAACTCTGCAGGTTTGTGAATTACAGTGCCCCTGAGCTCCTTTCTTCAACTCGCTTTCTTTTGAGCTGGCCGCAACACCGCAGGATGGCTTCAGGCCCTAATCTGGTTCTGGCATGGCACGCTGAGCCTTTGGTTAATTCCTCTTCCTGGTAGGAAATGAGAGTTAAATTTGCCCGTCCAGACACCTCCAGCTAGTCTCCATTGGTTCTCGCTATTCCTGTTCATCTTCCGCAGAAATTGCAAACTGGGCCAAACAGGAGGTTAAAGGCGCTGACTCTCCAAGTGGGGAGAGTGTTAGTAAAGCGTCTGGAATGTTGCACCCGAGTACCAGGGTAGGAAAACTGAGACATATTTGAACACGTCTCCCGTTCACATGGTTGATCATACTTGGGTTCCACATGCATGTTTTAGCTGAAGGAAGAATACCTTAAACCTGGAGAGTTGAGACCCGTGTAATGGGTACCATGCAATATGACTTCAAAGGGTCTTCATTTGCTCACCGAACCTCTCCAATCCTATCACTGCTGCGTTTATGCCCCTGTACACATGCTTGATTCTCTTTCGGAGACATAGCAATCCATAGGTTTTAAGATACTTACTAGTCAGGTACATTCTTAGGCGTTTAATATGCGATGTTGAGTCCATTTCGTTGAGCAAGGAGTAGCTCTTGTCTATTCCATATTTGACTTAAGGAACTTTATCTGTGCTCATTTCAATCTCTGGTTTTATGCAGCACCCCAACTCACCTTTACCCTTAAGCAAGCATAAGTTGGTTTTCTAAATTTGAGACCCTGTTCTGTTCTGTAATTCAGTTCCTGTGTAGCCAAGTTTACATTCCATGTATTACTGATATCTTATGATGTTTCTTTTTCTGTGTGACTTACTTCAGTTAGAATCATCATACCTGAATCCACTCATTGTGCTGCTAAGGGCCTGATGACACAGATTTCATTGCTGAGTGATATTGCTTTGTAAGTAAATACCACAACTTCTTTATCCATTTTTCACTTTTTGCGATGTTGAACTTGTACTGTAAACGAGGTTCTTGTAAACAGAGGCGTCCCAAACTTTGGGGTGGCTGTGTCTTTTTGATTTTAATTTCCCTAAGCTATAGGACCATAAGTGGCAGTGCCCTAGGCTCTGTTGCTTTGTTTTTTAGATGTTTCAGGAAACACCATACACTTCTCCCGAGTGTCTGTTGGCAATTTACAACCCGCCAATCAGCATAACAAGGCTCCCAGTTCTCCATGGCCTGTCCTGCCTTTCTGGATTTTACACTTTTTTCAGATGGCCCTTTTGACTGGGGGGAAGTGAGACTTCATTGTAGTGCAGATTTCCTTTGCAAGCTTGCTTGGTTGGCCAAAAAGGGCGTATGCGTTTTTTCCTGAATATATTCAGGAAAAAACGCATACGCCCTTTTTGGCCAAGTGCATCATTGTGGACGTTCTGCCTCTTTTCCTATGCTTTCAATGCAATTCCAGTCTACCTCCTGAAATCGGTTTCCTGCAATTCTGCCCCGCTTTCAAGTCCTCTTGGCAGCCTTACTTCAGTCTATTTTTGGACGATAGCTGTCATTTATAACTCTGCAGGTTTGTGAATTACAGTGCCCCTGAGCTCCTTTCTTCAACTCGCTTTCTTGTGACCTGGCCGCAACACCGCAGGATGGCTTCAGGCCCTAATCTGGTTCCGGCCCGGCACACTGAGCCTTTGGTTAATTCCTCTTCCTGGCGGGAAATGAGAGTTAAATTTGCCCGTCCAGACACCTCCAGCTAGCCTCTCATTGGTTCTCGCTATTCCTGTTCATCTTCCGCAGAAATTGCAAACTGGGCCAAACAGGAGGTTAAAGGGACTGACTCTCCAAGTGGGGAGAGTGTTAGTAAAGCGTCTGGAATGTTGCACCCGAGTACCAGGGGAGGAAAACTGAGACATATTTGAACACATCTCCCGATCACATGGTTGATCATACTCTAGGTTCCACATGCATGTTTTAGCTGAAGGAAGAATACCTTAAACCTGGAGAGTTGAGACCCGTGTAATGGGTACCATGCAATATGACTTCAAAGGGTCTTCATTTGCTCACCGAACCTCTCCAATCCTATCACTGCTGCGTTTATGCCCCTGTACACATGCTTGATTCTCTTTTGGAGACATAGCAATCTATAGGTTTTAAGATACTTACTAGTCAGGTACATTCTTAGGTGTTTAATATGCGATGTTGAGTCCATTTCGTTGAGCAAGGAGTAGCTCTTGTCTATTCCATATTTGACTTAAGGAACTTTATCTGTGCTCATTTCAATCTCTGGTTTTATGCAGCACCCCAACTCACCTTTACCCTTAAGCAAGCATAAGTTGGTTTTCTAAATTTGAGACCCTGTTCTGTTATGTAATTCAGTTCCTGTGTAGCCAAGTTTACATTCCGTGTATTACGGATATCTTATGATGTTTCTTTTTCTGTGTGACTTACTTCAGTTAGAATCATCATACCTGAATCCACTCATTGTGCTGCTAAGGGCCTGATGACACAGATTTCATTGCTGAGTGATATTGCTTTGTAAGTAAATACCACAACTTCTTTATCCATTTTTCACTTTCTGCGATGTTGAACTTGTACTGTAAACGAGGTTCTTGTAAACAGAGGCGTCCCAAACTTTGGGGTGGCTGTGTCTTTTTGATTTTAATTTCCCTAAGCTATAGGACCATAAGTGGCAGTGCTCTAGGCTCTGTTGCTTTGTTTTTTAGATGTTTCAGGAAACACCATACACTTCTCCCGAGTGTCTGTTGGCAATTTACATCCCGCCCATCAGCATAACAAGGCTCCCAGTTCTCCATGGCCTGTCCTGCCTTTCTGGATTTTACACTTTTTTCAGATGGCCCTTTTGACCGGGGGGAAGTGAGACTTCATTGTAGTGCAGATTTCCTTTGCAAGCTTGCTTGGTTGGCCAAAAAGGGCGTATGCGTTTTTTCCTGAATATATTCAGGAAAAAACGCATACGCCCTTTTTGGCCAAGTGCATCATTGTGGACGTTCTGCCTCTTTTCCTATGCTTTCAATGCAATTCCAGTCTACCTCCTGAAATCGGTTTCCTGCAATTCTGCCCCGCTTTCAAGTCCTCTTGGCAGCCTTACTTCAGTCTATTTTTGGACGATAGCTGTCATTTATAACTCTGCAGGTTTGTGAATTACAGTGCCCCTGAGCTCCTTTCTTCAACTTGCTTTCTTGTGACCTGGCCGCAACAGCGCAGGATGGCTTCAGGCCCTAATCTGGTTCCGGCACGGCTCGCTGAGCCTTTGGTTATTTCCTCTTCCTGGTGGGAAATGAGAGTTAAATTTGCCCGTCCAGACACCTCCAGCTAGTCTCTCATTGGTTCTCGCTATTCCTGTTCATCTTCCGCAGAAATTGCAAACTGGGCCAAACAGGAGGTTAAAGGCGCTGACTCTCCAAGTGGGGAGAGTGTTAGTAAAGCGTCTGGAATGTTGCACCCGAGTACCAGGGGAGGAAAACTGAGACATATTTGAACACGTCTCCCGTTCACATGGTTGATCATACTTGGGTTCCACATGCATGTTTTAGCTGAAGGAAGAATACCTTAAACCTGGAGAGGTAAGACCCGTGTAATGGGTACGATGCAATATGACTTCAAAGGGTCTTCATTTGCTCACCGAACCTCTCCAATCCTATCACTGCTGCGTTTATGCCCCTGTACACATGCTTGATTCTCTTTCGGAGACATAGCAATCCATAGGTTTTAAGATACTTACTAGTCAGGTACATTCTTAGGCGTTTAATATGCGGTGTTGAGTCCAATTCGTTGAGCAAGGAGTAGCTCTTGTCTATTCCATATTTGACTTAAGGAACTTTATCTGTGCTCATTTCAATCTCTGGTTTTATGCAGCACCCCAACTCACCTTTCCCCTTAAGCAAGCATAAGTTGGTTTTCTAAATTTGAGACCCTGTTCTGTTCTGTAATTCAGTTCCTGTGTAGCCAAGTTTACATTCCGTGTATTACTGATATCTTATGATGTTTCTTTTTCTGTGTGACTTACTTCAGTTAGAATCATCATACCTGAATCCACTCATTGTGCTGCTAAGGGCCTGATGACACAGATTTCATTGCTGAGTGATATTGCTTTGTAAGTAAATACCACAACTTCTTTATCCATTTTTCACTTTCTGCGATGTTGAACTTGTACTGTAAACGAGGTTCTTGTAAACAGAGCCGTTCCAAAGTTTGGGGTGGCTATGTCTTTTTGATTTTAATTTCCCTAAGCTATAGGACCATAAGTGGAAGTGCCCTAGGTTCTGTTGCTTTGTTTTTTACATGTTTCAGGAAACACCATACACTTCTCCCGAGTGGTTGTTGGCAATTTACATCCCGCCCATCAGCATAACAAGGCTCCCAGTTCTCCATGGCCTGTCCTGCCTTTCTGGATTTTACACTTTTTTCAGATGGCCCTTTTGACCGGGGGGAAGTGAGACTTCATTGTAGTGCACATTTCCTTTGCAAGCTTGCTTGGTTGGCCAAAAAGGGCGTATGCGTTTTTTCCTGAATATATTCAGGAAAAAACGCATACGCCCTTTTTGGCCAAGTGCATCATTGTGGACGTTCTGCCTCTTTTCCTATGCTTTCAATGCAATTCCAGTCTACCTCCTGAAATCGGTTTCCTGCAATTCTGCCCCGCTTTCAAGTCCTCTTGGCAGCCTTACTTCAGTCTATTTTTGGACGATAGCTGTCATTTATAACTCTGCAGGTTTGTGAATTACAGTGCCCCTGAGCTCCTTTCTTCAACTCGCTTTCTTTTGAGCTGGCCGCAACACCGCAGGATGGCTTCAGGCCCTAATCTGGTTCCGGCCCGGCATGCTGAGCCTTTGGTTAATTCCTCTTCCTGGTGGGAAATGAGAGTTAAATTTGCCCGTCCAGACACCTCCAGCTAGCCTCTCATTGGTTCTCGCTATTCCTGTTCATCTTCCGCAGAAATTGCAAACTGGGCCAAACAGGAAGTTAAAGGGACTGACTCTCCAAGTGGGGAGAGTGTTAGTAAAGCGTCTGGAATGTTGCACCCGAGTACCAGGGGAGGAAAACTGAGACATATTTGAACACGTCTCCCGATCACATTGTTGATCATACTCTGGGTTCCACATGCATATTTTAGGTGAAGGAAGAATACCTAAAACCTGGGTAGTTGAAACCCGTGGAATGGGTACCATGCAATATGACTTCAAAGGGTCTTCATTTGCTCACCGAACCTCTCCAATCCTATCACTGCTGCGTTTATGCCCCTGTACACATGCTTGATTCTCTTTCGGAGACATAGCAATCCATAGGTTTTAAGATACTTACTAGTCAGGTACATTCTTAGGCGTTTAATATGCGGTGTTGAGTCCAATTCGTTGAGCAAGGAGTAGCTCTTGTCTATTCCATATTTGACTTAAGGAACTTTATCTGTGCTCATTTCAATCTCTGGTTTTATGCAGCACCCCAACTCACCTTTACCCTTAAGCAAGCATAAGTTGGTTTTCTAAATTTGAGACCCTGTTCTGTTCTGTAATTCAGTTCCTTTGTAGCCAAGTTTACATTCCGTGTATTACGGATATCTTATGATGTTTCTTTTTCTGTGTGACTTACTTCAGTTAGAATCATCATACCTGAATCCACTCATTGTGCTGCTAAGGGCCTGATGACACAGATTTCATTGCTGAGTGATATTGCTTTGTAAGTAAATACCACAACTTCTTTATCCATTTTTCACTTTCTGCGATTTTGAACTTGTACTGTAAACGAGGTTCTTGTAAACAGAGGCGTCCCAAACTTTGGGGTGGCTGTGTCTTTTTGATTTTAATTTCCCTAAGCTATATGACCATAAGTGGCAGTGCCCTAGGCTCTGTTGCTTTGTTTTGTAGATGTTTCAGGAAACACCATACACTTCTCTGGAGTGTCTGTTGGCAATTTACATCCCGCCCATCAGCATAACAAGGCTCTCAGTTCTCCATGGCCTGTCCTGCCTTTCTGGATTTTACACTTTTTTCAGATGGCCCTTTTGACCGGGGGGAAGTGAGACTTCATTGTAGTGCAGATTTCCTTTGCAAGCTTGCTTGGTTGGCCAAAAAGGGCGTATGCGTTTTTTCCTGAATATATTCAGGAAAAAACGCATACGCCCTTTTTGGCCAAGTGCATCATTGTGGACGTTCTGCCTCTTTTCCTATGCTTTCAATGCAATTCCAGTCTACCTCCTGAAATCGGTTTCCTGCAATTCTGCCCCGCTTTCAAGTCCTCTTGGCAGCCTTACTTCAGTCTATTTTTGGATGATAGCTGTCATTTATAACTCTGCAGGTTTGTGAATTACAGTGCCCCTGAGCTCCTTTCTTCAACTCGCTTTCTTTTGAGCTGGCCGCAACACCACAGGATGGCTTCAGGCCCTAATCTGGTTCTGGCATGGCACGCTGAGCCTTTGGTTAATTCCTCTTCCTGGTAGGAAATGAGAGTTAAATTTGCCCGTCCAGACACCTCCAGCTAGTCTCCATTGGTTCTCGCTATTCCTGTTCATCTTCCGCAGAAATTGCAAACTGGGCCAAACAGGAGGTTAAAGGCGCTGACTCTCCAAGTGGGGAGAGTGTTAGTAAAGCGTCTGGAATGTTGCACCCGAGTACCAGGGTAGGAAAACTGAGACATATTTGAACACGTCTCCCGTTCACATGGTTGATCATACTTGGGTTCCACATGCATGTTTTAGCTGAAGGAAGAATACCTTAAACCTGGGTAGTTGAAACCCGTGGAATGGGTACCATGCAATATGACTTCAAAGGGTCTTCATTTGCTCACCGAACCTCTCCAATCCTATCACTGCTGCGTTTATGCCCCTGTACACATGCTTGATTCTCTTTTGGAGACATAGCAATCCATAGGTTTTAAGATACTTACTAGTCAGGTACATTCTTAGGCGTTTAATATGCGGTGTTGAGTCCATTTCGTTGAGCAAGGAGTAGCTCTTGTCTATTCCATATTTGACTTAAGGAACTTTATCTGTGCTCATTTCAATCTCTGGTTTTATGCAGCACCCCAACTCACCTTTACCCTTAAGCAAGCATAAGTTGGTTTTCTAAATTTGAGACCCTGTTCTGTTCTGTAATTCAGTTCCTGTGTAGCCAAGTTTACATTCCGTGTATTACTGATATCTTATGATGTTTCTTTTTCTGTGTGACTTACTTCAGTTAGAATCATCATACCTGAATCCACTCATTGTGCTGCTAAGGGCCTGATGACACAGATTTCATTGCTGAGTGATATTGCTTTGTAAGTAAATACCACAACTTCTTTATCCATTTTTCACTTTCTGCGATGTTGAACTTGTACTGTAAACGAGGTTCTTGTAAACAGAGGCGTCACAAACTTTGGGGTGGCTGTGTCTTTTTGATTTTAATTTCCCTAAGCTATAGGACCATAAGTGGCAGTGCCCTAGGCTCTGTTGCTTTGTTTTTTAGATGTTTCAGGAAAAACTATACACTTCTCCGGAGTGGTTGTTGGCAATTTACATCCCGCCCATCAGCATAACAAGGCTCCCAGTTCTCCATGGCCTGTCCTGCCTTTCTGGATTTTACACTTTTTTCAGATGGCCCTTTTGACCGGGGGGAAATAAGACTTCATTGTAGTGCAGATTTCCTTTGCAAGCTTGCTTGGTTGGCCAAAAAGGGTGTATGCGTTTTTTCCTGAATATATTCAGGAAAAAACGCATACGCCCTTTTTGGCCAAGTGCATCATTGTGGACGTTCTGCCTCTTTTCCTATGCTTTCAATGCAATTCCAGTCTACCTCCTGAATTCGGTTTCCTGCAATTCTGCCCTGCTTTCAAGTCCTCTTGGCAGCCTTAATTCAGTCTATTTTTGGACGATAGCTGTCATTTATAACTCTGCAGGTTTGTGAATTACAGTGCCCCTGAGCTCCTTTCTTCAACTCGCTTTCTTGTGACCTGGCCGCAACACCGCAGGATGGCTTCAGGCCCTAATCTGGTTCCGGCACGGCACGCTGAGCCTTTGGTTAATTCCTCTTCCTGGTGGGAAATGAGAGTTAAATTTGCCCGTCCAGACACCTCCAGCTAGTCTCTCATTGGTTCTCGCTATTCCTGTTCATCTTCCGCAGAAATTGCAAACTGGGCCAAACAGGAGGTTAAAGGGACTGACTCTCCAAGTGGGGAGAGTGTTAGTAAAGCGTCTGGAATGTTGCACCCGAGTACCAGGGGAGGAAAACTGAGACATATTTGAACACGTCTCCCGATCACATGGTTGATCATACTCTGGGTTCCACATGCATGTTTTAGCTGAAGGAAGAATACCTAAAACCTGGGTAGTTGAAACCCGTGGAATGGGTACCATGCAATATGACTTCAAAGGGTCTTCATTTGCTCACCGAACCTCTCCAATCCTATCACTGCTGCGTTTATGCCCCTGTACACATGCTTGATTCTCTTTCGGAGACATAGCAATCCATAGGTTTTAAGATACTTACTAGTCAGGTACATTCTTAGGCATTTAATATGCGGTGTTGAGTCCATTTCGTTGAGCAAGGAGTAGCTCTTGTCTATTCCATATTTGGCTTAAGGAACTTTATCTGTGCTCATTTCAATCTCTGGTTTTATGCAGCACCCCAACTCACCTTTACCCTTAAGCAAGCATAAGTTGGTTTTCTAAATTTGAGACCCTGTTCTGTTCTGTAATTCAGTTCCTGTGTAGCCAAGTTTACATTCCGTGTATTACTGATATCTTATGATGTTTCTTTTTCTGTGTGACTTATTTCAGTTAGAATCATCATACCTGAATCCACTCATTGTGCTGCTAAGGGCCTGATGACACAGATTTCATTGCTGAGTGATATTGCTTTGTAAGTAAATACCACAACTTCTTTATCCATTTTTCACTTTCTGCGATGTTGAACTTGTACTGTAAACGAGGTTCTTGTAAACAGAGGCGTCACAAACTTTGGGGTGGCTGTGTCTTTTTGATTTTAATTTCCCTAAGCTATAGGACCATAAGTGGCAGTGCCCTAGGCTCTGTTGCTTTGTTTTTTAGATGTTTCAGGAAACACTATACACTTCTCCCGAGTGTCTGTTGGCAATTTACATCCCGCCCATCAGCATAACAAGGCTCCCAGTTCTCCATGGCCTGTCCTGCCTTTCTGGATTTTACACTTTTTTCAGATGGCCCTTTTGACCTGGGGGAAGTGAGACTTCATTGTAGTGCAGATTTCCTTTGCAAGCTTGCTTGGTTGGCCAAAAAGGGCGTATGCGTTTTTTCCTGAATATATTCAGGAAAAAACGCATACGCCCTTTTTGGCCAAGTGCATCATTGTGGACGTTCTGCCTCTTTTCCTATGCTTTCAATGCAATTCCAGTCTACCTCCTGAATTCGGTTTCCTGCAATTCTGCCCTGCTTTCAAGTCCTCTTGGCAGCCTTAATTCAGTCTATTTTTGGACGATAGCTGTCATTTATAACTCTGCAGGTTTGTGAATTACAGTGCCCCTGAGCTCCTTTCTTCAACTCGCTTTCTTGTGACCTGGCCGCAACACCGCAGGATGGCTTCAGGCCCTAATCTGGTTCCGGCACGGCACGCTGAGCCTTTGGTTAATTCCTCTTCCTGGTGGGAAATGAGAGTTAAATTTGCCCGTCCAGACACCTCCAGCTAGTCTCTCATTGGTTCTCGCTATTCCTGTTCATCTTCCGCAGAAATTGCAAACTGGGCCAAACAGGAGGTTAAAGGGACTGACTCTCCAAGTGGGGAGAGTGTTAGTAAAGCGTCTGGAATGTTGCACCCGAGTACCAGGGGAGGAAAACTGAGACATATTTGAACACATCTCCCGATCACATGGTTGATCATACTCTAGGTTCCACATGCATGTTTTAGCTGAAGGAAGAATACCTTAAACCTGGGTAGTTGAAACCCGTGGAATGGGTACCATGCAATATGACTTCAAAGGGTCTTCATTTGCTCACCGAACCTCTCCAATCCTATCACTGCTGCGTTTATGCACCTGTACACATGCTTGATTCTCTTTCGGAGACATAGCAATCCATAGGTTTTAAGATACTTACTAGTCAGGTACATTCTTAGGCATTTAATATGCGGTGTTGAGTCCATTTCGTTGAGCAAGGAGTAGCTCTTGTCTATTCCATATTTGGCTTAAGGAACTTTATCTGTGCTCATTTCAATCTCTGGTTTTATGCAGCACCCCAACTCACCTTTACCCTTAAGCAAGCATAAGTTGGTTTTCTAAATTTGAGATCCTGTTCTGTTTCGGAATTCAGTTCCTGTGTAGCCAAGTTTCCATTCCGTGTATTACTGATATCTTATGATGTTTCTTTTTCTGTGTGACTTATTTCAGTTAGAATCATCATACCTGAATCCTCTCACTGTGCTGCTAAGGGCCTGATGACACAGATTTCATTGCTGAGTGATATTGCTTTGTAAGTAAATACCACAACTTCTTTATCCATTTTTCACTTTCTGCGATGTTGAACTTGTACTGTAAACGAGGTTCTTGTAAACAGAGCCGTTCCAAACTTTGGGGTGGCTGTGTCTTTTTGATTTTAATTTCCCTAATCTATAGGACCATAAGTGGCAGTGCCCTAGGCTCTGTTGCTTTGTTTTTTCGATGTTTCAGGAAACACCATACACTTCTCCCGAGTGGTTGTTGGCAATTTACATCCCGCCCATCAGCATAACAAGGCTCCCAGTTCTCCATGGCCTGTCCTGCCTTTCTGGATTTTACACTTTTTTCAGATGGCCCTTTTGACCAGGGGGAAGTGAGACTTCATTGTAGTGCAGATTTCCTTTGCAAGCTTGCTTGGTTGGCCAAAAAGGGCGTATGCGTTTTTTCCTGAATATATTCAGGAAAAAACGCATACGCCCTTTTTGGCCAAGTGCATCATTGTGGACGTTCTGCCTCTTTTCCTATGCTTTCAGTGCAATTCCAGTCTACCTCCTGAAATCGGTTTCCTGCAATTCTGCCCCTCTTTCAAGTCCTCTTGGCAGCCTTACTTCAGTCTATTTTTGGACGATAGCTGTCATTTATAACTCTGCAGGTTTGTGAATTACAGTGCCCCTGAGCTCCTTTCTTCAACTCGCTTTCTTGTGACCTGGCCGCAACACCGCAGGATGGCTTCAGGCCCTAATCTGGTTCCGGCCCGGCATGCTGAGCCTTTGGTTATTTCCTCTTCCTGGTGGGAAATGAGAGTTAAATTTGCCCGTCCAGACACCTCCAGCTAGCCTCTCATTGGTTCTCGCTATTCCTGTTCATCTTCCGCAGAAATTGCAAACTGGGCCAAACAGGAGGTTAAAGGGACTGACTCTCCAAGTGGGGAGAGTGTTAATAAAGCGTCTGGAATGTTGCACCCGAGTACCAGGGGAGGAAAACTGAGACATATTTGAACACGTCTCCCGATCACATGGTTGATCATACTCTAGGTTCCACATGCATGTTTTAGCTGAAGGAAGAATACCTTAAACCTGGAGAGTTAAGACCCGTGTAATGGGTACCATGCAATATGACTTCAAAGGGTCTTCATTTGCTCACCGAACCTCTCCAATCCTATCACTGCTGCGTTTATGCCCCTGTACACATGCTTGATTCTCTTTCGGAGACATAGCAATCCATAGGTTTTAAGATACTTACTAGTCAGGTACATTCTTAGGCGTTTAATATGCGGTGTTGAGTCCACTTCGTTGAGCAAGGAGTAGCTCTTGTCTATTCCATATTTGGCTTAAGGAACTTTATCTGTGCTCATTTCAATCTCTGGTTTTATGCAGCACCCCAACTCACCTTTACCCTTAAGCAAGCATAAGTAGGTTTTCTAAATTTGAGACCCTGTTCTGTTCTGTAATTCAGTTCCTGTGTAGCCAAGTTTACATTCCGTGTATTACTGATATCTTATGATGTTTCTTTTTCTGTGTGACTTACTTCAGTTAGAATCATCATACCTGAATCCACTCATTGTGCTGCTAAGGGCCTGATGACACAGATTTCATTGCTGAGTGATATTGCTTTGTAAGTAAATACCACAACTTCTTTATCCATTTTTCACTTTCTGCGATGTTGAACTTGTACTGTAAACGAGGTTCTTGTAAACAGAGCCGTTCCAAACTTTGGGGTGGCTGTGTCTTTTTGATTTTAATTTCCCTAAGCTATAGGACCATAAGTGGCAGTGCCCTAGGCTCTGTTGCTTTGTTTTTTAGATGTTTCAGGAAACACCATATACTTCTCCCGAGTGTCTGTTGGCAATTTACATCCCGCCCATCAACATAACAAGGCTCCCAGTTCTCCATGGCCTGTCCTGCCTTTCTGGATTTTACAATTTTTTCAGATGGCCCTTTTGACCGGGGGGAAGTGAGACTTCATTGTAGTGCAGATTTCCTTTGCAAGCTTGCTTGGTTGGCCAAAAAGGGCGTATGCGTTTTTTCCTGAATATATTCAGGAAAAAACGCATACGCCCTTTTTGGCCAAGTGCATCATTGTGGACGTTCTGCCTCTTTTCCTATGCTTTCAATGCAATTCCAGTCTACCTCCTGAAATCGGTTTCCTGCAATTCTGCCCCGCTTTCAAGTCCTCTTGGCAGCCTTACTTCAGTCTATTTTTGGACGATAGCTGTCATTTATAACTCTGCAGGTTTGTGAATTACAGTGCCCCTGAGCTCCTTTCTTCAACTTGCTTTCTTGTGACCTGACCGCAACACCGCAGGATGGCTTCAGGCCCTAATCAGGTTCCGGCACGGCACGCTGAGCCTTTGGTTATTTCCTCTTCCTGGTGGGAAATGAGAGTTAAATTTGCCTGTCCAGACACCTCCAGCTCGTCTCTCATTGGTTCTCGCTATTCCTGTTCATCTTCCGCAGAAATTGCAAACTGGGCCAAACAGGAGGTTAAAGGCGCTGACTCTCCAAGTGGGGAGAGTGTTAGTAAAGCGTCTGGAATGTTGCACCCGAGTACCAGGGGAGGAAAACTGAGACATATTTGAACACGTCTCCCGTTCACATGGTTGATCATACTTGGGTTCCACATGCATGTTTTAGCTGAAGGAAGAATACCTTAAACCTGGAGAGTTGAGACCCGTGGAATGGGTACCATGCAATATGACTTCAAAGGGTCTTCATTTGCTCACCGAACCTCTCCAATCCTATCACTGCTGCGTTTATGCCCCTGTACATATGCTTGATTCTCTTTTGGAGACATAGCAATCCATAGGTTTTACGATACTTACTAGTCAGGTACATTCTTAGGCGTTTAATATGCGGTGTTGAGTCCATTTCGTTGAGCAAGGAGTAGCTCTTGTCTATTCCATATTTGACTTAAGGAACTTTATCTGTGCTCATTTCAATCTCTGGTTTTATGCAGCACCCCAACTCACCTTTCCCCTTAAGCAAGCATAAGTTGGTTTTCTAAATTTGAGACCCTGTTCTGTTCTGTAATTCAGTTCCTGTGTAGCCAAGTTTACATTCCGTGTATTACTGATATCTTATGATGTTTCTTTTTCTGTGTGACTTACTTCAGTTAGAATCATCATACCTGAATCCACTCATTGTGCTGCTAAGGGCCTGATGACACAGATTTCATTGCTGAGTGATATTGCTTTGTAAGTAAATACCACAACTTCTTTATCCATTTTTCACTTTCTGCGATGTTGAACTTGTACTGTAAACGAGGTTCTTGTAAACAGAGCCGTTCCAAACTTTGGGGTGGCTGTGTCTTTTTGATTTTAATTTCCCAAAGGTATAGGACCATAAGTGGAAGTGCCCTAGGTTCTGTTGCTTTGTTTTTTAGATGTTTCAGGAAACACCATACACTTCTCCCGAGTGGTTGTTGGCAATTTACATCCCGCCCATCAGCATAACAAGGCTCCCAGTTCTCCATGGCCTGTCCTGCCTTTCTGGATTTTACACTTTTTTCAGATGGCCCTTTTGACCGGGGGGAAGTGAGACTTCATTGTAGTGCAGATTTCCTTTGCAAGCTTGCTTGGTTGGCCAAAAAGGGCGTATGCGTTTTTTCCTGAATATATTCATGAAAAAACGCATACGCCCTTTTTGGCCAAGTGCATCATTGTGGACGTTCTGCCTCTTTTCCTATGCTTTCAATGCAATTCCAGTCAACTCCTGAAATCGGTTTCCTGCAATTCTGCCCGGCTTTCAAGTCCTCTTGGCAGCCTTACTTCAGTCTATTTTTGGACGATAGCTGTCATTTATAACTCTGCAGGTTTGTGAATTACAGTGCCCCTGAGCTCCTTTCTTCAACTCGCTTTCTTTTGAGCTGGCCGCAACACCACAGGATGGCTTCAGGCCCTAATCTGGTTCCGGTACGGCACGCTGAGCCTTTGGTTATTTCCTCTTCCTGGTGGGAAATGAGAGTTAAATTTGCCTGTCCAGACACCTCCAGCTAGCCTCTCATTGGTTCTCGGTATTCCTGTTCATCTTCCGCAGAAATTGCAAACTGGGCCAAACAGGAGGTTAAAGGCGCTGACTCTCCAAGTGGGGAGAGTGTTAGTAAAGCGTCTGGAATGTTGCACCCGAGTACCAGGGGAGGAAAACTGAGACATATTTGAACACGTCTCCCGTTCACATGGTTGATCATACTTGGGTTCCACATGCATGTTTTAGCTGAAGGAAGAATACCTTAAACCTGGAGAGTTAAGACCCGTGTAATGGGTACCATGCAATATGAATTCAAAGGGTCTTCATTTGCTCACCGAACCTCTCCAATCCTATCACTGCTGCGTTTATGCCCCTGTACACATGCTTGATTCTCTTTCGGAGACATAGCAATCCATAGGTTTTACGATACTTACTAGTCAGGTACATTCTTAGGCGTTTAATATGCGGTGTTGAGTCCATTTCGTTGAGCAAGGAGTAGCTCTTGTCTATTCCATATTTGACTTAAGGAACTTTATCTGTGCTCATTTCAATCTCTGGTTTTATGCAGCACCCCAACTCACCTTTACCCTTAAGCAAGCATAAGTTGGTTTTCTAAATTTGAGACCCTGTTCTGTTCTGTAATTCAGTTCCTGTGTAGCCAAGTTTACATTCCGTGTATTACTGATATCTTATGATGTTTCTTTTTCTGTGTGACTTATTTCAGTTAGAATCATCATACATGAATCCACTCATTGTGATGCTAAGGGCCTGATGACATAGATTTCATTGCTGAGTGATATTGCTTTGTAAGTAAGTACCACAACTTCTTTATCCATTTTTCACTTTCTGCGATGTTGAACTTGTACTGTAAACGAGGTTCTTGTAAACAGAGCCGTCCCAAACTTTGGGGTGGCTGTGTCTTTTTGATTTTAATTTCCCTAAGCAATAGGACCATAAGTGGCAGTGCCCTAGGCTCTGTTGCTTTGTTTTTTAGATGTTTCAGGAAACACCATACACTTCTCCCGAGTGTCTGTTGGCAATTTACAACCCGCCCATCAGCATAACAAGGCTCCCAGTTCTCCATGGCCTGTCCTGCCTTTCTGGATTTTACACTTTTTTCAGATGGCCCTTTTGACCGGGGGGAAGTGAGACTTCATTGTAGTGCAGATTTCCTTTGCAAGCTTGCTTGGTTGGCCAAAAAGGGCGTATGCGTTTTTTCCTGAATATATTCAGGAAAAAACGCATACGCCCTTTTTGGCCAAGTGCATCATTGTGGACGTTCTGCCTCTTTTCCTATGCTTTCAATGCAATTCCAGTCTACCTCCTGAAATCGGTTTCCTGCAATTCTGCCCCGCTTTCAAGTCCTCTTGGCAGCCTTACTTCAGTCTATTTTTGGACGATAGCTGTCATTTATAACTCTGCAGGTTTGTGAATTACAGTGCCCCTGAGCTCCTTTCTTCAACTTGCTTTCTTTTGAGCTGGCCGCAACACCACAGATGGCTTCAGGCCCTAATCTGGTTCCGGTACGGCACGCTGAGCCTTTGGTTATTTCCTCTTCCTGGCGGGAAATGAGAGTTAAATTTGCCCGTCCAGACACCTCCAGCTAGCCTCTCATTGGTTCTCGCTATTCCTGTTCATCTTCCGCAGAAATTGCAAACTGGGCCAAACAGGAGGTTAAAGGCGCTGACTCTCCAAGTGGGGAGAGTGTTAGTAAAGCGTCTGGAATGTTGCACCCGAGTACCAGGGGAGGAAAACTGAGACATATTTGAACACGTCTCCCGTTCACATGGTTGATCATACTTGGGTTCCACATGCATGTTTTAGCTGAAGGAAGAATACCTTAAACCTGGGTAGTTGAAACCCGTGGAATGGGTACCATGCAATATGACTTCAAAGGGTCTTCATTTGCTCACCGAACCTCTCCAATCCTATCACTGCTGCGTTTATGCCCCTGTACACATGCTTGATTCTCTTTTGGAGACATAGCAATCCATAGGTTTTACGATACTTACTAGTCAGGTACATTCTTAGGCGTTTAATATGCGGTGTTGAGTCCATTTCTTTGAGCAAGGAGTAGCTCTTGTCTATTCCATATTTGACTTAAGGAACTTTATCTGTGCTCATTTCAATCTCTGGTTTTATGCAGCACCCCAACTCACCTTTACCCTTAAGCAAGCATAAGTTGGTTTTCTAAATTTGAGACCCTGTTCTGTTCTGTAATTCAGTTCCTGTGTAGCCAAGTTTACATTCCGTGTATTACTGATATCTTATGATGTTTCTTTTTCTGTGTGACTTATTTCAGTTAGAATCATCATACATGAATCCACTCATTGTGATGCTAAGGGCCTGATGACATAGATTTCATTGCTGAGTGATATTGCTTTGTAAGTAAATACCACAACTTCTTTATCCATTTTTCACTTTCTGCGATGTTGAACTTGTACTGTAAACGAGGTTCTTGTAAACAGAGCCTTCCCAAACTTTGGGGTGGCTGTGTCTTTTTGATTTTAATTTCCCTAAGCAATAGGACCATAAGTAGCAGTGCCCTAGGCTCTGTTGCTTTGTTTTTTAGATGTTTCAGGAAACACCATACACTTCTCCCGAGTGTCTGTTGGCAATTTACAACCCGCCCATCAGCATAACAAGGCTCCCAGTTCTCCATGGCCTGTCCTGCCTTTCTGGATTTTACACTTTTTTCAGATGGCCCTTTTGACCGGGGGGAAGTGAGACTTCATTGTAGTGCAGATTTCCTTTGCAAGCTTGCTTGGTTGGCCAAAAAGGGCATATGCGTTTTTTCCTGAATATATTCAGGAAAAAACGCATACGCCCTTTTTGGCCAAGTGCATCATTGTGGACGTTCTGCCTCTTTTCCTATGCTTTCAATGCAATTCCAGTCTACCTCCTGAAATCGGTTTCCTGCAATTCTGCCCCGCTTTCAAGTCCTCTTGGCAGCCTTACTTCAGTCTATTTTTGGACGATAGCTGTCATTTATAAGTCTGCAGGTTTGTGAATTACAGTGCCCCTGAGCTCCTTTCTTCAACTCGCTTTCTTGTGACCTGGCCGCAACACCGCAGGATGGCTTCAGGCCCTAATCTGGTTCCGGCACGGCACGCTGAGCCTTTGGTTATTTCCTCTTCCTGGTCGGAAATGAGAGTTAAATTTGCCCGTCCAGACACCTCCAGCTAGTCTCTCATTGGTTCTCGCTATTCCTGTTCATCTTCCGCAGAAATTGCAAACTGGGCCAAACAGGAGGTTAAAGGCGCTGACTCTCCAAGTGGGGAGAGTGTTAGTAAAGCGTCTGGAATGTTGCACCCGAGTACCAGGGGAGGAAAACTGAGACATATTTGAACACGTCTCCCGTTCACATGGTTGATCATACTTGGGTTCCACATGCATGTTTTAGCTGAAGGAAGAATACCTTAAACCTGGAGAGTTAAGACCCGTGTAATGGGTACCATGCAATATGACTTCAAAGGGTCTTCATTTGCTCACCGAACCTCTCCAATCCTATCACTGCTGCGATTATGCCCCTGTACACATGCTTGATTCTCTTTTGGAGACATAGCAATCCATAGATTTTACGATACTTACTAGTCAGGTACATTCTTAGGCATTTAATATGCGGTGTTGAGTCCATTTCGTTGAGCAACGAGTAGCTCTTGTCTATTCTATATTTGACTTAAGGAACTTTATCTCTGCTCATTTCAATCTCTGGTTTTATGCAGCACCCCAACTCACCTTTCCCCTTAAGCAAGCATAAGTTGGTTTTCTAAATTTGAGACACTGTTCTGTTTTGGAATTCAGTTCCTGTGTAGCCAAGTTTACATTCCGTGTATTAGTGATATATTATGATGTTTCTTTTTCTGTGTGACTTATTTCAGTTAGAATCATCGTACCTGAATCCACTCATTGTGCTGCTAAGGGCCTGATGACACAGATTTCATTGCTGAGTGATATTGCTTTGTAAGTAAATACCACAACTTCTTTATCCATTTTTCTCTTTCTACGATGTTGAACTTGTACTGTAAACGAGGTTCTTGTAAACAGAGGCGTCCCAAACTTTGGGGTGGCTGTGTCTTTTTGATTTTAATTTCCCTAAGCTATAGGACCATAAGTGGAAGTGCCCTAGGTTCTGTTGCTTTGTTTTTTACATGTTTCAGGAAACACCATACACTTCTCCCGAGTGGTTGTTGGCAATTTACATCCCGCCCATCAGCATAACAAGGCTCCCAGTTCTCCATGGCCTGTCTTGTCTTTCTGGATTTTACACTTTTTTCAGATGGCCCTTTTGACCGGGGGGAAGTGAGACTTCATTGTAGTGCAGATTTCCTTTGCAAGCTTGCTTGGTTGGCCAAAAAGGGCGTATGCGTTTTTTCCTGAATATATTCAGGAAAAAACGCATACGCCCTTTTTGGCCAAGTGCATCATTGTGGACGTTCTGCCTCTTTTCCTATGCTTTCAATGCAATTCCAGTCTACCTCCTGAAATCGGTTTCCTGCAATTCTGCCCCGCTTTCAAGTCCTCTTGGCAGCCTTACTTCAGTCTATTTTTGGACGATAGCTGTCATTTATAAGTCTGCAGGTTTGTGAATTACAGTGCCCCTGAGCTCCTTTCTTCAACTCGCTTTCTTGTGACCTGGCCGCAACACCGCAGGATGGCTTCAGGCCCTAATCTGGTTCCGGCACGGCACGCTGAGCCTTTGGTTAATTCCTCTTCCTGGTGGGAAATGAGAGTTAAATTTGCCCGTCCAGACACCTCCAGCTAGTCTCTCATTGGTTCTCGCTATTCCGGTTCATCTTCCGCAGAAATTGCAAACTGGGCCAAACAGGAGGTTAAAGGGACTGACTCTCCAAGTCGGGAGAGTGTTAGTAAAGCGTCTGGAATGTTGCATCCGAGTACCAGGGGAGGAAAACTGAGACATATTTGAACACGTCTCCCGATCACATGGTTGATCATACTCTAGGTTCCACATGCATGTTTTAGCTGAAGGAAGAATACCTTAAACCTGGAGAGTTGAGACCCGTGTAATGCGTACCATGCAATATGACTTCAAAGGGTCTTCATTTGCTCACCGAACCTCTCCAATGCTATCACTGCTGCGTTTATGCCCCTGTACACATGCTTGATTCTCTTTTGGAGACATAGCAATCCATAGGTTTTCCGATACTTACTAGTCAGGTACATTCTTAGGCGTTTAATATGCGGTGTTGAGTCCATTTCGTTGAGCAAGGAGTAGCTCTTGTCTATTCCATATTTGACTTAAGGAACTTTATCTGTGCTCATTTCAATCTCTGGTTTTATGCAGCACACCAACTCACCTTTACCTTTAAGCAAGCATAAGTTGGTTTTCTAAATTTGAGACCCTGTTCTGTTCTGTAATTCAGTTCCTGTGTAGCCAAGTTTACATTCCGTGTATTACTGATATCTTATGATGTTTCTTTTCTGTGTGACTTATTTCAGTTAGAATCATCATACCTGAATCCACTCATTGTGCTGCTACGGGCCTGATGACACAGATTTCATTGCTGAGTGATATTGTTTGTAAGTAAATACCACAACTTCTTTATCCATTTTTCACTTTCTGCGATGTTGAACTTGTACTGTAAACGAGGTTCTTGTAAACAGAGCCGTTCCAAACTTTGGGGTGGCTGTGTCTTTTTGATTTTAATTTCCCTAAGCTATAGGACCTTAAGTGGCAGTGCCCTAGGCTCTGTTGCTTTGTTTTTTAGATGTTTCAGGAAACACCATACACTTCTCCCGAGTGTCTGTTGGCAATTTACATCCCGCCCATCAGCATAACAAGGCTCCCAGTTCTCCATGGCCTGTCCTGCCTTTCTGGATTTTACACTTTTTTCAGATGGCCCTTTTGACCGGGGGGAAGTGAGACTTCATTGTAGTGCAGATTTCCTTTGCAAGCTTGCTTGGTTGGCCAAAAAGGGCGTATGCGTTTTTTCCTGAATATATTCAGGAAAAAACGCATACGCCCTTTTTGGCCAAGTGCATCATTGTGGACGTTCTGCCTCTTTTCCTATGCTTTCAATGCAATTCCAGTCTACCTCCTGAAATCGGTTTCCTGCAATTCTGCCCCGCTTTCAAGTCCTCTTGGCAGCCTTACTTCAGTCTATTTTTGGACGATAGCTGTCATTTATAACTCTGCAGGTTTGTGAATTACAGTGCCCCTGAGCTCCTTTCTTCAACTCGCTTTCTTGTGACCTGGCCGCAACACCGCAGGATGGCTTCAGGCCCTAATCTGGTTCCGGCACGGCACGCTGAGCCTTTGGTTAATTCCTCTTCCTGGTGGGAAATGAGAGTTAAATTTGCCCGTCCAGACACCTCCAGCTAGTCTCTCATTGGTTCTCGCTATTCCTGTTCATCTTCCGCAGAAATTGCAAACTGGGCCAAACAGGAGGTTAAAGGGACTGACTCTCCAAGTCGGGAGAGTGTTAGTAAAGCGTCTGGAATGTTGCACCCGAGTACCAGGGGAGGAAAACTGAGACATATTTGAACACGTCTCCCGTTCACATGGTTGATCATACTCTGGGTTCCACATGCATGTTTTAGCTGAAGGAAGAATACCTTAAACCTGGAGAGTTGAGACCCGTGGAATGGGTACCATGCAATATGACTTCAAAGGGTCTTCATTTGCTCACCGAACCTCTCCAATCCTATCACTGCTGCGTTTATGCCCCTGTACACACGCTTGATACTCTTTTGGAGACATAGCAATCCATAGGTTTTAAGATACTTACTAGTCAGGTACATTCTTAGGCGTTTAATAAGGGGTGTTGAGTCCATTTCGTTGAGCAAGGAGTAGCTCTTGTCTATTCCATATTTGGCTTAAGGAACTTTATCTGTGCTCATTTCAATCTCTGGTTTTATGCAGCACCCCAACTCACCTTTCCCCTTAAGCAAGCATAAGTTGGTTTTCTAAATTTGAGTCCCTGTTCTGTTCTGTAATTCAGTTCCTGTGTAGCCAAGTTTACATTCCGTGTATTAGTGATATCTTATGATGTTTCTTTTTCTGTGTGACTTATTTCACTTAGAATCATCGTACCTGAATCCACTCATTATGCTGCTACGGGCCTGATGACATAGATTTCATTGCTGAGTGATACTGCATTGTACGTAAGTACCACAAGTTCTTTATCCATTTTTCACTTTCTGTGATATTGAACTTGTATGGTAAATGAGGTTCTTTTAAACGGAGGCGTCCCAAACTTTGGGGTGGCTGTGTCTTTTTGATTTTAATTTCCCTAAGCTATAGGACCATAAGTGGCAGTGCCCTATGCTCTGTTGCTTTGTTTTTTAGATGTTTCAGGAAACACCATACACTTCTCCCGAGTGGTTGTTGGCAATTTACATCCCGCCCATCAGCATAACAAGGCTCCCAGTTCTCCATGGCCTGTCCTGCCTTTCTGGATTTTACACTTTTTTCAGATGGCCCTTTTGACCGGGGGGAAGTGAGACTTCATTGTAGTGCAGATTTCCTTTGCAAGCTTGCTTGGTTGGCCAAAAAGGGCGTATGCGTTTTTTCCTGAATATATTCAGGAAAAAACGCATACGCCCTTTTTGGCCAAGTGCATCATTGTGGACGTTCTGCCTCTTTTCCTATGCTTTCAATGCAATTCCAGTCTACTGCCTGAAATCGGTTTCCTGCAATTCTGCCCCGCTTTCAAGTCCTCTTGGCAGCCTTACTTCAGTCTATTTTTGGACGATAGCTGTCATTTATAAGTCTGCAGGTTTGTGAATTACAGTGCCCCTGAGCTCCTTTCTTCAACTCGCTTTCTTGTGACCTGGCCGCAACACCGCAGGATGGCTTCAGGCCCTAATCTGGTTCCGGCCCGGCATGCTGAGCCTTTGGTTAATTCCTCTTCCTGGTGGGAAATGAGAGTTAAATTTGCCCGTCCAGACACCTCCAGCTAGTCTCTCATTGGTTCTCGCTATTCCTGTTCATCTTCCGCAGAAATTACAAACTGGGCCAAACAGGAGGTTAAAGGCGCTGACTCTCCAAGTGGGGAGAGTGTTAGTAAAGCGTCTGGAATGTTGCACCCGAGTACCAGGGGAGGAAAACTGAGACATATTTGAACACGTCTCCCGTTCACATGGTTGATCATACTTGGGTTCCACATGCATGTTTTAGCTGAAGGAAGAATACCTTAAACCTGGGTATTTGAAACCCATATAATGGGTACCATGCAATATGACTTCAAAGGGTCTTCATTTGCTCACCAAACCTCTCCAGTCCTATCACTGCTGCGTTTATGCCCCTGTACACATGCTTGATTCTCTTTCGGAGACATAGCAATCCATAGGTTTTAAGATACTTACTAGTCAGGTACATTCTTAGGCGTTTAATATGCGGTGTTGAGTCCATTTCGTTGAGCAAGGAGTAGCTCTTGTCTATTCCATATTTGACTTAAGAAACTTTATCTGTGCTCATTTCAATCTCTGGTTTTATGCAGCACCCCAACTCACCTTTACCCTTAAGCAAGCATAAGTTGGTTTTCTAAATTTGAGACCCTGTTCTGTTCTGTAATTCAGTTCCTGTGTAACCAAGTTTACATTCCGTGTATTACTGATATCTTATGATGTTTCTTTTTCTGTGTGACTTACTTCAGTTAGAATCATCATACCTGAATCCACTCATTGTGCTGCTAAGGGCCTGATGACACAGATTTCATTGCTGAGTGATATTGCTTTGTAAGTAAATACCACAACTTCTTTATCCATTTTTCACTTTCTGCGATGTTGAACTTGTACTGTAAACGAGGTTCTTGTAAACAGAGGCGTCCCAAACTTTGGGGTGGCTGTGTCTTTTTGATTTTAATTTCCCTAAGCTATAGGACCATAAGTGGCAGTGCCCTAGGCTCTGTTGCTTTGTTTTTTAGATGTTTCAGGAAACACCATACACTTCTCCCGAGTGTCTGTTGGCAATTTACATCCCGCCCATCAGCATAACAAGGCTCCCAGTTCTCCATGGCCTGTCCTGCCTTTCTGGATTTTACACTTTTTTCAGATGGCCCTTTTGACCGGGGGGAAGTGAGACTTCATTGTAGTGCAGATTTCCTTTGCAAGCTTGCTTGGTTGGCCAAAAAGGGCGTATGCGTTTTTTCCTGAATATATTCAGGAAAAAACGCATACGCCCTTTTTGGCCAAGTGCATCATTGTGGACGTTCTGCCTCTTTTCCTATGCTTTCAATGCAATTCCAGTCTACCTCCTGAAATCGGTTTCCTGCAATTCTGCCCCGCTTTCAAGTCCTCTTGGCAGCCTTACTTCAGTCTATTTTTGGACGATAGCTGTCATTTATAACTCTGCAGGTTTGTGAATTACAGTGCCCCTGAGCTCCTTTCTTCAACTCGCTTTCTTGTGACCTGGCCGCAACACCGCAGGATGGCTTCAGGCCTTAATCTAGTTCCGGCACGGCACGCTGAGCCTTTCGTTATTTCCTCTTCCTGGTGGGAAATGAGAGTTAAATTTGCCCGTCCAGACACCTCCAGCTAGTCTCTCATTGGTTCTCGCTATTCCTGTTCATCTTCCGCAGAAATTGCAAACTGGGCCAAACAGGAGGTTAAAGGCGCTGACTCTCCAAGTGGGGAGAGTGTTAGTAAAGCGTCTGGAATGTTGCACCCGAGTACCAGGGGAGGAAAACTGAGACATATTTGAACACGTCTCCCGTTCACATGGTTGATCATACTTGGGTTCCACATGCATGTTTTAGCTGAAGGAAGAATACCTTAGACCTGGAGAGTTAAGACCCGTGGAATGGGTACCATGCAATATGACTTCAAAGGGTCTTCATTTGCTCACCGAACCTCTCGAATCCTATCACTGCTGCGTTTATGCCCCTGTACACATGCTTGATTCTCTTTCGGAGACATAGCAATCCATAGGTTTTAAGATATTTACTAGTCAGGTGCATTCTTAGGCGTTTAATATGCGGTGTTGAGTCCATTTCGTTGAGCAAGGAGTAGCTCTTGTCTATTCCATATTTGGCTTAAGGAACTTTATCTGTGCTCATTTCAATCTCTGGTTTTATGCAGCACCCCAACTCACCTTTTCCCTTAAGCAAGCATAAGTTGGTTTTCTAAATTTGAGACCCTGTTCTGTTCTGTAATTCAGTTCCTGTGTAGCCAAGTTTACATTCCGTGTATTACTGATATCTTATGATGTTTCTTTTTCTGTGTGACTTATTTCAGTTAGAATCATCGTACCTGAATCCACTCATTATGCTGCTACGGGCCTGATGACATAGATTTCATTGCTGAGTGATACTGCATTGTACGTAAGTACCACAAGTTCTTTATCCATTTTTCACTTTCTGTGATATTGAACTTGTATGGTAAACGAGGATCTTGTAAACGGAGGCGTCCCAAACTTTGGGGTGGCTGTGTGTTTTTGATTTTAATTTCCCTCAGCTATAGGACCATAAGTAGCAGTGCCCTAGACTCTGTTGCTTTGTTTTTTAGATGTTTCAGGAAACACCATACACTTCTCCCGAGTGGTTGTTGGCAATTTACATCCCACCCATCAGCATAACAAGGCTCCCAGTTCTCCATGGCCTGTCCTGCCTTTCTGGATTTTACACTTTTTTCAGATGGCCCTTTTGACCGGGGGGAAGTGAGACTTCATTGTAGTGCAGATTTCCTTTGCAAGCTTGCTTGGTTGGCCAAAAAGGGCGTATGCGTTTTCTCCTGAATATATTCAGGAAAAAACGCATACGCCCTTTTTGGCCAAGTGCATCATTGTGGACGTTCTGCCTCTTTTCCTATGCTTTCAATGCAATTCCAGTCTACCTCCTGAAATCAGTTTCCTGCAATTCTGCCCCGCTTTCAAGTCCTCTTGGCAGCCTTACTTCAGTCTATTTTTGGACGATAGCTGTCATTTATAACTCTGCAGGTTTGTGAATTACAGTGCCCCTGAGCTCCTTTCTTCAACTTGCTTTCTTGTGACCTGGCCGCAACACCGCAGGATGGCTTCAGGCCCTAATCTGGTTCCGGCACGGCACGCTGAGCCTTTGGTTATTTCCTCTTCCTGGTGGGAAATGAGAGTTAAATTTGCCCGTCCAGACACCTCCAGGTAGTCTCTCATTGGTTCTCGCTATTCCTGTTCATCTTCTGCCGAAATTGCAAAATGGGCCAAACAGGAGCTTAAAGGCGCTGACTCTCCAAGTGGGGAGAGTGTTAGTAAAGCGTCTGGAATGTTGCACCCGAGTACCAGGGGAGGAAAACTGAGACATATTTGAACACGTCTCCCGTTCACATGGTTGATCATACTTGGGTTCCACATGCATGTTTTAGCTGAAGGAAGAATACCTTAAACCTGGAGAGTTAAGACCCGTGTAATGGGTACCATGCAATATGACTTCAAAGGGTCTTCATTTGCTCACCAAACCTCTCCAATCCTATCACTGCTGCGTTTATGCCCCTGTACACATGCTTGATTCTCTTTCGGAGACATAGCAATCCATAGGTTTTAAGATACTTACTAGTCAGGTACATTCTTAGGCGTTTAATATGCGGTGTTGAGTCCATTTCGATGAGCAAGGAGTAGCTCTTGTCTATTCCATATTTGACTTAAGGAACTTTATCTGTGCTCATTTCAATCTCTGGTTTTATGCAGCACCCCAACTCACCTTTCCCCTTAAGCAAGCATAAGTTGGTTTTCTAAATTTGAGACCCTGTTCTGTTCTGTAATTCAGTTCCTGTGTAGCCAAGTTTACATTCCATGTATTACTGATATCTTATGATGTTTCTTTTTCTGTGTGACTTACTTCAGTTAGAATCATCATACCTGAATCCACTCATTGTGCTGCTAAGGGCCTGATGACACAGATTTCATTGCTGAGTGATATTGCTTTGTAAGTAAATACCACAACTTCTTTATCCATTTTTCACTTTCTGCGATGTTGAACTTGTACTGTAAACGAGGTTCTTGTAAACAGAGGCGTCCCAAACTTTGGGGTGGCTGTGTCTTTTTGAATTTAATTTCCCTAAACTATAGGACCATAAGTGGCACTGCCCTAGGCTCTGTTGCTTTGTTTTTTAGATGTTTCAGGAAACACCATACACTTCTCCCGAGTGTCTGTTGGCAATTTACATCCCGCCCATCAGCATAACAAGGCTCCCAGTTCTCCATGGCCTGTCCTGCCTTTCTGGATTTTACACTTTTTTCAGATGGCCCTTTTGACCGGGGGGAAGTGAGACTTCATTGTAGTGCAGATTTCCTTTGCAAGCTTGCTTGGTTGGCCAAAAAGGGCGTATGCGTTTTTTCCTGAATATATTCAGGAAAAAACGCATACGCCCTTTTTGGCCAAGTGCATCATTGTGGACGTTCTGCCTCTTTTCCTATGCTTTCAATGCAATTCCAGTCTACCTCCTGAAATCGGTTTCCTGCAATTCTGCCCCGCTTTCAAGTCCTCTTGGCAGCCTTACTTCAGTCTATTTTTGGACGATAGCTGTCATTTATAACTCTGCAGGTTTGTGAATTACAGTGCCCCTGAGCTCCTTTCTTCAACTCGCTTTCTTGTGACCTGGCCGCAACACCGCAGGATGGCTTCAGGCCCTAATCTGGTTCCGGCACGGCACGCTGAGCCTTTGGTTAATTCCTCTTCCTGGTGGGAAATGAGAGTTAAATTTGCCCGTCCAGACACCTCCAGCTAGTCTCTCATTGGTTCTCGCTATTCCTGTTCATCTTCCGCAGAAATTGCAAACTGGGCCAAACAGGAGGTTAAAGGGACTGACTCTCCAAGTCGGGAGAGTGTTAGTAAAGCGTCTGGAATGTTGCACCCGAGTACCAGGGGAGGAAAACTGAGACATATTTGAACACGTCTCCCGTTCACATGGTTGATCATACTCTGGGTTCCACATGCATGTTTTAGCTGAAGGAAGAATACCTTAAACCTGGAGAGTTGAGACCCGTGGAATGGGTACCATGCAATATGACTTCAAAGGGTCTTCATTTGCTCACCGAACCTCTCCAATCCTATCACTGCTGCGTTTATGCCCCTGTACACACGCTTGATACTCTTTTGGAGACATAGCAATCCATAGGTTTTAAGATACTTACTAGTCAGGTACATTCTTAGGCGTTTAATAAGGGGTGTTGAGTCCATTTCGTTGAGCAAGGAGTAGCTCTTGTCTATTCCATATTTGGCTTAAGGAACTTTATCTGTGCTCATTTCAATCTCTGGTTTTATGCAGCACCCCAACTCACCTTTCCCCTTAAGCAAGCATAAGTTGGTTTTCTAAATTTGAGTCCCTGTTCTGTTCTGTAATTCAGTTCCTGTGTAGCCAAGTTTACATTCCGTGTATTAGTGATATCTTATGATGTTTCTTTTTCTGTGTGACTTATTTCACTTAGAATCATCGTACCTGAATCCACTCATTATGCTGCTACGGGCCTGATGACATAGATTTCATTGCTGAGTGATACTGCATTGTACGTAAGTACCACAAGTTCTTTATCCATTTTTCACTTTCTGTGATATTGAAACTTGTATGGTAAATGAGGTTCTTTTAAACGGAGGCGTCCCAAACTTTGGGGTGGCTGTGTCTTTTTGATTTTAATTTCCCTAAGCTATAGGACCATAAGTGGCAGTGCCCTATGCTCTGTTGCTTTGTTTTTTAGATGTTTCAGGAAACACCATACACTTCTCCCGAGTGGTTGTTGGCAATTTACATCCCGCCCATCAGCATAACAAGGCTCCCAGTTCTCCATGGCCTGTCCTGCCTTTCTGGATTTTACACTTTTTTCAGATGGCCCTTTTGACCGGGGGGAAGTGAGACTTCATTGTAGTGCAGATTTCCTTTGCAAGCTTGCTTGGTTGGCCAAAAAGGGCGTATGCGTTTTTTCCTGAATATATTCAGGAAAAAACGCATACGCCCTTTTTGGCCAAGTGCATCATTGTGGACGTTCTGCCTCTTTTCCTATGCTTTCAATGCAATTCCAGTCTACTGCCTGAAATCGGTTTCCTGCAATTCTGCCCCGCTTTCAAGTCCTCTTGGCAGCCTTACTTCAGTCTATTTTTGGACGATAGCTGTCATTTATAAGTCTGCAGGTTTGTGAATTACAGTGCCCCTGAGCTCCTTTCTTCAACTCGCTTTCTTGTGACCTGGCCGCAACACCGTAGGATGGCTTCAGGCCCTAATCTGGTTCCGGCCCGGCATGCTGAGCCTTTGGTTAATTCCTCTTCCTGGTGGGAAATGAGAGTTAAATTTGCCCGTCCAGACACCTCCAGCTAGTCTCTCATTGGTTCTCGCTATTCCTGTTCATCTTCCGCAGAAATTACAAACTGGGCCAAACAGGAGGTTAAAGGCGCTGACTCTCCAAGTGGGGAGAGTGTTAGTAAAGCGTCTGGAATGTTGCACCCGAGTACCAGGGGAGGAAAACTGAGACATATTTGAACACGTCTCCCGTTCACATGGTTGATCATACTTGGGTTCCACATGCATGTTTTAGCTGAAGGAAGAATACCTTAAACCTGGGTATTTGAAACCCGTATAATGGGTACCATGCAATATGACTTCAAAGGGTCTTCATTTGCTCACCAAACCTCTCCAATCCTATCACTGCTGCGTTTATGCCCCTGTACACATGCTTGATTCTCTTTCGGAGACATAGCAATCCATAGGTTTTAAGATACTTACTAGTCAGGTACATTCTTAGGCGTTTAATATGCGGTGTTGAGTCCATTTCGTTGAGCAAGGAGTAGCTCTTGTCTATTCCATATTTGACTTAAGAAACTTTATCTGTGCTCATTTCAATCTCTGGTTTTATGCAGCACCCCAACTCACCTTTACCCTTAAGCAAGCATAAGTTGGTTTTCTAAATTTGAGACCCTGTTCTGTTCTGTAATTCAGTTCCTGTGTAACCAAGTTTACATTCCGTGTATTACTGATATCTTATGATGTTTCTTTTTCTGTGTGACTTACTTCAGTTAGAATCATCATACCTGAATCCACTCATTGTGCTGCTAAGGGCCTGATGACACAGATTTCATTGCTGAGTGATATTGCTTTGTAAGTAAATACCACAACTTCTTTATCCATTTTTCACTTTCTGCGATGTTGAACTTGTACTGTAAACGAGGTTCTTGTAAACAGAGGCGTCCCAAACTTTGGGGTGGCTGTGTCTTTTTGATTTTAATTTCCCTAAGCTATAGGACCATAAGTGGCAGTGCCCTAGGCTCTGTTGCTTTGTTTTTTAGATGTTTCAGGAAACACCATACACTTCTCCCGAGTGTCTGTTGGCAATTTACATCCCGCCCATCAGCATAACAAGGCTCCCAGTTCTCCATGGCCTGTCCTGCCTTTCTGGATTTTACACTTTTTTCAGATGGCCCTTTTGACCGGGGGGAAGTGAGACTTCATTGTAGTGCAGATTTCCTTTGCAAGCTTGCTTGGTTGGCCAAAAAGGGCGTATGCGTTTTTTCCTGAATATATTCAGGAAAAAACGCATACGCCCTTTTTGGCCAAGTGCATCATTGTGGACGTTCTGCCTCTTTTCCTATGCTTTCAATGCAATTCCAGTCTACCTCCTGAAATCGGTTTCCTGCAATTCTGCCCCGCTTTCAAGTCCTCTTGGCAGCCTTACTTCAGTCTATTTTTGGACGATAGCTGTCATTTATAACTCTGCAGGTTTGTGAATTACAGTGCCCCTGAGCTCCTTTCTTCAACTCGCTTTCTTGTGACCTGGCCGCAACACCGCAGGATGGCTTCAGGCCTTAATCTAGTTCCGGCACGGCACGCTGAGCCTTTCGTTATTTCCTCTTCCTGGTGGGAAATGAGAGTTAAATTTGCCCGTCCAGACACCTCCAGCTAGTCTCTCATTGGTTCTCGCTATTCCTGTTCATCTTCCGCAGAAATTGCAAACTGGGCCAAACAGGAGGTTAAAGGCGCTGACTCTCCAAGTGGGGAGAGTGTTAGTAAAGCGTCTGGAATGTTGCACCCGAGTACCAGGGGAGGAAAACTGAGACATATTTGAACACGTCTCCCGTTCACATGGTTGATCATACTTGGGTTCCACATGCATGTTTTAGCTGAAGGAAGAATACCTTAGACCTGGAGAGTTAAGACCCGTGGAATGGGTACCATGCAATATGACTTCAAAGGGTCTTCATTTGCTCACCGAACCTCTCGAATCCTATCACTGCTGCGTTTATGCCCCTGTACACATGCTTGATTCTCTTTCGGAGACATAGCAATCCATAGGTTTTAAGATATTTACTAGTCAGGTGCATTCTTAGGCGTTTAATATGCGGTGTTGAGTCCATTTCGTTGAGCAAGGAGTAGCTCTTGTCTATTCCATATTTGGCTTAAGGAACTTTATCTGTGCTCATTTCAATCTCTGGTTTTATGCAGCACCCCAACTCACCTTTTCCCTTAAGCAAGCATAAGTTGGTTTTCTAAATTTGAGACCCTGTTCTGTTCTGTAATTCAGTTCCTGTGTAGCCAAGTTTACATTCCGTGTATTACTGATATCTTATGATGTTTCTTCTTCTGTGTGACTTACTTCAGTTAGAATCATCATACCTGAATCCACTCATTGTGCTGCTAAGGGCCTGATGACACAGATTTCATTGCTGAGTGATATTGCTTTGTAAGTAAATACCACAACTTCTTTATCCATTTTTCACTTTCTGCGATGTTGAACTTGTACTGTAAACGAGGTTCTTGTAAACAGAGCCGTTCCAAACTTTGGGGTGGCTGTGTCTTTTTGATTTTAATTTCCCTAAGCTATAGGACCATAAGTGGAAGTGCCCTAGGTTCTGTTGCTTTCTTTTTTAGATGTTTCAGGAAACACCATACACTTCTCCCGAGTGGTTGTTGGCAATTTACATCCCGCCCATCAGCATAACAAGGCTCCCAGTTCTCCATGGCCTGTCCTGCCTTTCTGGATTTTACACTTTTTTCAGATGGCCCTTTTGTCCGGGGGGAAGTGAGACTTCATTGTAGTGCAGATTTCCTTTGCAAGCTTGCTTGGTTGGCCAAAAAGGGCGTATGCGTTTTTTCCTGAATATATTCATGAAAAAACGCATACACCCTTTTTGGCCAAGTGCATCATTGTGGACGTTCTGCCTCTTTTCCTATGCTTTCAATGCAATTCCAGTCTACCTCCTGAAATCGGTTTCCTGCAATTCTGCCCGGCTTTCAAGTCCTCTTGGCAGCCTTACTTCAGTCTATTTTTGGACGATAGCTGTCATTTATAACTCTGCAGGTTTGTGAATTACAGTGCCCCTGAGCTCCTTTCTTCAACTCGCTTTCTTTTGAGCTGGCCGCAACACCACAGGATGGCTTCAGGCCCTAATCTGGTTCCGGTACGGCACGCTGAGCCTTTGGTTATTTCCTCTTCCTGGTGGGAAATGAGAGTTAAATTTGCCCGTCCAGACACCTCCGGCTAGCCTCTCATTGGTTCTCGGTATTCCTGTTCATCTTCCGCAGAAATTGCAAACTGGGCCAAACAGGAGGTTAAAGGCGCTGACTCTCCAAGTGGGGAGAGTGTTAGTAAAGCGTCTGGAATGTTGCACCCGAGTACCAGGGGAGGAAAACTGAGACATATTTGAACACGTCTCCCGTTCACATGGTTGATCATACTTGGGTTCCACATGCATGTTTTAGCTGAAGGAAGAATACCTTAAACCTGGAGAGTTAAGACCCGTGTAATGGGTACCATGCAATATGAATTCAAAGGGTCTTCATTTGCTCACCGAACCTCTCCAATCCTATCACTGCTGCGTTTATGCCCCTGTACACATGCTTGATTCTCTTTCGGAGACATAGCAATCCATAGGTTTTCCGATACTTACTAGTCAGGTACATTCTTAGGCGTTTAATATGCGGTGTTGAGTCCATTTCGTTGAGCAAGGAGTAGCTCTTGTCTATTCCATATTTGACTTAAGGAACTTTATCTGTGCTCATTTCAATCTCTGGTTTTATGCAGCACCCCAACTCACCTTTACCCTTAAGCAAGCATAAGTTGGTTTTCTAAATTTGAGACCCTGTTCTGTTCTGTAATTCAGTTCCTGTGTAGCCAAGTTTACATTCCGTGTATTACTGATATCTTATGATGTTTCTTTTTCTGTGTGACTTATTTCAGTTAGAATCATCATACATGAATCCACTCATTGTGATGCTAAGGGCCTGATGACATAGATTTCATTGCTGAGTGATATTGCTTTGTAAGTAAGTACGACAAATTCTTTATCCATTTTTCACTTTCTGCGATGTTGAACTTGTACTGTAAACGAGGTTCTTGTAAACAGAGCCGTCCCAAACTTTGGGGTGGCTGTGTCTTTTTGATTTTAATTTCCCTAAGCAATAGGACCATAAGTGGCAGTGCCCTAGGCTCTGTTGCTTTGTTTTTTAGATGTTTCAGGAAACACCATACACTTCTCCCGAGTGTCTGTTGGCAATTTACAACCCGCCCATCAGCATAACAAGGCTCCCAGTTCTCCATGGCCTGTCCTGCCTTTCTGGATTTTACACTTTTTTCAGATGGCCCTTTTGACCGGGGGAAAGTGAGACTTCATTGTAGTGCAGATTTCCTTTGCAAGCTTGCTTGGTTGGCCAAAAAGGGCGTATGCGTTTTTTCCTGAATATATTCAGGAAAAAACGCATACGCCCTTTTTGGCCAAGTGCATCATTGTGGACGTTCTGCCTCTTTTCCTATGCTTTCAATGCAATTCCAGTCTACCTCCTGAAATCGGTTTCCTGCAATTCTGCCCCGCTTTCAAGTCCTCTTGGCAGCCTTACTTCAGTCTATTTTTGGACGATAGCTGTCATTTATAACTCTGCAGGTTTGTGAATTACAGTGCCCCTGAGCTCCTTTCTTCAACTCGCTTTCTTTTGAGCTGGCCGCAACACCACAGATGGCTTCAGGCCCTAATCTGGTTCCGGTACGGCACGCTGAGCCTTTGGTTATTTCCTCTTCCTGGCGGGAAATGAGAGTTAAATTTGCCCGTCCAGACACCTCCAGCTAGCCTCTCATTGGTTCTCGCTATTCCTGTTCATCTTCCGCAGAAATTGCAAACTGGGCCAAACAGGAGGTTAAAGGCGCTGACTCTCCAAGTGGGGAGAGTGTTAGTAAAGCGTCTGGAATGTTGCACCCGAGTACCAGGGGAGGAAAACTGAGACATATTTGAACACGTCTCCCGTTCACATGGTTGATCATACTTGGGTTCCACATGCATGTTTTAGCTGAAGGAAGAATACCTTAAACCTGGGTAGTTGAAACCCGTGGAATGGGTACCATGCAATATGACTTCAAAGGGTCTTCATTTGCTCACCGAACCTCTCGAATCCTATCACTGCTGCGTTTATGCCCCTGTACACATGCTTGATTCTCTTTTGGAGACATAGCAATCCATAGGTTTTACGATACTTACTAGTCAGGTACATTCTTAGGCGTTTAATATGCGGTGTTGAGTCCATTTCTTTGAGCAAGGAGTAGCTCTTGTCTATTCCATATTTGACTTAAGGAACTTTATCTGTGCTCATTTCAATCTCTGGTTTTATGCAGCACCCCAACTCACCTTTACCCTTAAGCAAGCATAAGTTGGTTTTCTAAATTTGAGACCCTGTTCTGTTCTGTAATTCAGTTCCTGTGTAGCCAAGTTTACATTCCGTGTATTACTGATATCTTATGATGTTTCTTTTTCTGTGTGACTTATTTCAGTTAGAATCATCATACCTGAATCCACTCATTGTGATGCTAAGGGCCTGATGACATAGATTTCATTGCTGAGTGATATTGCTTTGTAAGTAAATACCACAACTTCTTTATCCATTTTTCACTTTCTGCGATGTTGAACTTGTACTGTAAACGAGGTTCTTGTAAACAGAGCCTTCCCAAACTTTGGGGTGGCTGTGTCTTTTTGATTTTAATTTCCCTAAGCAATAGGACCATAAGTGGCAGTGCCCTAGGCTCTGTTGCTTTGTTTTTTAGATGTTTCAGGAAACACCATACACTTCTCCCGAGTGTCTGTTGGCAATTTACAACCCGCCCATCAGCATAACAAGGCTCCCAGTTCTCCATGGCCTGTCCTGCCTTTCTGGATTTTACACTTTTTTCAGATGGCCCTTTTGACCGGGGGGAAGTGAGATTTCATTGTAGTGCAGATTTCCTTTGCAAGCTTGCTTGGTTGGCCAAAAAGGGCGTATGCGTTTTTTCCTGAATATATTCAGGAAAAAACGCATACGCCCTTTTTGGCCAAGTGCATCATTGTGGACGTTCTGCCTCTTTTCCTATGCTTTCAATGCAATTCCAGTCTACCTCCTGAAATCGGTTTCCTGCAATTCTGCCCCGCTTTCAAGTCCTCTTGGCAGCCTTACTTCAGTCTATTTTTGGACGATAGCTGTCATTTATAACTCTGCAGGTTTGTGAATTACAGTGCCCCTGAGCTCCTTTCTTCAACTCGCTTTCTTTTGAGCTGGCCGCAACACCACAGGATGGCTTCAGGCCCTAATCTGGTTCCGGTACGGCACGCTGAGCCTTTGGTTATTTCCTCTTCCTGGTGGGAAATGAGAGTTAAATTTGCCCGTCCAGACACCTCCAGCTAGTCTCTCATTGGTTCTCGCTATTCCTGTTCATCTTCCGCAGAAATTGCAAACTGGGCCAAACAGGAGGTTAAAGGCGCTGACTCTCCAAGTGGGGAGAGTGTTAGTAAAGCGTCTGGAATGTTGCACCCGAGTACCAGGGTACGAAAACTGAGACATATTTGAACACGTCTCCCGTTCACATGGTTGATCATACTTGGGTTCCACATGCATGTTTTAGCTGAAGGAAGAATACCTTAAACCTGGAGAGTTGAGACCCGTGGAATGGGTACCATGCAATATGACTTCAAGGGGTTTTCATTTGCTCACCGAACCTCTCCAATCCTATCACTGCTGCGTTTATGCCCCTGTACACATGCTTGATTCTCTTTTGGAGACATAGCAATCCATAGGTTTTACGATACTTACTAGTCAGGTACATTTTTAGGCGTTTAATATGCGGTGTTGAGTCCATTTCGTTGAGCAAGGAGTAGCTCTTGTCTATTCCATATTTGACTTAAGGAACTTTATCTGTGCTCATTTCAATCTCTGGTTTTATGCAGCACCCCAACTCACCTTTACCCTTAAGCAAGCATAAGTTGGTTTTCTAAATTTGAGACCCTGTTCTGTTCTGTAATTCAGTTCCTGTGTAGCCAAGTTTACATTCCGTGTATTACTGATATCTTATGATGTTTCTTTTTCTGTGTGACTTATTTCAGTTAGAATCATCATACCTGAATCCATTCATTGTGATGCTAAGGGCCTGATGACATAGATTTCATTGCTGAGTGATATTGCTTTGTAAGTGAATACCACAACTTCTTTATCCATTTTTCACTTTCTGCGATGTTGAACTTGTACTGTAAACGAGGTTCTTGTAAACAGAGGCGTCCCAAATTTTGGGGTGGCTGTGTCTTTTTGATTTTAATTTCCCTAAGCTATACGACCATAAGTGGCAGTGCCCTAGGCTCTGTTGCTTTGTTTTTTAGATGTTTCAGGAAACACCATACACTTCTCCTGAGTGGTTGTTGGCAATTTACATCCCGCCCATCAGCATAACAAGGCTCCCAGTTCTCCATGGCCTGTCCTGCCTTTCTGGATTTTACACTTTTTTCAGATGGCCCTTTTGACCGGGGGGAAGTGAGACTTCATTGTAGTGCAGATTTCCTTTGCAAGCTTGCTTGGTTGGCCAAAAAGGGCGTATGCGTTTTTTCCTGAATATATTCAGGAAAAAACTCATACGCCCTTTTTGGCCAAGTGCATCATTGTGGACGTTCTGCCTCTTTTCCTATGCTTTCAATGCAATTCCAGTCTACCTCCTGAAATCGGTTTCCTGCAATTCTGCCCCGCTTTCAAGTCCTCTTGGCAGCCTTACTTCAGTCTATTTTTGGACGATAGCTGTCATTTATAACTCTGCAGGTTTGTGAATTACAGTGCCCCTGAGCTCCTTTCTTCAACTCGCTTTCTTTTGAGCTGGCCGCAACACCACAGATGGCTTCAGGCCCTAATCTGGTTCCGGTACGGCACGCTGAGCCTTTGGTTATTTCCTCTTCCTGGCGGGAAATGAGAGTTAAATTTGCCCGTCCAGACACCTCCAGCTAGCCTCTCATTGGTTCTCGCTATTCCTGTTCATCTTCCGCAGAAATTGCAAACTGGGCCAAACAGGAGGTTAAAGGCGCTGACTCTCCAAGTGGGGAGAGTGTTAGTAAAGCGTCTGGAATGTTGCACCCGAGTACCAGGGGAGGAAAACTGAGACATATTTGAACACGTCTCCCGTTCACATGGTTGATCATACTTGGGTTCCACATGCATGTTTTAGCTGAAGGAAGAATACCTTAAACCTGGGTAGTTGAAACCCGTGGAATGGGCACCATGCAATATGACTTCAAAGGGTCTTCATTTGCTCACCGAACCTCTCCAATCCTATCACTGCTGCGTTTATGCCCCTGTACACATGCTTGATTCTCTTTTGGAGACATAGCAATCCATAGGTTTTACGATACTTACTAGTCAGGTACATTCTTAGGCGTTTAATATGCGGTGTTGAGTCCATTTCTTTGAGCAAGGAGTAGCTCTTGTCTATTCCATATTTGACTTAAGGAACTTTATCTGTGCTCATTTCAATCTCTGGTTTTATGCAGCACCCCAACTCACCTTTACCCTTAAGCAAGCATAAGTTGGTTTTCTAAATTTGAGACCCTGTTCTGTTCTGTAATTCAGTTCCTGTGTAGCCAAGTTTACATTCCATGTATTACTGATATCTTATGATGTTTCTTTTTCTGTGTGACTTATTTCAGTTAGAATCATCATACCTGAATCCACTCATTGTGATGCTAAGGGCCTGATGACATAGATTTCATTGCTGAGTGATATTGCTTTGTAAGTAAATACCACAACTTCTTTATCCATTTTTCACTTTCTGCGATGTTGAACTTGTACTGTAAACGAGGTTCTTGTAAACAGAGCCTTCCCAAACTTTGGGGTGGCTGTGTCTTTTTGATTTTAATTTCCCTAAGCAATAGGACCATAAGTGGCAGTGCCCTAGGCTCTGTTGCTTTGTTTTTTAGATGTTTCAGGAAACACCATACACTTCTCCCGAGTGTCTGTTGGCAATTTACAACCCGCCCATCAGCATAACAAGGCTCCCAGTTCTCCATGGCCTGTCCTGCCTTTCTGGATTTTACACTTTTTTCAGATGGCCCTTTTGACCGGGGGGAAGTGAGATTTCATTGTAGTGCAGATTTCCTTTGCAAGCTTGCTTGGTTGGCCAAAAAGGGCGTATGCGTTTTTTCCTGAATATATTCAGGAAAAAACGCATACGCCCTTTTTGGCCAAGTGCATCATTGTGGACGTTCTGCCTCTTTTCCTATGCTTTCAATGCAATTCCAGTCTACCTCCTGAAATCGGTTTCCTGCAATTCTGCCCCGCTTTCAAGTCCTCTTGGCAGCCTTACTTCAGTCTATTTTTGGACGATAGCTGTCATTTATAACTCTGCAGGTTTGTGAATTACAGTGCCCCTGAGCTCCTTTCTTCAACTCGCTTTCTTTTGAGCTGGCCGCAACACCACAGGATGGCTTCAGGCCCTAATCTGGTTCCGGTACGGCACGCTGAGCCTTTGGTTATTTCCTCTTCCTGGTGGGAAATGAGAGTTAAATTTGCCCGTCCAGACACCTCCAGCTAGTCTCTCATTGGTTCTCGCTATTCCTGTTCATCTTCCGCAGAAATTGCAAACTGGGCCAAACAGGAGGTTAAAGGCGCTGACTCTCCAAGTGGGGAGAGTGTTAGTAAAGCGTCTGGAATGTTGCACCCGAGTACCAGGGGAGGAAAACTGAGACATATTTGAACACGTCTCCCGTTCACATGGTTGATCATACTTGGGTTCCACATGCATGTTTTAGCTGAAGGAAGAATACCTTAAACCTGGAGAGTTGAGACCCGTGGAATGGGTACCATGCAATATGACTTCAAGGGGTTTTCATTTGCTCACCGAACCTCTCCAATCCTATCACTGCTGCGTTTATGCCCCTGTACACATGCTTGATTCTCTTTTGGAGACATAGCAATCCATAGGTTTTACGATACTTACTAGTCAGGTACATTTTTAGGCGTTTAATATGCGGTGTTGAGTCCATTTCGTTGAGCAAGGAGTAGCTCTTGTCTATTCCATATTTGACTTAAGGAACTTTATCTGTGCTCATTTCAATCTCTGGTTTTATGCAGCACCCCAACTCACCTTTACCCTTAAGCAAGCATAAGTTGGTTTTCTAAATTTGAGACCCTGTTCTGTTCTGTAATTCAGTTCCTGTGTAGCCAAGTTTACATTCCGTGTATTACTGATATCTTATGATGTTTCTTTTTCTGTGTGACTTATTTCAGTTAGAATCATCATACCTGAATCCACTCATTGTGATGCTAAGGGCCTGATGACATAGATTTCATTGCTGAGTGATATTGCTTTGTAAGTGAATACCACAACTTCTTTATCCATTTTTCACTTTCTGCGATGTTGAACTTGTACTGTAAACGAGGTTCTTGTAAACAGAGGCGTCCCAAATTTTGGGGTGGCTGTGTCTTTTTGATTTTAATTTCCCTAAGCTATACGACCATAAGTGGCAGTGCCTTAGGCTCTGTTGCTTTGTTTTTTAGATGTTTCAGGAAACACCATACACTTCTCCCGAGTGGTTGTTGGCAATTTACATCCCGCCCATCAGCATAACAAGGCTCCCAGTTCTCCATGGCCTGTCCTGCCTTTCTGGATTTTACACTTTTTTCAGATGGCCCTTTTGACCGGGAGGAAGTGAGACTTCATTGTAGTGCAGATTTCCTTTGCAAGCTTGCTTGGTTGGCCAAAAAGGGCGTATGCGTTTTTTCCTGAATATATTCAGGAAAAAACGCATACGCCCTTTTTGGCCAAGTGCATCATTGTGGACGTTCTGCCTCTTTTCCTATGCTTTCAATGCAATTCCAGTCAACTCCTGAAATCGGTTTCCTGCAATTCTGCCCCGCTTTCAAGTCCTCTTGGCAGCCTTACTTCAGTCTATTTTTGGACGATAGCTGTCATTTATAACTCTGCAGGTTTGTGAATTACAGAGCCCCTGAGCTCCTTTCTTCAACTCGCTTTCTTTTGAGCTGGCCGCAACACCACAGGATGGCTTCAGGCCCTAATCTGGTTCCGGTACGGCACGCTGAGCCTTTCGTTATTTCCTCTTCCTGGTGGGAAATGAGAGTTAAATTTGCCCGTCCAGACACCTCCAGCTAGCCTCTCATTGGTTCTCGCTATTCCTGTTCATCTTCCGCAGAAATTGCAAACTGGGCCAAACAGGAGTTTAAAGGCGCTGACTCTCCAAGTGGGGAGAGTGTTAGTAAAGCGTCTGGAATGTTGCACCCGAGTACCAGGGGAGGAAAACTGAGACATATTTGAACACGTCTCCCGTTCACATGGTTGATCATACTTGGGTTCCACATGCATGTTTTAGCTGAAGGAAGAATACCTTAAACCTGGGTAGTTGAAACCCGTGGAATGGGTACCATGCAATATGACTTCAAAGGGTCTTCATTTGCTCACCGAACCTCTCCAATCCTATCACTGCTGCGTTTATGCCCCTGTACACATGCTTGATTCTCTTTCGGAGACATAGCAATCCATAGGTTTTACGATACTTACTAGTCAGGTACATTCTTAGGCGTTTAATATGCGGTGTTGAGTCCATTTCGTTGAGCAAGGAGTAGCTCTTGTCTATTCCATATTTGACTTAAGGAACTTTATCTGTGCTCATTTCAATCTCTGGTTTTATGCAGCACCCCAACTCACCTTTACCCTTAAGCAAGCATAAGTTGGTTTTCTAAATTTGAGACCCTGTTCTGTTCTGTAATTCAGTTCCTGTGTAGCCAAGTTTACATTCCGTGTATTACTGATATCTTATGATGTTTCTTTTTCTGTGTGACTTATTTCAGTTAGAATCATCATACATGAATCCACTCATTGTGATGCTAAGGGCCTGATGACATAGATTTCATTGCTGAGTGATATTGCTTTGTAAGTAAATACCACAACTTCTTTATCCATTTTTCACTTTCTGCGATGTTGAACTTGTACTGTAAACGAGGTTCTTGTAAACAGAGCCGTCCCAAACTTTGGGGTGGCTGTGTCTTTTTGATTTTAATTTCCCTAAGCAATAGGACCATAAGTGGCAGTGCCCTAGGCTCTGTTGCTTTGTTTTTTAGATGTTTCAGGAAACACCATACACTTCTCCCGAGTGTCTGTTGGCAATTTACAACCCGCCCATCAGCATAACAAGGCTCCCAGTTCTCCATGGCCTGTCCTGCCTTTCTGGATTTTACACTTTTTTCAGATGGCCCTTTTGACCGGGGGGAAGTGAGACTTCATTGTAGTGCAGATTTCCTTTGCAAGCTTGCTTGGTTGGCCAAAAAGGGCGTATGCGTTTTTTCCTGAATATATTCAGGAAAAAACGCATACGCCCTTTTTGGCCAAGTGCATCATTGTGGACGTTCTGCCTCTTTTCCTATGCTTTCAGTGCAATTCCAGTCTACCTCCTGAAATCGGTTTCCTGCAATTCTGCCCCGCTTTCAAGTCCTCTTGGCAGCCTTACTTCAGTCTATTTTTGGACGATAGCTGTCATTTATAACTCTGCAGGTTTGTGAATTACAGAGCCCCTGAGCTCCTTTCTTCAACTCGCTTTCTTTTGAGCTGGCCGCTACACCACAGATGGCTTCAGGCCCTAATCTGCTTCCGGTACGGCACGCTGAGCCTTTGGTTATTTCCTCTTCCTGGTGGGAAATGAGAGTTAAATTTGCCCGTCCAGACACCTCCAGCTAGCCTCTCATTGGTTCTCGGTATTCCTGTTCATCTTCCGCAGAAATTGCAAACTGGGCCAAACAGGAGGTTAAAGGCGCTGACTCTCCAAGTGGGGAGAGTGTTAGTAAAGCGTCTGGAATGTTGCACCCGAGTACCAGGGGAGGAAAACTGAGACATATTTGAACACTTCTCCCGTTCACATGGTTGATCATACTTGGGTTCCACATGCATGTTTTACCTGAAGGAAGAATAACTTAAACCTGGGTAGTTGAAACCCGTGGAATGGGTACCATGCAATATGACTTCAAAGGGTCTTCATTTGCTCACCGAACCTCTCCAATCCTATCACTGCTGCGTTTATGCCCCTGTACACATGCTTGATTCTCTTTTGGAGACATAGCAATCCATAGGTTTTAAGATACTTACTAGTCAGGTACATTCTTAGGCGTTTAATATGCGGTGTTGAGTCCATTTCTTTGAGCAAGGAGTAGCTCTTGTCTATTCCATATTTGACTTAAGGAACTTTATCTGTGCTCATTTCAATCTCTGGTTTTATGCAGCACCCCAACTCACCTTTACCCTTAAGCAAGCATAAGTTGGTTTTCTAAATTTGAGACCCTGTTCTGTTCTGTAATTCAGTTCCTGTGTAGCCAAGTTTACATTCCGTATATTACTGATATCTTATGATGTTTCTTTTTCTGTGTGACTTATTTCAGTTAGAATCATCATACCTGAATCCACTCATTGTGATGCTAAGGGCCTGATGACATAGATTTCATTGCTGAGTGATATTGCTTTGTAAGTAAATACCACAACTTCTTTATCCATTTTTCACTTTCTGTGATGTTGAACTTGTACTGTAAACGAGGTTCTTGTAAACAGAGCCTTCCCAAACTTTGGGGTGGCTGTGTCTTTTTGATTTATTTTCCCTAAGCAATAGGACCATAAGTGGCAGTGCCCTAGGCTCTGTTGCTTTGTTTTTTAGATGTTTCAGGAAACACCATACACTTCTCCCGAGTGTCTGTTGGCAATTTACAACCCGCCCATCAGCATAACAAGGCTCCCAGTTCTCCATGGCCTGTCCTGCCTTTCTGGATTTTACACTTTTTTCAGATGGCCCTTTTGACCGGGGGGAAGTGAGACTTCATTGTAGTGCAGATTTCCTTTGCAAGCTTGCTTGGTTGGCCAAAAAGGGCGTATGCGTTTTTTCCTGAATATATTCAGGAAAAAACGCATACGCCCTTTTTGGCCAAGTGCATCATTGTGGACGTTCTGCCTCTTTTCCTATGCTTTCAATGCAATTCCAGTCTACCTCCTGAAATCGGTTTCCTGCAATTCTGCCCCGCTTTCAAGTCCTCTTGGCAGCCTTACTTCAGTCTATTTTTGGACGATAGCTGTCATTTATAACTCTGCAGGTTTGTGAATTACAGTGCCCCTGAGCTCCTTTCTTCAACTCGCTTTCTTTTGAGCTGGCCGCAACACCACAGGATGGCTTCAGGCCCTAATCTGGTTCCGGTACGGCACGCTGAATCTTTGGTTATTTCCTCTTCCTGGTGGGAAATGAGAGTTAAATTTGCCCGTCCAGACACCTCCAGCTAGTCTCTCATTGGTTCTCGCTATTCCTGTTCATCTTCCGCAGAAATTGCAAACTGGGCCAAACAGGAGGTTAAAGGCGCTGACTCTCCAAGTGGGGAGAGTGTTAGTAAAGCGTCTGGAATGTTGCACCCGAGTACCAGGGGAGGAAAACTGAGACATATTTGAACACGTCTCCCGTTCACATGGTTGATCATACTTGGGTTCCACATGCATGTTTTAGCTGAAGGAAGAATACCTTAAACCTGGAGAGTTGAGCCCCGTGGAATGGGTACCATGCAATATGACTTCAAAGGGTCTTCATTTGCTCACCGAACCTCTCCAATCCTATCACTGCTGCGTTTATGCCCCTGTACACATGCTTGATTCTCTTTTGGAGACATAGCAATCCATAGGTTTTACGATACTTACTAGTCAGGTACATTTTTAGGCGTTTAATATGCGGTGTTGAGTCCATTTCGTTGAGCAAGGAGTAGCTCTTGTCTATTCCATATTTGACTTAAGGAACTTTATCTGTGCTCATTTCAATCTCTGGTTTTATGCAGCACCCCAACTCACCTTTACCCTTAAGCAAGCATAAGTTGGTTTTCTAAATTTGAGACCCTGTTCTGTTTTGGAATTCAGTTCCTGTGTAGCCAAGTTTACATTCCGTGTATTAGTGATATATTATGATGTTTCTTTTTCTGTGTGACTTATTTCAGTTAGAATCATCGTACCTGAATCCACTCATTGTGCTGCTAAGGGCCTCATGACACAGATTTCATTGCTGAGTGATATTGCTTTGTAAGTAAATACCACAACTTCTTTATCCATTTTTCTCTTTCTGCAATGTTGAACTTGTAGTGTAACCGAGGTTCTTGTAAACAGAGCCGTTCCAAACTTTGGGGTGGCGGTGTCTTTTTGATTTTAATTTCCCTAAGCTATAGGACCATAAGTGGAAGTGCCCTAGGTTCTGTTGCTTTGTTTTTTACATGTTTCAGGAAACACCATACACTTCTCCCGAGTGGTTGTTGGCAATTTACATCCCGCCCATCAGCATGACAAGGCTCCCAGTTCTCCATGGCCTGTCTTGTCTTTCTGAATTTTACACTTTTTTCAGATGGCCCTTTTGACCGGGGGGAAGTGAGACTTCATTGTAGTGCAGATTTCCTTTGCAAGCTTGCTTGGTTGGCCAAAAAGGGCGTATGCGTTTTTTCCTGAATATATTCAGGAAAAAACGCATACGCCCTTTTTGGCCAAGTGCATCATTGTGGACGTTCTGCCTCTTTTCCTATGCTTTCAATGCAATTCCAGTCTACCTCCTGAAATCGGTTTCCTGCAATTCTGCCCCGCTTTCAAGTCCTCTTGGCAGCCTTACGTCAGTCTATTTTTGGACGATAGCTGTCATTTATAAGTCTGCAGGTTTGTGAATTACAGTGCCCCTGAGCTCCTTTCTTCAACTTGCTTTCTTGTGACCTGACCGCAACACCGCAGGATGGCTTCAGGCCCTAATCTGGTTCCGGCACGGCACGCTGAGCCTTTGGTTATTTCCTCTTCCTGGTGGGAAATGAGAGTTAAATTTGCCCGTCCAGACACCTCCAGCTAGTCTCTCATTGGTTCTCGCTATTCCTGTTCATCTTCCGCAGAAATTGCAAACTGGGCCAAACAGGAGGTTAAAGGCGCTGACTCTCCAAGTGGGGAGAGTGTTAGTAAAGCGTCTGGAATGTTGCACCCGAGTACCAGGGGAGGAAAACTGAGACATATTTGAACACGTCTCCCGATCACATGGTTGATCATACTCTGGGTTCCACATGCATGTTTTAGCTGAAGGAAGAATACCTAAAACCTGGGTAGTTGAAACCCGTGGAATGGGTACCATGCAATATGACTTCAAAGGGTCTTCATTTGCTCACCGAACCTCTCCAATCCTATCACTGCTGCGTTTATGCCCCTGTACACATGCTTGATTCTCTTTCGGAGACATAGCAATCCATAGGTTTTAAGATACTTACTAGTCAGGTACATTCTTAGGCGTTTAATATGCGGTGTTGAGTCCATTTCGTTGAGCAAGGAGTAGCTCTTGTCTATTCCATATTTGACTTAAGGAACTTTATCTGTGCTCATTTCAATCTCTGGTTTTATGCAGCACCCCAACTCACCTTTACCCTTAAGCAAGCATAAGTTGGTTTTCTAAATTTGAGACCCTGTTCTGTTCTGTAATTCAGTTCCTGTGTAGCCAAGTTTACATTCCGTGTATTACTGATATCTTATGATGTTTCTTTTCTGTGTGACTTATTTCAGTTAGAATCATCATACCTGAATCCACTCATTGTGATGCTAAGGGCCTGATGACATAGATTTCATTGCTGAGTGATATTGCTTTGTAAGTAAATACCACAACTTCTTTATCCATTTTTCACTTTCTGCGATGTTGAACTTGTACTGTAAACGAGGTTCTTGTAAACAGAGCCGTTCCAAACTTTGGGGTGGCTGTGTCTTTTTGATTTTAATTTCCCTAAGCTATAGGACCATAAGTGGAAGTGCCCTAGGCTCTGTTGCTTTGTTTTTTAGATGTTTCAGGAAACACCATACACTTCTCCCGAGTGTCTGTTGGCAATTTACATCCCGCCCATCAGCATAACAAGGCTCCCAGTTCTCCATGGCCTGTCCTGCCTTTCTGGATTTTACACTTTTTTCAAATGGCCCTTTTGACCGGGGGGAAGTGAGACTTCATTGTAGTGCAGATTTCCTTTGCAAGCTTGCTTGGTTGGCCAAAAAGGGCGTATGCGTTTTTTCCTGAATATATTCAGGAAAAAACGCATACGCCCTTTTTGGCCAAGTGCATCATTGTGGACGTTCTGCCTCTTTTCCTATGCTTTCAATGCAATTCCAGTCTACCTCCTGAAATCGGTTTCCTGCAATTCTGCCCCGCTTTCAAGTCCTCTTGGCAGCCTTACTTCAGTCTATTTTTGGACGATAGCTGTCATTTATAACTCTGCAGGTTTGTGAATTACAGTGCCCCTGAGCTCCTTTCTTCAACTCGCTTTCTTGTGACCTGGCCGCAACACCGCAGGATGGCTTCAGGCCCTAATCTGGTTCCGGCACGGCACGCTGAGCCTTTGGTTATTTCCTCTTCCTGGTCGGAAATGAGAGTTAAATTTGCCCGTCCAGACACCTCCAGCTAGTCTCTCATTGGTTCTTGCTATTCCTGTTCATCTTCCGCAGAAATTGCAAACTGGGCCAAACAGGAGGTTAAAGGCGCTGACTCTCCAAGTGGGGAGAGTGTTAGTAAAGCGTCTGGAATGTTGCACCCGAGTACCAGGGGAGGAAAACTGAGACATATTTGAACACGTCTCCTGTTCACATGGTTGATCATACTTGGGTTCCACATGCATGTTTTAGCTGAAGGAAGAATACCTTAAACCTGGAGAGTTAAGACCCGTGTAATGGGTACCATGCAATATGACTTCAAAGGGTCTTCATTTGCTCACCGAACCTCTCCAATCCTATCACTGCTGCGATTATGCCCCTGTACACATGCTTGATTCTCTTTTGGAGACATAGCAATCCATAGATTTTACGATACTTACTAGTCAGGTACATTCTTAGGCGTTTAATATGCGGTGTTGAGTCCATTTCGTTGAGCAACGAGTAGCTCTTGTCTATTCTATATTTGACTTAAGGAACTTTATCTCTGCTCATTTCAATCTCTGGTTTTATGCAGCACCCCAACTCACCTTTCCCCTTAAGCAAGCATAAGTTGGTTTTCTAAATTTGAGACACTGTTCTGTTTTGGAATTCAGTTCCTGTGTAGCCAAGTTTACATTCCGTGTATTAGTGATATATTATGATGTTTCTTTTTCTGTGTGACTTATTTCAGTTAGAATCATCGTACCTGAATCCACTCATTGTGCTGCTAAGGGCCTGATGACACAGATTTCATTGCTGAGTGATATTGCTTTGTAAGTAAATACCACAACTTCTTTATCCATTTTTCTCTTTCTGCGATGTTGAACTTGTACTGTAAACGAGGTTCTTGTAAACAGAGGCGTCCCAAACTTTGGGGTGGCTGTGTCTTTTTGATTTTAATTTCCCTAAGCTATAGGACCATAAGTGGAAGTGCCCTAGGTTCTGTTGCTTTGTTTTTTACATCTTTCAGGAAACACCATACACTTCTCCCGAGTGGTTGTTGGCAATTTACATCCCGCCCATCAGCATAACAAGGCTCCCAGTTCTCCATGGCCTGTCTTGTCTTTCTGGATTTTACACTTTTTTCAGATGGCCCTTTTGACCGGGGGGAAGTGAGACTTCATTGTAGTGCACATTTCCTTTGCAAGCTTGCTTGGTTGGCCAAAAAGGGCGTATGCGTTTTTTCCTGAATATATTCAGGAAAAAACGCATACGCCCTTTTTGGCCAAGTGCATCATTGTGGACGTTCTGCCTCTTTTCCTATGCTTTCAATGCAATTCCAGTCTACCTCCTGAAATCGGTTTCCTGCAATTCTGCCCCGCTTTCAAGTCCTCTTGGCAGCCTTACTTCAGTCTATTTTTGGACGATAGCTGTCATTTATAACTCTGCAGGTTTGTGAATTACAGTGCCACTGAGCTCCTTTCTTCAACTCGCTTTCTTGTGACCTGGCCGCAACACCGCAGGATGGCTTCAGGCCCTAATCTGGTTCCGGCACGGCACGCTGAGCCTTTGGCTATTTCCTCTTCCTGGTGGGAAATGAGAGTTAAATTTGCCCGTCCAGACACCTCCAGCTAGTCTCTCATTGGTTCTCGGTATTCCTGTTCATCTTCCGCAGAAATTGCAAACTGGGCCAAACAGGAGGTTAAAGGCGCTGACTCTCCAAGTGGGGAGAGTGTTAGTAAAGCATCTGGAATGTTGCACCCGAGCACCAGGGTAGGAAAACTGAGACATATTTGAACACGTCTCCCGTTCACATGGTTTATCATACTTGGGTTCCACATGCATGTTTTAGCTGAAGGAAGAATACCTTAAACCTGGAGAGTTCAGACCCGTGGAATGGGTACCATGCAATATGACTTCAAAGGGTCTTCATTTGCTCACCGAACCTCTCCAATCCTATCACTGCTGCGTTTATGCCCCTGTACACACGCTTGATTCTCTTTTGGAGACATAGCAATCCATAGGTTTTAAGATACTTACTAGTCAGGTACATTCTTAGGCGTTTAATATGGGGTGTTGAGTCCATTTCGTTGAGCAAGGAGTAGCTCTTGTCTATTCCATATTTGGCTTAAGGAACTTTATCTGTGCTCATTTCAATCTCTGGTTTTATGCAGCACCCCAACTCACCTTTCCCCTTAAGCAAGCATAAGTTGGTTTTCTAAATTTCAGACCCTGTTCTGTTTTGGAATGCAGTTCCTGTGTAGCCAAGTTTACATTCCGTGTATTAGTGATACCTTATGATATTTCTTTTTCTGTGTGACTTATTTCAGTTAGAATCATCGTACCTGAATCCACTCATTATGCTGCTACGGGCCTGATGACATAGATTTCATTGCTGAGTGATACTGCATTGTACGTAAGTACCACAAGTTCTTTATCCATTTTTCACTTTCTGTGATATTGAACTTGTATGGTAAACGAGGATCTTGTAAACGGAGGCGTCCCAAACTTTGGGGTGGCTGTGTGTTTTTGATTTTAATTTTCCTCAGCTATAGGACCATAAGTGGCAGTGCCCTAGACTCTGTTGCTTTGTTTTTTAGATGTTTCAGGAAACACCATACACTTCTCCCGAGTGGTTGTTGGCAATTTACATCCCACCCATCAGCATAACAAGGCTCCAAGTTCTCCATGGCCTGTCCTGCCTTTCTGGATTTTAAACTTTTTTCAGATGGCCCTTTTGACCGGGGGGAAGTGAGACTTCATTGTAGTGCAGATTTCCTTTGCAAGCTTGCTTGGTTGGCCAAAAAGGGCGTATGCGTTTTCTCCTGAATATATTCAGGAAAAAACGCATACGCCCTTTTTGGCCAAGTGCATCATTGTGGACGTTCTGCCTCTTTTCCTATGCTTTCAATGCAATTCCAGTCTACCTCCTGAAATCGGTTTCCTGCAATTCTGCCCCGCTTTCAAGTCCTCTTGGCAGCCTTACTTCAGTCTATTTTTGGACGATAGCTGTCATTTATAACTCTGCAGGTTTGTGAATTACAGTGCCACTGAGCTCCTTTCTTCAACTTGCTTTCTTGTGACCTGGCCGCAACACCGCAGGATGGCTTCAGGCCCTAATCTGGTTCCGGCACGGCACGCTGAGCCTTTGGTTATTTCCTCTTCCTGGTGGGAAATGAGAGTTAAATTTGCCCGTCCAGACACCTCCAGCTAGTCTCTCATTGGTTCTCGCTATTCCTGTTCATCTTCTGCCGAAATTGCAAACTGGGCCAAACAGGAGCTTAAAGGCGCTGACTCTCCAAGTGGGGAGAGTGTTAGTAAAGCGTCTGGAATGTTGCACCCGAGTACCAGGGGAGGAAAACTGAGACATATTTGAACACGTCTCCCGTTCACATGGTTGATCATACTTGGGTTCCACATGCATGTTTTAGCTGAAGGAAGAATACCTTAAACCTGGGTAGTTGAAACCCGTATAATGGGTACCATGCAATATGACTTCAAAGGGTCTTCATTTGCTCACCAAACCTCTCCAATCCTATCACTGCTGCGTTTATGCCCCTGTACACATGCTTGATTCTCTTTCGGAGACATAGCAATCCATAGGTTTTAAGATACTTACTAGTCAGGTACATTCTTAGGCGTTTAATATGCGGTGTTGAGTCCATTTCGTTGAGCAAGGAGTAGCTCTTGTCTATTCCATATTTGACTTAAGAAACTTTATCTGTGCTCATTTCAATCTCTGGTTTTATGCAGCACCCCAACTCACCTTTACCCTTAAGCAAGCATAAGTTGGTTTTCTAAATTTGAGACCCTGTTCTGTTCTGTAATTCAGTTCCTGTGTAACCAAGTTTACATTCCGTGTATTACTGATATCTTATGATGTTTCTTTTTCTGTGTGACTTACTTCAGTTAGAATCATCATACCTGAATCCACTCATTGTGCTGCTAAGGGCCTGATGACACAGATTTCATTGCTGAGTGATATTGCTTTGTAAGTAAATACCACAACTTCTTTATCCATTTTTCACTTTCTGCGATGTTGAACTTGTACTGTAAACGAGGTTCTTGTAAACAGAGCCGACCCAAACTTTGGGGTGGCTGTGTCTTTTTGATTTTAATTTCCCTAAGCTATAGGACCATAAGTGGCAGTGCCCTAGGCTCTGTTGCTTTGTTTTTTAGATGTTTCAGGAAACACCATACACTTCTCCCGAGTGTCTGTTGGCAATTTACATCCCGCCCATCAGCATAACAAGGCTCCCAGTTCTCCATGGCCTGTCCTGCCTTTCTGGATTTTACACTTTTTTCAGATGGCCCTTTTGACCGGGGGGAAGTGAGACTTCATTGTAGTGCAGATTTCCTTTGCAAGCTTGCTTGGTTGGCCAAAAAGGGCGTATGCGTTTTTTCCTGAATATATTCAGGAAAAAACGCATACGCCCTTTTTGGCCAAGTGCATCATTGTGGACGTTCTGCCTCTTTTCCTATGCTTTCAATGCAATTCCAGTCTACCTCCTGAAATCGGTTTCCTGCAATTCTGCCCCGCTTTCAAGTCCTCTTGGCAGCCTTACTTCAGTCTATTTTTGGACGATAGCTGTCATTTATAACTCTGCAGGTTTGTGAATTACAGTGCCCCTGAGCTCCTTTCTTCAACTTGCTTTCTTGTGACCTGACCGCAACACCGCAGGATGGCTTCAGGCCCTAATCTGGTTCCGGCACGGCACGCTGAGCCTTTGGTTATTTCCTCTTCCTGGTGGGAAATGAGAGTTAAATTTGCCCGTCCAGACACCTCCAGCTAGTCTCTCATTGGTTCTCGCTATTCCTGTTCATCTTCCGCAGAAATTGCAAACTGGGCCAAACAGGAGGTTAAAGGCGCTGACTCTCCAAGTGGGGAGAGTGTTAGTAAAGCGTCTGGAATGTTGCACCCGAGTACCAGGGGAGGAAAACTGAGACATATTTGAACACGTCTCCCGTTCACATGGTTGATCATACTTGGGTTCCACATGCATGTTTTAGCTGAAGGAAGAATACCTTAAACCTGGGTAGTTGAAACCCGTGGAATGGGTACCATGCAATATGACTTCAAAGGGTCTTCATTTGCTCACCGAACCTCTCCAATCCTATCACTGCTGCGTTTATGCCCCTGTACACATGCTTGATTCTCTTTCGGAGACATAGCAATCCATAGGTTTTAAGATACTTACTAGTCAGGTACATTCTTAGGTGTTTAATATGCGGTGTTGAGTCCATTTCGTTGAGCAAGGAGTAGCTCTTGTCTATTCCATATTTGACTTAAGGAACTTTATCTGTGCTCATTTCAATCTCTGGTTTTATGCAGCACCCCAACTCACCTTTACCCTTAAGCAAGCATAAGTTGGTTTTCTAAATTTGAGACCGTGTTCTGTTCTGTAATTCAGTTCCTGTGTAGCCAAGTTTACATTCCGTGTATTACTGATATCTTATGATGTTTCTTTTTCTGTGTGACTTACTTCAGTTAGAATCATCATACCTGAATCCACTCATTGTGCTGCTAAGGGCCTGATGACACAGATTTCATTGCTGAGTGATATTGCTTTGTAAGTAAATACCACAACTTCTTTATCCATTTTTCACTTTCTGCGATGTTGAACTTGTACTGTAAACGAGGTTCTTGTAAACAGAGGCGTCCCAAACTTTGGGGTGGCTGTGTCTTTTTGATTTTAATTTCCCTAAGCTATAGGACCATAAGTGGCAGTGCCCTAGGCTCTGTTGCTTTGTTTTTTAGATGTTTCAGGAAACACCATACACTTCTCCCAAGTGTCTCTTGGCAATTTACATCCCGCCCATCAGCATAACAAGGCTCCCAGTTCTCCATGGCCTGTCCTGCCTTTCTGGATTTTACACTTTTTTCAGATGGCCCTTTTGACCGGGGGGAAGTGAGACTTCATTGTAGTGCAGATTTCCTTTGCAAGCTTGCTTGGTTGGCCAAAAAGGGCGTATGCGTTTTTTCCTGAATATATTCAGGAAAAAACGCATACGCCCTTTTTGGCCAAGTGCATCATTGTGGACGTTCTGCCTCTTTTCCTATGCTTTCAATGCAATTCCAGTCTACCTCCTGAAATCGGTTTCCTGCAATTCTGCCCCGCTTTCAAGTCCTCTTGGCAGCCTTACTTCAGTCTATTTTTGGACGATAGCTGTCATTTATAACTCTGCAGGTTTGTGAATTACAGTGCCCCTGAGCTCCTTTCTTCAACTCGCTTTCTTGTGACCTGGCCGCAACACCGCAGGATGGCTTCAGGCCCTAATCTGGTTCCGGCACGGCACGCTGAGCCTTTGGTTATTTCCTCTTCCTGGTCGGAAATGAGAGTTAAATTTGCCCGTCCAGACACCTCCAGCTAGTCTCTCATTGGTTCTTGCTATTCCTGTTCATCTTCCGCAGAAATTGCAAACTGGGCCAAACAGGAGGTTAAAGGCGCTGACTCTCCAAGTGGGGAGAGTGTTAGTAAAGCGTCTGGAATGTTGCACCCGAGTACCAGGGGAGGAAAACTGAGACATATTTGAACACGTCTCCCGTTCACATGGTTGATCATACTTGGGTTCCACATGCATGTTTTAGCTGAAGGAAGAATACCTTAAACCTGGAGAGTTAAGACCCGTGTAATGGGTACCATGCAATATGACTTCAAAGGGTCTTCATTTGCTCACCGAACCTCTCCAATCCTATCACTGCTGCGATTATGCCCCTGTACACATGCTTGATTCTCTTTTGCAGACATAGCAATCCATAGATTTTACGATACTTACTAGTCAGGTACATTCTTAGGCGTTTAATATGCGGTGTTGAGTCCATTTCGTTGAGCAACGAGTAGCTCTTGTCTATTCTATATTTGACTTAAGGAACTTTATCTGTGCTCATTTCAATCTCTGGTTTTATGCAGCACCCCAACTCACCTTTCCCCTTAAGCAAGCATAAGTTGGTTTTCTAAATTTGAGACACTGTTCTGTTTTGGAATTCAGTTCCTGTGTAGCCAAGTTTACATTCCGTGTATTAGTGATATATTATGATGTTTCTTTTTCTGTGTGACTTATTTCAGTTAGAATCATCGTACCTGAATCCACTCATTGTGCTGCTAAGGGCCTGATGACACAGATTTCATTGCTGAGTGATATTGCTTTGTAAGTAAATACCACAACTTCTTTATCCATTTTTCTCTTTCTGCGATGTTGAACTTGTACTGTAAACGAGGTTCTTGTAAACAGAGGCGTCCCAAACTTTGGGGTGGCTGTGTCTTTTGATTTTAATTTCCCTAAGCTATAGGACCATAAGTGGAAGTGCCCTAGGTTCTGTTGCTTTGTTTTTTACATGTTTCAGGAAACACCATACACTTCTCCTGAGTGGTTGTTGGCAATTTACATCCCGCCCATCAGCATAACAAGGCTCCCAGTTCTCCATGGCCTGTCTTGTCTTTCTGGATTTTACACTTTTTTCAGATGGCCCTTTTGACCGGGGGGAAGTGAGACTTCATTGTAGTGCAGATTTCCTTTGCAAGCTTGCTTGGTTGGCCAAAAAGGGCGTATGCGTTTTTTCCTGAATATATTCAGGAAAAAACGCATACGCCCTTTTTGGCCAAGTGCATCATTGTGGACGTTCTGCCTCTTTTCCTATGCTTTCAATGCAATTCCAGTCTACCTCCTGAAATCGGTTTCCTGCAATTCTGCCCCGCTTTCAAGTCCTCTTGGCAGCCTTACTTCAGTCTATTTTTGGACGATAGCTGTCATTTATAACTCTGCAGGTTTGTGAATTACAGTGCCACTGAGCTCCTTTCTTCAACTTGCTTTCTTGTGACCTGGCCGCAACACCGCAGGATGGCTTCAGGCCCTAATCTGGTTCCGGCACGGCACGCTGAGCCTTTGGCTATTTCCTCTTCCTGGTGGGAAATGAGAGTTAAATTTGCCCGTCCAGACACCTCCAGCTAGTCTCTCATTGGTTCTCGCTATTCCTGTTCATCTTCCGCAGAAATTGCAAACTGGGCCAAACAGGAGGTTAAAGGCGCTGACTCTCCAAGTGGGGAGAGTGTTAGTAAAGCATCTGGAATGTTGCACCCGAGTACCAGGGTAGGAAAACTGAGACATATTTGAACACGTCTCCCGTTCACATGGTTTATCATACTTGGGTTCCACATGCATGTTTTAGCTGAAGGAAGAATACCTTAAACCTGGAGAGTTCAGACCCGTGGAATGGGTACCATGCAATATGACTTCAAAGGGTCTTCATTTGCTCACCGAACCTCTCCAATCCTATCACTGCTGCGTTTATGCCCCTGTACACACGCTTGATTCTCTTTTGGAGACATAGCAATCCATAGGTTTTAAGATACTTACTAGTCAGGTACATTCTTAGGCGTTTAATATGGGGTGTTGAGTCCATTTCATTGAGCAAGGAGTAGCTCTTGTCTATTCCATATTTGGCTTAAGGAACTTTATCTGTGCTCATTTCAATCTCTGGTTTTATGCAGCACCCCAACTCACCTTTCCCCTTAAGCAAGCATAAGTTGGTTTTCTAAATTTCAGACCCTGTTCTGTTTTGGAATGCAATTCCTGTGTAGCCAAGTTTACATTCCGTGTATTAGTGATACCTTATGATGTTTCTTTTTCTGTGTGACTTATTTCAGTTAGAATCATCGTACCTGAATCCACTCATTATGCTGCTACGGGTCTGATGACATAGATTTCATTGCTGAGTGATACTGCATTGTACGTAAGTACCACAAGTTCTTTATCCATTTTTCACTTTCTGTGATATTGAACTTGTATGGTAAACGAAGATCTTGTAAACGGAGGCGTCCCAAAATTTGGGGTGGCTGTGTGTTTTTGATTTTAATTTCCCTCAGCTATAGGACCATAAGTGGCAGTGCCCTAGACTCTGTTGCTTTGTTTTTTAGATGTTTCAGGAAACACCATACACTTCTCCCGAGTGGTTGTTGGCAATTTACATCCCACCCATCAGCATAACAAGGCTCCAAGTTCTCCATGGCCTGTCCTGCCTTTCTGGATTTTAAACTTTTTTCAGATGGCCCTTTTGACCGGGGGGAAGTGAGACTTCATTGTAGTGCAGATTTCCTTTGCAAGCTTGCTTGGTTGGCCAAAAAGGGCGTATGCGTTTTCTCCTGAATATATTCAGGAAAAAACGCATACGCCCTTTTTGGCCAAGTGCATCATTGTGGACGTTCTGCCTCTTTTCCTATGCTTTCAATGCAATTCCAGTCTACCTCCTGAAATCGGTTTCCTGCAATTCTGCCCCGCTTTCAAGTCCTCTTGGCAGCCTTACTTCAGTCTATTTTTGGACGATAGCTGTCATTTATAACTCTGCAGGTTTGTGAATTACAGTGCCACTGAGCTCCTTTCTTCAACTTGCTTTCTTGTGACCTGGCCGCAACACCGCAGGATGGCTTCAGGCCCTAATCTGGTTCCGGCACGGCACGCTGAGCCTTTGGTTATTTCCTCTTCCTGGTGGGAAATGAGAGTTAAATTTGCCCGTCCAGACACCTCCAGCTAGTCTCTCATTGGTTCTCGCTATTCCTGTTCATCTTCTGCCGAAATTGCAAACTGGGCCAAACAGGAGCTTAAAGGCGCTGACTCTCCAAGTGGGGAGAGTGTTAGTAAAGCGTCTGGAATGTTGCACCCGAGTACCAGGGGAGGAAAACTGAGACATATTTGAACATGTCTCCCGTTCACATGGTTGATCATACTTGGGTTCCACATGCATGTTTTAGCTGAAGGAAGAATACCTTAAACCTGGAGAGTTAAGACCCGTGTAATGGGTACCATGCAATATGACTTCAAAGGGTCTTCATTTGCTCACCAAACCTCTCCAATCCTATCACTGCTGCGTTTATGCCCCTGTACACATGCTTGATTCTCTTTCGGAGACATAGCAATCCATAGGTTTTAAGATACTTACTAGTCAGGTACATTCTTAGGCGTTTAATATGCGGTGTTGAGTCCATTTCGATGAGCAAGGAGTAGCTCTTGTCTATTCCATATTTGACTTAAGGAACTTTATCTGTGCTCATTTCAATCTCTGGTTTTATGCAGCACCCCAACTCACCTTTACCCTTAAGCAAGCATAAGTTGGTTTTCTAAATTTGAGACCGTGTTCTGTTCTGTAATTCAGTTCCTGTGTAGCCAAGTTTACATTCCGTGTATTACTGATATCTTATGATGTTTCTTTTTCTGTGTGACTTACTTCAGTTAGAATCATCATACCTGAATCCACTCATTGTGCTGCTAAGGGCCTGATGACACAGATTTCATTGCTGAGTGATATTGCTTTGTAAGTAAATACCACAACTTCTTTATCCATTTTTCACTTTCTGCGATGTTGAACTTGTACTGTAAACGAGGTTCTTGTAAACAGAGGCGTCCCAAACTTTGGGGTGGCTGTGTCTTTTTGAATTTAATTTCCCTAAGCTATAGGACCATAAGTGGCACTGCCCTAGGCTCTGTTGCTTTGTTTTTTAGATGTTTCAGGAAACACCATACACTTCTCCCGAGTGTCTGTTGGCAATTTACATCCCGCCCATCAGCATAACAAGGCTCCCAGTTCTCCATGGCCTGTCCTGCCTTTCTGGATTTTACACTTTTTTCAGATGGCCCTTTTGACCGGGGGGAAGTGAGACTTCATTGTAGTGCAGATTTCCTTTGCAAGCTTGCTTGGTTGGCCAAAAAGGGCGTATGCGTTTTTTCCTGAATATATTCAGGAAAAAACTCATACGCCCTTTTTGGCCAAGTGCATCATTGTGGACGTTCTGCCTCTTTTCCTATGCTTTCAATGCAATTCCAGTCTACCTCCTGAAATCGGTTTCCTGCAATTCTGCCCCGCTTTCAAGTCCTCTTGGCAGCCTTACTTCAGTCTATTTTTGGACGATAGCTGTCATTTATAACTCTGCAGGTTTGTGAATTACAGTGCCCCTGAGCTCCTTTCTTCAACTCGCTTTCTTGTGACCTGGCCGCAACACCGCAGGATGGCTTCAGGCCCTAATCTTGTTCCGGCACGGCACGCTGAGCCTTTGGTTAATTCCTCTTCCTGGTGGGAAATGAGAGTTAAATTTGCCCGTCCAGACACCTCCAGCTAGTCTCTCATTGGTTCTCGCTATTCCTGTTCATCTTCCGCAGAAATTGCAAACTGGGCCAAACAGGAGGTTAAAGGGACTGACTCTCCAAGTCGGGAGAGTGTTAGTAAAGCGTCTGGAATGTTGCACCCGAGTACCAGGGGAGGAAAACTGAGACATATTTGAACACGTCTCCCGTTCACATGGTTGATCATACTCTGGGTTCCACATGCATGTTTTAGCTGAAGGAAGAATACCTTAAACCTGGAGAGTTGAGACCTGTGGAATGGGTACCATGCAATATGACTTCAAAGGGTCTTCATTTGCTCACCGAACCTCTCCAATCCTATCACTGCTGCGTTTATGCCCCTGTACACACGCTTGATACTCTTTTGGAGACATAGCAATCCATAGGTTTTAAGATACTTACTAGTCAGGTACATTCTTAGGCGTTTAATAAGGGGTGTTGAGTCCATTTCGTTGAGCAAGGAGTAGCTCTTGTCTAGTCCATATTTGGCTTAAGGAACTTTATCTGTGCTCATTTCAATCTCTGGTTTTATGCAGCACCCCAACTCACCTTTCCCCTTAAGCAACCATAAGTTGGTTTTCTAAATTTGAGTCCCTGTTCTGTTCTGTAATTCAGTTCCTGTGTAGCCAAGTTTACATTCCGTGTATTAGTGATATCTTATGATGTTTCTTTTTCTGTGTGACTTATTTCACTTAGAATCATCGTACCTGAATCCACTCATTATGCTGCTACGGGCCTGATGACATAGATTTCATTGCTGAGTGATACTGCATTGTACGTAAGTACCACAAGTTCTTTATCCATTTTTCACTTTCTGTGATATTGAACTTGTATGGTAAATGAGGTTCTTGTAAACGGAGGCGTCCCAAACTTTGGGGTGGCTGTGTCTTTTTGATTTTAATTTCCCTAAGCTATAGGACCATAAGTGGAAGTGCCCTAGGCTCTGTTGCTTTGTTTTTTAGATGTTTCAGGAAACACCATACACTTCTCCCGAGTGGTTGTTGGCAATTTACATCCCGCCCATCAGCATAACAAGGCTCCCAGTTCTCCATGGCCTGTCCTGCCTTTCTGGATTTTACACTTTTTTCAGATGGCCCTTTTGACCGGGGGGAAGTGAGACTTCATTGTAGTGCAGATTTCCTTTGCAAGCTTGCTTGGTTGGCCAAAAAGGGCGTATGCGTTTTTTCCTGAATATATTCAGGAAAAAACGCATACGCCCTTTTTGGCCAAGTGCATCATTGTGGACGTTCTGCCTCTTTTCCTATGCTTTCAATGCAATTCCAGTCTACCGCCTGAAATCGGTTTCCTGCAATTCTGCCCCGCTTTCAAGTCCTCTTGGCAGCCTTACTTCAGTCTATTTTTGGACGATAGCTGTCATTTATAAGTCTGCAGGTTTGTGAATTACAGTGCCCCTGAGCTCCTTTCTTCAACTCGCTTTCTTGTGACCTGGCCGCAACACCGCAGGATGGCTTCAGGCCCTAATCTGGTTCCGGCCCGGCATGCTGAGCCTTTGGTTAATTCCTCTTCCTGGTGGGAAATGAGAGTTAAATTTGTCCGTCCAGACACCTCCAGCTAGTCTCTCATTGGTTCTCGCTATTCCTGTTCATCTTCCGCAGAAATTACAAACTGGGCCAAACAGGAGGTTAAAGGCGCTGACTCTCCAAGTGGGGAGAGTGTTAGTAAAGCGTCTGGAATGTTGCACCCGAGTACCAGGGGAGGAAAACTGAGACATATTTGAACACGTCTCCCGTTCACATGGTTGATCATACTTGGGTTCCACATGCATGTTTTAGCTGAAGGAAGAATACCTTAAACCTGGGTAGTTGAAACCCGTATAATGGGTACCATGCAATATGACTTCAAAGGGTCTTCATTTGCTCACCAAACCTCTCCAATCCTATCACTGCTGCGTTTATGCCCCTGTACACATGCTTGATTCTCTTTCGGAGACATAGCAATCCATAGGTTTTAAGATACTTACTAGTCAGGTACATTCTTAGGCGTTTAATATGCGGTGTTGAGTCCATTTCGTTGAGCAAGGAGTAGCTCTTGTCTATTCCATATTTGACTTAAGAAACTTTATCTGTGCTCATTTCAATCTCTGGTTTTATGCAGCACCCCAACTCACCTTTACCCTTAAGCAAGCATAAGTTGGTTTTCTAAATTTGAGACCCTGTTCTGTTCTGTAATTCAGTTCCTGTGTAACCAAGTTTACATTCCGTGTATTACTGATATCTTATGATGTTTCTTTTTCTGTGTGACTTACTTCAGTTAGAATCATCATACCTGAATCCACTCATTGTGCTGCTAAGGGCCTGATGACACAGATTTCATTGCTGAGTGATATTGCTTTGTAAGTAAATACCACAACTTCTTTATCCATTTTTCACTTTCTGCGATGTTGAACTTGTACTGTAAACGAGGTTCTTGTAAACAGAGCCGACCCAAACTTTGGGGTGGCTGTGTCTTTTTGATTTTAATTTCCCTAAGCTATAGGACCATAAGTGGCAGTGCCCTAGGCTCTGTTGCTTTGTTTTTTAGATGTTTCAGGAAACACCATACACTTCTCCCGAGTGTCTGTTGGCAATTTACATCCCGCCCATCAGCATAACAAGGCTCCCAGTTCTCCATGGCCTGTCCTGCCTTTCTGGATTTTACACTTTTTTCAGATGGCCCTTTTGACCGGGGGGAAGTGAGACTTCATTGTAGTGCAGATTTCCTTTGCAAGCTTGCTTGGTTGGCCAAAAGGGGCGTATGCGTTTTTTCCTGAATATATTCAGGAAAAAACGCATACGCCATTTTTGGCCAAGTGCATCATTGTGGACGTTCTGCCTCTTTTCCTATGCTTTCAATGCAATTCCAGTCTACCTCCTGAAATCGGTTTCCTGCAATTCTGCCCCGCTTTCAAGTCCTCTTGGCAGCCTTACTTCAGTCTATTTTTGGACGATAGCTGTCATTTATAACTCTGCAGGTTTGTGAATTACAGTGCCCCTGAGCTCCTTTCTTCAACTTGCTTTCTTGTGACCTGACCGCAACACCGCAGGATGGCTTCAGGCCCTAATCTGGTTCTGGCACGGCACGCTGAGCCTTTGGTTATTTCCTCTTCCTGGTGGGAAATGAGAGTTAAATTTGCCCGTCCAGACACCTCCAGCTAGTCTCTCATTGGTTCTCGCTATTCCTGTTCATCTTCCGCAGAAATTGCAAACTGGGCCAAACAGGAGGTTAAAGGCGCTGACTCTCCAAGTGGGGAGAGTGTTAGTAAAGCGTCTGGAATGTTGCACCCGAGTACCAGGGGAGGAAAACTGAGACATATTTGAACACGTCTCCCGTTCACATGGTTGATCATACTTGGGTTCCACATGCATGTTTTAGCTGAAGGAAGAATACCTTAAACCTGGGTAGTTGAAACCCGTGGAATGGGTACCATGCAATATGACTTCAAAGGGTCTTCATTTGCTCACCGAACCTCTCCAATCCTATCACTGCTGCGTTTATGCCCCTGTACACATGCTTGATTCTCTTTCGGAGACATAGCAATCCATAGGTTTTAAGATACTTACTAGTCAGGTACATTCTTAGGCGTTTAATATGCGGTGTTGAGTCCATTTCGTTGAGCAAGGAGTAGCTCTTGTCTATTCCATATTTGACTTAAGGAACTTTATCTCTGCTCATTTCAATCTCTGGTTTTATGCAGCACCCCAACTCACCTTTACCCTTAAGCAAGCATAAGTTGGTTTTCTAAATTTGAGACCGTGTTCTGTTCTGTAATTCAGTTCCTGTGTAGCCAAGTTTACATTCCGTGTATTACTGATATCTTATGATGTTTCATTTTCTGTGTGACTTACTTCAGTTAGAATCATCATACCTGAATCCACTCATTGTGCTGCTAAGGGCCTGATGACACAGATTTCATTGCTGAGTGATATTGCTTTGTAAGTAAATACCACAACTTCTTTATCCATTTTTCACTTTCTGCGATGTTGAACTTGTACTGTAAACGAGGTTCTTGTAAACAGAGGCGTCCCAAACTTTGGGGTGGCTGTGTCTTTTTGATTTTAATTTCCCTAAGCTATAGGACCATAAGTGGCAGTGCCCTAGGCTCTGTTGCTTTGTTTTTTAGATGTTTCAGGAAACACCATACACTTCTCCCAAGTGTCTCTTGGCAATTTACATCCCGCCCATCAGCATAACAAGGCTCCCAGTTCTCCATGGCCTGTCCTGCCTTTCTGGATTTTACACTTTTTTCAGATGGCCCTTTTGACCGGGGGGAAGTGAGACTTCATTGTAGTGCAGATTTCCTTTGCAAGCTTGCTTGGTTGGCCAAAAAGGGCGTATGCGTTTTTTCCTGAATATATTCAGGAAAAAACGCATACGCCCTTTTTGGCCAAGTGCATCATTGTGGACGTTCTGCCTCTTTTCCTATGCTTTCAATGCAATTCCAGTCTACCTCCTGAAATCGGTTTCCTGCAATTCTGCCCCGCTTTCAAGTCCTCTTGGCAGCCTTACTTCAGTCTATTTTTGGACGATAGCTGTCATTTATAAGTCTGCAGGTTTGTGAATTACAGTGCCCCTGAGCTCCTTTCTTCAACTTGCTTTCTTGTGACCTGACCGCAACACCGCAGGATGGCTTCAGGCCCTAATCTGGTTCTGGCACGGCACGCTGAGCCTTTGGTTATTTCCTCTTCCTGGTGGGAAATGAGAGTTAAATTTGCCCGTCCAGACACCTCCAGCTAGTCTCTCATTGGTTCTCGCTATTCCTGTTCATCTTCCGCAGAAATTGCAAACTGGGCCAAACAGGAGGTTAAAGGCGCTGACTCTCCAAGTGGGGAGAGTGTTAGTAAAGCGTCTGGAATGTTGCACCCGAGTACCAGGGGAGGAAAACTGAGACATATTTGAACACGTCTCCCGTTCACATGGTTGATCATACTTGGGTTCCACATGCATGTTTTAGCTGAAGGAAGAATACCTTAAACCTGGGTAGTTGAAACCCGTGGAATGGGTACCATGCAATATGACTTCAAAGGGTCTTCATTTGCTCACCGAACCTCTCCAATCCTATCACTGCTGCGTTTATGCCCCTGTACACATGCTTGATTCTCTTTCGGAGACATAGCAATCCATAGGTTTTAAGATACTTACTAGTCAGGTACATTCTTAGGCGTTTAATATGCGGTGTTGAGTCCATTTCATTGAGCAAGGAGTAGCTCTTGTCTATTCCATATTTGACTTAAGGAACTTTATCTGTGCTCATTTCAATCTCTGGTTTTATGCAGCACCCCAACTCACCTTTCCCCTTAAGCAAGCATAAGTTGGTTTTCTAAATTTGAGACCCTGTTCTGTTTTGGAATTCAGTTCCTGTGTAGCCAAGTTTACATTCCGTGTATTACTGATATCTTATGATGTTTCTTTTTCTGTGTGACTTATTTCAGTTAGAATCATCGTACCTGAATCCACTCATTGTGCTGCTAAGGGCCTGATGACACAGATTTCATTGCTGAGTGATATTGCTTTGTAAGTAAATACCACAACTTCTTTATCCATTTTTCTCTTTCTGCGATGTTGAACTTGTAGTGTAACCGAGGTTCTTGTAAACAGAGCCGTTCCAAACTTTGGGGTGGCGGTGTCTTTTTGATTTTAATTTCCCTAAGCTATAGGACCATAAGTGGAAGTGCCCTAGGTTCTGTTGCTTTGTTTTTTACATGTTTCAGGAAACACCATACACTTCTCCCGAGTGGTTGTTGGCAATTTACATCCCGCCCATCAGCATAACAAGGCTCCCAGTTCTCCATGGCCTGTCTTGTCTTTCTGGATTTTACACTTTTTTCAGATGGCCCTTTTGACCGGGGGGAAGTGAGACTTCATTGTAGTGCTGATTTCCTTTGCAAGCTTGCTTGGTTGGCCAAAAAGGGCGTATGCGTTTTTTCCTGAATATATTCAGGAAAAAACGCATACGCCCTTTTTGGCCAAGTGCATCATTGTGGACGTTCTGCCTCTTTTCCTATGCTTTCAATGCAATTCCAGTCTACCTCCTGAAATCGGTTTCCTGCAATTCTGCCCCGCTTTCAAGTCCTCTTGGCAGCCTTACTTCAGTCTATTTTTGGACGATAGCTGTCATTTATAAGTCTGCAGGTTTGTGAATTACAGTGCCCCTGAGCTCCTTTCTTCAACTCGCTTTCTTGTGACCTGGCCGCAACACCGCAGGATGGCTTCAGGCCCTAATCTGGTTCCGGCACGGCACGCTGAGCCTTTGGTTATTTCCTCTTCCTGGTCGGAAATGAGAGTTAAATTTGCCCGTCCAGACACCTCCAGCTAGTCTCTCATTGGTTCTCGCTATTCCTGTTCATCTTCCGCAGAAACTGCAAACTGGGCCAAACAGGAGGTTAAAGGCGCTGACTCTCCAAGTGGGGAGAGTGTTAGTAAAGCGTCTGGAATGTTGCACCCGAGTACCAGGGGAGGAAAACTGAGACATATTTGAACACGTCTCCCGTTCACATGGTTGATCATACTTGGGTTCCACATGCATGTTTTAGCTGAAGGAAGAATACCTTAAACCTGGAGAGTTAAGACCCGTGGAATGGGTACCATGCAATATGACTTCAAAGGGTCTTCATTTGCTCACCGAACCTCTCCAATCCTATCACTGCTGCGTTTATGCCCCTGTACACATGCTTGATTCTATTTGGAGACATAGCAATCCATAGGTTTTACGATACTTACTAGTCAGGTACATTCTTAGGCGTTTAATATGCGGTGTTGAGTCCATTTCGTTGAGCAAGGAGTAGCTCTTGTCTATTCCATATTTGACTTAAGGAACTTTATCTGTGCTCATTTCAATCTCTGGTTTTATGCAGCACCCCAACTCACCTTTCCCCTTAAGAAAGCATAAGTTGGTTTTCTAAATTTGAGACACTGTTCTGTTTTGGAATTCAGTTCCTGTGTAGCCAAGTTTACATTCCGTGTATTAGTGATGTATTATGATGTTTCTTTTTCTGTGTGACTTATTTCAGTTAGAATCATCGTACCTGAATCCACTCATTGTGCTGCTAAGGGCCTGATGACACAGATTTCATTGCTGAGTGATATTGCTTTGTAAGTAAATACCACAACTTCTTTATCCATTTTTCTCTTTCTGCGATGTTGAACTTGTACTGTAAACGAGGTTCTTGTAAACAGAGCCGTTCCAAACTTTGGGGTGGCTGTGTCTTTTTGATTTTAATTTCCCTAAGCTATAGGACCATAAGTGGAAGTGCCCTAGGTTCTGTTGCTTTGTTTTTTACATGTTTCAGGAAACACCATACACTTCTCCCGAGTGGTTGTTGGCAATTTACATCCCGCCCATCAGCATAACAAGGCTCCCAGTTCTCCATGGCCTGTCTTGTCTTTCTGGATTTTACACTTTTTTCAGATGGCCCTTTTGACCGGGGGGAAGTGAGACTTCATTGTAGTGCAGATTTCCTTTGCAAGCTTGCTTGGTTGGCCAAAAAGGGCGTATGCGTTTTTTCCTGAATATATTCAGAAAAAAACGCATACGCCCTTTTTGGCCAAGTGCATCATTGTGGACGTTCTGCCTCTTTTCCTATGCTTTCAATGCAATTCCAGTCTACCTCCTGAAATCGGTTTCCTGCAATTCTGCCCCACTTTCAAGTCCTCTTGGCAGCCTTACTTCAGTCTATTTTTGGACGATAGCTGTCATTTATAAGTCTGCAGGTTTGTGAATTACAGTGCCCCTGAGCTCCTTTCTTCAACTCGCTTTCTTGTGACCTGGCCGCAACACCGCAGGATGGCTTCAGGCCCTAATCTGGTTCTGGCACGGCACGCTGAGCCTTTGGTTAATTCCTCTTCCTGGTGGGAAATGAGAGTTAAATTTGCCCGTCCAGACACCTCCAGCTAGTCTCTCATCGGTTCTTGCTATTCCTGTTCGTCTTCCGCAGAAATTGCAAACTGGGCCAAACAGGAGGTTAAAGGCGCTGACTCTCCAAGTGGGGAGAGTGTTAGTAAAGCGTCTGGAATGTTGCACCCGAGTACCAGGGGAGGAAAACTGAGACATATTTGAACACGTCTCCCGTTCACATGGTTGATCATACTCTGGGTTCCACATGCATGTTTTAGCTGAAGGAAGAATACCTTAAACCTGGAGAGTTAAGACCCGTGTAATGGGTACCATGCAATATGACTTCAAAGGGTCTTCATTTGCTCACCGAACCTCTCCAATCCTATCACTGCTGCGATTATGCCCCTGTACACATGCTTGATTCTCTTTTGGAGACATAGCAATCCATAGATTTTACGATACTTACTAGTCAGGTACATTTTTAGGCGTTTAATATGCGGTGTTGAGTCCATTTCGTTGAGCAACGAGTAGCTCTTGTCTATTCTATATTTGACTTAAGGAACTTTATCTGTGCTCATTTCAATCTCTGGTTTTATGCAGCACCCCAACTCACCTTTCCCCTTAAGCAAGCATAAGTTGGTTTTCTAAATTTGAGACCCTGTTCTGTTTTGGAATTCAGTTCCTGTGTAGCCAAGTTTACATTCCGTGTATTACTGATATCTTATGATGTTTCTTTTTCTGTGTGACTTATTTCAGTTAGAATCATCGTACCTGAATCCACTCATTGTGCTGCTAAGGGCCTGATGACACAGATTTCATTGCTGAGTGATATTGCTTTGTAAGTAAATACCACAACTTCTTTATCCATTTTTCTCTTTCTGTGATGTTGAACTTGTAGTGTAACCGAGGTTCTTGTAAACAGAGCCATTCCAAACTTTGGGGTGGCGGTGTCTTTTTGATTTTAATTTCCCTAAGCTATAGGACCATAAGTGGAAGTGCCCTAGGTTCTGTTGCTTTGTTTTTTACATGTTTCAGGAAACACCATACACTTCTCCCGAGTGGTTGTTGGCAATTTACATCCCGCCCATCAGCATAACAAGGCTCCCAGTTCTCCATGGCCTGTCTTGTCTTTCTGGATTTTACACTTTTTTCAGATGGCCCTTTTGACCGGGGGGAAGTGAGACTTAATTGTAGTGCAGATTTCCTTTGCAAGCTTGCTTGGTTGGCCAAAAAGGGCGTATGCGTTTTCTCCTGAATATATTCAGGAAAAAACGCATACGCCCTTTTTGGCCAAGTGCATCATTGTGGACGTTCTGCCTCTTTTCCTATGCTTTCAATGCAATTCCAGTCTACCTCCTGAAATCGGTTTCCTGCAATTCTGCCCCGCTTTCAAGTCCTCTTGGCAGCCTTACTTCAGTCTATTTTTGGACGATAGCTGTCATTTATAACTCTGCAGGTTTGTGAATTACAGTGCCACTGAGCTCCTTTCTTCAACTTGCTTTCTTGTGACCTGGCCGCAACACCGCAGGATGGCTTCAGGCCCTAATCTGGTTCCGGCACGGCACGCTGAGCCTTTGGTTATTTCCTCTTCCTGGTGGGAAATGAGAGTTAAATTTGCCCGTCCAGACACCTCCCAGCTAGTCTCTCATTGGTTCTCGCTATTCCTGTTCATCTTCTGCCGAAATTGCAAACTGGGCCAAACAGGAGGTTAAAGGCGCTGACTCTCCAAGTGGGGAGAGTGTTAGTAAAGCGTCTGGAATGTTTGCACCCGAGTACCAGTGGAGGAAAACTTAGCCATATTTGAACATGTCTCCCGTTCACATGGTTGATCATACTTGGGTTCCACATGCATGTTTTAGCTGAAGGAAGAATACCTTAAACCTGGAGAGTTAAGACCCGTGTAATGGGTACCATGCAATATGACTTCAAAGGGTCTTCATTTGCTCACCAAACCTCTCCAATCCTATCACTGCTGCGTTTATGCCCCTGTACACATGCTTGATTCTCTTTCGGAGACATAGCAATCCATAGGTTTTAAGATACTTACTAGTCAGGTACATTCTTAGGCGTTTAATATGCGGTGTTGAGTCCATTTCGATGAGCAAGGAGTAGCTCTTGTCTATTCCATATTTGACTTAAGGAACTTTATCTGTGCTCATTTCAATCTCTGGTTTTATGCAGCACCCCAACTCACCTTTACCCTTAAGCAAGCATAAGTAGGTTTTCTAAATTTGAGACCCTGTTCTGTTCTGTAATTCAGTTCCTGTGTAGCCAAGTTTACATTCCGTGTATTACTGATATCTTATGATGTTTCTTTTTCTGTGTGACTTACTTCAGTTAGAATCATCATACCTGAATCCACTCATTGTGCTGCTAAGGGCCTGATGACACAGATTTCATTGCTGAGTGATATTGCTTTGTAAGTAAATACCACAACTTCTTTATCCATTTTTCACTTTCTGCGATGTTGAACTTGTACTGTAAACGAGGTTCTTGTAAACAGAGGCGTCCCAAACTTTGGGGTGGCTGTGTCTTTTTGATTTTAATTTCCCTAAGCTATAGGACCATAAGTGGCAGCTGCCCTAGGCTTCTGTTGCTTTGTTTTTTAGATGTTTCAGGAAACACCATACACTTCTCCCGAGTGTCTGTTGGCAATTTACATCCCGCCCATCAGCATAACAAGGCTCCCAGTTCTCCATGGCCTGTCCTGCCTTTCTGGATTTTACACTTTTTTCAGATGGCCCTTTTGACCGGGGGGAAGTGAGACTTCATTGTAGTGCAGATTTCCTTTGCAAGCTTGCTTGGTTGGCCAAAAAGGGCGTATGCGTTTTTCCTGAATATATTCAGGAAAAAACTCATACGCCCTTTTTGGCCAAGTGCATCATTGTGGACGTTCTGCCTCTTTTCCTATGCTTTCAATGCAATTCCAGTCTACCTCCTGAAATCGGTTTCCTGCAATTCTGCCCCGCTTTCAAGTCCTCTTGGCAGCCTTACTTCAGTCTATTTTTGGACGATAGCTGTCATTTATAAGTCTGCAGGTTTGTGAATTACAGTGCCCCTGAGCTCCTTTCTTCAACTCGCTTTCTTATGACCTGGCCGCAACACCGCAGGATGGCTTCAGGCCCTAATCTGGTTCCGGCACGGCACGCTGAGCCTTTGGTTAATTCCTCTTCCTGGTGGGAAATGAGAGTTAAATTTGCCCGTCCAGACACCTCCAGCTAGTCTCTCATTGGTTCTCGCTATTCCTGTTCATCTTCCGCAGAAATTGCAAACTGGGCCAAACAGGAGGTTAAAGGGACTGACTCTCCAAGTCGGGAGAGTGTTAGTAAAGCGTCTGGAATGTTGCACCCGAGTACCAGGGGAGGAAAACTGAGACATATTTGAACACGTCTCCCGTCACATGGTTGATCATACTCTGGGTTCCACATGCATGTTTTAGCTGAAGGAAGAATACCTTAAACCTGGAGAGTTGAGACCTGTGGAATGGGTACCATGCAATATGACTTCAAAGGGTCTTCATTTGCTCACCGAACCTCTCCAATCCTATCACTGCTGCGTTTATGCCCCTGTACACACGCTTGATACTCTTTTGGAGACATAGCAATCCATAGGTTTTAGATACTTACTAGTCAGGTACATTCTTAGGCGTTTAATAAGGGGTGTTGAGTCCATTTCGTTGAGCAAGGAGTAGCTCTTGTCTAGTCCATATTTGGCTTAAGGAACTTTATCTGTGCTCATTTCAATCTCTGGTTTTATGCAGCACCCCAACTCACCTTTCCCTTAAGCAACCATAAGTTGGTTTTCTAAATTTGAGTCCCTGTTCTGTTCTGTAATTCAGTTCCTGTGTAGCCAAGTTTACATTCCGTGTATTAGTGATATCTTATGATGTTTCTTTTTCTGTGTGACTTATTTCACTTAGAATCATCGTACCTGAATCCACTCATTATGCTGCTACGGGCCTGATGACATAGATTTCATTGCTGAGTGATACTGCATTGTACGTAAGTACCACAAGTTCTTTATCCATTTTTCACTTTCTGTGATATTGAACTTGTATGGTAAATGAGGTTCTTGTAAACGGAGGCGTCCCAAACTTTGGGGTGGCTGTGTCTTTTTGATTTTAATTTCCCTAAGCTATAGGACCATAAGTGGAAGTGCCCTAGGCTCTGTTGCTTTGTTTTTTAGATGTTTCAGGAAACACCATACACTTCTCCCGAGTGGTTGTTGGCAATTTACATCCCGCCCATCAGCATAACAAGGCTCCCAGTTCTCCATGGCCTGTCCTGCCTTTCTGGATTTTACACTTTTTTCAGATGGCCCTTTTGACCGGGGGGAAGTGAGACTTCATTGTAGTGCAGATTTCCTTTGCAAGCTTGCTTGGTTGGCCAAAAAGGGCGTATGCGTTTTTTCCTGAATATATTCAGGAAAAAACGCATACGCCCTTTTTGGCCAAGTGCATCATTGTGGACGTTCTGCCTCTTTTCCTATGCTTTCAATGCAATTCCAGTCTACCGACTGAAATCGGTATCCTGCAATTCTGCCCCGCTTTCAAGTCCTCTTGGCAGCCTTACTTCAGTCTATTTTTGGACGATAGCTGTCATTTATAACTCTGCAGGTTTGTGAATTACAGTGCCCCTGAGCTCCTTTCTTCAACTCGCTTTCTTGTGACCTGGCCGCAACACCGCAGGATGGCTTCAGGCCCTAATCTGGTTCCGGCCCGGCATGCTGAGCCTTTGGTTAATTCCTCTTCCTGGTGGGAAATGAGAGTTAAATTTGCCCGTCCAGACACCTCCAGCTAGTCTCTCATTGGTTCTCGCTATTCCTGTTCATCTTCCGCAGAAATTGCAAACTGGGCCAAACAGGAGGTTAAAGGCGCTGACTCTCCAAGTGGGGAGAGTGTTAGTAAAGCGTCTGGAATGTTGTACCCGAGTACCAGGGGAGGAAAACTGAGACATATTTGAACACGTCTCCCGTTCACATGGTTGATCATACTTGGGTTCCACATGCATGTTTTAGCTGAAGGAAGAATACCTTAAACCTGGAGAGTTGAGACCCGTGGAATGGGTACCATGCAATATGACTTCAAAGGGTCTTCATTTGCTCACCGAACCTCTCCAATCCTATCACTGCTGCGTTTATTCCCCTGTACACACGCTTGATTCTCTTTTGGAGACATAGCAATCCATAGGTTTTAAGATACTTACTAGTCAGGTACATTCTTAGGGGTTTAATATGGGGTTTTGAGTCCATTTCGTTGAGCAAGGTGTAGCTCTTGTCTATTCCATATTTGGCTTAAGGAACTTTATCTGTGCTCATTTCAATCTCTGGTTTTATGCAGCACCCCAACTCACCTTTACCCTTAAGCAAGCATAAGTTGGTTTTCTAAATTTGAGACCCTGTTCTGTTCTGTAATTCAGTTCCTGTGTAGCCAAGTTTACATTCCGTGTATTATTGATATCTTATGATGTTTCTTTTTCTGTGTGACTTATTTCAGTTAGAATCATCATACCTGATTTCACTCATTGTGATGCTAAGGGCCTGATGACATAGATTTCATTGCTGAGTGATATTGCTTTGTAAGTAAATACCACAACTTCTTTATCCATTTTTCACTTTCTGCGATGTTGAACTTGTACTGTAAACGAGGTTCTTGTAAACAGAGGCGTCCCAAACTTTGGGGTGGCTGTGTCTTTTTGATTGTAATTTCCCTAAGCTATAGGACCATAAGTGGCAGTGCCCTAGGCTCTGTTGCTTTGTTTTTTAGATGTTTCAGGAAACACCATACACTTCTCCTGAGTGTCTGTTGGCAATTTACATCCCGCCCATCAGCATAACAAGGCTCCCAGTTCTCCATGGCCTGTCCTGCCTTTCTGGATTTTACACTTTTTTCAGATGGCCCTTTTGACCGGGGGGAAGTGAGACTTCATTGTAGTGCAGATTTCCTTTGCAAGCTTGCTTGGTTGGCCAAAAAGGGCGTATGCGTTTTTTCCTGAATATATTCAGGAAAAAACGCATACGCCCTTTTTGGCCAAGTGCATCATTGTGGACGTTCTGCCTCTTTTCCTATGCTTTCAATGCAATTCCAGTCTACCTCCTGAAATCGGTTTCCTGCAATTCTGCCCCGCTTTCAAGTCCTCTTGGCAGCCTTACTTCAGTCTATTTTTGGACGATAGCTGTCATTTATAACTCTGCAGGTTTGTGAATTACAGTGCCCCTGAGCTCCTTTCTTCAACTCGCTTTCTTGTGACCTGGCCGCAACACGGCAGGATGGCTTCAGGCCCTAATCTGGTTCCGGCACGGCACGTTGAGCCTTTGGTTATTTCCTCTTCCTGGTGGGAAATGAGAGTTAAATTTGCCCGTCCAGACACCTCCAGCTAGTCTCTCATTGGTTCTCGCTATTCCTGTTCATCTTCCGCAGAAATTGCAAACTGGGCCAAACAGGAGGTTAAAGGCGCTGACTCTCCAAGTGGGGAGAGTGTTAGTAAAGCGTCTGGAATGTTGCACCCGAGTAGCAGGGGAGGAAAACTGAGACATATTTGAACACGTCTCCCGTTCACATGGTTGATCATACTTGGGTTCCACATGCATGTTTTAGCTGAAGGAAGAATACCTTAAACCTGGAGAGTTGAAACCCGTGGAATGGGTACCATGCAATATGACTTCAAAGGGTCTTCATTTGCTCACCGAACCTCTCCAATCCTATCACTGCTGCGTTTATGCCCCTGTACACATGCTTGATTCTCTTTCAGAGACATAGCAATCCATAGGTTTTAAGATACTTACTAGTCAGGTACATTCTTAGGCGTTTAATATGCGGTGTTGAGTCCATTTCGTTGAGCAAGGAGTAGCTCTTGTCTATTCCATATTTGACTTAAGGAACTTTATCTGTGCTCATTTCAATCTCTGGTTTTATGCAGCACCCCAACTCACCTTTCCCCTTAAGCAAGCATAAGTTGGTTTTCTAAATTTGAGTCCCTCTTCTGTTCTGTAATTCAGTTCCTGTGTAGCCAAGTTTACATTCCGTGTATTACTGATATCGTATGATGTTTCTTTTTCTGTGTGACTTACTTCAGTTAGAATCATCATACCTGAATCCACTCATTGGGATGCTAAGGGCCTGATGACACAGATTTCATTGCTGAGTAATATTGCTTTGTAAGTAAATACCACAACTTCTTTATCCATTTTTCACTTTCTGCGATGTTGAACTTGTACTGTAAACGAGGTTCTTGTAAACAGAGGCGACCCAAACATTGGGGTGGCTGTGTCTTTTTGATTTTAATTTCCCTAAGCTATAGGACCATAAGTGGAAGTGCCCTAGGTTCTGTTGCTTTGTTTTTTACATGTTTCAGGAAACACCATACACTTCTCCCGAGTGGTTGTTGGCAATTTACATCCCGCCCGTCAGCATAACAAGGCTCCCAGTTCTCCATGGCCTGTCTTGTCTTTCTGGATTTTACACTTTTTTCAGATGGCCCTTTTGCCCGGGGGGAAGTGAGACTTCATTGTAGTGCAGATTTCCTTTGCAAGCTTGCTTGGTTGGCCAAAAAGGGCGTATGCGTTTTTTCCTGAATATATTCAGGAAAAAACGCATACGCCCTTTTTGGCCAAGTGCATCATTGTGGACGTTCTGCCTCTTTTCCTATGCTTTCAATGCAATTCCAGTCTACCTCCAGAAATCGGTTTCCTGCAATTCTGCCCCGCTTTCAAGTCCTCTTGGCAGCCTTACTTCAGTCTATTTTTGGACGATAGCTGTCATTTATAAGTCTGCAGGTTTGTGAATTACAGTGCCCCTGAGCTCCTTTCTTCAACTCGCTTTCTTGTGACCTGGCCGCAACACCGCAGGATGGCTTCAGGCCCTAATCTGGTTCTGGCACGGCACGCTGAGCCTTTGGTTAATTCCTCTTCCTGGTGGGAAATGAGAGTTAAATTTGCCCGTCCAGACACCTCCAGCTAGTCTCTCATTGGTTCTCGCTATTCCTGTTCATCTTCCGCAGAAATTGCAAACTGGGCCAAACAGGAGGTTAAAGGGACTGACTCTCCAAGTCGGGAGAGTGTTAGTAAAGCGTCTGGAATGTTGCACCCGAGTACCAGGGGAGGAAAACTGAGACATATTTGAACACGTCTCCCGATCACATGGTTGATCATACTCTAGGTTCCACATGCATGTTTTAGCTGAAGGAAGAATACATAAACCTGGAGAGTTGAGACCCGTGTAATGCGTACCATGCAATATGACTTCAAAGGGTCTTCATTTGCTCACAGAACCTCTCCAATCCTATCACTGCTGCGTTTATGCCCCTGTACACATGCTTGATTCTCTTTCGGAGACATAGCAATCCATAGGTTTTAAGATACTTACTAGTCAGGTACATTCTTAGGCGTTTAATATGCGGTGTTGAGTCCATTTCGTTGAGCAAGGAGTAGCTCTTGTCTATTCCATATTTGACTTAAGGAACTTTATGTGTGCTCATTTCAATCTCTGGTTTTATGCAGCACCCCAACTCACCTTTCCCCTTAAGCAAGCATAAGTTGGTTTTCTAAATTTGAGACCCTGTTCTGTTCTGTAATTCAGTTCCTGTGTAGCCAAGTTTACATTCCGTGTATTACTGATATCTTATGATGTTTCTTTTTCTGTGTGACTTACTTCAGTTAGAATCATCATACCTGAATCCACTCATTGTGCTGCTAAGGGCCTGATGACACAGATTTCATTGCTGAGTGATATTGCTTTGTAAGTAAATACCACAACTTCTTTATCCATTTTTCACTTTCTGCGATGTTGAACTTGTACTGTAAACGAGGTTCTTGTAAACAGAGGCGTCCCAAACTTCGGGGTGGCTGTGTCTTTTTGATTTTAATTTCCCTAAGCTATAGGACCATAAGTGGCAGTGCCCTAGGCTCTGTTGCTTTGTTTTTTAGATGTTTCAGGAAACACCATACACTTCTCCCGAGTGTGTGTTGGCAATTTACATCCCGCCCATCAGCATAACAAGGCTCCCAGTTCTCCATGGCCTGTCCTGCCTTTCTGGATTTTACACTTTTTTCAGATGGCCCTTTTGACCGGGGGGAAGTGAGACTTCATTGTAGTGCAGATTTCCTTTGCAAGCTTGCTTGGTTGGCCAAAAAGGGCGTATGCGTTTTTTCCTGAATATATTCAGGAAAAAACGCATACGCCCTTTTTGGCCAAGTGCATCATTGTGGACGTTCTGCCTCTTTTCCTATGCTTTCAATGCAATTCCAGTCTACCTCCTGAAATCGGTTTCCTGCAATTCTGCCCCGCTTTCAAGTCCTCTTGGCAGCCTTACTTCAGTCTATTTTTGGACGATAGCTGTCATTTATAAGTCTGCAGGTTTGTGAATTACAGTGCCCCTGAGCTCCTTTCTTCAACTTGCTTTCTTGTGACCTGGCCGCAACACCGCAGGATGGCTTCAGGCCCTAATCTGGTTCCGGCCCGGCACGCTGAGCCTTTGGTTAATTCCTCTTCCTGGTGGGAAATGAGAGTTAAATTTGCCCGTCCAGACACCTCCAGCTAGTCTCTCATTGGTTCTCGCTATTCCTGTTCATCTTCCGCAGAAATTGCAAACTGGGCCAAACAGGAGGTTAAAGGGACTGACTCTCCAAGTCGGGAGAGTGTTAGTAAAGCGTCTGGAATGTTGCACCCGAGTACCAGGGGAGGAAAACTGAGACATATTTGAACACATCTCCCGTTCACATGGTTGATCATACTCTGGGTTCCACATGCATGTTTTAGCTGAAGGAAGAATACCTTAAACCTGGAGAGTTGAGACCCGTGGAATGGGTACCATGCAATATGACTTCAAAGGGTCTTCATTTGCTCACCGAACCTCTCCAATCCTATCACTGCTGCGTTTATGCCCCTGTACACATGCTTGATACTCTTTTGGAGACATAGCAATCCATAGGTTTTAAGATACTTACTAGTCAGGTACATTCTTAGGCGTTTAATGTGGGGTGTTGAGTCCATTTCGTTGAGCAAGGAGCAGCTCTTGTCTAGTCCATATTTGGCTTAAGGAACTTTATCTGTGCTCATTTCAATCTCTGGTTTTATGCAGCACCCCAACTCACCTTTCCCCTTAAGCAAGCATAAGTTGGTTTTCTAAATTTGAGACCCTGTTCTGTTTTGGAATGCAGTTCCTGTGTAGCCAAGTTTACATTCCGTGTATTAGTGATATCTTATGATGTTTCTTTTTCTGTGTGACTTATTTCAGTTAGAATCATCGTACCTGAATCCACTCATTATGCTGCTACGGGCCTGATGACATAGATTTCATTGCTGAGTGATACTGCATTGTACGTAAGTACCACAAGTTCTTTATCCATTTTTCACTTTCTGTGATATTGAACTTGTATGGTAAACGAGGTTCTTGTAAACGGAGGCGTCCCAAACTTTGGGGTGGCTGTGTCTTTTTGATTTTAATTTCCCTAAGCTATAGGACCATAAGTGGAAGTGCCCTAGGCTCTGTTGCTTTGTTTTTTAGATGTTTCAGGAAACACCATACACTTCTCCCGAGTGGTTGTTGGCAATTTACATCCCGCCCATCAGCATAACAAGGCTCCCAGTTCTCCAAGGCCTGAACTGCCTTTCTGGATTTTACACTTTTTTCAGATGGCCCTTTTGACCGGGGGGAAGTGAGACTTCATTGTAGTGCAGATTTCCTTTGCAAGCTTGCTTGGTTGGCCAAAAAGGGCGTATGCGTTTTTTCCTGAATATATTCAGGAAAAAACGCATATGCCCTTTTTTGCCAAGTGCATCATTGTGGACGTTCTGCCTCTTTTCCTATGCTTTCAATGCAATTCCAGTCTACCTCCTGAAATCGGTTTCCTGCAATTCTGCCCCGCTTTCAAGTCCTCTTGGCAGCCTTACTTCAGTCTATTTTTGGACGATAGCTGTCATTTATAAGTCTGCAGGTTTGTGAATTACAGTGCCCCTGAGCTCCTTTCTTCAACTCGCTTTCTTTGAGCTGGCCGCAACTCCGCAGGATGGCTTCAGGCCCTAATCTGTTTCCGGCACGGCACGCTGAGCCTTTGGTTAATTCCTCTTCCTGGTGGGAAATGAGAGTTAAATTTGCCCATCCAGACACCTCCAGCTAGCCTCTCATTGGTTCTCGCTATTCCTGTTCATCTTCCGCAGAAATTGCAAACTGGGCCAAACAGGAGGTTAAAGGGACTGACTCTCCAAGTCGGGAGAGTGTTAGTAAAGCGTCTGGAATGTTGCACCCGAGTACCAGGGGAGGAAAACTGAGACATATTTGAACACGTCTCCCGTTCACATGGTTGATCATACTTGGGTTCCACATGCATGTTTTAGCTGAAGGAAGAATACCTTAATCCTGGGTAGTTGAAACCCGTGGAATGGGTACCATGCAATATGACTTCAAAGGGTCTTCATTTGCTCACCGAACCTCTCCAATCCTATCACTGCTGCGTTTATGCCCCTGTACACATGCTTGATTCTCTTTCGGAGACATAGCAATCCATAGGTTTTACGATACTTACTAGTCAGGTACATTCTTAGGCGTTTAATATGCGGTGTTGAGTCCATTTCGTTGAGCAAGGAGTAGCTCTTGTCTATTCCATATTTGACTTAAGGAACTTTATCTGTGCTCATTTCAATCTCTGGTTTTATGCAGCACCCCAACTCACCTTTACCCTTAAGCAAGCATAAGTTGGTTTTCTAAATTTGAGACCCTGTTCTGTTCTGTAATTCAGTTCCTGTGTAGCCAAGTTTACATTCCGTGTATTACTGATATCTTATGATGTTTCTTTTCTGTGTGACTTATTTCAGTTAGAATCATCATACCTGAATCCCCTCATTGTGCTGCTAAGGGCCTGATGACACAGATTTCATTGCTGAGTGATATTGCTTTGTAAGTAAATACCACAACTTCTTTATCCATTTTTCACTTTCTACGATGTTGAACTTGTACTGTAAACGAGGTTCTTGTAAACAGAGGCGTCCCAAACTTTGGGGTGGCTGTGTCTTTTTTATTTTAATTTCCCTAAGCTATAGGACCATAAGTGGAAGTGCCCTAGGATCTGTTGCTTTGTTTTTTACATGTTTCAGGAAACACCATACACTTCTCCCGAGTGGTTGTTGGCAATTTACATCCCGCCCATCAGCATAACAAGGCTCCCAGTTCTCCATGGCCTGTCTTGTCTTTCTGGATTTTACACTTTTTTCAGATGGCCCTTTTGACCGGGGGGAAGTGAGACTTCATTGTAGTGCAGATTTCCTTTGCAAGCTTGCTTGGTTGGCCAAAAAGGGCGTATGCGTTTTTTCCTGAATATATTCAGGAAAAAACGCATACACCCTTTTTGGCCAAGTGCATCATTGTGGACGTTCTGCCTCTTTTCCTATGCTTTCAATGCAATTCCAGTCTACCTCCTGAAATCGGTTTCCTGCAATTCTGCCCCGCTTTCAAGTCCTCTTGGCAGCCTTACTTCAGTCTATTTTTGGACGATAGCTGTCATTTATAACTCTGCAGGTTTGTGAATTACAGTGCCCCTGAGCTCCTTTCTTCAACTCGCTTTCTTTTGAGCTGGCCGCAACACCGCAGGATGGCTTCAGGCCCTAATCTGGTTCCGGTTCGGCACGCTGAGCCTTCGGTTATTTCCTCTTCCTGGTGGGAAATGAGAGTTAAATTTGCCCGTCCAGACACCTCCAGCTAGCCTCTCATTGGTTCTCGCTATTCCTGATCATCTTCCGCAGAAATTGCAAACTGGGCCAAACAGGAGGTTAAAGGCGCTGACTCTCCAAGTGGGGAGAGTGTTAGTAAAGTGTCTGGAATGTTGCACCCGAGTACCAGGGGAGGAAAACTGAGACATATTTGAACACGTCTCCCGTTCACATGGTTGATCATACTTGGGTTCCACATGCATGTTTTAGCTGAAGGAAGAATACCTTAAACCTGGGTAGTTGAAACCCGTGGAATGGGTACCATGCAATATGACTTCAAAGGGTCTTCATTTGCTCACCGAACCTCTCCAATCCTATCACTGCTGCCTTTATGCCCCTGTACCCATGCTTGATTCTCTTTTGGAGACATAGCAATCCATAGGTTTTAAGATACTTACTAGTCAGGTACATTCTTAGGCGTTTAATATGCGGTGTTGAGTCCATTTCGTTGAGCAAGGAGTAGCTCTTGTCTATTCCATATTTGACTTAAGGAACTTTATCTGTGCTCATTTCAATCTCTGGTTTTATGCAGCACCCCAACTCACCTTTCCCCTTAAGCAAGCATAAGTTGGTTTTCTAAATTTGAGACCCTGTTCTGTTCTGTAATTCAGTTCCTGTGTAGCCAAGTTTACATTCCGTGTATTACTGATATCTTATGATGTTTCTTTTTCTGTGTGACTTACTTCAGTTAGAATCATCATACCTGAATCCACTCATTGTGCTGCTAAGGGCCTGATGACATAGATTTCATTGCTGAGTGATATTGCTTTGTAAGTAAATACCACAACTTCTTTATCCATTTTTCACTTTCTGCGATGTTGAACTTGTACCTTAAACGAGGTTCTTGTAAACAGAGGCGTCCCAAACTTTGGGGTGGCTGTGTCTTTTTGATTTTAATTTCCCTAAGCTATAGGACCATAAGTGGCAGTGCCCTAGGCTCTGTTGCTTTGTTTTTTAGATGTTTCAGGAAACACCATACACTTCTCCCGAGTGTCTGTTGGCAATTTACATCCCGCCCATCAGCATAACAAGGCTCCCAGTTCTCCATGGCCTGTCCTGCCTTTCTGGATTTTACACTTTTTTCAGATGGCCCTTTTGACCGGGGGGAAGTGAGACTTCATTGTAGTGCAGATTTCCTTTGCAAGCTTGCTTGGTTGGCCAAAAAGGGCGTATGCGTTTTCTCCTGAATATATTCAGGAAAAAACGCATACGCCCTTTTTGGCCAAGTGCATCATTGTGGACGTTCTGCCTCTTTTCCTATGCTTGCAATGCAATTCCAGTCAACTCCTGAAATCGGTTTCCTGCAATTCTGCCCCGCTTTCAAGTCCTCTTGGCAGCCTTACTTCAGTATATTTTTGGAAGATAGCTGTCATTTATAACTCTGCAGGTTTGTGAATTACAGTGCCCCTGAGCTCCTTTCTTCAACTCACTTTCTTTTGAGCTGGCCGCAACACCGCAGGATGGCTTCAGGCCCTAATCTGGTTCCGGTACGGCACGCCCAGCCTTTGGTTATTTCCTCTTCCTGGTGGGAAATGAGAGTTAAATTTGCCCGTCCAGACACCTCCAGCTAGCCTCTCATTGGTTCTCGCTCTTCCTCTTCATCTTCCGCAGAAATTGCAAACTGGGCCAAACAGGAGGTTAAAGGTGCTGACTCTCCAAGTGGGGAGAGTGTTAGTAAAGCATCTGGAATGTTGCACCCGAGTACCAGGGGAGGAAAACTGAGACATATTTGAACACGTCTCCCGTTCACGTGGTTGATCATACTTGGGTTCCACATGCATGTTTTAGCTGAAGGAAGAATACCTTAAACCTGGAGAGTTGAGACCCGTGGAATGGGTACCATGCAATATGACTTCAAAGGGTCTTCATTTGCTCACCGAACCTCTCCAATCCTATCACTGCTGCGTTTATGCCCCTGTACACATGCTTGATTCTCTTTCGGAGACATAGCAATCCATAGGTTTTACGATACTTACTAGTCAGGTACATTCTTAGGCGTTTAATATGCGGTGTTGAGTCCATTTCGTTGAGCAAGGAGTAGCTCTTGTCTATTCCATATTTGACTTAAGGAACTTTATCTGTGCTCATTTCAATCTCTGGTTTTATGCAGCACCCCAACTCACCTTTAACCTTGAGCAAGCATAAGTTGGTTTTCTAAATTTGAGACCCTGTTCTGTTCTGTAATTCAGTTCCTGTGTAGCCAAGTTTACATTCCGTGTATTACTGATATCTTATGATGTTTCTTTTTCTGTGTGACTTATTTCAGTTAGAATCATCATACCTGAATCCACTCATTGTGCTGCTAAGGGCCTGATGACATAGATTTCATTGCTGAGTGATATTGCTTTGTAAGTGAATACCACAACTTCTTTATCCATTTTTCACTTTCTGCGATGTTGAACTTGTACTGTAAACGAGGTTCTTGTAAACAGAGGCGTCCCAAACTTTGGGGTGGCTGTGTCTTTTTGATTTTAATTTCCCTAAGCTATAGGACCATAAGTGGCAGTGCCCTAGGCTCTGTTGCTTTGTTTTTTAGATGTTTCAGGAAACACCATACACTTCTCCCGAGTGTCTGTTGGCAATTTACATCCCGCCCATCAGCATAACAAGGCTCCCAGTTCTCCATGGCCTGTCCTGCCTTTCTGGATTTTACACTTTTTTCAGATGGCCCTTTTGACCGGGGGGAAGTGAGACTTCATTGTAGTGCAGATTTCCTTTGCAAGCTTGCTTGGTTGGCCAAAAAGGGCGTATGCGTTTTTTCCTGAATATATTCAGGAAAAAACGCATACGCCCTTTTTGGCCAAGTGCATCATTGTGGACGTTCTGCCTCTTTTCCTATGCTTGCAATGCAATTCCAGTTTACCTCTTGAAATCGGTTTCCTGCAATTCTGCCCCGCTTTCAAGTCCTCTTGGCAGCCTTACTTCAGTCTATTTTTGGACGATAGCTGTCATTTATAACTCTGCAGGTTTGTGAATTACAGTGCCCCTGAGCTCCTTTCTTCAACTCGCTTTCTTGTGACCTGGCCGCAACACCGCAGGATGGCTTCAGGCCCTAATCTGGTTCCGGCCCGGCATGCTGAGCCTTTGGTTAATTCCTCTTCCTGGTGGGAAATGAGAGTTAAATTTGCCCGTCCAGACACCTCCAGCTAGCCTCTCATTGGTTCTCGCTATTCCTGTTCATCTTCCGCAGAAATTGCAAACTGGGCCAAACAGGAGGTTAAAGGGACTGACTCTCCAAGTGGGGAGAGTGTTAGTAAAGCGTCTGGAATGTTGCACCCGAGTACCAGGGGAGGAAAACTGAGACATATTTGAACACGTCTCCCGATCACATGGTTGATCATACTCTAGGTTCCATATGCATGTTTTAGCTGAAGGAAGAATACCTTAAACCTGGGTAGTTGAAACCCGTGGAATGGGTACCATGCAATATGACTTCAAAGGGTCTTCATTTGCTCACAGAACCTCTGCAATCCTATCACTGCTGTGTTTATGCCCCTGTACACATGCTTGATTCTCTTTCGGAGACATAGCAATCCATAGGTTTTAAGATACTTACAAGTCAGGTACATTCTTAGGCGTTTAATATGCGGTGTTGAGTCCATTTCGTTGAGCAAGGAGTTGCTCTTGTCTTCCATATTTGGCTTAAGGAACTTTATCTGTGCTCATTTCAATCTCTGGTTTTATGCAGCACCCCAACTCACCTTTACCCTTAAGCAAGCATAAGTTGTTTTTCTAAATTTGAGACCCTGTTCTGTTCTGTAATTCAGTTCCTGTGTAGCCAAGTTTCCATTCCGTGTATTACTGATATCTTATGATGTTTCTTTTTCTGTGTGACTTATTTCAGTTAGAATCATCATACCTGAATCCACTCATTGTGTTGCTAAGGGCCTGATGACATAGATTTCATTGCTGAGTGATATTGTTTTGTAAGTGAATACCACAACTTCTTTATCCATTTTTCACTTTCTGCGATGTTGAACTTGTACTGTAAACGAGGTTCTTGTAAACAGAGGCGTCCCAAACTTTGGGGTGGCTGTGTCTTTTTGATTTTAATTTCCCTAAGCTATAGGACCATAAGTGGAAGTGCCCTAGGCTCTGTTGGTTTGTTTTTTAGATGTTTCAGGAAACACCATACACTTCTCCCAAGTGTCTGTTGGCAATTTACATCCCGCCCATCAGCATAACAAGGCTCCCAGTTCTCCATGGCCTGTTGCCTTTCTGGATTTTACACTTTTTTCAGATGGCCCTTTTGACCGGGGGGAAGTGAGACTTCATTGTAGTGCAGATTTCCTTTGCAAGCTTGCTTGGTTGGCCAAAAAGGGCGTATGCGTTTTTTCCTGAATATATTAAGGAAAAAACGCATACGCCCTTTTTGGCCAAGTGCATCATTGTGGACGTTCTGCCTCTTTTCCTATGCTTTCAATGCAATTCCAGTCTACCTCCTGAAATCGGTTTCCTGCAATTCTGCCCCGCTTTCAAGTCCTCTTGGCAGCCTTACTTCAGTCTATTTTTGGACGATAGCTGTCATTTATAACTCTGCAGGTTTGTGAATTACAGTGCTCCTGAGCTCCTTTCTTCAACTCGCTTTCTTGTGACAAGGCCGCAACACCGCAGGATGGCTTCAGGCCCTAATCTGGTTCCGGCCCGGCATGCTGAGCCTTTGGTTAATTCCTCTTCCTGGTGGGAAATGAGAGTTAAATTTGCCCGTCCAGACACCTCCAGCTAGCCTCTCATTGGTTCTCGCTATTCCTGTTCATCTTCCGCAGAAATTGCAAACTGGGCCAAACAGGAGGTTAAAGGGACTGACTCTCCAAGTGGGGAGAGTGTTAGTAAAGCATCTGGAATGTTGCACCCGAGTAGCAGGGGAGGAAAACTGAGACATATTTGAACACATCTCCCGATCACATGGTTGATCATACTCTAGGTTCCACATGCATGTTTTAGCTGAAGGAAGAATACCTTAAACCTGGGTAGTTGAAACCCGTGGAATGGGTACCATGCAATATGACTTCAAAGGGTCTTCATTTGCTCACCGAACCTCTCCAATCCTATCACTGCTGCGTTTATGCCCCTGTACACATGCTTGATTCTCTTTCGGAGACATAGCAATCCATAGGTTTTAAGATACTTACTAGTCAGGTACATTCTTAGGCGTTTAATATGCGGTGTTGAGTCCATTTCGTTGAGCAAGGAGTAGCTCTTGTCTATTCCATATTTGACTTAAGGAACTTTATCTGTGCTCATTTCAATCTCTGGTTTTATGCAGCACCCCAACTCACCTTTACCCTTAAGCAAGCATAAGTTGGTTTTCTAAATTTGAGACCCTGTTCTGTTCTGTAATTCAGTTCCTGTGTAGCCAAGTTTCCATTCCGTGTATTACTGATATCTTATGATGTTTCTTTTTCTGTGTGACTTATTTCAGTTAGAATCATCATACCTGAATCCACTCATTGTGCTGCTAAGGGCCTGATGACATAGATTTCATTGCTGAGTGATATTGCTTTGTAAGTGAATACCACAACTTCTTTATCCATTTTTCACTTTCTGCGATGTTGAACTTGTACTGTAAACGAGGTTCTTGTAAACAGAGGCGTCCCAAACTTTGGGGTGGCTGTGTCTTTTTGATTTTAATTTCCCTAAGCTATAGGACCATAAGTGGCAGTGCCCTAGGCTCTGTTGCTTTGTTTTTTAGATGTTTCAGGAAACACCATACACTTCTCCCGAGTGTCTGTTGGCAATTTACATCCCGCCCATCAGCATAACAAGGCTCCCAGTTCTCCATGGCCTGTCCTGCCTTTCTGGATTTTACACTTTTTTCAGATGGCCCTTTTGACCGGGGGGAAGTGAGACTTTATTGTAGTGCAGATTTCCTTTGCAAGCTTGCTTGGTTGGCCAAAAAGGGCGTATGCGTTTTTTCCTGAATATATTCAGGAAAAAACGCATACGCCCTTTTTGGCAAAGTGCATCATTGTGGACGTTCTGCCTCTTTTCCTATGCTTGCAATGCAATTCCAGTCAACTCCTGAAATCGGTTTCCTGCAATTCTGCCCCGCTTTGAAGTCCTCTTGGCAGCCTTACTTCAGTATATTTTTGGAAGATAGCTGTCATTTATAACTCTGCAGGTTTGTGAATTACAGTGCCCCTGAGCTCCTTTCTTCAACTCACTTTCTTTTGAGCTGGCCGCAACACCGCAGGATGGCTTCAGGCCCTAATCTGGTTCCGGTACGGCACGCCCAACCTTTGGTTATTTCCTCTTCCTGGTGGGAAATGAGAGTTAAATTTGCCCGTCCAGACACCTCCAGCTAGCCTCTCATTGGTTCTCGCTCTTCCTCTTCATCTTCCGCAGAAATTGCAAACTGGGCCAAACAGGAGGTTAAAGGCGCTGACTCTCCAAGTGGGGAGAGTGTTAGTAAAGCGTCTGGAATGTTGCACCCGAGTACCAGGGGAGGAAAACTGAGACATATTTGAACACGTCTCCCGTTCACATGGTTGATCATACTTGGGTTCCACATGCATGTTTTAGCTGAAGGAAGAATACCTTAAACCTGGGTAGTTGAAACCCGTGGAATGGGTACCATGCAATATGACTTCAAAGGGTCTTCATTTGCTCACAGAACCTCTCCAATCCTATCACTGCTGCGTTTATGCCCCTGTACACATGCTTGATTCTCTTTTGGAGACATAGCAATCCATAGGTTTTAAGATACTTACTAGTCAGGTACATTCTTAGGCGTTTAATATGCGGTGTTGAGTCCATTTCGTTGAGCAAGGAGTAGCTCTTGTCTATTCCATATTTGACTTAAGGAACTTTATCTGTGCTCATTTCAATCTCTGGTTTTATGCAGCACCCCAACTCACCTTTCCCCTTAAGCAAGCATAAGTTGGTTTTCTGAATTTGAGACCCTGTTCTGTTCTGTAATTCAGTTCCTGTGTAGCCAAGTTTACATTCCGTGTATTACTGATATCTTATGATGTTTCTTTTTCTGTGTGACTTATTTCAGTTAGAATCATCATACCTGAATCCACTCATTGTGATGCTAAGGGCCTGATGACATAGATTTCATTGCTGAGTGATATTGCTTTGTAAGTAAATACCACAACTTCTTTATCCATTTTTCACTTTCTGCGATGTTGAACTTGTACTGTAAACGAGGTTCTTGTAAACAGAGGCGTCCCAAACTTTGGGGTGGCTGTGTCTTTTTGATTTTAATTTCCCTAAGCTATAGGACCATAAGTGGAAGTGCCCTAGGCTCTGTTGCTTTGTTTTTTAGATGTTTCAGGAAACACCATACACTTCTCCCAAGTGTCTGTTGGCAATTTACATCCCGCCCATCAGCATAACAAGGCTCCCAGTTCTCAATGGCCTGTTGCCTTTCTGGATTTTACACTTTTTTCAGATGGCCCTTTTGACCGGGGGGAAGTGAGACTTCATTGTAGTGCAGATTTCCTTTGCAAGCTTGCTTGGTTGGCCAAAAAGGGCGTATGCGTTTTTTCCTGAATATATTAAGGAAAAAACGCATACGCCCTTTTTGGCCAAGTGCATCATTGTGGACGTTCTGCCTCTTTTCCTATGCTTTCAATGCAATTCCAGTCTACCTCCTGAAATCGGTTTCCTGCAATTCTGCCCCGCTTTCAAGTCCTCTTGGCAGCCTTACTTCAGTCTATTTTTGGACGATAGCTGTCATTTATAACTCTGCAGGTTTGTGAATTACAGTGCTCCTGAGCTCCTTTCTTCAACTCGCTTTCTTGTGACAAGGCCGCAACACCGCAGGATGGCTTCAGGCCCTAATCTGGTTCCGGCCCGGCATGCTGAGCCTTTGGTTAATTCCTCTTCCTGGTGGGAAATGAGAGTTAAATTTGCCCGTCCAGACACCTCCAGCTAGCCTCTCATTGGTTCTCGCTATTCCTGTTCATCTTCCGCAGAAATTGCAAACTGGGCCAAACAGGAGGTTAAAGGGACTGACTCTCCAAGTGGGGAGAGTGTTAGTAAAGCATCTGGAATGTTGCACCCGAGTAGCAGGGGAGGAAAACTGAGACATATTTGAACACATCTCCCGATCACATGGTTGATCATACTCTAGGTTCCACATGCATGTTTTAGCTGAAGGAAGAATACCTTAAACCTGGGTAGTTGAAACCCGTGGAATGGGTACCATGCAATATGACTTCAAAGGGTCTTCATTTGCTCACCGAACCTCTCCAATCCTATCACTGCTGCGTTTATGCCCCTGTACACATGCTTGATTCTCTTTCGGAGACATAGCAATCCATAGGTTTTAAGATACTTACTAGTCAGGTACATTCTTAGGCGTTTAATATGCGGTGTTGAGTCCATTTCGTTGAGCAAGGAGTAGCTCTTGTCTATTCTATATTTGACTTAAGGAACTTTATCTGTGCTCATTTCAATCTCTGGTTTTATGCAGCACCCCAACTCACCTTTACCCTTAAGCAAGCATAAGTTGGTTTTCTAAATTTGAGACCCTGTTCTGTTCTGTAATTCAGTTCCTGTGTAGCCAAGTTTCCATTCCGTGTATTACTGATATCTTATGATGTTTCTTTTTCTGTGTGACTTATTTCAGTTAGAATCATCATACCTGAATCCACTCATTGTGCTGCTAAGGGCCTGATGACATAGATTTCATTGCTGAGTGATATTGCTTTGTAAGTGAATACCACAACTTCTTTATCCATTTTTCACTTTCTGCGATGTTGAACTTGTACTGTAAACGAGGTTCTTGTAAACAGAGGCGTCCCAAACTTTGGGGTGGCTGTGTCTTTTTGATTTTAATTTCCCTAAGCTATAGGACCATAAGTGGCAGTGCCCTAGGCTCTGTTGCTTTGTTTTTTAGATGTTTCAGGAAACACCATACACTTCTCCCGAGTGTCTGTTGGCAATTTACATCCCGCCCATCAGCATAACAAGGCTCCCAGTTCTCCATGGCCTGTCCTGCCTTTCTGGATTTTACACTTTTTTCAGATGGCCCTTTTGACCGGGGGGAAGTGAGACTTTATTGTAGTGCAGATTTCCTTTGCAAGCTTGCTTGCTTGGCCAAAAAGGGCGTATGCGTTTTTTCCTGAATATATTCAGGAAAAAACGCATACGCCCTTTTTGGCCAAGTGCATCATTGTGGACGTTCTGCCTCTTTTCCTATGCTTGCAATGCAATTCCAGTCAACTCCTGAAATCGGTTTCCTGCAATTCTGCCCCGCTTTGAAGTCCTCTTGGCAGCCTTACTTCAGTATATTTTTGGAAGATAGCTGTCATTTATAACTCTGCAGGTTTGTGAATTACAGTGCCCCTGAGCTCCTTTCTTCAACTCACTTTCTTTTGAGCTGGCCGCAACACCGCAGGATGGCTTCAGGCCCTAATCTGGTTCCGGTACGGCACGCCCAGCCTTTGGTTATTTCCTCTTCCTGGTGGGAAATGAGAGTTAAATTTGCCCGTCCAGACACCTCCAGCTAGCCTCTCATTGGTTCTCGCTCTTCCTCTTCATCTTCCGCAGAAATTGCAAACTGGGCCAAACAGGAGTTTAAAGGCGCTGACTCTCCAAGTGGGGAGAGTGTTAGTAAAGCGTCTGGAATGTTGCACCCGAGTACCAGGGGAGGAAAACTGAGACATATTTGAACACGTCTCCCGTTCACATGGTTGATCATACTTGGGTTCCACATGCATGTTTTAGCTGAAGGAAGAATACCTTAAACCTGGAGAGTTGAGACCCGTGTAATGGGTACCATGCAATATGACTTCAAAGGGTCTTCATTTGCTCACCGAACCTCTCCAATCCTATCACTGCTGCGTTTATGCCCCTGTACACATGCTTGATTCTCTTTCGGAGACATAGCAATCCATAGGTTTTAAGATACTTACTAGTCAGGTACATTCTTAGGCGTTTAATATGGGGTGTTGAGTCCATTTCGTTGAGCAAGGAGTAGCTCTTGTCTATTCCATATTTGACTTAAGGAACTTTATCTGTGCTCATTTCAATCTCTGGTTTTATGCAGCACCCCAACTCACCTTTACCCTTGAGCAAGCATAAGTTGGTTTTCTAAATTTGAGACCCTGTTCTGTTCTGTAATTCAGTTCCTGTGTAGCCAAGTTTACATTCCGTGTATTACTGATATCTTATGATGTTTCTTTTTCTGTGTGACTTATTTCAGTTAGAATCATCATACCTGAATCCACTCATTGTGATGCTAAGGGCCTGATGACATAGATTTCATTGCTGAGTGATATTGCTTTGTAAGTAAATACCACAACTTCTTTATCCATTTTTCACTTTCTGCGATGTTGAACTTGTACTGTAAACGAGGTTCTTGTAAACAGAGGCGTCCCAAACTTTGGGGTGGCTGTGTCTTTTTGATTTTAATTTCCCTAAGCTATAGGACCATAAGTGGCAGTGCCCTAGGCTCTGTTGCTTTGTTTTGTAGATGTTTCAGGAAACACCATAAACTTCTCCCAAGTGTCTGTTGGCAATTTACATCCCGCCCATCAGCAAAACAAGGCTCCCAGTTCTCCATGGCCTGTCCTGCCTTTCTGGATTTTACACTTTTTTCAGATGGCCCTTTTGACCGGGGGGAAGTGAGACTTCATTGTAGTGCAGATTTCCTTTGCAAGCTTGCTTGGTTGGCCAAAAAGGGCGTATGCGTTTTTTCCTGAATATATTCAGGAAAAAACGCATACGCCCTTTTAGGCCAAGTGCATCATTGTGGACGTTCTGCCTCTTTTCCTATGCTTTCAATGCAATTCCAGTCTACCTCCTGAAATCGGTTTCCTGCAATTCTGCCCCGCTTTCAAGTCCTCTTGGCAGCCTTACTTCAGTCTATTTTTGGACGATAGCTGTCATTTATAACTCTGCAGGTTTGTGAATTACAGTGCCCCTGAGCTCCTTTCTTCAACTCGCTTTCTTGTGACCTGGCTGCAACACCGCAGGATGGCTTCAGGCCCTAATCTGGTTCCGGCCCGGCATGCTGAGCCTTTGGTTAATTCCTCTTCCTGGTGGGAAATGAGAGTTAAATTTGCCCGTCCAGACACCTCCAGCTAGCCTCTCATTGGTTCTCGCTATTCCTCTTCATCTTCCGCAGAAATTGCAAACTGGGCCAAACAGGAGGTTAAAGGGACTGACTCTCCAAGTGGGGAGAGTGTTAGTAAAGCGTCTGGAATGTTGCACCCGAGTACCAGGGGAGGAAAACTGAGACATATTTGAACACGTCTCCCGATCACATGGTTGATCATACTCTAGGTTCCACATGCATGTTTTAGCTGAAGGAAGAATACCTTAAACCTGGGTAGTTGAAACCCGTGGAATGGGTACCATGCAATATGACTTCAAAGGGTCTTCATTTGCTCACAGAACCTCTCCAATCCTATCACTGCTGCGTTTATGCCCCTGTACACATGCTTGATTCTCTTTTGGAGACATAGCAATCCATAGGTTTTAAGATACTTACTAGTCAGGTACATTCTTAGGCGTTTAATATGCGGTGTTGAGTCCATTTCGTTGAGCAAGGAGTAGCTCTTGTCTATTCCATATTTGACTTAAGGAACTTTATCTGTGCTCATTTCAATCTCTGGTTTTATGCAGCACCCCAACTCACCTTTCCCCTTAAGCAAGCATAAGTTGGTTTTCTGAATTTGAGACCCTGTTCTGTTCTGTAATTCAGTTCCTGTGTAGCCAAGTTTACATTCCGTGTATTACTGATATCTTATGATGTTTCTTTTTCTGTGTGACTTATTTCAGTTAGAATCATCATACCTGAATCCACTCATTGTGATGCTAAGGGCCTGATGACATAGATTTCATTGCTGAGTGATATTGCTTTGTAAGTAAATACCACAACTTCTTTATCCATTTTTCACTTTCTGCGATGTTGAACTTGTACTGTAAACGAGGTTCTTGTAAACAGAGGCGTCCCAAACTTTGGGGTGGCTGTGTCTTTTTGATTTTAATTTCCCTAAGCTATAGGACCATAAGTGGCAGTGCCCTAGGCTCTGTTGCTTTGTTTTGTAGATGTTTCAGGAAACACCATACACTTCTCCCGAGTGTCTGTTGGCAATTTACATCCCGCCCATCAGCATAACAAGGCTCCCAGTTCTCCATGGCCTGTCCTGCCTTTCTGGATTTTACACTTTTTTCAGATGGCCCTTTTGACCGGGGGGAAGTGAGACTTCATTGTAGTGCAGATTTCCTTTGCAAGCTTGCTTGGTTGGCCAAAAAGGGCGTATGCGTTTTTTCCTGAATATATTCAGGAAAAAACGCATATGCCCTTTTTGGCCAAGTGCATCATTGTGGACGTTCTGCCTCTTTTCCTATGCTTTCAATGCAATTCCAGTCTACCTCCTGAAATCGGTTTCCTGCAATTCTGCCCCGCTTTCAAGTCCTCTTGGCAGCCTTACTTCAGTCTATTTTTGGACGATAGCTGTCATTTATAACTCTGCAGGTTTGTGAATTACAGTGCCCCTGAGCTCCTTTCTTCTACTCGCTTTCTTGTGACCTGGCTGCAACACCGCAGGATGGCTTCAGGCCCTAATCTGGTTCCGGCCCGGCATGCTGAGCCTTTGGTTAATTCCTCTTCCTGGTGGGAAATGAGAGTTAAATTTGCCCGTCCAGACACCTCCAGCTAGCCTCTCATTGGTTCTCGCTATTCCTCTTCATCTTCCGCAGAAATTGCAAACTGGGCCAAACAGGAGGTTAAAGGGACTGACTCTCCAAGTGGGGAGAGTGTTAGTAAAGCGTCTGGAATGTTGCACCCGAGTACCAGGGGAGGAAAACTGAGACATATTTGAACACGTCTCCCGATCACATGGTTGATCATACTCTAGGTTCCACATGCATGTTTTAGCTGAAGGAAGAATACCTTAAACCTGGGTAGTTGAAACCCGTGGAATGGGTACCATGCAATATGACTTCAAAGGGTCTTCATTTGCTCACAGAACCTCTCCAATCCTATCACTGCTGCGTTTATGCCCCTGTACACATGCTTGATTCTCTTTCGGAGACATAGCAATCCATAGGTTTTAAGATACTTACTAGTCAGGTACATTCTTAGGCGTTTAATATGCGGTGTTGAGTCCATTTCGTTGAGCAAGGAGTAGCTCTTGTCTATTCCATATTTGACTTAAGGAACTTTATCTGTGCTCATTTCAATCTCTGGTTTTATGCAGCACCCCAACTCACCTTTCCCCTTAAGCAAGCATAAGTTGGTTTTCTGAATTTGAGACCCTGTTCTGTTCTGTAATTCAGTTCCTGTGTAGCCAAGTTTACATTCCGTGTATTACTGATATCTTATGATGTTTCTTTTTCTGTGTGACTTATTTCAGTTAGAATCATCATACCTGAATCCACTCATTGTGATGCTAAGGGCCTGATGACATAGATTTCATTGCTGAGTGATATTGCTTTGTAAGTGAATACCACAACTTCTTTATCCATTTTTCACTTTCTGCGATGTTGAACTTGTACTGTAAACGAGGTTCTTGTAAACAGAGGCGTCCCAAATTTTGGGGTGGCTGTGTCTTTTTGATTTTAATTTCCCTAAGCTATAGGACCATAAGTGGCAGTGCCCTAGGCTCTGTTGCTTTGTTTTGTAGATGTTTCAGGAAACACCATACACTTCTCCTGAGTGTCTGTTGACAATTTACATCCCGCCCATCAGCATAACAAGGCTCCCAGTTCTCCATGGCCTGTCCTGCCTTTCTGGATTTTACACTTTTTTCAGATGGCCCTTTTGACCGGGGGGAAGTGAGACTTCATTGTAGTGCAGATTTCCTTTGCAAGCTTGCTTGGTTGGCCAAAAAGGGCGTATGCGTTTTTTCCTGAATATATTCAGGAAAAAACGCATACGCCCTTTTTGGCCAAGTGCATCATTGTGGACGTTCTGCCTCTTTTCCTACGCTTTCAATGCAATTCCAGTCTACCTCCTGAAATCGGTTTCCTGCAATTCTGCCCCGCTTTCAAGTCCTCTTGGCAGCCTTACTTCAGTCTATTTTTGGACGATAGCTGTCATTTATAACTCTGCAGGTTTGTGAATTACAGTGCCCCTGAGCTCCTTTCTTCAACTCGCTTTCTTGTGACCTGGCTGCAACACCGCAGGATGGCTTCAGGCCCTAATCTGGTTCCGGCCCGGCATGCTGAGCCTTTGGTTAATTCCTCTTCCTGGTGGGAAATGAGAGTTAAATTTGCCCGTCCAGACACCTCCAGCTAGCCTCTCATTGGTTCTCGCTATTCCTCTTCATCTTCCGCAGAAATTGCAAACTGGGCCAAACAGGAGGTTAAAGGGACTGACTCTCCAAGTGGGGAGAGTGTTAGTAAAGCGTCTGGAATGTTGCACCCGAGTACCAGGGGAGGAAAACTGAGACATATTTGAACACATCTCCCGATCACATGGTTGATCATACTCTAGGTTCCACATGCATGTTTTAGCTGAAGGAAGAATACCTTAAACCTGGGTAGTTGAAACCCGTGGAATGGGTACCATGCAATATGACTTCAAAGGGTCTTCATTTGCTCACAGAACCTCTCCAATCCTATCACTGCTGCGTTTATGCCCCTGTACACATGCTTGATTCTCTTTTGGAGACATAGCAATCCATAGGTTTTAAGATACTTACTAGTCAGGTACATTCTTAGGCGTTTAATATGCGGTGTTGAGTCCATTTCGTTGAGCAAGGAGTAGCTCTTGTCTATTCCATATTTGACTTAAGGAACTTTATCTGTGCTCATTTCAATCTCTGGTTTTATGCAGCACCCCAACTCACCTTTCCCCTTAAGCAAGCATAAGTTGGTTTTCTGAATTTGAGACCCTGTTCTGTTCTGTAATTCAGTTCCTGTGTAGCCAAGTTTACATTCCGTGTATTACTGATATCTTATGATGTTTCTTTTTCTGTGTGACTTATTTCAGTTAGAATCATCATACCTGAATCCACTCATTGTGATGCTAAGGGCCTGATGACATAGATTTCATTGCTGAGTGATATTGCTTTGTAAGTAAATACCACAACTTCTTTATCCATTTTTCACTTTCTGCGATGTTGAACTTGTACTGTAAACGAGGTTCTTGTAAACAGAGGCGTCCCAAACTTTGGGGTGGCTGTGTCTTTTTGATTTTAATTTCCCTAAGCTATAGGACCATAAGTGGCAGTGCCCTAGGCTCTGTTGCTTTGTTTTGTAGATGTTTCAGGAAACACCATACACTTCTCCCGAGTGTCTGTTGGCAATTTACATCCCGCCCATCAGCATAACAAGGCTCCCAGTTCTCCATGGCCTGTCCTGCCTTTCTGGATTTTACACTTTTTTCAGATGGCCCTTTTGACCGGGGGGAAGTGAGACTTCATTGTAGTGCAGATTTCCTTTGCAAGCTTGCTTGGTTGGCCAAAAAGGGCGTATGCGTTTTTTCCTGAATATATTCAGGAAAAAACGCATATGCCCTTTTTGGCCAAGTGCATCATTGTGGACGTTCTGCCTCTTTTCCTATGCTTTCAATGCAATTCCAGTCTACCTCCTGAAATCGGTTTCCTGCAATTCTGCCCCGCTTTCAAGTCCTCTTGGCAGCCTTACTTCAGTCTATTTTTGGACGATAGCTGTCATTTATAACTCTGCAGGTTTGTGAATTACAGTGCCCCTGAGCTCCTTTCTTCTACTCGCTTTCTTGTGACCTGGCTGCAACACCGCAGGATGGCTTCAGGCCCTAATCTGGTTCCGGCCCGGCATGCTGAGCCTTTGGTTAATTCCTCTTCCTGGTGGGAAATGAGAGTTAAATTTGCCCGTCCAGACACCTCCAGCTAGCCTCTCATTGGTTCTCGCTATTCCTCTTCATCTTCCGCAGAAATTGCAAACTGGGCCAAACAGGAGGTTAAAGGGACTGACTCTCCAAGTGGGGAGAGTGTTAGTAAAGCGTCTGGAATGTTGCACCCGAGTACCAGGGGAGGAAAACTGAGACATATTTGAACACGTCTCCCGATCACATGGTTGATCATACTCTAGGTTCCACATGCATGTTTTAGCTGAAGGAAGAATACCTTAAACCTGGGTAGTTGAAACCCGTGGAATGGGTACCATGCAATATGACTTCAAAGGGTCTTCATTTGCTCACAGAACCTCTCCAATCCTATCACTGCTGCGTTTATGCCCCTGTACACATGCTTGATTCTCTTTTGGAGACATAGCAATCCATAGGTTTTAAGATACTTACTAGTCAGGTACATTCTTAGGCGTTTAATATGCGGTGTTGAGTCCATTTCGTTGAGCAAGGAGTAGCTCTTGTCTATTCCATATTTGACTTAAGGAACTTTATCTGTGCTCATTTCAATCTCTGGTTTTATGCAGCACCCCAACTCACCTTTCCCCTTAAGCAAGCATAAGTTGGTTTTCTGAATTTGAGACCCTGTTCTGTTCTGTAATTCAGTTCCTGTGTAGCCAAGTTTACATTCCGTGTATTACTGATATCTTATGATGTTTCTTTTTCTGTGTGACTTATTTCAGTTAGAATCATCATACCTGAATCCACTCATTGTGATGCTAAGGGCCTGATGACATAGATTTCATTGCTGAGTGATATTGCTTTGTAAGTAAATACCACAACTTCTTTATCCATTTTTCACTTTCTGCGATGTTGAACTTGTACTGTAAACGAGGTTCTTGTAAACAGAGGCGTCCCAAATTTTGGGGTGGCTGTGTCTTTTTGATTTTAATTTCCCTAAGCTATAGGACCATAAGTGGCAGTGCCCTAGGCTCTGTTGCTTTGTTTTGTAGATGTTTCAGGAAACACCATACACTTCTCCTGAGTGTCTGTTGACAATTTACATCCCGCCCATCAGCATAACAAGGCTCCCAGTTCTCCATGGCCTGTCCTGCCTTTCTGGATTTTACACTTTTTTCAGATGGCCCTTTTGACCGGGGGGAAGTGAGACTTCATTGTAGTGCAGATTTCCTTTGCAAGCTTGCTTGGTTGGCCAAAAAGGGCGTATGCGTTTTTTCCTGAATATATTCAGGAAAAAACGCATATGCCCTTTTTGGCCAAGTGCATCATTGTGGACGTTCTGCCTCTTTTCCTATGCTTGCAATGCAATTCCAGTCAACTCCTGAAATCGGTTTCCTGCAATTCTGCCCCGCTTTGAAGTCCTCTTGGCAGCCTTACTTCAGTATATTTTTGGAAGATAGCTGTCATTTATAACTCTGCAGGTTTGTGAATTACAGTGCCCCTGAGCTCCTTTCTTCAACTCACTTTCTTTTGAGCTGGCCGCAACACCGCAGGATGGCTTCAGGCCCTAATCTGGTTCCGGTACGGCACGCCCAGCCTTTGGTTATTTCCTCTTCGTGGTGGGAAATGAGAGTTAAATTTGCCCGTCCAGACACCTCCAGCTAGCCTCTCATTGGTTCTCGCTATTCCTCTTCATCTTCCGCAAAAATTGCAAACTGGACCAAACAGGAGGTTAAAGGCGCTGACTCTCCAAGTGGGGAGAGTGTTAGTAAAGCATCTGGAATGTTGCACCCGAGTACCAGGGGAGGAAAACTGAGACATATTTGAACACGTCTCCCGTTCACATGGTTGATCATACTTGGGTTCCACATGCATGTTTTAGCTGAAGGAAGAATACCTTAAACCTGGAGAGTTGAGACCCGTGTAATGGGTACCATGCAATATGATTTCAAAGGGTCTTCATTTGCTCACCGAACCTCTCCAATCCTATCACTGCTGCGTTTATGACCCTGTACACATGCTTGATTCTCTTTCGGAGACATAGCAATCCATAGGTTTTAAGATACTTACTAGTCAGGTACATTCTTAGGCGTTTAATATGCGGTGTTGAGTCCATTTCGTTGAGCAAGGAGTAGCTCTTGTCTATTCCATATTTGACTTAAGGAACTTTATCTGTGCTCATTTCAATCTCTGGTTTTATGCAGCACCCCAACTCACCTTTACCCTTGAGCAAGCATAAGTTGGTTTTCTAAATTTGAGACCCTGTTCTGTTCTGTAATTCAGTTCCTGTGTAGCCAAGTTTACATTCCGTGTATTACTGATATCTTATGATGTTTCTTTTTCTGTGTGACTTATTTCAGTTAGAATCATCATACCTGAATCCACTCATTGTGCTGCTAAGGGCCTGATGACATAGATTTCATTGCTGAGTGATATTGCTTTGTAAGTAAATACCACAACTTCTTTATCCATTTTTCACTTTGTGCGATGTTGAACTTGAACTGTAAACGAGGTTCTTGTAAACAGAGGCGTCCCAAACTTTGGGGTGGCTGTGTCTTTTTGATTTTAATTTCCCTAAGCTATAGGACCATAAGTGGCAGTGCCCTAGGCTCTGTTGCTTTGTTTTGTAGATGTTTCAGGAAACACCATACACGTCTCCGGAGTGGTTGTTGGCAATTTACATCCCGCCCATCAGCATAACAAGGCTCCCAGTTCTCCATGGCCTGTCCTGCCTTTCTGGATTTTACACTTTTTTCAGATGGCCCTTTTGACTGGGGGGAAGTGAGACTTCATTGTAGTGCAGATTTCCTTTGCAAGCTTGCTTGGTTGGCCAAAAAGGGCGTATGCGTTTTTTCCTGAATATATTCAGGAAAAAACGCATATGCCCTTTTTGGCCAAGTGCATCATTGTGGACGTTCTGCCTCTTTTCCTATGCTTGCAATGCAATTCCAGTCAACTCCTGAAATCGGTTTCCTGCAATTCTGCCCCGCTTTGAAGTCCTCTTGGCAGCCTTACTTCAGTCTATTTTTGGACGATAGCTGTCATTTATAACTCTGCAGGTTTGTGAATTACAGTGCCCCTGAGCTCCTTTCTTCAACTCGCTTTCTTGTGACCTGGCCGCAACACCGCAGGATGGCTTCAGGCCCTAATCTGGTTCCGGCCCGGCATGCTGAGCCTTTGGTTAATTCCTCTTCCTGGTGGGAAATGAGAGTTAAATTTGCCCGTCCAGACACCTCCAGCTAGCCTCTCATTGGTTCTCGCTATTCCTGTTCATCTTCCGCAGAAATTGCAAACTGGGCCAAACAGGAGGTTAAAGGGACTGACTCTCCAAGTGGGGAGAGTGTTAGTAAAGCATCTGGAATGTTGCACCCGAGTAGCAGGGGAGGAAAACTGAGACATATTTGAACACATCTCCCGTTCACATGGTTGATCATACTCTAGGTTCCACATGCATGTTTTAGCTGAAGGAAGAATACCTTAAACCTGGGTAGTTGAAACCCGTGGAATGGGTACCATGCAATATGACTTCAAAGGGTCTTCATTTGCTCACCGAACCTCTCCAATCCTATCACTGCTGCGTTTATGCCCCTGTACACATGCTTGATTCTCTTTCGGAGACATAGCAATCCATAGGTTTTAAGATACTTACTAGTCAGGTACATTCTTAGGCGTTTAATATGCGGTGTTGAGTCCATTTCGTTGAGCAAGGAGTAGCTCTTGTCTATTCCATATTTGACTTAAGGAACTTTATCTGTGCTCATTTCAATCTCTGGTTTTATGCAGCACCCCAACTCACCTTTACCCTTAAGCAAGCATAAGTTGGTTTTCTAAATTTGAGACCCTGTTCTGTTCTGTAATTCAGTTCCTGTGTAGCCAAGTTTCCATTCCGTGTATTACTGATATCTTATGATGTTTCTTTTTCTGTGTGACTTATTTCAGTTAGAATTATCATACCTGAATCCACTCATTGTGCTGCTAAGGGCCTGATGACATAGATTTCATTGCTGAGTGATATTGTTTTGTAAGTGAATACCACAACTTCTTTATCCATTTTTCACTTTCTGCGATGTTGAACTTGTACTGTAAACGAGGTTCTTGTAAACAGAGCCGTTCCAAACTTTGGGGTGGCTGTGTCTTTTTGATTTTAATTTCCCTAAGCTATAGGACCATAAGTGGAAGTGCCCTAGGCTCTGTTGGTTTGTTTTTTAGATGTTTCAGGAAACACCATACACTTCTCCCAAGTGTCTGTTGGCAATTTACATCCCGCCCATCAGCATAACAAGGCTCCCAGTTCTCAATGGCCTGTTGCCTTTCTGGATTTTACACTTTTTTCAGATGGCCCTTTTGACCGGGGGGAAGTGAGACTTCATTGTAGTGCAGATTTCCTTTGCAAGCTTGCTTGGTTGGCCAAAAAGGGCGTATGCGTTTTTTCCTGAATATATTCAGGAAAAAACGCATACGCCCTTTTTGGCCAAGTGCATCATTGTGGACGTTCTGCCTCTTTTCCTATGCTTTCAATGCAATTCCAGTCTACCTCCTGAAATCGGTTTCCTGCAATTCTGCCCCGCTTTCAAGTCCTCTTGGCAGCCTTACTTCAGTCTATTTTTGGACGATAGCTGTCATTTATAACTCTGCAGGTTTGTGAATTACAGTGCCCCTGAGCTCCTTTCTTCAACTCGTTTTCTTGTGACCTGGCTGCAACACCGCTGGATGGCTTCAGGCCCTAATCTGGTTCCAGCCCGGCATGCTGAGCCTTTGGTTATTTCCTCTTTCTGGTGGGAAATGAGAGTTAAATTTGCCCGTCCAGACACCTCCAGCTAGCCTCTCATTGGTTCTCGCTATTCCTGTTCATCTTCCGCAGAAATTGCAAACTGGGCCAAACAGGAGGTTAAAGGGACTGACTCTCCAAGTGGGGAGAGTGTTAGTAAAGCGTCTGGAATGTTGCACCCGAGTACCAGGGGAGGAAAACTGAGACATATTTGAACACGTCTCCCGATCACATGGTTGATCATACTCTAGGTTCCACATGCATGTTTTAGCTGAAGGAAGAATACCTTAAACCTGGGTAGTTGAAACCCGTGGAATGGGTACCATGCAATATGACTTCAAAGGGTCTTCATTTGCTCACAGAACCTCTCCAATCCTATCACTGCTGCGTTTATGCCCCTGTACACATGCTTGATTCTCTTTTGGAGACATAGCAATCCATAAGTTTTAAGATACTTACTAGTCAGGTACATTCTTAGGCGTTTAATATGCGGTGTTGAGTCCATTTCGTTGAGCAAGGAGTAGCTCTTGTCTATTCCATATTTGACTTAAGGAACTTTATCTGTGCTCATTTCAATCTCTGGTTTTATGCAGCACCCCAACTCACCTTTCCCCTTAAGCAAGCATAAGTTGGTTTTCTGAATTTGAGACCCTGTTCTGTTCTGTAATTCAGTTCCTGTGTAGCCAAGTTTACATTCCGTGTATTACTGATATCTTATGATGTTTCTTTTTCTGTGTGACTTATTTCAGTTAGAATCATCATACCTGAATCCACTCATTGTGATGCTAAGGGCCTGATGACATAGATTTCATTGCTGAGTGATATTGCTTTGTAAGTAAATACCACAACTTCTTTATCCATTTTTCACTTTCTGCGATGTTGAACTTGTACTGTAAACGAGGTTCTTGTAAACAGAGGCGTCCCAAATTTTGGGGTGGCTGTGTCTTTTTGATTTTAATTTCCCTAAGCTATAGGACCATAAGTGGCAGTGCCCTAGGCTCTGTTGCTTTGTTTTGTAGATGTTTCAGGAAACACCATACACTTCTCCTGAGTGTCTGTTGACAATTTACATCCCGCCCATCAGCATAACAAGGCTCCCAGTTCTCCATGGCCTGTCCTGCCTTTCTGGATTTTACACTTTTTTCAGATGGCCCTTTTGACCAGGGGGAAGTGAGACTTCATTGTAGTGCAGATTTCCTTTGCAAGCTTGCTTGGTTGGCCAAAAAGGGCGTATGCGTTTTTTCCTGAATATATTCAGGAAAAAACGCATACGCCCTTTTTGGCCAAGTGCATCATTGTGGACGTTCTGCCTCTTTTCCTATGCTTGCAATGCAATTCCAGTCAACTCCTGAAATCGGTTTCCTGCAATTCTGCCCCGCTTTGAAGTCCTCTTGGCAGCCTTACTTCAGTATATTTTTGGAAGATAGCTGTCATTTATAACTCTGCAGGTTTGTGAATTACAGTGCCCCTGAGCTCCTTTCTTCAACTCACTTTCTTTTGAGCTGGCCGCAACACCGCAGGATGGCTTCAGGCCCTAATCTGGTTCCGGTACGGCACGCCCAGCCTTTGGTTATTTCCTCTTCCTGGTGGGAAATGAGAGTTAAATTTGCCCGTCCAGACACCTCCAGCTAGCCTCTCATTGGTTCTCGCTATTCCTCTTCATCTTCCGCAGAAATTGCAAACTGGGCCAAACAGGAGGTTAAAGGCGCTGACTCTCCAAGTGGGGAGAGTGTTAGTAAAGCATCTGGAATGTTGCACCCGAGTACCAGGGGAGGAAAACTGAGACATATTTGAACACGTCTCCCGTTCACATGGTTGATCATACTTGGGTTCCACATGCATGTTTTAGCTGAAGGAAGAATACCTTAAACCTGGAGAGTTGAGACCCGTGTAATGGGTACCATGCAATATGACTTCAAAGGGTCTTCATTTGCTCACCGAACCTCTCCAATCCTATCACTGCTGCGTTTATGCCCCTGTACACATGCTTGATTCTCTTTCGGAGACATAGCAATCCATAGGTTTTAAGATACTTACTAGTCAGGTACATTCTTAGGCGTTTAATATGCGGTGTTGAGTCCATTTCGTTGAGCAAGGAGTAGCTCTTGTCTATTCCATATTTGACTTAAGGAACTTTATCTGTGCTCATTTCAATCTCTGGTTTTATGCAGCACCCCAACTCACCTTTACCCTTAAGCAAGCATAAGTTGGTTTTCTAAATTTGAGACCCTGTTCTGTTCTGTAATTCAGTTCCTGTGTAGCCAAGTTTCCATTCCGTGTATTACTGATATCTTATGATGTTTCTTTTTCTGTGTGACTTATTTCAGTTAGAATTATCATACCTGAATCCACTCATTGTGCTGCTAAGGGCCTGATGACATAGATTTCATTGCTGAGTGATATTGTTTTGTAAGTGAATACCACAACTTCTTTATCCATTTTTCACTTTCTGCGATGTTGAACTTGTACTGTAAACGAGGTTCTTGTAAACAGAGCCGTTCCAAACTTTGGGGTGGCTGTGTCTTTTTGATTTTAATTTCCCTAAGCTATAGGACCATAAGTGGAAGTGCCCTAGGCTCTGTTGGTTTGTTTTTTAGATGTTTCAGGAAACACCATACACTTCTCCCAAGTGTCTGTTGGCAATTTACATCCCGCCCATCAGCATAACAAGGCTCCCAGTTCTCAATGGCCTGTTGCCTTTCTGGATTTTACACTTTTTTCAGATGGCCCTTTTGACCGGGGGGAAGTGAGACTTCATTGTAGTGCAGATTTCCTTTGCAAGCTTGCTTGGTTGGCCAAAAAGGGCGTATGCGTTTTTTCCTGAATATATTCAGGAAAAAACGCATACGCCCTTTTTGGCCAAGTGCATCATTGTGGACGTTCTGCCTCTTTTCCTATGCTTTCAATGCAATTCCAGTCTACCTCCTGAAATCGGTTTCCTGCAATTCTGCCCCGCTTTCAAGTCCTCTTGGCAGCCTTACTTCAGTCTATTTTTGGACGATAGCTGTCATTTATAACTCTGCAGGTTTGTGAATTACAGTGCCCCTGAGCTCCTTTCTTCAACTCGTTTTCTTGTGACCTGGCTGCAACACCGCTGGATGGCTTCAGGCCCTAATCTGGTTCCAGCCCGGCATGCTGAGCCTTTGGTTATTTCCTCTTTCTGGTGGGAAATGAGAGTTAAATTTGCCCGTCCAGACACCTCCAGCTAGCCTCTCATTGGTTCTCGCTATTCCTGTTCATCTTCCGCAGAAATTGCAAACTGGGCCAAACAGGAGGTTAAAGGGACTGACTCTCCAAGTGGGGAGAGTGTTAGTAAAGCGTCTGGAATGTTGCACCCGAGTACCAGGGGAGGAAAACTGAGACATATTTGAACACGTCTCCCGATCACATGGTTGATCATACTCTAGGTTCCACATGCATGTTTTAGCTGAAGGAAGAATACCTTAAACCTGGGTAGTTGAAACCCGTGGAATGGGTACCATGCAATATGACTTCAAAGGGTCTTCATTTGCTCACAGAACCTCTCCAATCCTATCACTGCTGCGTTTATGCCCCTGTACACATGCTTGATTCTCTTTTGGAGACATAGCAATCCATAAGTTTTAAGATACTTACTAGTCAGGTACATTCTTAGGCGTTTAATATGCGGTGTTGAGTCCATTTCGTTGAGCAAGGAGTAGCTCTTGTCTATTCCATATTTGACTTAAGGAACTTTATCTGTGCTCATTTCAATCTCTGGTTTTATGCAGCACCCCAACTCACCTTTCCCCTTAAGCAAGCATAAGTTGGTTTTCTGAATTTGAGACCCTGTTCTGTTCTGTAATTCAGTTCCTGTGTAGCCAAGTTTACATTCCGTGTATTACTGATATCTTATGATGTTTCTTTTTCTGTGTGACTTATTTCAGTTAGAATCATCATACCTGAATCCACTCATTGTGATGCTAAGGGCCTGATGACATAGATTTCATTGCTGAGTGATATTGCTTTGTAAGTAAATACCACAACTTCTTTATCCATTTTTCATTTTCTGCGATGTTGAACTTGTACTGTAAACGAGGTTCTTGTAAACAGAGGCGTCCCAAATTTTGGGGTGGCTGTGTCTTTTTGATTTTAATTTCCCTAAGCTATAGGACCATAAGTGGCAGTGCCCTAGGCTCTGTTGCTTTGTTTTGTAGATGTTTCAGGAAACACCATACACTTCTCCTGAGTGTCTGTTGACAATTTACATCCCGCCCATCAGCATAACAAGGCTCCCAGTTCTCCATGGCCTGTCCTGCCTTTCTGGATTTTACACTTTTTTCAGATGGCCCTTTTGACCAGGGGGAAGTGAGACTTCATTGTAGTGCAGATTTCCTTTGCAAGCTTGCTTGGTTGGCCAAAAAGGGCGTATGCGTTTTTTCCTGAATATATTCAGGAAAAAACGCATACGCCCTTTTTGGCCAAGTGCATCATTGTGGACGTTCTGCCTCTTTTCCTATGCTTGCAATGCAATTCCAGTCAACTCCTGAAATCGGTTTCCTGCAATTCTGCCCCGCTTTGAAGTCCTCTTGGCAGCCTTACTTCAGTATATTTTTGGAAGATAGCTGTCATTTATAACTCTGCAGGTTTGTGAATTACAGTGCCCCTGAGCTCCTTTCTTCAACTCACTTTCTTTTGAGCTGGCCGCAACACCGCAGGATGGCTTCAGGCCCTAATCTGGTTCCGGTACGGCACGCCCAGCCTTTGGTTATTTCCTCTTCCTGGTGGGAAATGAGAGTTAAATTTGCCCGTCCAGACACCTCCAGCTAGCCTCTCATTGGTTCTCGCTATTCCTCTTCATCTTCCGCAGAAATTGCAAACTGGGCCAAACAGGAGGTTAAAGGCGCTGACTCTCCAAGTGGGGAGAGTGTTAGTAAAGCATCTGGAATGTTGCACCCGAGTACCAGGGGAGGAAAACTGAGACATATTTGAACACGTCTCCCGTTCACATGGTTGATCATACTTGGGTTCCACATGCATGTTTTAGCTGAAGGAAGAATACCTTAAACCTGGAGAGTTGAGACCCGTGTAATGGGTACCATGCAATATGACTTCAAAGGGTCTTCATTTGCTCACCGAACCTCTCCAATCCTATCACTGCTGCGTTTATGCCCCTGTACACATGCTTGATTCTCTTTCGGAGACATAGCAATCCATAGGTTTTAAGATACTTACTAGTCAGGTACATTCTTAGGCGTTTAATATGCGGTGTTGAGTCCATTTCGTTGAGCAAGGAGTAGCTCTTGTCTATTCCATATTTGACTTAAGGAACTTTATCTGTGCTCATTTCAATCTCTGGTTTTATGCAGCACCCCAACTCACCTTTACCCTTGAGCAAGCATAAGTTGGTTTTCTAAATTTGAGACCCTGTTCTGTTCTGTAATTCAGTTCCTCTGTAGCCAAGTTTACATTCCGTGTATTACTGATATCTTATGATGTTTCTTTTTCTGTGTGACTTATTTCAGTTAGAATCATCATACCTGAATCCACTCATTGTGCTGCTAAGGGCCTGATGACATAGATTTCATTGCTGAGTGATATTGCTTTGTAAGTAAATACCACAACTTCTTTATCCATTTTTCACTTTGTGCGATGTTGAACTTGTACTGTAAACGAGGTTCTTGTAAACAGAGGCGTCCCAAACTTTGGGGTGGCTGTGTCTTTTTGATTTTAATTTCCCTAAGCTATAGGACCATAAGTGGCAGTGCCCTAGGCTCTGTTGCTTTGTTTTTTAGATGTTTCAGGAAACACCATACACTTCTCCCGAGTGGTTGTTGGCAATTTACATCCCGCCCATCAGCATAACAAGGCTCCCAGTTCTCCATGGCCTGTCCTGCCTTTCTGGATTTTACACTTTTTTCAGATGGCCCTTTTGACCGGGGGGAAGTGAGACTTCATTGTAGTGCAGATTTCCTTTGCAAGCTTGCTTGGTTGGCCAAAAAGGGCGTATGCGTTTTTTCCTGAATATATTCAGGAAAAAACGCATATGCCCTTTTTGGCCAAGTGCATCATTGTGGACGTTCTGCCTCTTTTCCTATGCTTGCAATGCAATTCCAGTCAACTCCTGAAATCGGTTTCCTGCAATTCTGCCCCGCTTTCAAGTCCTCTTGGCAGCCTTACTTCAGTATATTTTTGGAAGATAGCTGTCATTTATAACTCTGCAGGTTTGTGAATTACAGTGCCCCTGAGCTCCTTTCTTCAACTCACTTTCTTTTGAGCTGGCCGCAACACCGCAGGATGGCTTCAGGCCCTAATCTGGTTCCGGTACGGCACGCCCAGCCTTTGGTTATTTCCTCTTCCTGGTGGGAAATGAGAGTTAAATTTGCCCGTCCAGACACCTCCAGCTAGCCTCTCATTGGTTCTCGCTATTCCTCTTCATCTTCCGCAGAAATTGCAAACTGGGCCAAACAGGAGGTTAAAGGGACTGACTCTCCAAGTGGGGAGAGTGTTAGTAAAGCGTCTGGAATGTTGCACCCGAGTACCAGGGGAGGAAAACTGAGACATATTTGAACACGTCTCCCGATCACATGGTTGATCATACTCTAGGTTCCACATGCATGTTTTAGCTGAAGGAAGAATACCTTAAACCTGGGTAGTTGAAACCCGTGGAATGGGTACCATGCAATATGACTTCAAAGGGTCTTCATTTGCTCACAGAACCTCTCCAATCCTATCACTGCTGCGTTTATGCCCCTGTACACATGCTTGATTCTCTTTTGGAGACATAGCAATCCATAGGTTTTAAGATACTTACTAGTCAGGTACATTCTTAGGCGTTTAATATGCGGTGTTGAGTCCATTTCGTTGAGCAAGGAGTAGCTCTTGTCTATTCCATATTTGACTTAAGGAACTTTATCTGTGCTCATTTCAATCTCTGGTTTTATGCAGCACCCCAACTCACCTTTCCCCTTAAGCAAGCATAAGTTGGTTTTCTGAATTTGAGACCCTGTTCTGTTCTGTAATTCAGTTCCTGTGTAGCCAAGTTTACATTCCGTGTATTACTGATATCTTATGATGTTTCTTTTTCTGTGTGACTTATTTCAGTTAGAATCATCATACCTGAATCCACTCATTGTGATGCTAAGGGCCTGATGACATAGATTTCATTGCTGAGTGATATTGCTTTGTAAGTAAATACCACAACTTCTTTATCCATTTTTCACTTTCTGCGATGTTGAACTTGAACTGTAAACGAGGTTCTTGTAAACAGAGGCGTCCCAAACTTTGGGGTGGCTGTGTCTTTTTGATTTTAATTTCCCTAAGCTATAGGACCATAAGTGGCAGTGCCCTAGGCTCTGTTGCTTTGTTTTGTAGATGTTTCAGGAAACACCATACACGTCTCCGGAGTGGTTGTTGGCAATTTACATCCCGCCCATCAGCATAACAAGGCTCCCAGTTCTCCATGGCCTGTCCTGCCTTTCTGGATTTTACACTTTTTTCAGATGGCCCTTTTGACCGGGGGGAAGTGAGACTTCATTGTAGTGCAGATTTCCTTTGCAAGCTTGCTTGGTTGGCCAAAAAGGGCGTATGCGTTTTTTCCTGAATATATTCAGGAAAAAACGCATATGCCCTTTTTGGCCAAGTGCATCATTGTGGACGTTCTGCCTCTTTTCCTATGCTTGCAATGCAATTCCAGTCAACTCCTGAAATCGGTTTCCTGCAATTCTGCCCCGCTTTGAAGTCCTCTTGGCAGCCTTACTTCAGTATATTTTTGGAAGATAGCTGTCATTTATAACTCTGCAGGTTTGTGAATTACAGTGCCCCTGAGCTCCTTTCTTCAACTCACTTTCTTTTGAGCTGGCCGCAACACCGCAGGATGGCTTCAGGCCCTAATCTGGTTCCGGTACGGCACGCCCAGCCTTTGGTTATTTGCTCTTCCTGGTGGGAAATGAGAGTTAAATTTGCCCGTCCAGACACCTCCAGCTAGCCTCTCATTGGTTCTCGCTATTCCTCTTCATCTTCCGCAGAAATTGCAAACTGGGCCAAACAGGAGGTTAAAGGGACTGACTCTCCAAGTGGGGAGAGTGTTAGTAAAGCGTCTGGAATGTTCCACCCGAGTACCAGGGGAGGAAAACTGAGACATATTTGAACACGTCTCCCGATCACATGGTTGATCATACTCTAGGTTCCACATGCATGTTTTAGCTGAAGGAAGAATACCTTAAACCTGGGTAGTTGAAACCCGTGGAATGGGTACCAAGCAATATGACTTCAAAGGGTCTTCATTTGCTCACCGAACCTCTCCAATCCTATCACTGCTGCGTTTATGCCCCTGTACACATGCTTGATTCTCTTTTGGAGACATAGCAATCCATAGGTTTTAAGATACTTACTAGTCAGGTACATTCTTAGGCGTTTAATATGCGGTGTTGAGTCCATTTCGTTGAGCAAGGAGTAGCTCTTGTCTATTCCATATTTGACTTAAGGAACTTTATCTGTGCTCATTTCAATCTCTGGTTTTATGCAGCACCCCAACTCACCTTTCCCCTTAAGCAAGCATAAGTTGGTTTTCTGAATTTGAGACCCTGTTCTGTTCTGTAATTCAGTTCCTGTGTAGCCAAGTTTACATTCCGTGTATTACTGATATCTTATGATGTTTCTTTTTCTGTGTGACTTATTTCAGTTAGAATCATCATACCTGAATCCACTCATTGTGATGCTAAGGGCCTGATGACATAGATTTCATTGCTGAGTGATATTGCTTTGTAAGTAAATACCACAACTTCTTTATCCATTTTTCACTTTCTGCGATGTTGAACTTGTACTGTAAACGAGGTTCTTGTAAACAGAGGCGTCCCAAACTTTGGGGTGGCTGTGTCTTTTTGATTTTAATTTCCCTAAGCTATAGGACCATAAGTGGCAGTGCCCTAGGCTCTGTTGCTTTGTTTTTTAGATGTTTCAGGAAACACCATACACTTCTCCCGAGTGTCTGTTGGCAATTTACATCCCGCCCATCAGCATAACAAGGCTCTCATTTCTCCATGGCCTGTCCTGCCTTTCTGGATTTTACACTTTTTTCAGATGGCCCTTTTGACCGGGGGGAAGTGAGACTTCATTGTAGTGCAGATTTCCTTTGCAAGCTTGCTTGGTTGGCCAAAAAGTGCGTATGCGTTTTTTCCTGAATATATTCAGGAAAAAACGCATACGCCCTTTTTGGCCAAGTGCATCATTGTGGACGTTCTGCCTCTTTTCCTATGCTTGCAATGCAATTCCAGTCAACTCCTGAAATCGGTTTCCTGCAATTCTGCCCCGCTTTGAAGTCCTCTTGGCAGCCTTACTTCAGTATATTTTTGGAAGATAGCTGTCATTTATAACTCTGCAGGTTTGTGAATTACAGTGCCCCTGAGCTCCTTTCTTCAACTCACTTTCTTTTGAGCTGGCCGCAACACCGCAGGATGGCTTCAGGCCCTAATCTGGTTCCGGTACGGCACGCCCAGCCTTTGGTTATTTCCTCTTCCTGGTGGGAAATGAGAGTTAAATTTGCCCGTCCAGACACCTCCAGCTAGCCTCTCATTGGTTCTCGCTATTCCTCTTCATCTTCCGCAGAAATTGCAAACTGGGCCAAACAGGAGGTTAAAGGCGCTGACTCTCCAAGTGGGGAGAGTGTTAGTAAAGCATCTGGAATGTTGCACCCGAGTACCAGGGGAGGAAAACTGAGACATATTTGAACACGTCTCCCGTTCACATGGTTGATCATACTTGGGTTCCACATGCATGTTTTAGCTGAAGGAAGAATACCTTAAACCTGGAGAGTTGAGACCCGTGTAATGGGTACCATGCAATATGACTTCAAAGGGTCTTCATTTGCTCACCGAACCTCTCCAATCCTATCACTGCTGCGTTTATGCCCCTGTACACATGCTTGATTCTCTTTCGGAGACATAGCAATCCATAGGTTTTCCGATACTTACTAGTCAGGTACATTCTTAGGCGTTTAATATGCGGTGTTGAGTCCATTTCGTTGAGCAAGGAGTAGCTCTTGTCTATTCCATATTTGACTTAAGAAACTTTATCTGTGCTCATTTCAATCTCTGGTTTTATGCAGCACCCCAACTCACCTTTACCCTTGAGCAAGCATAAGTTGGTTTTCTAAATTTGAGACCCTGTTCTGTTCTGTAATTCAGTTCCTGTGTAGCCAAGTTTACATTCCGTGTATTACTGATATCTTATGATGTTTCTTTTTCTGTGTGACTTATTTCAGTTAGAATCATCATACCTGAATCCACTCATTGTGATGCTAAGGGCCTGATGACATAGATTTCATTGCTGAGTGATATTGCTTTGTAAGTAAATACCACAACTTCTTTATCCATTTTTCACTTTCTGCGATGTTGAACTTGTACTGTAAACGAGGTTCTTGTAAACAGAGGCGTCCCAAACTTTGGGGTGGCTGTGTCTTTTTGATTTTAATTTCCCTAAGCTATAGGACCATAAGTGGCAGTGCCCTAGGCTCTGTTGCTTTGTTTTTTAGATGTTTCAGGAAACACCATACACTTCTCCCGAGTGTCTGTTGGCAATTTACATCCCGCCCATCAGCATAACAAGGCTCCCAGTTCTCCATGGCCTGTCCTGCCTTTCTGGATTTTACACTTTTTTCAGATGGCCCTTTTGACCGGGGGGAAGTGAGACTTCATTGTAGTGCAGATTTCCTTTGCAAGCTTGCTTGGTTGGCCAAAAAGGGCGTATGCGTTTTTTCCTGAATATATTCAGGAAAAAACGCATACGCCCTTTTTGGCCAAGTGCATCATTGTGGACGTTCTGCCTCTTTTCCTATGCTTGCAATGCAATTCCAGTTTACCTCTTGAAATCGGTTTCCTGCAATTCTGCCCCGCTTTCAAGTCCTCTTGGCAGCCTTACTTCAGTCTATTTTTGGACGATAGCTGTCATTTATAACTCTGCAGGTTTGTGAATTACAGTGCCCCTGAGCTCCTTTCTTCAACTCGCTTTCTTGTGACCTGGCCGCAACACCGCAGGATGGCTTCAGGCCCTAATCTGGTTCCGGCCCGGCATGCTGAGCCTTTGGTTAATTCCTCTTCCTGGTGGGAAATGAGAGTTAAATTTGCCCGTCCAGACACCTCCAGCTAGCCTCTCATTGGTTCTCGCTATTCCTGTTCATCTTCCGCAGAAATTGCAAACTGGGCCAAACAGGAGGTTAAAGGGACTGACTCTCCAAGTGGGGAGAGTGTTAGTAAAGCATCTGGAATGTTGCACCCGAGTAGCAGGGGAGGAAAACTGAGACATATTTGAACACATCTCCCGTTCACATGGTTGATCATACTCTAGGTTCCACATGCATGTTTTAGCTGAAGGAAGAATACCTTAAACCTGGGTAGTTGAAACCCGTGGAATGGGTACCATGCAATATGACTTCAAAGGGTCTTCATTTGCTCACCGAACCTCTCCAATCCTATCACTGCTGCGTTTATGCCCCTGTACACATGCTTGATTCTCTTTCGGAGACATAGCAATCCATAGGTTTTAAGATACTTACTAGTCAGGTACATTCTTAGGCGTTTAATATGCGGTGTTGAGTCCATTTCGTTGAGCAAGGAGTAGCTCTTGTCTATTCCATATTTGACTTAAGGAACTTTATCTATGCTCATTTCAATCTCTGGTTTTATGCAGCACCCCAACTCACCTTTACCCTTAAGCAAGCATAAGTTGGTTTTCTAAATTTGAGACCCTGTTCTGTTCTGTAATTCAGTTCCTGTGTAGCCAAGTTTCCATTCCGTGTATTACTGATATCTTATGATGTTTCTTTTTCTGTGTGACTTATTTCAGTTAGAATTATCATACCTGAATCCACTCATTGTGCTGCTAAGGGCCTGATGACATAGATTTCATTGCTGAGTGATATTGTTTTGTAAGTGAATACCACAACTTCTTTATCCATTTTTCACTTTCTGCGATGTTGAACTTGTACTGTAAACGAGGTTCTTGTAAACAGAGCCGTTCCAAACTTTGGGGTGGCTGTGTCTTTTTGATTTTAATTTCCCTAAGCTATAGGACCATAAGTGGAAGTGCCCTAGGCTCTGTTGGTTTGTTTTTTAGATGTTTCAGGAAACACCATACACTTCTCCCAAGTGTCTGTTGGCAATTTACATCCCGCCCATCAGCATAACAAGGCTCCCAGTTCTCAATGGCCTGTTGCCTTTCTGGATTTTACACTTTTTTCAGATGGCCCTTTTGACCGGGGGGAAGTGAGACTTCATTGTAGTGCAGATTTCCTTTGCAAGCTTGCTTGGTTGGCCAAAAAGGGCGTATGCGTTTTTTCCTGAATATATTCAGGAAAAAACGCATACGCCCTTTTTGGCCAAGTGCATCATTGTGGACGTTCTGCCTCTTTTCCTATGCTTTCAATGCAATTCCAGTCTACCTCCTGAAATCGGTTTCCTGCAATTCTGCCCCGCTTTCAAGTCCTCTTGGCAGCCTTACTTCAGTCTATTTTTGGACGATAGCTGTCATTTATAACTCTGCAGGTTTGTGAATTACAGTGCCCCTGAGCTCCTTTCTTCAACTCGTTTTCTTGTGACCTGGCTGCAACACCGCTGGATGGCTTCAGGCCCTAATCTGGTTCCAGCCCGGCATGCTGAGCCTTTGGTTATTTCCTCTTTCTGGTGGGAAATGAGAGTTAAATTTGCCCGTCCAGACACCTCCAGCTAGCCTCTCATTGGTTCTCGCTATTCCTGTTCATCTTCCGCAGAAATTGCAAACTGGGCCAAACAGGAGGTTAAAGGGACTGACTCTCCAAGTGGGGAGAGTGTTAGTAAAGCGTCTGGAATGTTGCACCCGAGTACCAGGGGAGGAAAACTGAGACATATTTGAACACGTCTCCCGATCACATGGTTGATCATACTCTAGGTTCCACATGCATGTTTTAGCTGAAGGAAGAATACCTTAAACCTGGGTAGTTGAAACCCGTGGAATGGGTACCATGCAATATGACTTCAAAGGGTCTTCATTTGCTCACAGAACCTCTCCAATCCTATCACTGCTGCGTTTATGCCCCTGTACACATGCTTGATTCTCTTTTGGAGACATAGCAATCCATAGGTTTTAAGATACTTACTAGTCAGGTACATTCTTAGGCGTTTAATATGCGGTGTTGAGTCCATTTCGTTGAGCAAGGAGTAGCTCTTGTCTATTCCATATTTGACTTAAGGAACTTTATCTGTGCTCATTTCAATCTCTGGTTTTATGCAGCACCCCAACTCACCTTTCCCCTTAAGCAAGCATAAGTTGGTTTTCTGAATTTGAGACCCTGTTCTGTTCTGTAATTCAGTTCCTGTGTAGCCAAGTTTACATTCCGTGTATTACTGATATCTTATGATGTTTCTTTTTCTGTGTGACTTATTTCAGTTAGAATCATCATACCTGAATCCACTCATTGTGATGCTAAGGGCCTGATGACATAGATTTCATTGCTGAGTGATATTGCTTTGTAAGTAAATACCACAACTTCTTTATCCATTTTTCACTTTCTGCGATGTTGAACTTGTACTGTAAACGAGGTTCTTGTAAACAGAGGCGTCCCAAATTTTGGGGTGGCTGTGTCTTTTTGATTTTAATTTCCCTAAGCTATAGGACCATAAGTGGCAGTGCCCTAGGCTCTGTTGCTTTGTTTTGTAGATGTTTCAGGAAACACCATACACTTCTCCTGAGTGTCTGTTGACAATTTACATCCCGCCCATCAGCATAACAAGGCTCCCAGTTCTCCATGGCCTGTCCTGCCTTTCTGGATTTTACACTTTTTTCAGATGGCCCTTTTGACCAGGGGGAAGTGAGACTTCATTGTAGTGCAGATTTCCTTTGCAAGCTTGCTTGGTTGGCCAAAAAGGGCGTATGCGTTTTTTCCTGAATATATTCAGGAAAAAACGCATATGCCCTTTTTGGCCAAGTGCATCATTGTGGACGTTCTGCCTCTTTTCCTATGCTTGCAATGCAATTCCAGTCAACTCCTGAAATCGGTTTCCTGCAATTCTGCCCTGCTTTGAAGTCCTCTTGGCAGCCTTACTTCAGTATATTTTTGGAAGATAGCTGTCATTTATAACTCTGCAGGTTTGTGAATTACAGTGCCCCTGAGCTCCTTTCTTCAACTCACTTTCTTTTGAGCTGGCCGCAACACCGCAGGATGGCTTCAGGCCCTAATCTGGTTCCGGTACGGCACGCCCAGCCTTTGGTTATTTCCTCTTCCTGGTGGGAAATGAGAGTTAAATTTGCCAGTCCAGACACCTCCAGCTAGCCTCTCATTGGTTCTCGCTATTCCTCTTCATCTTCCGCAGAAATTGCAAACTGGGCCAAACAGGAGGTTAAAGGCGCTGACTCTCCAAGTGGGGAGAGTGTTAGTAAAGCATCTGGAATGTTGCACCCGAGTACCAGGGGAGGAAAACTGAGACATATTTGAACACGTCTCCCGTTCACATGGTTGATCATACTTGGGTTCCACATGCATGTTTTAGCTGAAGGAAGAATACCTTAAACCTGGAGAGTTGAGACCCGTGTAATGGGTACCATGCAATATGACTTCAAAGGGTCTTCATTTGCTCACCGAACCTCTCCAATCCTATCACTGCTGCGTTTATGCCCCTGTACACATGCTTGATTCTCTTTCGGAGACATAGCAATCCATAGGTTTTAAGATACTTACTAGTCAGGTACATTCTTAGGCGTTTAATATGCGGTGTTGAGTCCATTTCGTTGAGCAAGGAGTAGCTCTTGTCTATTCCATATTTGACTTAAGGAACTTTATCTGTGCTCATTTCAATCTCTGGTTTTATGCAGCACCCCAACTCACCTTTACCCTTGAGCAAGCATAAGTTGGTTTTCTAAATTTGAGACCCTGTTCTGTTCTGTAATTCAGTTCCTCTGTAGCCAAGTTTACATTCCGTGTATTACTGATATCTTATGATGTTTCTTTTTCTGTGTGACTTATTTCAGTTAGAATCATCATACCTGAATCCACTCATTGTGCTGCTAAGGGCCTGATGACATAGATTTCATTGCTGAGTGATATTGCTTTGTAAGTAAATACCACAACTTCTTTATCCATTTTTCACTTTGTGCGATGTTGAACTTGTACTGTAAACGAGGTTCTTGTAAACAGAGGCGTCCCAAACTTTGGGGTGGCTGTGTCTTTTTGATTTTAATTTCCCTAAGCTATAGGACCATAAGTGGCAGTGCCCTAGGCTCTGTTGCTTTGTTTTTTAGATGTTTCAGGAAACACCATACACTTCTCCCGAGTGGTTGTTGGCAATTTACATCCCGCCCATCAGCATAACAAGGCTCCCAGTTCTCCATGGCCTGTCCTGCCTTTCTGGATTTTACACTTTTTTCAGATGGCCCTTTTGACCGGGGGGAAGTGAGACTTCATTGTAGTGCAGATTTCCTTTGCAAGCTTGCTTGGTTGGCCAAAAAGGGCGTATGCGTTTTTTCCTGAATATATTCAGGAAAAAACGCATACGCCCTTTTTGGCCAAGTGCATCATTGTGGACGTTCTGCCTCTTTTCCTATGCTTGCAATGCAATTCCAGTTTACCTCTTGAAATCGGTTTCCTGCAATTCTGCCCCGCTTTCAAGTCCTCTTGGCAGCCTTACTTCAGTCTATTTTTGGACGATAGCTGTCATTTATAACTCTGCAGGTTTGTGAATTACAGTGCCCCTGAGCTCCTTTCTTCAACTCGCTTTCTTGTGACCTGGCCGCAACACCGCAGGATGGCTTCAGGCCCTAATCTGGTTCCGGCCCGGCATGCTGAGCCTTTGGTTAATTCCTCTTCCTGGTGGGAAATGAGAGTTAAATTTGCCCGTCCAGACACCTCCAGCTAGCCTCTCATTGGTTCTCGCTATTCCTGTTCATCTTCCGCAGAAATTGCAAACTGGGCCAAACAGGAGGTTAAAGGGACTGACTCTCCAAGTGGGGAGAGTGTTAGTAAAGCATCTGGAATGTTGCACCCGAGTAGCAGGGGAGGAAAACTGAGACATATTTGAACACATCTCCCGTTCACATGGTTGATCATACTCTAGGTTCCACATGCATGTTTTAGCTGAAGGAAGAATACCTTAAACCTGGGTAGTTGAAACCCGTGGAATGGGTACCATGCAATATGACTTCAAAGGGTCTTCATTTGCTCACCGAACCTCTCCAATCCTATCACTGCTGCGTTTATGCCCCTGTACACATGCTTGATTCTCTTTCGGAGACATAGCAATCCATAGGTTTTAAGATACTTACTAGTCAGGTACATTCTTAGGCGTTTAATATGCGGTGTTGAGTCCATTTCGTTGAGCAAGGAGTAGCTCTTGTCTATTCCATATTTGACTTAAGGAACTTTATCTATGCTCATTTCAATCTCTGGTTTTATGCAGCACCCCAACTCACCTTTACCCTTAAGCAAGCATAAGTTGGTTTTCTAAATTTGAGACCCTGTTCTGTTCTGTAATTCAGTTCCTGTGTAGCCAAGTTTCCATTCCGTGTATTACTGATATCTTATGATGTTTCTTTTTCTGTGTGACTTATTTCAGTTAGAATTATCATACCTGAATCCACTCATTGTGCTGCTAAGGGCCTGATGACATAGATTTCATTGCTGAGTGATATTGTTTTGTAAGTGAATACCACAACTTCTTTATCCATTTTTCACTTTCTGCGATGTTGAACTTGTACTGTAAACGAGGTTCTTGTAAACAGAGCCGTTCCAAACTTTGGGGTGGCTGTGTCTTTTTGATTTTAATTTCCCTAAGCTATAGGACCATAAGTGGAAGTGCCCTAGGCTCTGTTGGTTTGTTTTTTAGATGTTTCAGGAAACACCATACACTTCTCCCAAGTGTCTGTTGGCAATTTACATCCCGCCCATCAGCATAACAAGGCTCCCAGTTCTCAATGGCCTGTTGCCTTTCTGGATTTTACACTTTTTTCAGATGGCCCTTTTGACCGGGGGGAAGTGAGACTTCATTGTAGTGCAGATTTCCTTTGCAAGCTTGCTTGGTTGGCCAAAAAGGGCGTATGCGTTTTTTCCTGAATATATTCAGGAAAAAACGCATACGCCCTTTTTGGCCAAGTGCATCATTGTGGACGTTCTGCCTCTTTTCCTATGCTTTCAATGCAATTCCAGTCTACCTCCTGAAATCGGTTTCCTGCAATTCTGCCCCGCTTTCAAGTCCTCTTGGCAGCCTTACTTCAGTCTATTTTTGGACGATAGCTGTCATTTATAACTCTGCAGGTTTGTGAATTACAGTGCCCCTGAGCTCCTTTCTTCAACTCGTTTTCTTGTGACCTGGCTGCAACACCGCTGGATGGCTTCAGGCCCTAATCTGGTTCCAGCCCGGCATGCTGAGCCTTTGGTTATTTCCTCTTTCTGGTGGGAAATGAGAGTTAAATTTGCCCGTCCAGACACCTCCAGCTAGCCTCTCATTGGTTCTCGCTATTCCTGTTCATCTTCCGCAGAAATTGCAAACTGGGCCAAACAGGAGGTTAAAGGGACTGACTCTCCAAGTGGGGAGAGTGTTAGTAAAGCGTCTGGAATGTTGCACCCGAGTACCAGGGGAGGAAAACTGAGACATATTTGAACACGTCTCCCGATCACATGGTTGATCATACTCTAGGTTCCACATGCATGTTTTAGCTGAAGGAAGAATACCTTAAACCTGGGTAGTTGAAACCCGTGGAATGGGTACCATGCAATATGACTTCAAAGGGTCTTCATTTGCTCACAGAACCTCTCCAATCCTATCACTGCTGCGTTTATGCCCCTGTACACATGCTTGATTCTCTTTTGGAGACATAGCAATCCATAGGTTTTAAGATACTTACTAGTCAGGTACATTCTTAGGCGTTTAATATGCGGTGTTGAGTCCATTTCGTTGAGCAAGGAGTAGCTCTTGTCTATTCCATATTTGACTTAAGGAACTTTATCTGTGCTCATTTCAATCTCTGGTTTTATGCAGCACCCCAACTCACCTTTCCCCTTAAGCAAGCATAAGTTGGTTTTCTGAATTTGAGACACTGTTCTGTTCTGTAATTCAGTTCCTGTGTAGCCAAGTTTACATTCCGTGTATTACTGATATCTTATGATGTTTCTTTTTCTGTGTGACTTATTTCAGTTAGAATCATCATACCTGAATCCACTCATTGTGATGCTAAGGGCCTGATGACATAGATTTCATTGCTGAGTGATATTGCTTTGTAAGTAAATACCACAACTTCTTTATCCATTTTTCACTTTCTGCGATGTTGAACTTGTACTGTAAACGAGGTTCTTGTAAACAGAGGCGTCCCAAATTTTGGGGTGGCTGTGTCTTTTTGATTTTAATTTCCCTAAGCTATAGGACCATAAGTGGCAGTGCCCTAGGCTCTGTTGCTTTGTTTTGTAGATGTTTCAGGAAACACCATACACTTCTCCTGAGTGTCTGTTGACAATTTACATCCCGCCCATCAGCATAACAAGGCTCCCAGTTCTCCATGGCCTGTCCTGCCTTTCTGGATTTTACACTTTTTTCAGATGGCCCTTTTGACCAGGGGGAAGTGAGACTTCATTGTAGTGCAGATTTCCTTTGCAAGCTTGCTTGGTTGGCCAAAAAGGGCGTATGCGTTTTTTCCTGAATATATTCAGGAAAAAACGCATATGCCCTTTTTGGCCAAGTGCATCATTGTGGACGTTCTGCCTCTTTTCCTATGCTTGCAATGCAATTCCAGTCAACTCCTGAAATCGGTTTCCTGCAATTCTGCCCCGCTTTGAAGTCCTCTTGGCAGCCTTACTTCAGTATATTTTTGGAAGATAGCTGTCATTTATAACTCTGCAGGTTTGTGAATTACAGTGCCCCTGAGCTCCTTTCTTCAACTCACTTTCTTTTGAGCTGGCCGCAACACCGCAGGATGGCTTCAGGCCCTAATCTGGTTCCGGTACGGCACGCCCAGCCTTTGGTTATTTCCTCTTCCTGGTGGGAAATGAGAGTTAAATTTGCCCGTCCAGACACCTCCAGCTAGCCTCTCATTGGTTCTCGCTATTCCTCTTCATCTTCCGCAGAAATTGCAAACTGGGCCAAACAGGAGGTTAAAGGCGCTGACTCTCCAAGTGGGGAGAGTGTTAGTAAAGCATCTGGAATGTTGCACCCGAGTACCAGGGGAGGAAAACTGAGACATATTTGAACACGTCTCCCGTTCACATGGTTGATCATACTTGGGTTCCACATGCATGTTTTAGCTGAAGGAAGAATACCTTAAACCTGGAGAGTTGAGACCCGTGTAATGGGTACCATGCAATATGACTTCAAAGGGTCTTCATTTGCTCACCGAACCTCTCCAATCCTATCACTGCTGCGTTTATGCCCCTGTACACATGCTTGATTCTCTTTCGGAGACATAGCAATCCATAGGTTTTAAGATACTTACTAGTCAGGTACATTCTTAGGCGTTTAATATGCGGTGTTGAGTCCATTTCGTTGAGCAAGGAGTAGCTCTTGTCTATTCCATATTTGACTTAAGGAACTTTATCTGTGCTCATTTCAATCTCTGGTTTTATGCAGCACCCCAACTCACCTTTACCCTTGAGCAAGCATAAGTTGGTTTTCTAAATTTGAGACCCTGTTCTGTTCTGTAATTCAGTTCCTCTGTAGCCAAGTTTACATTCCGTGTATTACTGATATCTTATGATGTTTCTTTTTCTGTGTGACTTATTTCAGTTAGAATCATCATACCTGAATCCACTCATTGTGCTGCTAAGGGCCTGATGACATAGATTTCATTGCTGAGTGATATTGCTTTGTAAGTAAATACCACAACTTCTTTATCCATTTTTCACTTTGTGCGATGTTGAACTTGTACTGTAAACGAGGTTCTTGTAAACAGAGGCGTCCCAAACTTTGGGGTGGCTGTGTCTTTTTGATTTTAATTTCCCTAAGCTATAGGACCATAAGTGGCAGTGCCCTAGGCTCTGTTGGTTTGTTTTTTAGATGTTTCAGGAAACACCATACACTTCTCCCGAGTGGTTGTTGGCAATTTACATCCCGCCCATCAGCATAACAAGGCTCCCAGTTCTCCATGGCCTGTCCTGCCTTTCTGGATTTTACACTTTTTTCAGATGGCCCTTTTGACCGGGGGGAAGTGAGACTTCATTGTAGTGCAGATTTCCTTTGCAAGCTTGCTTGGTTGGCCAAAAAGGGCGTATGCGTTTTTTCCTGAATATATTCAGGAAAAAACGCATATGCCCTTTTTGGCCAAGTGCATCATTGTGGACGTTCTGCCTCTTTTCCTATGCTTGCAATGCAATTCCAGTCAACTCCTGAAATCGGTTTCCTGCAATTCTGCCCCGCTTTCAAGTCCTCTTGGCAGCCTTACTTCAGTATATTTTTGGAAGATAGCTGTCATTTATAACTCTGCAGGTTTGTGAATTACAGTGCCCCTGAGCTCCTTTCTTCAACTCACTTTCTTTTGAGCTGGCCGCAACACCGCAGGATGGCTTCAGGCCCTAATCTGGTTCCGGTACGGCACGCCCAGCCTTTGGTTATTTCCTCTTCCTGGTGGGAAATGAGAGTTAAATTTGCCCGTCCAGACACCTCCAGCTAGCCTCTCATTGGTTCTCGCTATTCCTCTTCATCTTCCGCAGAAATTGCAAACTGGGCCAAACAGGAGGTTAAAGGGACTGACTCTCCAAGTGGGGAGAGTGTTAGTAAAGCGTCTGGAATGTTCCACCCGAGTACCAGGGGAGGAAAACTGAGACATATTTGAACACGTCTCCCGATCACATGGTTGATCATACTCTAGGTTCCACATGCATGTTTTAGCTGAAGGAAGAATACCTTAAACCTGGGTAGTTGAAACCCGTGGAATGGGTACCATGCAATATGACTTCAAAGGGTCTTCATTTGCTCACCGAACCTCTCCAATCCTATCACTGCTGCGTTTATGCCCCTGTACACATGCTTGATTCTCTTTTGGAGACATAGCAATCCATAGGTTTTAAGATACTTACTAGTCAGGTACATTCTTAGGCGTTTAATATGCGGTGTTGAGTCCATTTCGTTGAGCAAGGAGTAGCTCTTGTCTATTCCATATTTGACTTAAGGAACTTTATCTGTGCTCATTTCAATCTCTGGTTTTATGCAGCACCCCAACTCACCTTTCCCCTTAAGCAAGCATAAGTTGGTTTTCTGAATTTGAGACCCTGTTCTGTTCTGTAATTCAGTTCATGTGTAGCCAAGTTTACATTCCGTGTATTACTGATATCTTATGATGTTTCTTTTTCTGTGTGACTTATTTCAGTTAGAATCATCATACCTGAATCCACTCATTGTGATGCTAAGGGCCTGATGACATAGATTTCATTGCTGAGTGATATTGCTTTGTAAGTAAATACCACAACTTCTTTATCCATTTTTCACTTTCTGCGATGTTGAACTTGTACTGTAAACGAGGTTCTTGTAAACAGAGGCGTCCCAAACTTTGGGGTGGCTGTGTCTTTTTGATTTTAATTTCCCTAAGCTATAGGACCATAAGTGGCAGTGCCCTAGGCTCTGTTGCTTTGTTTTTTAGATGTTTCAGGAAACACCATACACTTCTCCCGAGTGTCTGTTGGCAATTTACATCCCGCCCATCAGCATAACAAGGCTCCCATTTCTCCATGGCCTGTCCTGGCTTTCTGGATTTTACACTTTTTTCAGATGGCCCTTTTGACCGGGGGGAAGTGAGACTTCATTGTAGTGCAGATTTCCTTTGCAAGCTTGCTTGGTTGGCCAAAAAGTGCGTATGCGTTTTTTCCTGAATATATTCAGGAAAAAACGCATACGCCCTTTTTGGCCAAGTGCATCATTGTGGACGTTCTGCCTCTTTTCCTATGCTTGCAATGCAATTCCAGTCAACTCCTGAAATCGGTTTCCTGCAATTCTGCCCCGCTTTGAAGTCCTCTTGGCAGCCTTACTTCAGTATATTTTTGGAAGATAGCTGTCATTTATAACTCTGCAGGTTTGTGAATTACAGTGCCCCTGAGCTCCTTTCTTCAACTCACTTTCTTTTGAGCTGGCCGCAACACCGCAGGATGGCTTCAGGCCCTAATCTGGTTCCGGTACGGCACGCCCAGCCTTTGGTTATTTCCTCTTCCTGGTGGGAAATGAGAGTTAAATTTGCCCGTCCAGACACCTCCAGCTAGCCTCTCATTGGTTCTCGCTATTCCTGTTCATCTTCCGCAGAAATTGCAAACTGGGCCAAACAGGAGGTTAAAGGCGCTGACTCTCCAAGTGGGGAGAGTGTTAGTAAAGCATCTGGAATGTTGCACCCGAGTACCAGGGGAGGAAAACTGAGACATATTTGAACACGTCTCCCGTTCACATGGTTGATCATACTTGGGTTCCACATGCATGTTTTAGCTGAAGGAAGAATACCTTAAACCTGGAGAGTTGAGACCCGTGTAATGGGTACCATGCAATATGACTTCAAAGGGTCTTCATTTGCTCACCGAACCTCTCCAATCCTATCACTGCTGCGTTTATGCCCCTGTACACATGCTTGATTCTCTTTCGGAGACATAGCAATCCATAGGTTTTAAGATACTTACTAGTCAGGTACATTCTTAGGCGTTTAATATGCGGTGTTGAGTCCATTTCGTTGAGCAAGGAGTAGCTCTTGTCTATTCCATATTTGACTTAAGGAACTTTATCTGTGCTCATTTCAATCTCTGGTTTTATGCAGCACCCCAACTCACCTTTACCCTTGAGCAAGCATAAGTTGGTTTTCTAAATTTGAGACCCTGTTCTGTTCTGTAATTCAGTTCCTGTGTAGCCAAGTTTACATTCCGTGTATTACTGATATCTTATGATGTTTCTTTTTCTGTGTGACTTATTTCAGTTAGAATCATCATACCTGAATCCACTCATTGTGATGCTAAGGGCCTGATGACATAGATTTCATTGCTGAGTGATATTGCTTTGTAAGTAAATACCACAACTTCTTTATCCATTTTTCACTTTGTGCGATGTTGAACTTGTACTGTAAACGAGGTTCCTGTAAACAGAGGCGTCCCAAACTTTGGGGTGGCTGTGTCTTTTTGATTTTAATTTCCCTAAGCTATAGGACCATAAGTGGCAGTGCCCTAGGCTCTGTTGCTTTGTTTTTTAGATGTTTCAGGAAACACCATACACTTCTCCCGAGTGTCTGTTGGCAATTTACATCCCGCCCATCAGCATAACAAGGCTCCCAGTTCTCCATGGCCTGTCCTGCCTTTCTGGATTTTACACTTTTTTCAGATGGCCCTTTTGACCGGGGGGAAGTGAGACTTCATTGTAGTGCAGATTTCCTTTGCAAGCTTGCTTGGTTGGCCAAAAAGGGCGTATGCGTTTTTTCCTGAATATATTCAGGAAAAAACGCATATGCCCTTTTTGGCCAAGTGCATCATTGTGGACGTTCTGCCTCTTTTCCTATGCTTGCAATGCAATTCCAGTCAACTCCTGAAATCGGTTTCCTGCAATTCTGCCCCGCTTTCAAGTCCTCTTGGCAGCCTTACTTCAGTATATTTTTGGAAGACAGCTGTCATTTATAACTCTGCAGGTTTGTGAATTACAGTGCCCCTGAGCTCCTTTCTTCAACTCACTTTCTTTTGAGCTGGCCGCAACACCGCAGGATGGCTTCAGGCCCTAATCTGGTTCCGGTATGGCACGCCCAGCCTTTGGTTATTTCCTCTTCCTGGTGGGAAATGAGAGTTAAATTTGCCCGTCCAGACACCTCCAGCTAACCTCTCATTGGTTCTCGCTATTCCTGTTCATCTTCCATAGAAATTGCAAACTGGGCCAAACAGGAGGTTAAAGGCGCTGACTCTCCAAGTGGGGAGAGTGTTAGTAAAGCATCTGGAATGTTGCATCCGAGTACCAGGGGAGGAAAACTGAGACATATTTGAACACGTCTCCCGTTCACATGGTTGATCATACTTGGGTTCCACATGCATGTTTTAGCTGAAGGAAGAATACCTTAAACCTGGAGAGTTGAGACCCGTGTAATGGGTACCATGCAATATGACTTCAAAGGGTCTTCATTTGCTCACCGAACCTCTCCAATCCTATCACTGCTGCGTTTACGCCCCTGTACACATGCTTGATTCTCTTTCGGAGACATAGCAATCCTTAGGTTTTAAGATACTTACTAGTCAGGTACATTCTTAGGCGTTTAATATGCGGTGTTGATTCCATTTCGTTGAGCAAGGAGTAGCTCTTGTCTATTCCATATTTGACTTAAGGAACTTTATCTGTGCTCATTTCAATCTCTGGTTTTATGCAGCACCCCAACTCACCTTTCCCCTTAAGCAAGCATAAGTTGGTTTTCTAAATTTGAGACCGTGTTCTGTTCTGTAATTCAGTTCCTGTGTAGCCAAGTTTACATTCCGTGTATTACTGATATCTTATGATGTTTCTTTTTCTGTGTGACTTATTTCAGTTAGAATCATCGTACCAGAATCTACTCATTATGCTGCTACGGGCCTGATGACATAGATTTCATTGCTGAGTGATACTGCATTTTACGTAAGTACCACAAGTTCTTTATCCATTTTTCACTTTTTGCGATGTTGAACTTGTACTGTAAACGAGGTTCTTGTAAACAGAGCCGTTCCAAACTTTGGGGTGGCTGTGTGTTTTTGATTTTAATTTCCCTAAGCTATAGGACCATAAGTGGCAGTGCCCTAGCCTCTGTTGCTTTGTTTTTTAGATGTTTCAGGAAACACCATACACTTCTCCGGAGTGTCTGTTGGCAATTTACATCCCGCCCATCAGCATAACAAGGCTCCCAGTTCTCAATGGCCTGTTGCCTTTCTGGATTTACACTTTTTTCAGATGGCCCTTTTGACCGGGGGGAAGTGAGACTTCATTGTAGTGCAGATTTCCTTTGCAAGCTTGCTTGGTTGGCCAAAAAGTGCGTATGCGTTTTTTCCTGAATATATTCAGGAAAAAACGCATACGCCCTTTTTGGCCAAGTGCATCATTGTGGACGTTCTGCCTCTTTTCCTATGCTTTCAATGCAATTCCAGTCTACCTCCTGAAATCGGTTTCCTGCAATTCTGCCCCGATTTCAAGTCCTCTTGGCAGCCTTACTTCAGTCTATTTTTGGACGATAGCTGTCATTTATAACTCTGCAGGTTTGTGAATTACAGTGCCCCTGAGCTCCTTTCTTCAACTCGCTTTCTTGTGACCTGGCCGCAACACCGCAGGATGGCTTCAGGCCCTAATCTGGTTCCGGAACGGCACGCTGATCCTTTGGTTAATTCCTCTTCCTGGTGGGAAATGAGAGTTAAATTTGCCCGTCCAGACACCTCCAGCTAGTCTCTCATTGGTTCTCGCTATTCCTGTTCATCTTCCGCAGAAATTGCAAACTGGGCCAAACAGGAGGTTAAAGGGACTGACTCTCCAAGTGGGGAGAGTGTTAGTAAAGCGTCTGGAATGTTGCACCCGAGTACCAGGGGAGGAAAACTGAGACATATTTGAACACGTCTCCCGATCACATGGTTGATCATACTCTAGGTTCCACATGCATGTTTTAGCTGAAGGAAGAATACCTTAAACCTGGGTAGTTGAAACCCGTGGAATGGGTACCATGCAATATGACTTCAAAGGGTCTTCATTTGCTCACAGAACCTCTCCAATCCTATCACTGCTGCGTTTATGCCCCTGTACACATGCTTGATTCTCTTTTGGAGACATAGCAATCCATAGGTTTTCCGATACTTACTAGTCAGGTACATTCTTAGGCGTTTAATATGCGGTGTTGAGTCCATTTCGTTGAGCAAGGAGTAGCTCTTGTCTATTCCATATTTGACTTAAGGAACTTTATCTGTGCTCATTTCAATCTCTGGTTTTATGCAGCACCCCAACTCCCCTTTACCCTTAAGCAAGCATAAGTTGGTTTTCTAAATTTGAGACACTGTTCTGTTCTGTAATTCAGTTCCTGTGTAGCCAAGTTTACATTCCGTGTATTACTGATATCTTATGATGTTTCTTTTTCTGTGTGACTTATTTCAGTTAGAATCATCATACCTGAATCCACTCATTGTGATGCTAAGGGCCTGATGACATAGATTTCATTGCTGAGTGATATTGCTTTGTAAGTAAATACCACAACTTCTTTATCCATTTTTCACTTTCTGCGATGTTGAACTTGTACTGTAAACGAGGTTCTTGTAAACAGAGGCGTCCCAAACTTTGGGGTGGCTGTGTCTTTTTGATTTTAATTTCCCTAAGCTATAGGACCATAAGTGGCAGTGCCCTAGGCTCTGTTGCTTTGTTTTTTAGATGTTTCAGGAAACACCATACACTTCTCCAGAGTGGCTGTTGGCAATTTACATCCCGCCCATCAGCATAACAAGGCTCCCAGTTCTCCATGGACTGTCCTGCCTTTCTGGATTTTACACTTTTTTCAGATGGCCCTTTTGACCGGGGGGAAGTGAGACTTCATTGTAGTGCAGATTTACTTTGCAAGCTTGCTTGGTTGGCCAAAAAGGGCGTATGCGTTTTTTCCTGAATATATTCAGGAAAAAACGCATACGCCCTTTTTGGCCAAGTGCATCATTGTGGACGTTCTGCCTCTTTTCCTATGCTTTCAATGCAATTCCAGTCTACCTCCTGAAATCGGTTTCCTGCAATTCTGCCCCGCTTTCAAGTCCTATTGGCAGCCTTACTTCAGTCTATTTTTGGACGATAGCTGTCATTTATAACTCTGCAGGTTTGTGAATTACAGTGCCCCTGAGCTCCTTTCTTCAACTCGCTTTCTTGTGACCTGGCCGCAACACCGCAGGATGGCTTCAGGCCCTAATCTGGTTCCGGCCCGGCATGCTGAGGCTTTGGTTAATTCCTCTTCCTGGTGGGAAATGAGAGTTAAATTTGCCCGTCCAGACACCTCCAGCTAGCCTCTCATTGGTTCTCGCTATTCCTGTTCATCTTCCGCAGAAATTGCAAACTGGGCCAAACAGGAGGTTAAAGGGACTGACTCTCCAAGTGGGGAGAGTGTTAGTAAAGCGTCTGGAATGTTGCACCCGAGTACCAGGGGAGGAAAACTGAGACATATTTGAACACGTCTCCCGATCACATGGTTGATCATACTCTAGGTTCCACATGCATGTTTTAGCTGAAGGAAGAATACCTTAAACCTGGGTAGTTGAAACCCGTGGAATGGGTACCATGCAATATGACTTCAAAGGGTCTTCATTTGCTCACTGAACCTCTCCAATCCTATCACTGCTGCGTTTATGCCCCTGTGCACATGCTTGATTCTCTTTCGGAGACATAGCAATCCATAGGTTTTAGGATACTTACTAGTCAGGTACATTCTTAGGCGTTTAATATGCGGTGTTGAGTCCATTTCGTTGAGCAAGGAGTAGCTCTTGTCTATTCCATATTTGACTTAAGGAACTTTATCTATGCTCATTTCAATCTCTGGTTTTATGCAGCACCCCAACTCACCTTTACCCTTAAGCAAGCATAAGTTGGTTTTCTAAATTTGAGACCCTGTTCTGTTCTGTAATTCAGTTCCTGTGTAGCCAAGTTTACATTCCGTGTATTACTGATATCTTATGATGTTTCTTTTTCTGTGTGACTTATTTCAGTTAGAATCATCGTACCAGAATCTACTCATTATGCTGCTACGGGCCTGATGACATAGATTTCATTGCTGAGTGATACTGCATTTTACGTGAGTACCACAAGTTCTTTTTCCATTTTTCACTTTTTGCGATGTTGAACTTGTACTGTAAACGAGGTTCTTGTAAACAGAGCCGTTCCAAACTTTGGGGTGGCTGTGTGTTTTTGATTTTAATTTCCCTAAGCTATAGGACCATAAGTGGCAGTGCCCTAGGCTCTGTTGCTTTGTTTTTTAGATGTTTCAGGAAACACCATACACTTCTCCCGAGTGGTTGTTGGCAATTTACATCCCGCCCATCAGCATAACAAGGCTCCCAGTTCTCCATGGCCTGTCCTGCCTTTTTGGATTGTACACTTTTTTCAGATGGCCCTTTTGACCGGGGGGAAGTGAGACTTCATTGTAGTGCAGATTTCCTTTGCAAGCTTGCTTGGTTGGCCAAAAAGGGCGTATGCGTTTTTTCCTGAATATATTCATGAAAAAACGCATACGCCCTTTTTGGCCAAGTGCATCATTGTGGACGTTCTGCCTCTTTTCCTATGCTTTCAATGCAATTCCAGTCTACCTCCTGAAATCGGTTTCCTGCAATTCTGCCCCGCTTTCAAGTCCTCTTGGCAGCCTTACTTCAGTCTATTTTTGGACGATAGCTGTCATTTATAACTCTGCAGGTTTGTGAATTACAGTGCCCCTGAGCTCCTTTCTTCAACTCGCTTTCTTGTGGCCTGGCCGCAACACCGCAGGATGGCTTCAGGCCCTAATCTGGTTCCGGCCCGGCATGCTGAGCCTTTGGTTAATTCCTCTTCCTGGTGGGAAATGAGAGTTAAATTTGCCCGTCCAGACACCTCCAGCTAGCCTCTCATTGGTTCTCGCTATTCCTGTTCATCTTCCGCAGAAATTGCAAACTGGGCCAAACAGGAGGTTAAAGGGACTGACTCTCCAAATGAGGAGAGTGTTAGTAAAGCGTCTGGAATGTTGCACCCGAGTACCAGGGGAGGAAAACTGAGACATATTTGAACACGTCTCCCGATCACATGGTTGATCATACTCTAGGTTCCACATGCATGTTTTAGCTGAAGGAAGAATACCTTAAACCTGGGTAGTTGAAACCCGTGGAATGGGTACCGTGCAATATGACTTCAAAGGGTCTTCATTTGCTCACCGAACCTCTCCAATCCTATCACTGCTGCGTTTATGCCCCTGTGCACATGCTTGAGTCTCTTTCGGAGACATAGCAATCCATAGGTTTTAAGATACTTACTAGTCAGGTACATTCTTAGGCGTTTAATATGCGGTGTTGAGTCCATTTCGTTGAGCAAGGAGTAGCTCTTGTCTATTCCATATTTGACTTAAGGAACTTTATCTGTGCTCATTTCAATCTCTGGTTTTATGCAGCACCCCAACTCACCTTTACCCTTAAGCAAGCATAAGTTGGTTTTCTAAATTTGAGACCCTGTTCTGTTCTGTAATTCAGTTCCTGTGTAGCCAAGTTTACATTCCGTGTATTACTGATATCTTATGATGTTTCTTTTTCTGTGTGACTTACTTCAGTTAGAATCATCATACCTGAATCCACTCATTGTGCTGCTAAGGGCCTGATGACACAGATTTCATTGCTGAGTGATATTGCTTTGTAAGTAAATACCACAACTTCTTTATCCATTTTTCACTTTCTGCGTTGTTGAACTTGTACTGTAAACGAGGTTCTTGTAAACAGAGGCGTCCCAAACTTTGGGGTGGCTGTGTCTTTTTGATTTTAATTTCCCTAAGCTATAGGACCATAAGTGGCAGTGCCCTAGGCTCTGTTGCTTTGTTTTTTAGATATTTCAGGAATCACCATACACTTCTCCCGAGTGTCTGTTGGCAATTTACATCCCGCCCATCAGCATAACAAGGCTCCCAGTTCTCCATGGCCTGTCCTGCCTTTCTGGATTTTACACTTTTTTCAGATGGCCCTTTTGACCGGGGGGAAGTGAGACTTCATTGTAGTGCACATTTCCTTTGCAAGCTTGCTTGGTTGGCCAAAAAGTGCGTATGCGTTTTTTCCTGAATATATTCAGGAAAAAACGCATACGCCCTTTTCGGCCAAGTGCATCATTGTGGACGTTCTGCCTCTTTTCCTATGCTTTCAATGCAATTCCAGTCTACCTCCTGAAATCGGTTTCCTGCAATTCTGCACCACTTTCAAGTCCTCTTGGCAGCCTTACTTCAGTATATTTTTGGACGATAGCTGTCATTTATTACTCTGTAGGTTTGTGCATTACAGTGCCCCTGAGCTCCTTTCTTCAACTCGCTTTCTTTTGAGCTGGCCGCAACACCGCAGGATGGCTTCAGGCCCTAATCTGGTTCCGGTACGGCACGCTGAGCCTTTGGTTATTTCCTCTTCCTGTTGGGAAATGAGAGTTAAATTTGCCCGTCCAGACACCTCCAGCTAGCCTCTCATTGGTTCTCGCTATTCCTGTTCATCTTCCGCAGAAATTGCAAACTGGGCCAAACAGGAGGTTAAAGGGACTGACTTTCCAACTGGGGAGAGTGTTAGTAAAGCGTCTGGAATGTTGCACCCGAGTACCAGGGGAGGAAAACTGAGACATATTTGAACACGTCTCCCGATCACATGGTTGATCATACTCTGGGTTCCACATGCATGTTTTAGCTGAAGGAAGAATACCTAAAACCTGGGTAGTTGAAACCCGTGAAATGGGTACCATGCAATATGACTTCAAAGGGTCTTCATTTGCTCACCGAACCTCTCCAATCTTATCACTGCTGCGTTTATGCCCCTATACACATGCTTGATTCTCTTTCGGAGACATAGCAATCCATAGGTTTTAAGATACTTACTAGTCAGGTACATTCTTAGGCGTTTAATATGCGGTGTTGAGTCCATTTCGTTGAGCAAGGAGTAGCTCTTGTCTATTCCATATTTGGCTTAAGGAACTTTATCTGTGCTCATTTCAATCTCTGGTTTTATGCAGCACCCCAACTCACCTTTACCCTTAAGCAAGCATAAGTTGGTTTTCTAAATTTGAGAACCTGTTCTGTTTTGGAATTCAGTTCCTGTGTAGCCAAGTTTACATTCCGTGTATTAGTGATATCTTATGATGTTTCTTTTTCTGTGTGACTTATTTCAGTTAGAATCATCGTACCAGAATCTACTCATTATGCTGCTACGGGCCTGATGACATAGATTTCATTGCTGAGTGATACTGCATTTTACGTAAGTACCACAAGTTCTTTATCCATTTTTCACTTTCTGCGATGTTGAACTTGTACTGTAAACGAGGTTCTTGTAAACAGAGCCGTTCCAAACTTTGGGGTGGCTGTGTGTTTTTGATTTTAATTTCCCTAAGCTATAGGACCATAAGTGGCAGTGCCCTAAGCTCTGTTGCTTTGTTTTGTAGATGTTTCAGGAAACACCATACACTTCTCCCAAGTGTCTGTTGGCAATTTACATCCCGCCCATCAGCATAACAAGGCTCCCAGTTCTCAATGGCCTGTTGCCTTTCTGGATTTTACACTTTTTTCAGATGGCCCTTTTGACCGGGGGGAAGTGAGACTTCATTGTAGTGCAGATTTCCTTTGCAAGCTTGCTTGGTTGGCCAAAAAGTGCGTATGCGTTTTTTCCTGAATATATTCAGGAAAAAATGCATACGCCCTTTTTGGCCAAGTGCATCATTGTGGACGTTCTGCCTCTTTTCCTATGCTTTCAATGCAATTCCAGTCTACCTCCTGAAATCGGTTTCCTGCAATTCTGCCCCGCTTTCAAGTCCTCTTGGCAGCCTTACTTCAGTCTATTTTTGGACGATAGCTGTCATTTATAACTCTGCAGGTTTGTGAATTACAGTGACCCTGAGCTCCTTTCTTCAACTCACTGTCTTGTGACCTGGCCGCAACACCGCAGGATGGCTTCAGGCCCTAATCTGGTTCCAGCCCGGCATGCTGAGCCTTTGGTTAATTTCTCTTCCTGGTGGGAAATGAGAGTTAAATTTGCCCGTCCAGACACCTCCAGCTAGCCTCTCATTGGTTCTCGCTATTCCTCTTCATCTTCCGCAGAAATTGCAAACTGGGCCAAACAGGAGGTTAAAGGGACTGACTCTCCAAGAGGGGAGAGTGTTAGTAAAGCGTCTGGATTGTTGCACCCGAGTACCAGGGGAGGAAAACTGAGACATATTTGAACACGTCTCCCGATCACATGGTTGATCATACTCTAGGTTCCACATGCATGTTTTAGCTGAAGGAAGAATACCTTAAACCTGGGTAATTGAAACCCGTGGAATGGGTACCATGCAATATGACTTCAAAGTGTCTTCATTTGCTCACCGAACCTCTCCAATCCTATCACTGCTGCGTTTATGCCCCTGTACACATGCTTGATTCTCTTTCGGAGACATAGCAATCCATAGGTTTTAAGATACTTACTAGTCAGGTACATTCTTAGGCGTTTAATATGCGGTGTTGAGTCCATTTCATTGAGCAAGGAGCAGCTCTTGTCTATTCCATATTTGGCTTAAGGAACTTTATCTGTGCTCATTTCAATCTCTGGTTTTATGCAGCACCCCAACTCACCTTTACCCTTAAGCAAGAATAAGTTGGTTTTCTAAATTTGAGACCCTGTTCTGTTCTGTAATTCAGTTCCTGTGTAGCCAAGTTTACATTCCGTGTATTACTGATATCTTATGATGTTTCTTTTTCTGTGTGACTTATTTCAGTTAGAATCATCATACCTGAATCCACTCATTGTGCTGCTAAGGGCCTGATGACACAGATTTCATTGCTGAGTGATATTGCTTTGTAAGTAAATACCACAACTTCTTTATCCATTTTTCACTTTCTGCGATGTTGAACTTGTACTGTAAACGAGGTTCTTGTAAACAGAGCCGTTCCAAACTTTGGGGTGGCTGTGTCTTTTTGATTTTAATTTCCCTAAGCTATAGGACCATAAGTGGAAGTGCCCTAGGTTCTGTTGCTTTGTTTTTTAGATGTTTCAGGAAACACCATACACTTCTCCCGAGTGGTTGTTGGCAATTTACATCCCGCCCATCAGCATAACAAGGCTCCCAGTTCTCCATGGCCTGTCCTGCCTTTTTGGATTTTACACCTTTTTCAGATGGCCCTTTTGACCGGGGGGAAGTGAGACTTCATTGTAGTGCAGATTTCCTTTGCAAGCTTGCTTGGTTGGCCAAAAAGGGCGTATGCGTTTTTTCCTGAATATATTCAGGAAAAAACGCATACGCCCTTTTTGGCCAAGTGCATCATTGTGGACGTTCTGCCTCTTTTCCTATGCTTTCAATGCAATTCCAGTCTACCTCCTGAAATCGGTTTCCTGCAATTCTGCCCCGCTTTCAAGTCCTCTTGGCAGCCTTACTTCAGTCTATTTTTGGACGATAGCTGTCATTTATAACTCTGCAGGTTTGTGAATTACAGTGCCCCTGAGCTCCTTTCTTCAACTCGCTTTCTTGTGACCTGGCCGCAACACCGCAGGATGGCTTCAGTCCCTAATCTGCTTCCGGCACGGCACGCTGAGCCTTTGGTTATTTCCTCTTCCTGGTGGGAAATGAGAGTTAAATTTGCCCGTCCAGACACCTCCAGCTAGTCTCTCATTGGTTCTCGCTATTCCTGTTCATCTTCCACAGAAATTGCAAACTGGGCCAAACAGGAGGTTAAAGGCGCTGACTCTCCAAGTGGGGAGAGTGTTAGTAAAGCATCTGGAATGTTGCACCCGAGTACCAGGGGAGGAAAACTGAGACATATTTGAACACGTCTCCCGTTCACATGGTTGATCATACTTGGGTTCCACATGCATGTTTTAGCTGAAGGAAGAATACATTAAACCTGGAGAGTTAAGACCCGTGTAATGGGTACCATGCAATATGACTTCAAAGGGTCTTCATTTGCTCACCGAACCTCTCCAATCCTATCACTGCTGCGTTTATGCCCCTGTACACATGCTTGATTCTCTTTCGGAGACATAGCAATCCATAGGTTTTAAGATACTTACTAGTCAGGTACATTCTTAGGCGTTTAATATGCGGTGTTGAGTCCATTTCGTTGAGCAAGGAGTAGCTCTTGTCTATTCCATATTTGTCTTAAGGAACTTTATCTGTGCTCATTTCAATCTCTGGTTTTATGCAGCACCCCAACTCACCTTTCCCCTTAAGCAAGCATAAGTTGGTTTTCTAAATTTGATACCCTGTTCTGTTCTGTAATTCAGTTCCTGTGTAGCCAAGTTTCCATTCCGTGTATTACTGATATCTTATGATGTTTCTTTTTCTGTGTGACTTATTTCAGTTAGAATCATCATACCTGAATCCACTCATTGTGCTGCTAAGGGCCTGATGACACAGATTTCATTGCTGAGTGATATTGCTTTGTAAGTAAATACCACAACTTCTTTCTCCATTTTTCACTTTCTGCGATGTTGAACTTGTACTGTAAACGAGGTTCTTGTAAACAGAGCCATTCCAAACTTTGGGGTGGCTGTGTCTTTTTGATTTTAATTTCCCTAAGCTATAGGACCATAAGTGGAAGTGCCCTAGGTTCTGTTGCTTCGTTTTTTAGATGTTTCAGGAAACACCATACACTTCTCCCGAGTGGTTGTTGGCAATTTACATCCCGCCCATCAGCATAACAAGGCTCCCAGTTCTCCATGGCCTGTCCTGCCTTTCTGGATTTTACACTTTTTTCAGATGGCCCTTTTGACCGGGGGGAAGTGAGACTTCATTGTAGTGCAGATTTCCTTTGCAAGCTTGCTTGGTTGGCCAAAAAGGGCGTATGCGTTTTTTCCTGAATATATTCAGGAAAAAACGCATACGCCCTTTTTGGCCAAGTGCATCATTGTGGACGTTCTGCCTCTTTTCCTATGCTTTCAATGCAATTCCAGTCTACCTCCTGAAATCGGTTTCCTGCAATTCTGCCCCGCTTTCAAGTCCTCTTGGCAGCCTTACTTCAGTCTATTTTTGGACGATAGCTGTCATTTATAACTCTGCAGGTTTGTGAATTACAGTGCCCCTGAGCTCCTTTCTTCAACTCGTTTTCTTGTGAGCTGGCTGCAACACCGCTGGATGGCTTCAGGCCCTAATCTGGTTCCAGCCCGGCATGCTGAGCCTTTGGTTATTTCCTCTTTCTGGTGGGAAATGAGAGTTAAATTTGCCCGTCCAGACACCTCCAGCTAGTCTCTCATTGGTTCTCCCTATTCCTGTTCATCTTCCGCAGAAATTGCAAACGGGGCCAAACAGGAGGTTAAAGGTGCTGACTCTCCAAGTGGGGAGAGTGTTAGTAAAGCGTCTGGAATGTTGCACCCGAGTACCAGGGGAGGAAAACTGAGACATATTTAAACACGTCTCCCGTTCACACGGTTGATCATACTCTGGGTTCCACATGCATGTTTTAGCTGAAGGAAGAATACCTTAAACGTGGAGAGTTGAGACCCGTGTAATGGGTACCATGCAATATGACTTCAAAGGGTCTTCATTTGCTCACCGAACCTCTCCAATCCTATCACTGCTGCGTTTATGCCCCTGTACACACGCTTGATTCTCTTTTGGAGACATAGCAATCCATAGGTTTTAAGATACTTACTAGTCAGGTACATTCTTAGGCGTTTAATATGGGGTGTTGAGTCCATTTCGTTGAGCAAGGAGTAGCTCTTGTCTATTCCATATTTGGCTTAAGGAACTTTATCTGTGCTCATTTCAATCTCTGGTTTTATGCAGCACCCCAACTCACCTTCCCCCTTAAGCAAGCATAAGTTGGTTTTCTAAACTTGAGACACTGTTCTGTTTTGTAATTCAGTTCATGTGTAGCCAAGTTCACATTCTGTGTATTAGTGATACCTTATGATGTTTCTTTTCTGTGTGACTTATTTCAGTTCGAATCATCATACCGGAATCCACTCATTATGCTGCTACGGGCCTGATTACATAGATTTCATTGCTGAGTGATATTGCATTGTACGTAAGTACCACAAGTTCTTTTTCCATTTTTCACTTTCTGCGATATTGAACTTGTACTGTAAACGAGGTTCTTGTAAACAGAGCCGTCCCAAACTTTGGGGTGGCTGTGTCTTTTTGATTTTAATTTCCCTAAGCTATAGGACCATAAGTGGAAGTGCCCTAGGCTCTGTTGCTTTGTTTTTTCGATGTTTCAGGAAACACCATACACTTCTCCCGACTGTCTGTTGGCAATTTACATCCCGCCCATCAGCATAAGAAGGCTCCCAGTTCTCCATGGCCTGTCGTGCCTTTATGGATTTTACACTTTTTTCAGATGGCCCTTTTGACCAGGTGCAAGTGAGACTTCATTGTAGTGCAGATTTCCTTTGCAAGCTTGCTTGGTTGGCCAAAAAGTGCGTATGCGTTTTTTCCTGAATATATTCAGAAAAAAACACATACGCCGTTTTTGGCCAAGTGCATCATTGTCGAGTTTCTGACTCTTTTCCTATGCTTTCAATGCAATTCCAGTCTACCTCCTGAAATCGGTTTCCTGCAATTCTGCCTTGCATTCAATGCCTCTTCATAGCTTTACCTCAATATATTTTTTAAAAATAGTTGGCCTTTATAACTCTGCAGGTTTTTGAATTGCAGTGGCCCTTAGCTCCATTTTTTAGCTCTTATTTTTGTGGTATTGCCCCATAACCACAGGATTCCTTGAAGCCCTATTTTTCTTCTGGGGCACCTGCTGTGCCTTTGGTTAACTCTTCTTACTGATGTGATATTAGAGTGACATATGCCCATTGAAACCGCTACAGCTAGTTTCTCACTGGTTCCCCCTATTCCCATTCATCCTCTGCACTAACTGCAGACTGTGCGATACCAGAACTTAAAGGCATTGACTCCGTGTGGGGATGTTGTTAGTAACGTAGCTGGAATGTCGATCCGGAGCCCCAGGAGAGGAAAAATGAGGTGCGTTTTAGAAACCTTTCCCGATCATATGGTATACCAGTCGCTGGGTTTCCCAAGCGTGGTTTAGCTGTAGGAAGATTCCCTTCAACCTGGAGTGTTGGGACCCTTGGACTGAGTAGCATGAAGTATTGCATTAAACTTTCGGCAGTTGCTCACCAAAGCTCACCAATCCTGTCAGCCCCAAGTGTCCAGCCTTATGTCTTATCCAGCTGTGGGTTTATATGTGGTCAATCCAGGTTGCATCACAGCCCCTGAGCGAATTTTGTAAGAATTTTTCTCTCTTTCATTGTTTCAGCGTTTTGTTTTTAAAATTTATTTCTATAATGGGGTTTAGCTCCTTTTCACTGCTGTGTTTGTGCCGCTCTGCACACACTTGATTCCCTTATGGAGATATATCAATACATGGGTTTTAAGATTCTTATTCCTCAGATATATTTCTCTGCGGTGTATAGGGTGTGTTGAGGCCTGTTCATTGAGCAAGGTGTAGATCTTGTCTAATACCTATTTGGTTTATTGAACGGTATCTGTGCTAATTTCAAACTCTGGTTTTATGCATCACCCCACCTCTCCTTTCCCCTTAAGCTGACATAAGTGTGTTTTCTAAATGTGAGACACTGTTCTGTTCTGTAATTCATTTCTTGTGCAGCCATATTTACCCTCCCTCTATAAGTGATATCTTATGATATGTTTCTTTTTCTGTTTGACTTATTTCAAGTAGTATTATCGGACCTAAATCCACTCTTTATCCTTCTACTAGCCTTATTACATTGATTTCATGGTGAAGAGATATTCCATTGTACATAAGTACCACATCTTCTTTATCCATTGTTCTCTTTCCTGGGATATTTAAGGTGTACTGAAGTTGAGGTTCTTGTAAACAGAGTAGCCCTAAACTGTGGTGTGCTTGTGTCTTGTTGATTTTTAGACTTCCCTAGATATACTCCCATGATTGGAAGTGTCCTATGCTCTGTAGCTCTGTTTTTTAGATGATTTAGGAACCACCATACACTTCTCCAGAGTGGCTCTCGGCAGTTCACACACTGCCCATCAGCGTATAAAGGCTCCCTGTTCTCCATGGCCTGTCCTGCATTTCTGGTTTTTACAATTTTTTAGGATGGCCCTTTTGACCGGTGGGAAGTGAGACTTCTTTGTTGTGCACATTTGCATTGCTTGCTTGCTTCGTTGCCCATAAAGTGCGTATGCGTTTTTTCCTGGATATAATCAGGAAAAAACGCATACGCCCTTTTGGGCCAACTGCATCATTGTCGAAATTCTGCCGCTTTTCATGTGCGTTAAAGACGAGTCCAATCTATCTCTTGAAATCTGTTTCTTGCAATTCTGTCTTGCATTCAGATCCTCTTCTTTGCCTTACCTCAACATATTTTTGGACGTTAGTTTTCATTTATAACTCTGCAGGTTTGTGAATTGCAGTGACCCTGAGCTCCATTTTTTAAGTTGCTCTTTTGTGAGCTGGCCTCAAACCCGCAGGATTGTTTCAGGCCCTATTTTGGCTCCGGTGAGGCAGGCTGAGCCTTTCTTTAATTCTTACTCTTAATGGGAAATTAGAGTGATATGTGCCCGTCCAAACCCCTACAACTCTTCTCTCATTGGTTCCCCCTCTTCCCGTTCATCCTCCTCACAATTTGCAAAATGTGTGAAACAGAAGTTTAAATGTGCTGATTCTCCAAGTGGGGAGATTCTAAGTAGCGTGGCTGGAATGGTGAACAGGAGCACCAGGAGAGGATAAATGAGGTGCATTTTAGACACATCTCCCGATCACATGGTGTACAGTCCTCTGGGTTTTCCATGCATGTTTTAGCTGTAGGAAGATCCCTTGAAGCTGCAGATTTGGGACCCATTGAATGGGTACCAGGTAGTATTACTTTAAAGGGTGTGCATTTCCTCACCCAACCTCACATTTCTCTTAGCGCAAACAGTTTCCAGCCTTATGTCTCATCCTGCTGTGGGTCTAGATGTGTTCAATCCATGTTGCATCACCGTCCCTGAGGAAAAGTTGTAAGAGGTTTTCTCTGTCTCTCTGTCGTTTATTTTTTTCAATTTATTACTATATTGGTTACAGCTGATTTTCAAAGCTCTGTTTCTTGCTGCTGTACATCCACTTGATTCGCGTACAGAGAGACATCAATAAATTCTTTTTCAGATTCTTACCAGTCGTATATATTCTTTTCCGGTGACTTGAGTGTGCTGAGTGCAGTTCTTTTAGCTACCGTGTAGGCCTTGTTGATTATCAGTTTGGTATTTGGAATGGTATCTTTGCTAATTTCAACCTCCTGGATGATGCCTCACCCCTCCCCACCTTTCCCGTTTAGCAGCCTTATGCGTGTTTTCTACATATTTGACTATGTTTTTGTTTTGTAATTTATTTCATGTGTAGCCATTTTGGATTCCACCTTTAAGTGATATCTTATGATATGTGTCTTTTTCTTTTTGAATTCTGCCACTTAGAATGATCATACGTAACTCCTCCGGAGTTGTTACAACTGGCCATATTTCATTGATTTCCAGGCTGAATAATATTCCACTCTACCTAAGTACCACATCTCTATCCATTTTTTCCCTCCAGAGACATTTAAGTTATATCCTAGTCGAGGATCTTTTAAACAGAGAGGGGGTAAACATTGGGGTGCCTGTGTCCTCTCGATTTTTGTTTTTCCCAAGATATACGCCCATGAGTGCAAGTGCCCTATGCTCTGTAGCTCATTTTTTAGATGCTTTAGTAAACACAATACACTTCTCCAGAATGGCCGTTGGCAATATACATTTCCACTATAAGTCTCACAGGGCTCCCTCTTCTCGTTGCCCTGTCCTGCATTTCTGTTGTTTACGCTTTATGAGGATGGCTCTTCTGACTGATGCGAAGTGATATCTTTTGTAGTATTGACTTCCAGTGCCCACCTGTTTGGTTGGCTAAAAAAGTGTATGCCCTTTTCTTGAATATATACAGAAAAGAACGCATACACCCTTTTTGGCCAACTGCAATGTTGGCAATGTTGGCAATGTTCAGCTCCTTTTCTTGTGCTTAATGGCGAGTCCTTTCTACCTCCTCAAATCCCTTTCCTGCCATTCTCCCTTGCTTACAAGTCCTTTTCTCTGACTTTCCTCAAGACATTTTTCAGTGATGGATATTTTCAACTCTGCAGTTTTGTGAATTTTACTGCCCCTGAGTTCCATTGTTCAACTCGTGTTTATGGGAACTGGCCACAAAGCAGCGGGATTTCCTCAAGCCCTATACTGTTTCCATGGGCAACCCTAGCCTTTGGTCAATTCGTCTTCCTGATTGGAAATTAGAGTGACATGTGCCTGTCTGAACACCTAGGACTTGTCTCTCATTGTTCCTCATCCTTCCGCTTCATCCTCTGGACAAATTCCAAACTGTACGCAACAGGATGTTGACAGTGCTGACATCTCCAAGTGGGGAGACTGTTAGTAAAGACGCTGGAGGGGTGAACCCGAGCACCAGGAGATGAGGAGATGAGATGCCTTTTCCAAACTCTTCCCGATCAGACGGTATACCATCCTCTGGGTGTGACAGACATGTTTTAGCAGTAGGAAGAGTCCCATTCATGTAAGGAGAACACCAGGGCTTTTTCAAAATCAGTGTCTCCCCGAAACCCAAACTGGGGAAGTTTTTAAGCTACGGCTACACATATGTTCATTAAGGGCCTTGGGAAGTAGGCAGAGTCCAAACTTTAGATGATTGAAGTCTTCAGGGTCAGAAGCACTCACCACCAGCTTCCCTTAGGCTACACTTTAACTGTCATTGATAGATGATGTCAATAAAAATATCTATTCTTTTTCAGATTATTTCCCCTTATAGGTTATTGCAAAATGTTGAGTGTAGTTCCCTGTGCTATACAGTAGTTCCTTGTTGATGATCTATTTTATACATAGCAGTGTGTATGTGTTCATTCCAAACTGTTAATTTATCCCTCCTCCCACCTTTCCCCTTTGGTAATAATAAATTATAAGATTTTATACTTCTCAGAAATGGGGGAGCTGAAAGAGAGGTATCATTTTCAATGGAAAAGCATTTAAAACAAGATTGAAGGTTTAACCAAGATTATTAGCTGTACATCCTTGGAAAGAAATCACTTCGTTTCTCTAATATTGACCTGACAAATAAGACAAACCTTTTCACTGAACTTGCTTATAAAAAGTGATGGAAATATCAAATGGAAGTGTTAAAAACATCTTATTTTACCCGAGCCTTATACACTGTTCTATGTTAACTACAGTTTGGCTCACACATCTGTTCATTGAGGTTACAATAGTCTCAATTTCTGTTACTGATCCTCCAGAGTGGACCCCAACAAGTGTCCCCCTGCCCAGTGTCATTGGGGCCAACAGATCGAGACTGAGTTTGGTTCACAAGCAAAGGAAACTTTATATTTTGATCAGAGAATGGAGAGGTGAGAGCATGCACTACCCCGTGGGCTGTGGGCTGGGCTGCTGTGTAGAGATCCTGTCAGAGTCAGTGGGAGGGAGGGAGGCGGCGGAGCTCTCGAGGGCCGGGTTGGCTGTAGCTCAGGCTCTATATCGTGGAGTCTGCACTGGGCCCCAGGAGCTGAGGTGTCGACCCAGCCATTCTGCACTAGGAAATCTGGTCTGAAGTGCCGGGTGTGGAACCTCTGCATGCGGGACCCTAGGAGCACGTGAAATTAGACAAAGCACAAAGGATAAAAAAGGTTAGACTTGACTTTATTGCCCAGATTCTATTTTTATCTCCCAGGGATTTTTAATGGGCTTTGCTGGGGACAAACCCCTCCTCTGCCTTTTGTCCCGTTCCTCATTCTTGGAGTGCTGAGGGTGCAGACCCTTCTTCTGTAACTGCTGAGTGCTGAGTTGGGAGCCCTCATACCCTGGGGCGAGGGTCAGAGCTTCTCCCCAGCAGCCTCCCGGTGACGTTGATTGTCCCCAGGACCCCTGCCTCCCTGCTCGTCCACCTGAGCACCAGCATTGGAAGTGTTATAGATTCTAATGACCTTTAAGGGTCCAGGAAAGAGATGTGCAGAGACGCTGTGGGGGCCGGTTTCACCCCGCCCCACATTTGTTCGGCCACCTTAGGCTGACCGTCTCTGCCAGCCTAGATGCTCTGACCAGTAGTCTGCGCTTTCTTCAGTTAGGCCCCTGAATTAACGTACAAACAGCACCAGGTGTCAGAGCCCTGCCCGCTCAACTCCCAGACAGTCCAGGGTCAGTGGTGACCAAGGACCATGATGGCTACTGAGTCAACAGCCTTTTGAAGTAAACAGGAGTCCAGCCGGTCTTATTGGCCACCATCATCACGGTGTCTGTAGGCTTTTCTATGGTGACAGTGTGGTATACTGTTCCCCCGCCAAGATTATTAGCTCCCCTCTGGGTGCAGTAAGTCCTGCAAGCAGTAGTCTACTCTTTTGGGACACACTCTTGTTGTTTTATGAGAGAAACTCCAGGTCAAGTGATGTTCACACGAGTCGTCATGGTGCCCTGTTGCCCCCGGTTATCTCTCTGGATGTTGGAGTTGGAGGGCCTCCTCACTCGAGGTCGGTGTGCCCACGGAGCGAACCCTGCAACTTCAGGGCATGGTTGGTGGTTAGGATCACCACGTGGGGTCCTTTTCCCTTAGGAGGGAGGTGGCCTTTTGGGCTGCTGATTTCCAGGTTTTTAGATACCGCCAGTATCTTGGCCAGATGTGGCAGTGGGCCAAGCCCCTTAGTGACCGTAGTTTATCCTACCTGGATGGCATTCTTGCATTGTTCCATTTCAAGCGGTCCCAGTTTTTGCACTAATTCTCCAATGGCGATTCACCTTTCACCGGGAATGTAAAGGTCAAAGGGTTTAGCTAAATTAGGGAGTTCCAGGGCAAGGGTCTGAATTGACTGCTCTTTCCATTCTTGAAAGGTCACTTCTGGATTCTATTCAAAAGGATCATCATCTTTTCCTTTCAGTGTTTCATATAGAGGCCCAGCTAGTAGACTGTAGTTAGGGATCCAGAAGCAGCAAACCCTGGCCTCCCCAGGAACCCCTAAGCTGTCTTCTAGTTTTAGAAAGGGGTAAGGCTGAAAATGGTTTCTTCCCTTTCCTGGGATGGGCTTCTCTGACCTTCTGTGAGAATGAAGCCCAGGCAGGTCACTGCAGTCTGTGATATTTGAGCTTTTTCTTGGACAACTTCTATCCTTTATTGGCTTGGTAGTTCAGAGGCCTCCTTAGTAGGGCTGGTGATCAGAATGTCGTCTGCATATTGAAGGAGGGTTTCCTTTTCCAGAGGTAGAACTTTTAGGTCTTTAGCTAAGCTTTCCCCAAAGATGGTGTGGGAATTTTTGCACCCTTGGGGCCAGACGGCCCGGAAGTATTGTTTTAGTTGTATGTGGAGTCCTGCCACTCACAAGCCAAAATTTCTTGTGACTCTGGGACTAATGGAATACAAAAGAAGGCATCATTGAAGACTAATACAGAATACCATGTCCTGGTGGTTGGTAGAATGACCAGCAGGGTGTAGGAATTAGGAGCAACTGGAGGTATATCCTCGGTGGCTTCACTGACTGTCCTGACATCCTTTACCAGGTCCCCAGCAGCCCATGGGGCTCTCGTGGTCAGACCAATCCCAGAATATGGAGCTCACCTGGGCAGGTACCCCACCCCCACCCCAGTCCACGGGGCTCTCGTGGTCAGGCCCCTCCCAGGATACAGAGCTACCCTTGCAGGTACCGTGGCAGGGCTGGGCACACAGGAACCGTGCACATAGCCCTCATTGCAGAGCACCCCCAGCTCACCTGTCGCTCAGAGCTGACACAGAGCACCTCAGAGCAGGACTTGAACTAACAAACAGCAGCTGCGACAGGTCTGTGACCCTGGGCATCACTCCGTGAGGCCTCCCTCCACCTGGTCTTCCAGAGACTTCCACTGCACCCGGGGCACCAGGCCTCTGTCTCCAACCACCACCCACCCCTCCTCTGCCTGACTCCTGGGTTCCTCTCATTAGGAGAGGGTTTTCTTGAAGTTGTCTCCCACTCATGGGCCAGATAAAATGATTAGAAAACAAGCCAAAGCTGCAGCCCCTTGTCTAGCCTGACTCTCAGGAGCCCACACCTGTTCCTTGGACCTGGCCGGTTCAGCAAGTTCCATTTTCTGCAACTGTGAGCCCCTGAGGGGTGATGATTGGCTGACCTGGGCAGCCTTACCGTGCCGGCCAGCCCTCCCCAGGTGTGCCTGGGTTGAGATCAATATAAATACCACTCCAGGCAGCAAGAGCCCCTGCAGCCGTGCCTGATGCCATTTTCTCTGCCCTGTCAGCAGTCTCGGGGCTGGGCTGGTGGGAGGGAGTGAGAGGCCACGGCTTTGTGGGTGGCCCAGTGTGAGTGGGGCTCTGCTGGACTTTCTGCAGCAGTTGCCAGGCTGCCACCTGCTAAAGAAGAGGATGTGTCACCCATACCTGCTGCTGGAATTTCTCCCTGGGCAGAGGTGAGGAAGGAAAAAAGCAGTGGGGGCAGGGACAGGACGGGTATCTCAGGCAGGGAAATGGAAATCTTCCAGAAGAGCACCCAGGGCCAGGACCATCCTGGCTGGCCTGCAGGCACCAAGTCGGCCGGCATGCTGTCACTCGTGTGGCTCTATGGCCCTTCCTCTAGGCTTTCAAGTCCTTGTATATATTCAGGTGTTTTACCTGGGACGGGTGGGAATAGTTCAGCAGCAACTGGCCTGGGGCTCAGCTCACGTTTACTCACAGATGCCTCGGCACGGTGCCCCAGCTTTGCAATGAGGACGCTTGTTGCGTGGGGGCTGCTGGCTGAATGGGAGACGATTCCCCACCACTGACCAACTTCAGAATTGTTTACAACTGGAGCAAGTGCCCTGATACGGTTTTCCTCTGTGTAACTGGTGGGTTCTGTGTTTTTTTTCTCTTTTTCGTTTTTGGTTCAAGGTAGATTTTATTCCTCTTTTTTGTATTTACAGATATAAGCATGGAAATAATTTATTCATATAAATACATGTATGTGCAGGGAATAATTGTTTTTTCTGTTTTCTTTTTTAAATTTTACTTCTTTTTAATTTTGAATTTTATTTTATATTTTTATACAGCAGGTTCTTATTGGTTATCTATTTTATACATATAAATGTATACATGCCAATCCCAGTCTCTCAACTCCTCCCACCACCACCCCCCCAACAGCTTTCCCCCCTTGTTGTCCATACGTTTGTTGTCTACATCTGTTGCTCTATTTATGCCTTGCAAAATGGTTAATCTGTACAGTTTTTCTAGGTTCCACATATATGCATGAATATACAAGATTTGTTTTTCTCTTTCTGACTTACTTCACTCTGTATGACAGTCTCTAGATCCATCGACGTCTCTACAAATGACCCAATTTCATTCCTTTTCATGGCTTAGTAATATTCCATTTTATATATGTACCACAGCTTTATGCATTCGTCTGTCTGTGGGCATTTAGGTTGCTTCCATTACCTCGATATTGTAAATAGTGATGCAATGAACATTGCGGTGAATGACTCTTTTTGATTTATGGTTTTGTCTGGGTATATGTCCAGTACTGGGATTGCTGTATCATATGGTAATTCTATTGTTAGTTTCTTAAGAAATTCCATATTGTTCTCCATAATGACTGTATCAATTTATATTCCCAACAATAGTGGAAGAGGGTTCCTTTTCTCCACACCCTTTCCAGCATTTTTTGTTTGTAGATTTTCAATGATACCTATTCTACCAGGTGTGAGGTGATACCTCATTGTTGAATCCATTTCGTTGAGCAAGGGGTAGCTCTTGTCTATTACATATTTGGCTTATGGAATGGTATCTGTGCTAATTTCAAACTCTGCTTTTATGCAGCACCCCAACTCACCTTCCCCCTTAAGCAGGCATAAGTTGGTTTTCTAAACTTGAGACCCTGTTCTGTTTTGTAATTCAGTTCATGTGTAGCCAAGTTCACATTCCGTGTATTAGTGATAACTTATGATGTTTCTTTTTCTGTGTGACTTATTTCACTTAGAATCATCGTGCCTCAATCCACTCATGCTGGTACGGGCCTGGTGACATAGATTTCATTGCTGAGTGGTATTCTGTTGTACATAAGTACCGCAAATTCTTTATCCATTATTTGCTCTCTGGGATATTTAACTTGTGCCGTAGAAGAGATTTCTGTAAAAAGAGCCATCCCAAATTTTGGGGTTGCTGTGTCTTTTTGATATTAATTTCCCTAAGCTATAGGACCATAAGTGGAAGTGCCCTAGGCTCTGTTGCTTTGTTTTTTAGATGTTTCAGGAAACACCATACACTTCTCCCAAGTGTCTGTTGGCAATTTACATCCCGCCCATCAGCATAACAAGGCTCCCAGTTCTCCATGGCCTGTCCTGCCTTTCTGGGTTTTACACTTTTTTCAGATGGCCCTTTTGACCGGGGGGAAGTGAGACTTCATTGTAGTGCAGATTTCCTTTGCAAGCTTGCTTGGTTGGCCAAAAAGGGCGTATGCGTTTTTTCCTGAATATATTCAGGAAAAAACGCATACGCCCTTTTTGGCCAAGTGCATCATTGTGGACGTTCTGCGTCTTTTCCTATGCTTTCAATGCAATTCCAGTCTACCTCCTGAAATCGGTTTCCTGCAATTCTGCCCCGCTTTCAAGTCCTCTTGGCAGCCTTACTTCAGTCTATTTTTGGACGATAGCTGTCATTTATAACTCTGCAGGTTTGTGAATTGCAGTGCCCCTGAGCTCCTTTCTTCAACTCGCTTTCTTGTGACCTGGCCGCAACTCCGCAGGATGGCTTCAGGCCCTAATCTGGTTCCGACCCGGCATGCTGAGCCTTTGGTTAATTCCTCTTCCTGGTGGGAAATGAGAGTTAAATTTGCCCGTCCAGACACCTCCAGCTAGCCTCTCATTGGTTCTCGCTATTCCTTTCATCTTCCGCAGAAATTGCAAACTGGGCCAAACAGGAGGTTAAAGGCGCTGACTCTACAAGTCGGGAGAGTGTTAGTAAAGCGTCTGGAATGTTGCACCCGAATACCAGGGGAGGAAAACTGAGACATATTTGAACACGTCTCCCGTTCACATGGTTGATCATACTCTGGGTTCCACATGCATGTTTTAGCTGAAGGAAGAATACCTTAAACCTGGAGAGTTGAGACCCGTGGAATGGGTACCATGCAATATGACTTCAAAGGGTCTTCATTTGCTCTCCGAACCTCTCCAATCCTATCACTGCTGCGTTTATGCCCCTGTACACATGCTTGATTCTCTTTCGGAGACATAGCAATCCATAGGTTTTACGCTATTTACTAGTCAGGTACATTCTTAGGCATTTAATATGCGGTGTTGAGTCCATTTCGTTGAGCAAGGAGTAGCTCTTGTCTATTCCATATTTGGCTTAAGGAACTTTATCTGTGCTCATTTCAATCTCTGGTTTTATGCAGCACCCCAACTCACCTTTACCCTTAAGCAAGCATAAGTTGGTTTTCTAAATTTGAGACCCTGTTCTGTTCTGTAATTCAGTTCCTGTGTAGCCAAGTTTACATTCCGTGTATTAGTGATATCTTATGATGTTTCTTTTTCTGTGTGACTTATTTCAGTTAGAATCATCATACCTGAATCCATTCATTGTGCTGCTAAGGGCCTGATGACACAGATTTCATTGCTGAGTGATATTGCTTTGTAAGTAAATACCACAACTTCTTTATCCATTTTTCACTTTCTGCGATGTTGAACTTGTACTGTAAACGAGGTTCTTGTAAACAGAGCCGTTCCAAACTTTGGGGTGGCTGTGTCTTTTTGATTTTAATTTCCCTAAGCTATAGGACCATAAGTGGACGTGCCCTAGGTTCTGTTGCTTTGTTTTTTAGATGTTTCAGGAAACACCATACACTTCTCCCAAGTGGTTGTTGGCAATTTACATCCCGCCCATCAGCATAACAAAGCTCCCAGTTCTCCATGGCCTGTCCTGCCTTTCTGGATTTTACACTTTTTTCAGATGGCCCTTTTGACGGGGGGAAGTGAGACTTCATTGTAGTGCAGATTTCCTTTGCAAGCTTGCTTGGTTGGCCAAAAAGGGCGTATGCGTTTTTTCCTGAATATATTCAGGAAAAATCGCATACGCCCTTTTTGGCCAAGTGCATCATTGTGGACGTCTGCCTCTTTTCCTATGCTTTCAATGCAATTCCAGTCTACCTCCTGAAATCGGTTTCCTGCAATTCTGCCCCGCTTTCAAGTCCTCTTGGCAGCCTTACTTCAGTCTATTTTTGGACGATAGCTGTCATTTATAACTCTGCAGGTTTGTGAATTACAGTGCCCCTGAGCTCCTTTCTTCAACTCGCTTTCTTTGGAGCTGGCCGCAACACCGCAGGATGGCTTCAGGCCCTAATCTGGTTACGGTACGGCACGCTGAGCCTTTGGTTATTTCCTCTTCCTGGTGGGAAATGAGAGTTAAATTTGCCCGTCCAGACACCTCCAGCTAGCCTCTCATTGGTTCTCGCTATTCCTGTTCATCTTCCGCAGAAATTGCAAACTGGGCCAAACAGGAGGTTAAAGGCGCTGACTCTCCAAGTGGGGAGAGTGTTAGTAAAGCGTCTGGAATTTTGCACCCGAGTACCAGGGGAGGAAAACTGAGACATATTTGAACACGCCTCCCGTTCACATGGTTGATCATACTCTGGGTTCCACATGCATGTTTTAGCTGAAGGAAGAATACCTTAAACCTGGAGTGTTGAGACCCGTGTAATGGGTACCATGCAATATGACTTCAAAGGGTCTTCATTTGCTCACTGAACCTCTCCAATCCTATCACTGCTGCGTTTATGCGCCTGTACACACGCTTGATTCTCTTTTGGAGACATAGAAATCCATAGGTTTTAAGATACTTACTAGTCAGGTACATTCTTAGGCGTTTAATATGGGGTGTTGAGTCCATTTCGTTGAGCAAGGAGTAGCTCTTGTCTATTCCATATTTGGCTTAAGGAACATTATCTGTGCTCATTTCAATCTCTGGTTTTATGCAGCACCCCAACTCACCTTTCCCCTTAAGCAAGCATAAGTTGGTTTTCTAAATTTGAGACCCTGTTCTGTTTTGGAATGCAGTTCCTGTGTAGCCAAGTTTACATTCCGTGTATTAGTGATATCTTATGATGTTTCTTTTTCTGTGTGACTTATTTCAGTTAGAATCATCGTACCTGAATCCACTCATTGTGCTGCTAAGGGCCTGATGACACAGATTTCATTGCTGAGTGATATTGCTTTGTAAGTAAATACCACAACTTCTTTATCCATTTTTCACTTTCTGCGATGTTGAACTTGTACTGTAAACGAGGTTCTTGTAAACAGAGGCGTCCCAAACTTTGGGGTGGCTGTGTCTTTTTGATTTTAATTTCCCTAAGCTATAGGACCATAAGTGGAAGTGCCCTAGGTTCTGTTGCTTTGTTTTTTAGATGTTTCAGGAAACACCATACACTTCTCCGGAGTGGTTGTTGGCAATTTACATCCCGCCCTTCAGCATAACAAGGCTCCCAGTTCTCCATGGCCTGTCCTGCCTTTCTGGATTTTACCCTTTTTTCAGATGGCCCTTTTGACCGGGGGGATGTGAGACTTCATTGTAGTGCAGATTTCCTTTGCAAGCTTGCTTGGTTGGCCAAAAAGGGCGTATGCGTTTTTTCCTGAATATATTCAGGAAAAAACGCATACGCCCTTTTTGGCCAAGTGCATCATTGTGGACGTTCTGCCTCTTTTCCTATGCTTTCAATGCAATTCCAGCCTACCTCCTGAAATCGGTTTCCTGCAATTCTGCCCCGCTTTCAAGTCCTCTTGGCAGCCTTACTTCAGTCTATTTTTGGACGATAGCTGTCATTTATAACTCTGCAGGTTTGTGAATTACAGTGCCCCTGAGCTCCTTTCTTCAACTTGCTTTCTTGTGACCTGGCCGCAACACCGCAGGATGGCTTCAGGCCCTAATCTGGTTCCGGCCCGGCATGCTGAGCCTTTGGTTAATTCCTCTTCCTGGTGGGAAATGAGAGTTAAATTTGCCCGACCAGACACCTCCAGCTAGCCTCTCATTGGTTCTCGCTATTCCTGTTCATCTTCCGCAGAAATTGCAAACTGGGCCAAACAGGAGGTTAAAGGGACTGACTCTCCAAGTCGGGGAAGTGTTAGTAAAGCGTCTGGAATGTTGCACCCGAGTACCAGGGTACGAAAACTGAGACATATTTGAACACGTCTCCCGTTCACGTGGTTGATCATACTCTGGGTTCCACAGGCATGTTTTAGCTGAAGGAAGAATACCTTAAACCTGGAGAGCTGAGAACCGTGTAATGGGTACCATGCAATATGACTTCAAAGGGTCTTCATTTGCTCACCGAACCTCTCCAATCCTATCACTGCTGCGTTTATGCCCCTGTACACATGCTTGATTCTCTTTCGGAGACATAGCAATCCATAGGTTTTAAGATACTTACTAGTCTGTTACATTCTTAGGCGTTTAATATGGGGTGTTGAGTCCATTTCGTTGAGCAAGGAGTAGCTCTTGTCTATTCCATATTTGACTTAAGGAACTTTATCTGTGCTCATTTCAATCTCTGGTTTTATGCAGCACCCCAAATCACCTTTACCCTTAAGCAAGTATAAGTTGGTTTTCTAAATTTGAGACCCTGTTCTGTTCTGTAATTCAGTTCCTGTGTAGCCAAGTTTACATTCCGTGTATTAGTGATATCTTATGATGTTTCTTTTTCTGTGTGACTTATTTCAGTTAGAATCATCGTACCTGAATCCACTCATTATGCTGCTACGGGCCTGATGACAAAGATTTCATTGCTGAGTGATACTGCATTGTACGTAAGTACCACAAGTTCTTTATCCATTTTTCACTTTCTGTGATATTGAACTTGTACGGTAAACGAGGTTCTTGTAAACGGAGGCGTCCCAAACTTTGGGGTGGTTGTGTCTTTTTGATTTTAATTTCCCTAAGCTATAGGACCATAAGTGGCAGTGCCCTAGGCTCTGTTGCTTTGTTTTTTAGATGTTTCAAGAAACACCATACACTTCTCCTTAGTGTCTGTTGGCAATTTACTACCCGCCCATCAGCATAACAAGGCTCCCAGTTCTCCATGGCCTGTCCTGCCTTTCTGGATTTTACACTTTTTTCAGATGGCCCTTTTGACCGGGGAGAAGTGAGACTTCATTGTAGTGCAGATTTCCTTTGCAAGTTTGCTTGGTTGGCCAAAAAGGGCGTATGCGTTTCTTCCTGAATATATTCAGGAAAAAACGCATACGCCCTTTTTGGCCAAGTGCATCATTGTGGACGTTCTGCCTCTTTTACTATGTTTTCAATGCAATTCCAGTCTACCTCCTGAAATCGGTTTCCTGCAATTCTGCCCCGCTTTCAAGTCCTCTTGGCAGCCTTACTTCAGTCTATTTTTGGACGATAGCTGTCATTTATAACTCTGCAGGTTTGTGAATTACAGCGCCCCTGAGCTCCTTTCTTCAACTCGCTTTCTTGTGACCTGGCGGCAACACCGCAGGATGTCTTCAGGCCCTAATCTTGTTCTGGCATGGCACGCTGAGCCTTTGGTTAATTCCTCTTCCTGGTGGGAAATGAGAGTTAAATTTGCGCATCCAGACATCTCCAGCTAGCCTCTCATTGGTTCTCGCTATTCCTGTTCATCTTCCACAGAAATTGCAAACTGGGCCAAACAGGAGGTTAAAGGGACTGACTCTCCAAGTGGGGAGAGTGTTAGTAAAGCGTCTGGAATGTTGCACCCGAGTACCAGGGTACGAAAACTGAGACATATTTGAACACGTCTCCCGATCACATGGTTGATCATACTCTAGGTTCCACATGCATATTTTAGCTGAAGGAAGAATACCTTAAACCTGGGTAGTTGAAACCCGTGGAATGGGTACCATGCAATATGACTTCAAAGGGTCTTCATTTGCTCACGAACCTCTCCAATCCTATCACTGCTGCGTTTATGCCCCTGTACACATGCTTGATTCTCTTTCAGAGACATAGCAATCCATAGGTTTTAAAATACTTACTAGTCAGGTACATTCTTAGGCGTTTAATATGCGGTGTTGAGTCCATTTCGTTGAGCAAGGAGTAGCTCTTGTCTATTCCATATTTGGCTTAAGGAACTTTATCTGTGCTCATTTCAATCTCTGGTTTTATGCAGCACCCCAACTCACCTTTCCCCTTAAGCAAGCATAAGTTAGTTTTCTAAATTTGAGACCCTGTTCTGTTCTGTAATTCAGTTCCTGTGTAGCCAAGTTTACATTCCGTGTATTACTGATATCTTATGATGTTTCTTTTTCTGTGTGACTTATTTCAGTTAGAATCATCATACCTGAATCCACTCATTGTGCTGCTAAGGGCCTGATGACACAGATTTCATTGCTGAGTGATATTGCTTTGTAAGTAAATACCACAACTTCTTTATCCATTTTTCACTTTCTGCGATGTTGAACTTGTACTGCAAACGAGGTTCTTGTAAACAGAGCCGTTCCAAACTTTGGGGTGGCTGTGTCTTTTTGATTTTAATTTCCCTAAGCTATAGGACCATAAGTGGAAGTGCCCTAGGTTCTGTTGCTTTGTTTTTTAGATGTTTCAGGAAACACCATACACTTCTCCCGAGTGGTTGTTGGCAATTTACATCCCGCCCATCAGCATAACAAGGCTCCCAGTTCTCCATGGCCTGTCCTGCCTTTCTGGATTTTACACTTTTTTCAGATGGCCCTTTTGACCGGGGGGAAGTGAGACTTCATTGTAGTGCAGATTTCCTTTGCAAGCTTGCTTGGTTGGCCAAAAAGGGCGTATGCGTTTTTTCCTGAATATATTCAGGAAAAAACGCATACGCCCTTTTTGGCCAAGTGCATCATTGTGGACGTTCTGCCTCTTTTCCTATGCTTTCAATGCAATTCCAGTCTACCTCCTGAAATCGGTTTCCTGCAATTCTGCCCCGCTTTCAAGTCCTCTTGGCAGCCTTACTTCAGTCTATTTTTGGACGATAGCTGTCATTTATAAGTCTGCAGGTTTGTGAATTACAGTGCCCCTGAGCTCCTTTGTTCAACTCGCTTTCTTGTGAGCTAGCTGCAACACCGCAGGATGGCTTCAGGCCCTAATCTGCTTCCATCACGGAACGCTGAGCCTTTGTTTAATTCCTCTTCCTGGTGGGAAATGAGAGTTAAATTTGCCCGTCCAGACACCTCCAGCTAGCCTCTCATTGGTTCTCGCTATTCCTGTTCATCTTCCGCAGAAATTGCAAACTGGGCCAAACAGGAGGTTAAAGGCGCTGACTCTCCAAGTGGGGAGAGTGTTAGTAAAGCGTCTGGAATGTTGCACCCGAGTACCAGGGGAGGAAAACTGAGACATATTTGAAGACGTCTCCCATTCACATGGTTGATCATACTTGGGTTCCACATGCATGTTTTAGCTGAAGGAAGAATACCTTAAACCTGAAGAGTTGAGACCCGTGTAATGGGTACCATGCAATATGACTTCAAAGGGTCTTCATTTGCTCACCGAACCTCTCCAATCCTATCACTGCTGCGTTTATGCCCCTGTACACATGCTTGATTCTCTTTCGGAGACATAGCAATCCATAGGTTTTAAGATACTTACTAGTCAGGTACATTCTTAGGCGTTTAATATGCGGTGTTGAGTCCATTTCGTTGAGCAAGGAGTAGCTCTTGTCTATTCCATATTTGGCTTAAGGAACTTTATCTGTGCTCATTTCAATCTCTGGTTTTATGCAGCACCCCAACTCACCTTTCCCCTTAAGCAAGCATAAGTTGGTTTTCTAAATTTGAGACCCTGTTCTGTTTTGGAATGCAGTTCCTGTGTAGCCAAGTTTACATTCCGTGTATTAGTGATATCTTATGATGTTTCTTTTTCTGTGTGACTTATTTCAGTTAGAATCATCATACCTGAATCCACTCATTGTGATGCTAAGGGTCTGATACCATAGATTTCATTGCTGAGTGATATTGCTTTGTAAGTAAATACCACAACTTCTTTATCCATTTTTCACTTTCTGCGATGTTGAACTTGTACTGTAAACGAGGTTCTTGTAAACAGAGCCATTCCAAACTTTGGGGTGGCTGTGTCTTTTTGATTTTAATTTCCCTAAGCTATAGGACCATAAGTGGAAGTGCCCTAGGCTCTGTTGCTTTGTTTTTTAGATGTTTCAGGAAACACCATACACTTCTCCCGAGTGGTTGTTGGCAATTTACATCCCGCCCATCAGCATAACAAGGCTCCCAGTTCTCCATGGCCTGTCCTGCCTTTCTGGATTTTACACTTTTTTCAGATGGCCCTTTTGACCGGGGGGAACTGAGACTTCATTGTAGTGCAGATTTCCTTTGCAAGCTTGCTTGGTTGGCCAAAAAGGGCGTATGCGTTTTTTCCTGAATATATTCAGGAAAAAACGCATACGCCCTTTTTGGCCAAGTGCATCATTGTGGACGTTCTGCCTCTTTTCCTATGCTTTCAATGCAATTCCAGTCAACTCCTGAAATTGGTTTCCTGCAATTCTGCCCCGCTTTCAAGTCCTCTTGGCAGCCTTACTTCAGTCTATTTTTGGACGATAGCTGTCATTTATAACTCTGCTGGTTTGTGAATTACAGTGCCCCTGAGCTCCTTTGTTCAACTCGCTTTCTTTTGAGCTGGCCGCAACACCGCAGGATGGCTTCAGGCCCTAATCTGGTTCCGGCACGGCACGCTGAGCCTTTGGTTATTTCCTCTTCCTGGTGGGAAATGAGAGTTAAATTTGCCCGTCCAGACACCTCCAGCTAGCCTCTCATTGGTTCTCGCTATTCCTGTTCATCTTCCGCAGAAATTGCAAACTGGGCCAAACAGGAGGTTAAAGGCGCTGACTCTCCAAGTGGGGAGAGTGTTAGTAAAGCGTCTGGAATGTTGCACCCGAGTACCAGGGGAGGAAAACTGAGACATATTTGAACACGTCTCCCGTTCACATGGTTGATCATACTTGGGTTCCACATGCATGTTTTAGCTGAAGGAAGAATACCTAAAAACTGGGTAGTTGAAACCCGTGGAATGGGTACCATGCAATATGACTTCAAAGGGTCTTCATTTGCTCACCGAACCTCTCCAATCCTATCACTGCTGCGTTTATGCCCCTGTACACATGCTTGATTCTCTTTCGGAGACATAGCAATCCATAGGTTTTAAGATACTTACTAGTCAGGTACATTCTTAGGCGTTTAATATGCGGTGTTGAGTCCATTTCGTTGAGCAAGGAGTAGCTCTTGTCTATTCCATATTTGGCTTAAGGAACTTTATCTGTGCTCATTTCAATCTCTGGTTTTATGCAGCACCCCAACTCACCTTTACCCTTAAGCAAGCATAAGTTGGTTTTCTAAATTTGAGACCCTGTTCTGTTCTGTAATTCAGTTCCTGTGTAGCCAAGTTTACATTCCGTGTATTACTGATATCTTATGATGTTTCTTTTTCTGTGTGACTTACTTCAGTTAGAATCATCATACCTGAATCCACTATTGTGCTGCTAAGGGCCTGATGACACAGATTTCATTGCTGAGTGATATTGCTTTGTAAGTAAATACCACAACTTCTTTATCCATTTTTCACTTTCTGCGATGTTGAACTTGTACTGTAAACGAGGTTCTTGTAAACAGAGCCGTTCCAAACTTTGGGGTGGCTGTGTCTTTTTGATTTTAATTTCCCTAAGCTATAGGACCATAAGTGGAAGTGCCCTAGGTTCTGTTGCTTTGTTTTTTAGATGTTTCAGGAAACACCATACACTTCTCCCGAGTGGTTGTTGGCAATTTACATCCCGCCCATCAGCATAACAAGGCTCCCAGTTCTCCATGGCCTGTCCTGCCTTTTTGGATTTTACACTTTTTTCAGGTGGCCCTTTTGACCGGGGGGAAGTGAGACTTCATTGTAGTGCAGATTTCCTTTGCAAGCTTGCTTGGTTGGCCAAAAAGGGCGTATGCGTTTTTTCCTGAATATATTCAGGAAAAAACGCATACGCCCTTTTTGGCCAAGTGCATCATTGTGGACGTTCTGCCTCTTTTCCTATGCTTTCAATGCAATTCCAGTCTACCTCCTGAAATCGGTTTCCTGCAATTCTGCCCCGCTTTCAAGTCCTCTTGGCAGCCTTACTTCAGTCTATTTTTGGACGATAGCTGTCATTTATAAGTCTGCAGGTTTGTGAATTACAGTGCCCCTTAGCTCCTTCCTTCAACTCGCTTTCTTGTGACCTGGCCGCAACACCGCAGGATGGCTTCAGGCCCTAATCTGGTTCTGGCATGGCACGCTGAGCCTTTGGTTAATTCCTCTTCCTGGTGAGAAATGAGAGTTAAATTTGCCCGTCCAGACACCTCCAGCTAGTCTCTCATTGGTTCTCGCTATTCCTGTTCATCTTCCGCAGAAATTGCAAACTGGGCCAAACAGGAGGTTAAAGGGACTGACTCTCCAAGTCGGGAGAGTGTTAGTAAAGCGTCTGGAATGTTGCACCCGAGTACCAGGGGAGGAAAACTGAGACATATTTGAACACATCTCCCGATCACATGGTTGATCATACTCTAGGTTCCACATGCATGTTTTAGCTGAAGAAAGAATACCTTAAACCTGGGTATTTGAAACCCGTGGAATGGGTACCATGCAATATGACTTCAAAGGGTCTTCATTTGCTCACCGAACATCTCCAATCCTATCACTGCTGCGTTTATGCCCCTGTACACACGCTTGATTCTCTTTCGCAGACATAGCAATCCATAGGTTTTAAGATACTTACTAGTCAGGTACATTCTTTGGCGTTTAATATGCGGTGTTGAGTCCATTTCGTTGAGCAAGGATTAGCTCTTGTCTATTCCATATTTGGCTTAAGGAACTTTATCTGTGCTCATTTCAATCTCTGGTTTTATGCAGCACCCCAACTCACCTTTACCCTTAAGCAAGCATAAGTTGGTTTTCTAAATTTGAGACCCTGTTCTGTTCTGTAATTCAGTTCCTGTGTAGCCAAGTTTAATTCCGTGTATTACTGATATCTTATGATGTTTCTTTTCTGTGTGACTTATTTCAGTTAGAATCATCATACCTGAATCCACTCATTGTGCTGCTACGGGCCTGATGACACAGATTTCATTGCTGAGTGATATTGCTTTGTAAGTAAATACCACAACTTCTTTATCCATTTTTCAGTTTCTGCGATGTTGAACTTGTACTGTAAACGAGGTTCTTGTAAACAGAGCTGTTCCAAACTTTGGGGTGGCTGTGTCTTTTTGATTTTAATTTCCCTAAGCTATATGACCATAAGTGGCAGTGCCCTAGGCTCTGTTGCTTTGTTTTTTAGATGTTTCAGGAAACACCATACACTTCTCCCGAGTGTCTGTTGGCAATTTACATCCCGCCCATCAGCATAACAAGGCTCCCAGTTCTCCATGGCCTGTCCTGCCTTTCTGGATTTTACACTTTTTTCAGATGGCCCTTTTGCCTGGGAGGAAGTGAGACTTCATTGTAGTGCAGATTTCCTTTGCAAGCTTGCTTGGTTGGCCAAAAAGGGCGTATGCGTTTTTTCCTGAATATATTCAGGAAAAAACGCATACGCCCTTTTTGGCCAAGTGCATCATTGTGGACGTTCTGCCTCTTTTCCTATGCTTTCAATGCAATTCCAGTCTACCTCCTGAAATCGGTTTCCTGCAATTCTGCCCCGCTTTCAAGTCCTCTTGGCAGCCTTACTTCAGTGTATTTTTGGACGATAGCTGTCATTTATAAGTCTGCAGGTTTGTGAATCACAGTGCCCCTGAGCTCTTTTGTTCAACTCGCTTTCTTGTGAGCTAGCTGCAACACCGCAGGATGGCTTCAGGCCCTAATCTGGTTCCGGCACGGAATGCTGAGCCTTTGTTTAATTCCTCTTCCTGGTGGGAAATGAGAGTTAAATTTGCCCGTCCAGACACCTCCAGCTAGCCTCTCATTGGTTCTCGCTATTCCTGTTCATCTTCCGCAGAAATTGCAAACTGGGCCAAACAGGAGGTTAAAGGCGCTGACTCTCCAAGTGGGGAGAGTGTTAGTAAAGCGTCTGGAATGTTGCACCCGAGTACCAGGGGAGGAAAACTGAGACATATTTGAACACGTCTCCCGTTCACATGGTTGATCATACTTGGGTTCCACATGCATGTTTTAGCTGAAGGAAGAATATCTTAAACCTGGAGAGTTGAGACCCGTGTAATGGGTACCATGCAATATGACTTCAAAGGGTCTTCATTTGCTCACCGAACCTCTCCAATCCTATCACTGCTGCGTTTATGCCCCTGTACACATGCTTGATTCTCTTTTGGAGACATAGCAATCCATAGGTTTTCCGATACTTACTAGTCAGGTACATTCTTAGGCGTTTAATATGCGGTGTTGTGTCCATGTCGTTGAGCAAGGAGTAGCTCTTGTCTATTCCATATTTGACTTAAGGAACTTTATCTGTGCTCATTTCAATCTCTGGTTTTATGCAGCACCCCAACTCACCTTTACCCTTAAGCAAGCATAAGTTGGTTTTCTAAATTTGAGACCCTGTTCTGTTCTGTAATTCAGTTCCTGTGTAGCCAAGTTTAATTCCGTGTATTACTGATATCTTATGATGTTTCTTTTTCTGTGTGACTTATTTCAGTTAGAATCATCATACCTGAATCCACTCATTGTGCTGCTAAGGGCCTGATGACACAGATTTCATTGCTGAGTGATATTGCTTTGTAAGTAAATACCACAACTTCTTTATCCATTTTTCACTTTCTGCGATGTTGAACTTGTACTGTAAACGAGGTTCTTGTAAACAGAGCCGTTCCAAACTTTGGGGTGGCTGTGTCTTTTTGATTTTAATTTCCCTAAGCTATAGGACCATAAGTGGAAGTGCCCTAGGTTCTGTTGCTTTGTTTTTTAGATGTTTCAGGAAACACCATACACTTCTCCCGAGTGGTTGTTGGCAATTTACATCCCGCCCATCAGCATAACAAGGCTCCCAGTTCTCCATGGCCTGTCCTGCCTTTCTGGATTTTACACTTTTTTCAGATGGCCCTTTTGACCGGGGGGAAGTGAGACTTCATTGTAGTGCAGATTTCCTTTGCAAGCTTGCTTGGTTGGCCAAAAAGGGCGTATGCGTTTTTTCCTGAATATATTCAGGAAAAAACGCATACGCCCTTTTTGGCCAAGTGCATCATTGTGGACGTTCTGCCTCTTTTCCTATGCTTTCAATGCAATTCCAGTCAACTCCTGAAATTGGTTTCCTGCAATTCTGCCCCGCTTTCAAGTCCTCTTGGCAGCCTTACTTCAGTCTATTTTTGGACGATAGCTGTCATTTATAACTCTGCAGGTTTGTGAATTACAGTGCCCCTGAGCTCCTTTCTTCAACTCGCTTTCTTTTGAGCTGGCCGCAACACCGCAGGATGGCTTCAGGCCCTAATCTGGTTCCGGCACGGCACGCTGAGCCTTTGGTTATTTCCTCTTCCTGGTGGGAAATGAGAGTTAAATTTGCCCGTCCAGACACCTCCAGCTAGCCTCTCATTGGTTCTCGCTATTCCTGTTCATGTTCCGCAGAAATTGCAAACTGGGCCAAACAGGAGGTTAAAGGCGCTGACTCTCCAAGTGGGGAGAGTGTTAGTAAAGCGTCTGGAATGTTGCACCCGAGTACCAGGGGAGGAAAACTGAGACATATTTGAACACGTCTCCCGTTCACATGGTTGATCATACTTGGGTTCCACATTCATGTTTTAGCTGAAGGAAGAATACCTTAAACCAGGAGCGTTGAGACCCGTGTAATGGGTACCATGCAATATGACTTCAAAGGGTCTTCATTTGCTCACCGAACCTCTCCAATCCTATCACTGCTGCGTTTATGCCCCTGTACACATGCTTGATTCTCTTTCGGAGACATAGCAATCCATAGGTTTTAAGATACTTACTAGTCAGGTACATTCTTAGGCGTTTAATATGCGGTGTTGAGTCCATTTCGTTGAGCAAGGAGTAGCTGTTGTCTATTCCATATTTGGCTTAAGGAACTTTATCTGTGCTCATTTCAATCTCTGGCTTTATGCAGCACCCCAACTCACCTTTACCCTTAAGCAAGCATAAGTTGGTTTTCTAAATTTGAGACCCTGTTCTGTTCTGTAATTCAGTTCCTGTGTAGCCAAGTTTCCATTCCGTGTATTACTGATATCTTATGATGTTTCTTTTTCTGTGTGACTTATTTCAGTTAGAATCATCATACCTGAATCCACTCATTGTGCTGCTAAGGGCCTGATGACATAGATTTCATTGCTGAGTGATATTGCTTTGTAAGTGAATACCACAACTTCTTTATCCATTTTTCACTTTCTGCGATGTTGAACTTGTACTGTAAACGAGGTTCTTGTAAACAGAGCCGTTCCAAACATTGGGGTGGCTGTGTCTTTTTGATTTTAATTTTCCTAAGCTATAGGACCATAAGTGGAAGTGCCCTAGGCTCTGTTGCTTTGTTTTTTAGATGTTTCAGGAAACACCATACACTTCTCCCGAGTGTCTGTTGGCAATTTACATCCCACCCATCAGCATAACAAGGCTCCCAGTTCTCAATGGCCTGTTGCCTTTCTGGATTTTACACTTTTTTCAGATGGCCCTTTTGACCGGGGGGAAGTGAGACTTCATTGTAGTGCAGATTTCCTTTGCAAGCTTGCTTGGCTGGCCAAAAAGGGCGTATGCGTTTTTTCCTGAATATATTCAGGAAAAATTGCATACGCCCTTTTTGGCCAAGTGCATCATTGTGGACGTTCTGCCTCTTTTCCTATGCTTTCAATGCAATTCCAGTCTACCTCCTGAAATCGGTTTCCTGCAATTCTGCCCCGCTTTCAAGTCCTCTTGGCAGCCTTACTTCAGTCTATTTTTGGACGATAGCTGTCATTTATAACTCTGCAGGTTTGTGAATTACAGTGCCCCTGAGCTCCTTTCTTCAACTCGCTTTTTTTTGAGCTGGCCGCAACACCGCAGGATGGCTTCAGGCCCTAATCTGGTTCCGGTACGGCACGCTGAGCCTTTGGTTATTTCCTCTTCCTGGTGGGAAATGAGAGTTAAATTTGCCCGTCCAGACACCTCCAGCTAGCCTCTCATTGGTTCTCGCTATTCCTGTTCATCTTCCGCAGAAATTGCAAACTGTGCCAAACAGGAGGTTAAAGGCGCTGACTCTCCAAGTGGGGAAAGTGTTAGTAAAGCGTCTGGAATGTTGCACCCGAGTACCAGGGGAGGAAAACTGAGACATATTTGAACACGTCTCCCGATCACATGGTTGATCATACTCTGGGTTCCACATGCATGTTTTAGCTGAAGGAAGAATACCTAAAACCTGGGTAGTTGAAACCCGTGGAATGGGTACCATGCAATATGACTTCAAAGGGTCTTCATTTGCTCACCGAACCTCTCCAATCCTATCACTGCTGCGTTTATGCCCCTGTACACATGCTTGATTCTCTTTTGGAGACATAGCAATCCATAGGTTTTAAGATACTTACTAGTCAGGTACATTCTTAGGCGTTTAATATGCGGTGTTGAGTCCATTTCGTTGAGCAAGGAGTAGCTCTTGTCTATTCCATATTTGGCTTAAGGAACTTTATCTGTGCTCATTTCAATCTCTGGTTTTATGCAGCACCCCAACTCACCTTTACCCTTAAGCAAGCATAAGTTGGTTTTCTAAATTTGAGACCCTGTTCTGTTCTGTAATTCAGTTCCTGTGTAGCCAAGTTTCCATTCCGTGTATTACTGATATCTTATGATGTTTCTTTTTCTGTGTGACTTATTTCAGTTAGAATCATCATACCTGAATCCACTCATTGTGCTGCTAAGGGCCTGATGACATAGATTTCATTGCTGAGTGATACTGCATTGTACGTAAGTACCACAAGTTCTTTATCCATTTTTCACTTTCTGCGATGTTGAACTTGTACTGTAAACGAGGTTCTTGTAAACAGAGCCATTCCAAACTTTGGGGTGGCTGTGTCTTTTTGATTTTAATTTCCCTAAGCTATAGGACCATAAGTGGAAGTGCCCTAGGCTCTGTTGCTTTGTTTTTTAGATGTTTCAGGAAACACCATACACTTCTCCCGAGTGGTTGTTGGCAATTTACATCCCGCCCATCAGCATAACAAGGCTCCCAGTTCTCCATGGCCTGTCCTGCCTTTCTGGATTTTACACTTTTTTCAGATGGCCCTTTTGACCGGGGGGAAGTGAGACTTCATTGTAGTGCAGATTTCCTTTGCAAGCTTGCTTGGTTGGCCAAAAAGGGCGTATGCATTTTTTCCTGAATATATTCAGGAAAAAACGCATACGCCCTTTTTGGCCAAGTGCATCATTGTGGACGTTCTGCCTCTTTTCCTATGCTTTCAATGCAATTCCAGTCTACCTCCTGAAATCGGTTTCCTGCAATTCTGCCCCGCTTTGAAGTCCTCTTGGCAGCCTTACTTCAGTCTATTTTTGGACGATAGCTGTCATTTATAACTCTGCAGGTTTGTGAATTACAGTGCCCCTGAGCTCCTTTCTTCAACTCGCTTTCTTGTGACCTTGCCGCAACACCGCAGGATGTCTTCAGGCCCTAATCTGGTTCTGGCGCGGCACGCTGAGCCTTTGGTTAATTCCTCTTCCTGGTGGGAAATGAGAGTTAAATTTGCCCATCCAGACACCTCCAGCTAGTCTCTCATTGGTTCTCGCTATTCCTTTTCATCTTCCACAGAAATTGCAAACTGGGCCAAACAGGAGGTTAAAGGGACTGACTCTCCAAGTGGGGAGAGTGTTAGTAAAGCGTCTGGAATGTTGCACCCGCGTACCAGGGGAGGAAAACTGAGACATATTTGAACACGTCTCCCGTTCACATGGTTGATCATACTTGGGTTCCACATGCATGTTTTAGCTGAAGGAAGAAAACATTAAACCTGGAGAGTTAAGAGCCGTGTAATGGGTACCATGCAATATGACTTCAAAGGGTCTTCATTTGCTCACCGAACCTCTCCAATCCTATCACTGCTGCGTTTATGCCCCTGTACACATGCTTGATTCTCTTTCGGAGTCATAGCAATCCATAGGTTTTAAGATACTTACTAGTCAGTTACATTCTTAGGCGTTTAATATGGGGTGTTGAGTCCATTTCGTTGAGCAAGGAGTAGCTCTTGTCTATTCCATATTTGACTTAAGGAACTTTATCTGTGCTCATTTCAATCTCTGGTTTTATGCAGCACCCCAACTCACCTTTACCCTTAAGCAAGTATAAGTTGGTTTTCTAAATTTGAGACCCTGTTCTGTTCTGTAATTCAGTTCCTGTGTAGCCAAGTTTACATTCCGTGTATTAGTGATATCTTATGATGTTTCTTTTTCTGTGTGACTTATTTCAGTTAGAATCATCGTACCTGAATCCACTCATTATGCTGCTACGGGCCTGATGACAAAGATTTCATTGCTGAGTGATACTGCATTGTACGTAAGTACCACAAGTTCTTTATCCATTTTTCACTTTCTGTGATATTGAACTTGTACGGTAAACGAGGTTCTTGTAAACGGAGGCGTCCCAAACTTTGGGGTGGTTGTGTCTTTTTGATTTTAATTTCCCTAAGCTATAGGACCATAAGTGGCAGTGCCCTAGGCTCTGTTGCTTTGTTTTTTAGATGTTTCAGGAAACACCATACACTTCTCCTTAGTGTCTGTTGGCAATTTACTACCCGCCCATCAGCATAACAAGGCTCCCAGTTCTCCATGGCCTGTCCTGCCTTTCTGGATTTTACACTTTTTTCAGATGGCCCTTTTGACCGGGGAGAAGTGAGACTTCATTGTAGTGCAGATTTCCTTTGCAAGTTTGCTTGGTTGGCCAAAAAGGGCATATGCGTTTCTTCCTGAATATATTCAGGAAAAAACGCATACGCCCTTTTTGGCCAAGTGCATCATTGTGGACGTTCTGCCTCTTTTCCTATGCTTTCAATGCAATTCCAGTCTACCTCCTGAAATCGGTTTCCTGCAATTCTGCCCCGCTTTCAAGTCCTCTTGGCAGCCTTACTTCAGTCTATTTTTGGACGATAGCTGTCATTTATAACTCTGCAGGTTTGTGAATTACAGTGCCCCTGAGCTCCTTTCTTCAACTCGCTTTCTTGTGACCTGGCCGCAACACCGCAGGATGTCTTCAGGCCCTAATCTGGTTCCGGCACGGCACGCTGAGCCTTTGGTTAATTCCTCTTCCTGGTGGGAAATGAGAGTTAAATTTGCCCGTCCAGACACCTCCAGCTAGTCTCTCATTGGTTCTCGCTATTCCTGTTCATCTTCCGCAGAAATTGCAAACTGGGCCAAACAGGAGGTTAAAGGGACTGACTCTCCAAGTGGGGAGAGTGTTAGTAAAGTGTCTGGAATGTTGCACCCGAGTACCAGGGGAGGAAAACTGAGACATATTTGAACACGTCTCCCGTTCACATGGTTGATCATACTTGGGTTCCACATGCATGTTTTAGCTGAAGGAAGAATACATTAAACCTGGAGAGTTAAGACCCGTGTAATGGGTACCATGCAATATGACTTCAAAGGGTCTTCATTTGCTCACCGAACCTCTCCAATCCTATCACTGCTGCGTTTATGCCCCTGTACACATGCTTGATTCTCTTTCGGAGACATAGCAATCCATAGGTTTTAAGATACTTACTAGTCAGGTACATTCTTAGGCGTTTAATATGGGGTGTTGAGTCCATTTCGTTGAGCAAGGAGTAGCTCTTGTCTATTCCATATTTGACTTAAGGAACTTTATCTGTGCTCATTTCAATCTCTGGTTTTATGCAGCACCCCAACTCACCTTTACCCTTAAGCAAGCATAAGTTGGTTTTCTAAATTTGAGACCCTGTTCTGTTCTGTAATTCATTTCCTGTGTAGCCAAGTTTCCATTCCATGTATTACTGATATCTTATGATGTTTCTATTTCTGTGTGACTTACTTCAGTTAGAATCATCATACCTGAATCCACTCATTGTGCTGCTAAGGGCCTGATGACACAGATTTCATTGCTGAGTGATATTGCTTTGTAAGTAAATACCACAACTTCTTTATCCATTTTTCACTTTCTGCGATGTTGAACTTGTACTGTAAACGAGGTTCTTGTAAACAGAGCCATTCCAAACTTTGGGGTGCCTGTGTCTTTTTTATTTTAATTTCCCTAAGCTATAGTACCATAAGTGGAAGTGCCCTAGGCTCTGTTGCTTTGTTTTTTAGATGTTTCAGGAAACACCATACACTTCTCCTGAGTGTCTGTTGGCAATTTACATCCCGCCCATCAGTATAACAAGGCTCGCAGTTCTCCATGGCCTGTCCTGCCTTTCTGGATTTTACACATTTTTCAGATGGCCCTTTTGACCGAGGGGAAGTGAGACTTCATTGTAGTGCAGATTTCCTTTGCAAGTTTGCTTGGTTGGCCAAAAAGGGCGTATGCGTTTTTTCCTGAATATATTCAGGAAAAAACGCATACGCCCTTTTTGGCCAAGTGCATCATTGTGGACGTTCTGCCTCTTTTCCTATGCTTTCAATGCAATTCCAGTCTACCTCCTGAAATCGGTTTCCTGCAATTCTGCCCCGCTTTGAAGTCCTCTTGGCAGCCTTACTTCAGTCTATTTTTGGACGATAGCTGTCATTTATAACTCTGCAGGTTTGTGAATTACAGTGCCCCTGAGCTCCTTTCTTCAACTCGCTTTCTTTGAGCTGGCCGCAACACCGCAGGATGACTTTAGGCCCTAATCTGGCTCCGGCACGGCACGCTGAGCCTTTGGTTAATTCCTCTTCCTGGTGGGAAATGAGAGTTAAATTTGCCCATCCAGACACCTCCAGCTAGTCTCTCATTGGTTCTCGCTATTCCTGTTCATCTTCCACAGAAATTGCAAACTGGGCCAAACAGGAGGTTAAAGGGACTGACTCTCCAAGTGGGGAGAGTGTTAGTAAAGCATCTGGAATGTTGCACCCGAGTACCAGGGGAGGAAAACTGAGACATATTTGAACACGTCTCCCGTTCACATGGTTGATCATACTTGGGTTCCACATGCATGTTTTAGCTGAAGGAAGAAAACATTAAACCTGGAGAGTTAAGAGCCGTGTAATGGGTACCATGCAATATGACTTCAAAGGGTCTTCATTTGCTCACCGAACCTCTCCAATCCTATCACTGCTGCGTTTATGCCCCTGTACACATGCTTGATTCTCTTTCGGAGACATAGCAATCCATAGGTTTTAAGATACTTACTAGTCTGTTACATTCTTAGGCGTTTAATATGGGGTGTTGAGTCCATTTCGTTGAGCAAGGAGTAGCTCTTGTCTATTCCATATTTGACTTAAGGAACTTTATCTGTGCTCATTTCAATCTCTGGTTTTATGCAGCACCCCAACTCACCTTTACCCTTAAGCAAGTATAAGTTGGTTTTCTAAATTTGAGACCCTGTTCTGTTCTGTAATTCAGTTCCTGTGTAGCCAAGTTTACATTCCGTGTATTAGTGATATCTTATGATGTTTCTTTTTCTGTGTGACTTATTTCAGTTAGAATCATCGTACCTGAATCCACTCATTATGCTGCTACGGGCCTGATGACAAAGATTTCATTGCTGAGTGATACTGCATTGTACGTAAGTACCACAAGTTCTTTATCCATTTTTCACTTTCTGTGATATTGAACTTGTACGGTAAACGAGGTTCTTGTAAACGGAGGCGTCCCAAACTTTGGGGTGGTTGTGTCTTTTTGATTTTAATTTCCCTAAGCTATAGGACCATAAGTGGCAGTGCCCTAGGCTCTGTTGCTTTGTTTTTTAGATGTTTCAGGAAACACCATACACTTCTCCTTAGTGTCTGTTGGCAATTTACTACCCGCCCATCAGCATAACAAGGCTCCCAGTTCTCCATGGCCTGTCCTGCCTTTCTGGATTTTACACTTTTTTCAGATGGCCCTTTTGACCGGGGAGAAGTGAGACTTCTTTGTAGTGCAGATTTCCTTTGCAAGTTTGCTTGGTTGGCCAAAAAGGGCGTATGCGTTTCTTCCTGAATATATTCAGGAAAAAACGCATACGCCCTTTTTGGCCAAGTGCATCATTGTGGACGTTCTGCCTCTTTTCCTATGCTTTCAATGCAATTCCAGTCTACCTCCTGAAATCGGTTTCCTGCAATTCTGCCCCGCTTTCAAGTCCTCTTGGCAGCCTTACTTCACTCTATTTTTGGACGATAGCTGTCATTTATAACTCTGCAGGTTTGTGAATTACAGCGCCCCTGAGCTCCTTTCTTCAACTCGCTTTCTTGTGACCTGGCGGCAACACCGCAGGATGTCTTCAGGCCCTAATCTTGTTCTGGCATGGCACGCTGAGCCTTTGGTTAATTCCTCTTCCTGGTGGGAAATGAGAGTTAAATTTGCGCATCCAGACATCTCCAGCTAGCCTCTCATTGGTTCTCGCTATTCCTGTTCATCTTCCACAGAAATTGCAAACTGGGCCAAACAGGAGGTTAAAGGGACTGACTCTCCAAGTGGGGAGAGTGTTAGTAAAGCGTCTGGAATGTTGCACCCGAGTACCAGGGTACGAAAACTGAGACATATTTGAACACGTCTCCCGATCACATGGTTGATCATACTCTAGGTTCCACATGCATATTTTAGCTGAAGGAAGAATACCTTAAACCTGGGTAGTTGAAACCCGTGGAATGGGTACCATGCAATATGACTTCAAAGGGTCTTCATTTGCTCACGAACCTCTCCAATCCTATCACTGCTGCGTTTATGCCCCTGTACACATGCTTGATTCTCTTTCGGAGACATAGCAATCCATAGGTTTTAAAATACTTACTAGTCAGGTACATTCTTAGGCGTTTAATATGCGGTGTTGAGTCCATTTCGTTGAGCAAGGAGTAGCTCTTGTCTATTCCATATTTGGCTTAAGGAACTTTATCTGTGCTCATTTCAATCTCTGGTTTTATGCAGCACCCCAACTCACCTTTCCCCTTAAGCAAGCATAAGTTAGTTTTCTAAATTTGAGACCCTGTTCTGTTCTGTAATTCAGTTCCTGTGTAGCCAAGTTTACATTCCGTGTATTACTGATATCTTATGATGTTTCTTTTTCTGTGTGACTTATTTCAGTTAGAATCATCATACCTGAATCCACTCATTGTGCTGCTAAGGGCCTGATGACACAGATTTCATTGCTGAGTGATATTGCTTTGTAAGTAAATACCACAACTTCTTTATCCATTTTTCACTTTCTGCGATGTTGAACTTGTACTGCAAACGAGGTTCTTGTAAACAGAGCCGTTCCAAACTTTGGGGTGGCTGTGTCTTTTTGATTTTAATTTCCCTAAGCTATAGGACCATAAGTGGAAATGCCCCAGGTTCTGTTGCTTTGTTTTTTAGATGTTTCAGGAAACACCATACACTTCTCCCAAGTGGTTCTTGGCAATTTACATCCCGCCCATCAGCATAACAAGGCTCCCAGTTCTCCATGGCCTGTGCTGCCTTTCTGGATTTTACACTTTTTTCAGATGGCCCTTTTGACCGGGGGGAAGTGAGACTTCATTGTAGTGCAGATTTCCTTTGCAAGCTTGCTTGGTTGGCCAAAAAGGGCGTATGCGTTTTTTCCTGAATATATTCAGGAAAAAACGCATACGCCCTTTTTGGCCAAGTGCATCATTGTGGACGTTCTGCCTCTTTTCCTATGCTTTCAATGCAATTCCAGTCTACCTCCTGAAATCGGTTTCCTGCAATTCTGCCCCGCTTTCAAGTCCTCTTGGCAGCCTTACTTCAGTCTATTTTTGGACGATAGCTGTCATTTATAAGTCTGCAGGTTTGTGAATTACAGTGCCCCTGAGCTCCTTTGTTCAACTCGCTTTCTTGTGAGCTAGCTGCAACACCGCAGGATGGCTTCAGGCCCTAATCTGCTTCCATCACGGAACGCTGAGCCTTTGTTTAATTCCTCTTCCTGGTGGGAAATGAGAGTTAAATTTGCCCGTCCAGACACCTCCAGCTAGCCTCTCATTGGTTCTCGCTATTCCTGTTCATCTTCCGCAGAAATTGCAAACTGGGCCAAACAGGAGGTTAAAGGCGCTGACTCTCCAAGTGGGGAGAGTGTTAGTAAAGCGTCTGGAATGTTGCACCCGAGTACCAGGGGAGGAAAACTGAGACATATTTGAACACGTCTCCCATTCACATGGTTGATCATACTTGGGTTCCACATGCATGTTTTAGCTGAAGGAAGAATACCTTAAACCTGGAGAGTTGAGACCCGTGTAATGGGTACCATGCAATATGACTTCAAAGGGTCTTCATTTGCTCACCGAACCTCTCCAATCCTATCACTGCTGCGTTTATGCCCCTGTACACATGCTTGATTCTCTTTCGGAGACATAGCAATCCATAGGTTTTAAGATACTTACTAGTCAGGTACATTCTTAGGCGTTTAATATGCGGTGTTGAGTCCATTTCGTTGAGCAAGGAGTAGCTCTTGTCTATTCCATATTTGGCTTAAGGAACTTTATCTGTGCTCATTTCAATCTCTGGTTTTATGCAGCACCCCAACTCACCTTTCCCCTTAAGCAAGCATAAGTTGGTTTTCTAAATTTGAGACCCTGTTCTGTTTTGGAATGCAGTTCCTGTGTAGCCAAGTTTACATTCCGTGTATTAGTGATATCTTATGATGTTTCTTTTTCTGTGTGACTTATTTCAGTTAGAATCATCGTACCTGAATCCACTCATTATGCTGCTACGGGCCTGATGACATAGATTTCATTGCTGAGTGATACTGCATTGTACGTAAGTACCACAAGTTCTTTATCCATTTTTCACTTTCTGTGATATTGAACTTGTATGGTAAACGAGGTTCTTGTAAAAGGAGGCGTCCCAAACTTTGGAGTGGCTGTGTCTTTTTGATTTTAATTTCCCTAAGCTATAGGACCATAAGTGGAAGTGCCCTAGGCTCTGTTGCTTTGTTTTTTAGATGTTTCAGGAAACACCATACACTTCTCCAGAGTGGTTGTTGGCAATTTACATCCCGCCCATCAGCATAACAAGACTCCCAGTTCTCCATGGCCTGTCCTGCCTTTCTGGATTTTACACTTTTTTCAGATGGCCCTTTTGCCCGGGGGGAAGTGAGACTTCATTGTAGTGCAGATTTCCTTTGCAAGCTTGCTTGGCTGGCCAAAAAGGGCGTATGCGTTTTTTCCTGAATATATTCAGGAAAAAATGCATACGCCCTTTTTGGCCAAGTGCATCATTGTGGACGTTCTGCCTCTTTTCCTATGCTTTCAATGCAATTCCAGTCTACCTCCTGAAATCGGTTTCCTGCAATTCTGCCCCGCTTTCAAGTCCTCTTGGCAGCCTTACTTCAGTCTATTTTTGGACGATAGCTGTCATTTATAAGTCTGCAGGTTTGTGAATTACAGTGCCCCTGAGCTCCTTTCTTCAACTCGCTTTCTTGTGAGCTGGCCGCAACACCGCAGGATGGCTTCAGGCCCTAATCTGTTTCCGGTACGGCACGCTGACCCTTTGGTTATTTCCTCTTCCTGGTGGGAAATGAGAGTTAAATTTGCCCGTCCAGACACCTCCAGCTAGCCTCTCATTGGTTCTCGCTATTCCTGTTCATCTTCCGCAGAAATTGCAAACTGGGCCAAACAGGAGGTTAAAGGCGCTGACTCTCCAAGTGGGGAGAGTGTTAGTAAAGCGTCTGGAATGTTGCACCCGAGTACCAGGGGAGGAAAACTGAGACATATTTGAACACGTCTCCCGTTCACATGGTTGATCATACTTGGGTTCCACATGCATGTTTTAGCTGAAGGAAGAATACCTTAAACCTGGAGAGTTAAGACCCGTGTAATGGGTACCATGCAATATGACTTCAAAGGGTCTTCATTTGCTCACCGAACCTCTCCAATCCTATCACTGCTGCGTTTATGCCCCTGTACACATGCTTGATTCTCTTTTGGAGACATAGCAATCCATAGGTTTTCCGATACTTACTAGTCAGGTACATTCTTAGGCGTTTAATATGCGGTGTTGAGTCCATTTCGTTGAGCAAGGAGTAGCTCTTGTCTATTCCATATTTGACTTAAGGAACTTTATCTGTGCTCATTTCAATCTCTGGTTTTATGCAGCACCCCAACTCACCTTTACCCTTAAGCAAGCATAAGTTGGTTTTCTAAATTTGAGACCCTGTTCTGTTTTGGAATGCAGTTCCTGTGTAGCCAAGTTTACATTCCGTGTATTAGTGATATCTTATGATGTTTCTTTTTCTGTGTGACTTATTTCAGTTAGAATCATCGTACCTGAATCCACTCATTATGCTGCTACGGGCCTGATGACATAGATTTCATTGCTGAGTGATACTGCATTGTACGTAAGTACCACAAGTTCTTTATCCATTTTTCACTTTCTGTGATATTGAACTTGTATGGTAAACGAGGTTCTAGTAAACGGAGGCGTCCCAAACTTTGGAGTGGCTGTGTCTTTTTGATTTTAATTTCCCTAAGCTATAGGACCATAAGTGGATGTGCCCTAGGCTCTGTTGCTTTGTTTTTTAGATGTTTCAGGAAACACCATACACTTCTCCCGAGTGGTTGTTGGCAATTTACATCCCGCCCATCAGCATAACAAGGCTCCCAGTTCTCCATGGCCTGTCCTGCCTTTCTGGATTTTACACTTTTTTCAGATGGCCCTTTTGCCCGGGGGGAAGTGAGACTTCATTGTAGTGCAGATTTCCTTTTCAAGCTTGCTTGGTTGGCCAAAAAGGGCGTATGCGTTTTTTCCTGAATATATTCAGGAAAAAATGCATACGCCCTTTTTGGCCAAGTGCATCATTGTGGACGTTCTGCCTCTTTTCCTATGCTTTCAATGCAATTCCAGTCTACCTCCTGAAATGGGTTTCCTGCAATTCTGCCCCGCTTTCAAGTCCTCTTGGCAGCCTTACTTCAGTCTATTTTTGGACGATAGCTGTCATTTATAAGTCTGCAGGTTTGTGAATTACAGTGCCCCTGAGCTCCTTTCTTCAACTCGCTTTCTTTTGAGCTGGCCGCAACACCGCAGGATGGCTTCAGGCCCTAATCTGGTTCCGGTACGGCACGCTGAGCCTTTGGTTATTTCCTCTTCCTGGTGGGAAATGAGAGTTAAATTTGCCCGTCCAGACACCTCCAGCTAGCCTCTCATTGGTTCTCGCTATTCCTGTTCATCTTCCGCAGAAATTGCAAACTGGGCCAAACAGGAGGTTAAAGGCGCTGACTCTCCAAGTGGGGAGAGTGTTAGTAAAGCGTCTGGAATGTTGCACCCGAGTACCAGGGGAGGAAAACTGAGACATATTTGAACACGTCTCCCGTTCACATGGTTGATCATACTTGGGTTCCACATGCATGTTTTAGCTGAAGGAAGAATACCTTAAACCTGGAGAGTTGAGACCCGTGTAATGGGTACCATGCAATATGACTTCAAAGGGTCTTCATTTGCTCACCGAACCTCTCCAATCCTATCACTGCTGCGTTTATGCCCCTGTACACATGCTTGATTCTCTTTCGGAGACATAGCAATCCATAGGTTTTACGATACTTACTAGTCAGGTACATTCTTAGGCGTTTAATATGCGGTGTTGAGTCCATTTCATTGAGCAAGGAGTAGCTCTTGTCTATTCCATATTTGACTTAAGGAACTTTATCTGTGCTCATTTCAATCTCTGGTTTTATGCAGCACCCCAACTCACCTTTCCCCTTAAGCAAGCATAAGTTGGTTTTCTAAATTTGAGACCCTGTTCTGTTCTGTAATTCAGTTCCTGTGTAGCCAGGTTTACATTCCGTGGATTACTGATATCTTATGATGTTTCTTTTTCTGTGTGACTTATTTCAGTTAGAATCATCATACCTGAATCCACTCATTGTGATGCTAAGGGTCTGATACCATAGATTTCATTGCTGAGTGATATTGCTTTGTAAGTAAATACCACAACTTCTTTATCCATTTTTCACTTTCTGCGATGTTGAACTTGTACTGTAAACGAGGTTCTTGTAAACAGAGCCATTCCAAACTTTGGGGTGGCTGTGTCTTTTTGATTTTAATTTCCCTAAGCTATAGGACCATAAGTGGAAGTGCCCTAGGTTCTGTTGCTTTGTTTTTTAGATGTTTCAGGAAACACCATACACTTCTCCCGAGTGGTTGTTGGCAATTTACATCCCGCCCATCAGCATAACAAGGCTCCCAGTTCTCCATGGCCTGTCCTGCCTTTCTGGATTTTACACTTTTTTCAGATGGCCCTTTTGACCGGGGGGAACTGAGACTTCATTGTAGTGCAGATTTCCTTTGCAAGCTTGCTTGGTTGGCCAAAAAGTGCGTATGCGTTTTTTCCTGAATATATTCAGGAAAAAACGCATACGCCCTTTTTGGCCAAGTGCATCATTGTGGACGTTCTGCCTCTTTTCCTATGCTTTCAATGCAATTCCAGTCAACTCCTGAAATTGGTTTCCTGCAATTCTGCCCCGCTTTCAAGTCCTCTTGGCAGCCTTACTTCAGTCTATTTTTGGACGATAGCTGTCATTTATAACTCTGCTGGTTTGTGAATTACAGTGCCCCTGAGCTCCTTTGTTCAACTCGCTTTCTTTTGAGCTGGCCGCAACACCGCAGGATGGCTTCAGGCCCTAATCTGGTTCCGGCATGGCACGCTGAGCCTTTGGTTATTTCCTCTTCCTGGTGGGAAATGAGAGTTAAATTTGCCCGTCCAGACACCTCCAGCTAGCCTCTCATTGGTTCTCGCTATTCCTGTTCATCTTCCGCAGAAATTGCAAACTGGGCCAAACAGGAGGTTAAAGGCGCTGACTCTCCAAGTGGGGAGAGTGTTAGTAAAGCGTCTGGAATGTTGCACCCGAGTACCAGGGGAGGAAAACTGAGACATATTTGAACACGTCTCCCGTTCACATGGTTGATCATACTTGGGTTCCACATGCATGTTTTAGCTGAAGGAAGAATACCTAAAAACTGGGTAGTTGAAACCCGTGGAATGGGTACCATGCAATATGACTTCAAAGGGTCTTCATTTGCTCACCGAACCTCTCCAATCCTATCACTGCTGCGTTTATGCCCCTGTACACATGCTTGATTCTCTTTCGGAGACATAGCAATCCATAGGTTTTAAGATACTTACTAGTCAGGTACATTCTTAGGCGTTTAATATGCGGTGTTGAGTCCATTTCGTTGAGCAAGGAGTAGCTCTTGTCTATTCCATATTTGGCTTAAGGAACTTTATCTGTGCTCATTTCAATCTCTGGTTTTATGCAGCACCCCAACTCACCTTTACCCTTAAGCAAGCATAAGTTGGTTTTCTAAATTTGAGACCCTGTTCTGTTCTGTAATTCAGTTCCTGTGTAGCCAAGTTTACATTCCGTGTATTACTGATATCTTATGATGTTTCTTTTTCTGTGTGACTTACTTCAGTTAGAATCATCATACCTGAATCCACTATTGTGCTGCTAAGGGCCTGATGACACAGATTTCATTGCTGAGTGATATTGCTTTGTAAGTAAATACCACAACTTCTTTATCCATTTTTCACTTTCTGCGATGTTGAACTTGTACTGTAAACGAGGTTCTTGTAAACAGAGCCGTTCCAAACTTTGGGGTGGCTGTGTCTTTTTGATTTTAATTTCCCTAAGCTATAGGACCATAAGTGGAAGTGCCCTAGGTTCTGTTGCTTTGTTTTTTAGATGTTTCAGGAAACACCATACACTTCTCCCGAGTGGTTGTTGGCAATTTACATCCCGCCCATCAGCATAACAAGGCTCCCAGTTCTCCATGGCCTGTCCTGCCTTTCTGGATTTTACACTTTTTTCAGATGGCCCTTTTGACCGGGGGGAAGTGAGACTTCATTGTAGTGCAGATTTCCTTTGCAAGCTTGCTTGGTTGGCCAAAAAGGGCGTATGCGTTTTTTCCTGAATATATTCAGGAAAAAACGCATACGCCCTTTTTGGCCAAGTGCATCATTGTGGACGTTCTGCCTCTTTTCCTATGCTTTCAATGCAATTCCAGTCTACCTCCTGAAATCGGTTTCCTGCAATTCTGCCCCGCTTTCAAGTCCTCTTGGCAGCCTTACTTCAGTGTATTTTTGGACGATAGCTGTCATTTATAAGTCTGCAGGTTTGTGAATCACAGTGCCCCTGAGCTCTTTTGTTCAACTCGCTTTCTTGTGAGCTAGCTGCAACACCGCAGGATGGCTTCAGGCCCTAATCTGGTTCCGGCACGGAATGCTGAGCCTTTGTTTAATTCCTCTTCCTGGTGGGAAATGAGAGTTAAATTTGCCCGTCCAGACACCTCCAGCTAGCCTCTCATTGGTTCTCGCTATTCCTGTTCATCTTCCGCAGAAATTGCAAACTGGGCCAAACAGGAGGTTAAAGGCGCTGACTCTCCAAGTGGGGAGAGTGTTAGTAAAGCGTCTGGAATGTTGCACCCGAGTACCAGGGGAGGAAAACTGAGACATATTTGAACACGTCTCCCGTTCACATGGTTGATCATACTTGGGTTCCACATGCATGTTTTAGCTGAAGGAAGAATATCTTAAACCTGGAGAGTTGAGACCCGTGTAATGGGTACCATGCAATATGACTTCAAAGGGTCTTCATTTGCTCACCGAACCTCTCCAATCCTATCACTGCTGCGTTTATGCCCCTGTACACATGCTTGATTCTCTTTTGGAGACATAGCAATCCATAGGTTTTCCGATACTTACTAGTCAGGTACATTCTTAGGCGTTTAATATGCGGTGTTGTGTCCATGTCGTTGAGCAAGGAGTAGCTCTTGTCTATTCCATATTTGACTTAAGGAACTTTATCTGTGCTCATTTCAATCTCTGGTTTTATGCAGCACCCCAACTCACCTTTACCCTTAAGCAAGCATAAGTTGGTTTTCTAAATTTGAGACCCTGTTCTGTTCTGTAATTCAGTTCCTGTGTAGCCAAGTTTAATTCCGTGTATTACTGATATCTTATGATGTTTCTTTTTCTGTGTGACTTATTTCAGTTAGAATCATCATACCTGAATCCACTCATTGTGCTGCTAAGGGCCTGATGACACAGATTTCATTGCTGAGTGATATTGCTTTGTAAGTAAATACCACAACTTCTTTATCCATTTTTCACTTTCTGCGATGTTGAACTTGTACTGTAAACGAGGTTCTTGTAAACAGAGCCGTTCCAAACTTTGGGGTGGCTGTGTCTTTTTGATTTTAATTTCCCTAAGCTATAGGACCATAAGTGGAAGTGCCCTAGGTTCTGTTGCTTTGTTTTTTAGATGTTTCAGGAAACACCATACACTTCTCCCGAGTGGTTGTTGGCAATTTACATCCCGCCCATCAGCATAACAAGGCTCCCAGTTCTCCATGGCCTGTCCTGCCTTTCTGGATTTTACACTTTTTTCAGATGGCCCTTTTGACCGGGGGGAAGTGAGACTTCATTGTAGTGCAGATTTCCTTTGCAAGCTTGCTTGGTTGGCCAAAAAGGGCGTATGCGTTTTTTCCTGAATATATTCAGGAAAAAACGCATACGCCCTTTTTGGCCAAGTGCATCATTGTGGACGTTCTGCCTCTTTTCCTATGCTTTCAATGCAATTCCAGTCAACTCCTGAAATTGGTTTCCTGCAATTCTGCCCCGCTTTCAAGTCCTCTTGGCAGCCTTACTTCAGTCTATTTTTGGACGATAGCTGTCATTTATAACTCTGCAGGTTTGTGAATTACAGTGCCCCTGAGCTCCTTTCTTCAACTCGCTTTCTTTTGAGCTGGCCGCAACACCGCAGGATGGCTTCAGGCCCTAATCTGGTTCCGGCACGGCACGCTGAGCCTTTGGTTATTTCCTCTTCCTGGTGGGAAATGAGAGTTAAATTTGCCCGTCCAGACACCTCCAGCTAGCCTCTCATTGGTTCTCGCTATTCCTGTTCATGTTCCGCAGAAATTGCAAACTGGGCCAAACAGGAGGTTAAAGGCGCTGACTCTCCAAGTGGGGAGAGTGTTAGTAAAGCGTCTGGAATGTTGCACCCGAGTACCAGGGGAGGAAAACTGAGACATATTTGAACACGTCTCCCGTTCACATGGTTGATCATACTTGGGTTCCACATTCATGTTTTAGCTGAAGGAAGAATACCTTAAACCAGGAGCGTTGAGACCCGTGTAATGGGTACCATGCAATATGACTTCAAAGGGTCTTCATTTGCTCACCGAACCTCTCCAATCCTATCACTGCTGCGTTTATGCCCCTGTACACATGCTTGATTCTCTTTCGGAGACATAGCAATCCATAGGTTTTAAGATACTTACTAGTCAGGTACATTCTTAGGCGTTTAATATGCGGTGTTGAGTCCATTTCGTTGAGCAAGGAGTAGCTGTTGTCTATTCCATATTTGGCTTAAGGAACTTTATCTGTGCTCATTTCAATCTCTGGCTTTATGCAGCACCCCAACTCACCTTTACCCTTAAGCAAGCATAAGTTGGTTTTCTAAATTTGAGACCCTGTTCTGTTCTGTAATTCAGTTCCTGTGTAGCCAAGTTTCCATTCCGTGTATTACTGATATCTTATGATGTTTCTTTTTCTGTGTGATTTATTTCAGTTAGAATCATCATACCTGAATCCACTCATTGTGCTGCTAAGGGCCTGATGACACAGATTTCATTGCTGAGTGATATTGCTTTGTAAGTGAATACCACAACTTCTTTATCCATTTTTCACTTTCTGCGATGTTAACTTGTACTGTAAACGAGGTTCTTGTAAACAGAGCCGTTCCAAACATTGGGGTGGCTGTGTCTTTTTGATTTTAATTTTCCTAAGCTATAGGACCATAAGTGGAAGTGCCCTAGGCTCTGTTGCTTTGTTTTTTAGATGTTTCAGGAAACACCATACACTTCTCCCGAGTGTCTGTTGGCAATTTACATCCCACCCATCAGCATAACAAGGCTCCCAGTTCTCAATGGCCTGTTGCCTTTCTGGATTTTACACTTTTTTCAGATGGCCCTTTTGACCGGGGGGAAGTGAGAATTCATTGTAGTGCAGATTTCCTTTGCAAGCTTGCTTGGCTGGCCAAAAAGGGCGTATGCGTTTTTTCCTGAATATATTCAGGAAAAATTGCATACGCCCTTTTTGGCCAAGTGCATCATTGTGGACGTTCTGCCTCTTTTCCTATGCTTTCAATGCAATTCCAGTCTACCTCCTGAAATCGGTTTCCTGCAATTCTGCCCCGCTTTCAAGTCCTCTTGGCAGCCTTACTTCAGTCTATTTTTGGACGATAGCTGTCATTTATAACTCTGCAGGTTTGTGAATTACAGTGCCCCTGAGCTCCTTTCTTCAACTCGCTTTTTTTTGAGCTGGCCGCAACACCGCAGGATGGCTTCAGGCCCTAATCTGGTTCCGGTACGGCACGCTGAGCCTTTGGTTATTTCCTCTTCCTGGTGGGAAATGAGAGTTAAATTTGCCCGTCCAGACACCTCCAGCTAGCCTCTCATTGGTTCTCGCTATTCCTGTTCATCTTCCGCAGAAATTGCAAACTGTGCCAAACAGGAGGTTAAAGGCGCTGACTCTCCAAGTGGGGAAAGTGTTAGTAAAGCGTCTGGAATGTTGCACCCGAGTACCAGGGGAGGAAAACTGAGACATATTTGAACACGTCTCCCGATCACATGGTTGATCATACTCTGGGTTCCACATGCATGTTTTAGCTGAAGGAAGAATACCTAAAACCTGGGTAGTTGAAACCCGTGGAATGGGTACCATGCAATATGACTTCAAAGGGTCTTCATTTGCTCACCGAACCTCTCCAATCCTATCACTGCTGCGTTTATGCCCCTGTACACATGCTTGATTCTCTTTTGGAGACATAGCAATCCATAGGTTTTAAGATACTTACTAGTCAGGTACATTCTTAGGCGTTTAATATGCGGTGTTGAGTCCATTTCGTTGAGCAAGGAGTAGCTCTTGTCTATTCCATATTTGGCTTAAGGAACTTTATCTGTGCTCATTTCAATCTCTGGTTTTATGCAGCACCCCAACTCACCTTTACCCTTAAGCAAGCATAAGTTGGTTTTCTAAATTTGAGACCCTGTTCTGTTCTGTAATTCAGTTCCTGTGTAGCCAAGTTTCCATTCCGTGTATTACTGATATCTTATGATGTTTCTTTTTCTGTGTGACTTATTTCAGTTAGAATCATCATACCTGAATCCACTCATTGTGCTGCTAAGGGCCTGATGACATAGATTTCATTGCTGAGTGATACTGCATTGTACGTAAGTACCACAAGTTCTTTATCCATTTTTCACTTTCTGCGATGTTGAACTTGTACTGTAAACGAGGTTCTTGTAAACAGAGCCATTCCAAACTTTGGGGTGGCTGTGTCTTTTTGATTTTAATTTCCCTAAGCTATAGGACCATAAGTGGAAGTGCCCTAGGCTCTGTTGCTTTGTTTTTTAGATGTTTCAGGAAACACCATACACTTCTCCCGAGTGGTTGTTGGCAATTTACATCCCGCCCATCAGCATAACAAGGCTCCCAGTTCTCCATGGCCTGTCCTGCCTTTCTGGATTTTACACTTTTTTCAGATGGCCCTTTTGACCGGGGGGAAGTGAGACTTCATTGTAGTGCAGATTTCCTTTGCAAGCTTGCTTGGTTGGCCAAAAAGGGCGTATGCATTTTTTCCTGAATATATTCAGGAAAAAACGCATACGCCCTTTTTGGCCAAGTGCATCATTGTGGACGTTCTGCCTCTTTTCCTATGCTTTCAATGCAATTCCAGTCTACCTCCTGAAATCGGTTTCCTGCAATTCTGCCCCGCTTTGAAGTCCTCTTGGCAGCCTTACTTCAGTCTATTTTTGGACGATAGCTGTCATTTATAACTCTGCAGGTTTGTGAATTACAGTGCCCCTGAGCTCCTTTCTTCAACTCGCTTTCTTGTGACCTTGCCGCAACACCGCAGGATGTCTTCAGGCCCTAATCTGGTTCTGGCGCGGCACGCTGAGCCTTTGGTTAATTCCTCTTCCTGGTGGGAAATGAGAGTTAAATTTGCCCATCCAGACACCTCCAGCTAGTCTCTCATTGGTTCTCGCTATTCCTTTTCATCTTCCACAGAAATTGCAAACTGGGCCAAACAGGAGGTTAAAGGGACTGACTCTCCAAGTGGGGAGAGTGTTAGTAAAGCGTCTGGAATGTTGCACCCGCGTACCAGGGGAGGAAAACTGAGACATATTTGAACACGTCTCCCGTTCACATGGTTGATCATACTTGGGTTCCACATGCATGTTTTAGCTGAAGGAAGAAAACATTAAACCTGGAGAGTTAAGAGCCGTGTAATGGGTACCATGCAATATGACTTCAAAGGGTCTTCATTTGCTCACCGAACCTCTCCAATCCTATCACTGCTGCGTTTATGCCCCTGTACACATGCTTGATTCTCTTTCGGAGTCATAGCAATCCATAGGTTTTAAGATACTTACTAGTCAGTTACATTCTTAGGCGTTTAATATGGGGTGTTGAGTCCATTTCGTTGAGCAAGGAGTAGCTCTTGTCTATTCCATATTTGACTTAAGGAACTTTATCTGTGCTCATTTCAATCTCTGGTTTTATGCAGCACCCCAACTCACCTTTACCCTTAAGCAAGTATAAGTTGGTTTTCTAAATTTGAGACCCTGTTCTGTTCTGTAATTCAGTTCCTGTGTAGCCAAGTTTACATTCCATGTATTAGTGATATCTTATGATGTTTCTTTTTCTGTGTGACTTATTTCAGTTAGAATCATCGTACCTGAATCCACTCATTATGCTGCTACGGGCCTGATGACAAAGATTTCATTGCTGAGTGATACTGCATTGTACGTAAGTACCACAAGTTCTTTATCCATTTTTCACTTTCTGTGATATTGAACTTGTACGGTAAACGAGGTTCTTGTAAACGGAGGCGTCCCAAACTTTGGGGTGGTTGTGTCTTTTTGATTTTAATTTCCCTAAGCTATAGGACCATAAGTGGCAGTGCCCTAGGCTCTGTTGCTTTGTTTTTTAGATGTTTCAGGAAACACCATACACTTCTCCTTAGTGTCTGTTGGCAATTTACTACCCGCCCATCAGCATAACAAGGCTCCCAGTTCTCCATGGCCTGTCCTGCCTTTCTGGATTTTACACTTTTTTCAGATGGCCCTTTTGACCGGGGAGAAGTGAGACTTCATTGTAGTGCAGATTTCCTTTGCAAGTTTGCTTGGTTGGCCAAAAAGGGCATATGCGTTTCTTCCTGAATATATTCAGGAAAAAACGCATACGCCCTTTTTGGCCAAGTGCATCATTGTGGACGTTCTGCCTCTTTTCCTATGCTTTCAATGCAATTCCAGTCTACCTCCTGAAATCGGTTTCCTGCAATTCTGCCCCGCTTTCAACTCCTCTTGGCAGCCTTACTTCAGTCTATTTTTGGACGATAGCTGTCATTTATAACTCTGCAGGTTTGTGAATTACAGTGCCCCTGAGCTCCTTTCTTCAACTCGCTTTCTTGTGACCTGGCCGCAACACCGCAGGATGTCTTCAGGCCCTAATCTGGTTCCGGCACGGCACGCTGAGCCTTTGGTTAATTCCTCTTCCTGGTGGGAAATGAGAGTTAAATTTGCCCGTCCAGACACCTCCAGCTAGTTTCTCATTGGTTCTCGCTATTCCTGTTCATCTTCCGCAGAAATTGCAAACTGGGCCAAACAGGAGGTTAAAGGGACTGACTCTCCAAGTGGGGAGAGTGTTAGTAAAGTGTCTGGAATGTTGCACCCGAGTACCAGGGGAGGAAAACTGAGACATATTTGAACACGTCTCCCGTTCACATGGTTGATCATACTTGGGTTCCACATGCATGTTTTAGCTGAAGGAAGAATACATTAAACCTGGAGAGTTAAGACCCGTGTAATGGGTACCATGCAATATGACTTCAAAGGGTCTTCATTTGCTCACCGAACCTCTCCAATCCTATCACTGCTGCGTTTATGCCCCTGTACACATGCTTGATTCTCTTTCGGAGACATAGCAATCCATAGGTTTTAAGATACTTACTAGTCAGGTACATTCTTAGGCGTTTAATATGGGGTGTTGAGTCCATTTCGTTGAGCAAGGAGTAGCTCTTGTCTATTCCATATTTGACTTAAGGAACTTTATCTGTGCTCATTTCAATCTCTGGTTTTATGCAGCACCCCAACTCACCTTTACCCTTAAGCAAGCATAAGTTGGTTTTCTAAATTTGAGACCCTGTTCTGTTCTGTAATTCATTTCCTGTGTAGCCAAGTTTCCATTCCATGTATTACTGATATCTTATGATGTTTCTATTTCTGTGTGACTTACTTCAGTTAGAATCATCATACTGAATCCACTCATTGTGCTGCTAAGGGCCTGATGACACAGATTTCATTGCTGAGTGATATTGCTTTGTAAGTAAATACCACAACTTCTTTATCCATTTTTCACTTTCTGCGATGTTGAACTTGTACTGTAAACGAGGTTCTTGTAAACAGAGCCGTTCCAAACTTTGGGGTGCCTGTGTCTTTTTTATTTTAATTTCCCTAAGCTATAGTACCATAAGTGGAAGTGCCCTAGGCTCTGTTGCTTTGTTTTTTAGATGTTTCAGGAAACACCATACACTTCTCCTGAGTGTCTGTTGGCAATTTACATCCCGCCCATCAGTATAACAAGGCTCGCAGTTCTCCATGGCCTGTCCTGCCTTTCTGGATTTTACACATTTTTCAGATGGCCCTTTTGACCGAGGGGAAGTGAGACTTCATTGTAGTGCAGATTTCCTTTGCAAGTTTGCTTGGTTGGCCAAAAAGGGCGTATGCGTTTTTTCCTGAATATATTCAGGAAAAAACGCATACGCCCTTTTTGGCCAAGTGCATCATTGTGGACGTTCTGCCTCTTTTCCTATGCTTTCAATGCAATTCCAGTCTACCTCCTGAAATCGGTTTCCTGCAATTCTGCCCCGCTTTGAAGTCCTCTTGGCAGCCTTACTTCAGTCTATTTTTGGACGATAGCTGTCATTTATAACTCTGCAGGTTTGTGAATTACAGTGCCCCTGAGCTCCTTTCTTCAACTCGCTTTCTTTGAGCTGGCCGCAACACCGCAGGATGACTTTAGGCCCTAATCTGGCTCCGGCACGGCACGCTGAGCCTTTGGTTAATTCCTCTTCCTGGTGGGAAATGAGAGTTAAATTTGCCCATCCAGACACCTCCAGCTAGTCTCTCATTGGTTCTCGCTATTCCTGTTCATCTTCCACAGAAATTGCAAACTGGGCCAAACAGGAGGTTAAAGGGACTGACTCTCCAAGTGGGGAGAGTGTTAGTAAAGCATCTGGAATGTTGCACCCGAGTACCAGGGGAGGAAAACTGAGACATATTTGAACACGTCTCCCGTTCACATGGTTGATCATACTTGGGTTCCACATGCATGTTTTAGCTGAAGGAAGAAAACATTAAACCTGGAGAGTTAAGAGCCGTGTAATGGGTACCATGCAATATGACTTCAAAGGGTCTTCATTTGCTCACCGAACCTCTCCAATCCTATCACTGCTGCGTTTATGCCCCTGTACACATGCTTGATTCTCTTTCGGAGACATAGCAATCCATAGGTTTTAAGATACTTACTAGTCTGTTACATTCTTAGGCGTTTAATATGGGGTGTTGAGTCCATTTCGTTGAGCAAGGAGTAGCTCTTGTCTATTCCATATTTGACTTAAGGAACTTTATCTGTGCTCATTTCAATCTCTGGTTTTATGCAGCACCCCAACTCACCTTTACCCTTAAGCAAGTATAAGTTGGTTTTCTAAATTTGAGACCCTGTTCTGTTCTGTAATTCAGTTCCTGTGTAGCCAAGTTTACATTCCGTGTATTAGTGATATCTTATGATGTTTCTTTTTCTGTGTGACTTATTTCAGTTAGAATCATCGTACCTGAATCCACTCATTATGCTGCTACGGGCCTGATGACAAAGATTTCATTGCTGAGTGATACTGCATTGTACGTAAGTACCACAAGTTCTTTATCCATTTTTCACTTTCTGTGATATTGAACTTGTACGGTAAACGAGGTTCTTGTAAACGGAGGCGTCCCAAACTTTGGGGTGGTTGTGTCTTTTTGATTTTAATTTCCCTAAGCTATAGGACCATAAGTGGCAGTGCCCTAGGCTCTGTTGCTTTGTTTTTTAGATGTTTCAGGAAACACCATACACTTCTCCTTAGTGTCTGTTGGCAATTTACTACCCGCCCATCAGCATAACAAGGCTCCCAGTTCTCCATGGCCTGTCCTGCCTTTCTGGATTTTACACTTTTTTCAGATGGCCCTTTTGACCGGGGAGAAGTGAGACTTCTTTGTAGTGCAGATTTCCTTTGCAAGTTTGCTTGGTTGGCCAAAAAGGGCGTATGCGTTTCTTCCTGAATATATTCAGGAAAAAACGCATACGCCCTTTTTGGCCAAGTGCATCATTGTGGACGTTCTGCCTCTTTTCCTATGCTTTCAATGCAATTCCAGTCTACCTCCTGAAATCGGTTTCCTGCAATTCTGCCCCGCTTTCAAGTCCTCTTGGCAGCCTTACTTCACTCTATTTTTGGACGATAGCTGTCATTTATAACTCTGCAGGTTTGTGAATTACAGCGCCCCTGAGCTCCTTTCTTCAACTCGCTTTCTTGTGACCTGGCGGCAACACCGCAGGATGTCTTCAGGCCCTAATCTTGTTCTGGCATGGCACGCTGAGCCTTTGGTTAATTCCTCTTCCTGGTGGGAAATGAGAGTTAAATTTGCGCATCCAGACATCTCCAGCTAGCCTCTCATTGGTTCTCGCTATTCCTGTTCATCTTCCACAGAAATTGCAAACTGGGCCAAACAGGAGGTTAAAGGGACTGACTCTCCAAGTGGGGAGAGTGTTAGTAAAGCGTCTGGAATGTTGCACCCGAGTACCAGGGTACGAAAACTGAGACATATTTGAACACGTCTCCCGATCACATGGTTGATCATACTCTAGGTTCCACATGCATATTTTAGCTGAAGGAAGAATACCTTAAACCTGGGTAGTTGAAACCCGTGGAATGGGTACCATGCAATATGACTTCAAAGGGTCTTCATTTGCTCACGAACCTCTCCAATCCTATCACTGCTGCGTTTATGCCCCTGTACACATGCTTGATTCTCTTTCGGAGACATAGCAATCCATAGGTTTTAAAATACTTACTAGTCAGGTACATTCTTAGGCGTTTAATATGCGGTGTTGAGTCCATTTCGTTGAGCAAGGAGTAGCTCTTGTCTATTCCATATTTGGCTTAAGGAACTTTATCTGTGCTCATTTCAATCTCTGGTTTTATGCAGCACCCCAACTCACCTTTCCCCTTAAGCAAGCATAAGTTAGTTTTCTAAATTTGAGACCCTGTTCTGTTCTGTAATTCAGTTCCTGTGTAGCCAAGTTTACATTCCGTGTATTACTGATATCTTATGATGTTTCTTTTTCTGTGTGACTTATTTCAGTTAGAATCATCATACCTGAATCCACTCATTGTGCTGCTAAGGGCCTGATGACACAGATTTCATTGCTGAGTGATATTGCTTTGTAAGTAAATACCACAACTTCTTTATCCATTTTTCACTTTCTGCGATGTTGAACTTGTACTGCAAACGAGGTTCTTGTAAACAGAGCCGTTCCAAACTTTGGGGTGGCTGTGTCTTTTTTATTTTAATTTCCCTAAGCTATAGGACCATAAGTGGAAATGCCCCAGGTTCTGTTGCTTTGTTTTTTAGTTGTTTCAGGAAACACCATACACTTCTCCCAAGTGGTTCTTGGCAATTTACATCCCGCCCATCAGCATAACAAGGCTCCCAGTTCTCCATGGCCTGTGCTGCCTTTCTGGATTTTACACTTTTTTCAGATGGCCCTTTTGACCGGGGGGAAGTGAGACTTCATTGTAGTGCAGATTTCCTTTGCAAGCTTGCTTGGTTGGCCAAAAAGGGCGTATGCGTTTTTTCCTGAATATATTCAGGAAAAAACGCATACGCCCTTTTTGGCCAAGTGCATCATTGTGGACGTTCTGCCTCTTTTCCTATGCTTTCAATGCAATTCCAGTCTACCTCCTGAAATCGGTTTCCTGCAATTCTGCCCCGCTTTCAAGTCCTCTTGGCAGCCTTACTTCAGTCTATTTTTGGACGATAGCTGTCATTTATAAGTCTGCAGGTTTGTGAATTACAGTGCCCCTGAGCTCCTTTGTTCAACTCGCTTTCTTGTGAGCTAGCTGCAACACCGCAGGATGGCTTCAGGCCCTAATCTGCTTCCATCACGGAACGCTGAGCCTTTGTTTAATTCCTCTTCCTGGTGGGAAATGAGAGTTAAATTTGCCCGTCCAGACACCTCCAGCTAGCCTCTCATTGGTTCTCGCTATTCCTGTTCATCTTCCGCAGAAATTGCAAACTGGGCCAAACAGGAGGTTAAAGGCGCTGACTCTCCAAGTGGGGAGAGTGTTAGTAAAGCGTCTGGAATGTTGCACCCGAGTACCAGGGGAGGAAAACTGAGACATATTTGAACACGTCTCCCATTCACATGGTTGATCATACTTGGGTTCCACATGCATGTTTTAGCTGAAGGAAGAATACCTTAAACCTGGAGAGTTGAGACCCGTGTAATGGGTACCATGCAATATGACTTCAAAGGGTCTTCATTTGCTCACCGAACCTCTCCAATCCTATCACTGCTGCGTTTATGCCCCTGTACACATGCTTGATTCTCTTTCGGAGACATAGCAATCCATAGGTTTTAAGATACTTACTAGTCAGGTACATTCTTAGGCGTTTAATATGCGGTGTTGAGTCCATTTCGTTGAGCAAGGAGTAGCTCTTGTCTATTCCATATTTGGCTTAAGGAACTTTATCTGTGCTCATTTCAATCTCTGGTTTTATGCAGCACCCCAACTCACCTTTCCCCTTAAGCAAGCATAAGTTGGTTTTCTAAATTTGAGACCCTGTTCTGTTTTGGAATGCAGTTCCTGTGTAGCCAAGTTTACATTCCGTGTATTAGTGATATCTTATGATGTTTCTTTTTCTGTGTGACTTATTTCAGTTAGAATCATCGTACCTGAATCCACTCATTATGCTGCTACGGGCCTGATGACATAGATTTCATTGCTGAGTGATACTGCATTGTACGTAAGTACCACAAGTTCTTTATCCATTTTTCACTTTCTGTGATATTGAACTTGTATGGTAAACGAGGTTCTTGTAAAAGGAGGCGTCCCAAACTTTGGAGTGGCTGTGTCTTTTTGATTTTAATTTCCCTAAGCTATAGGACCATAAGTGGAAGTGCCCTAGGCTCTGTTGCTTTGTTTTTTAGATGTTTCAGGAAACACCATACACTTCTCCAGAGTGGTTGTTGGCAATTTACATCCCGCCCATCAGCATAACAAGACTCCCAGTTCTCCATGGCCTGTCCTGCCTTTCTGGATTTTACACTTTTTTCAGATGGCCCTTTTGCCCGGGGGGAAGTGAGACTTCATTGTAGTGCAGATTTCCTTTGCAAGCTTGCTTGGTTGGCCAAAAAGGGCGTATGCGTTTTTTCCTGAATATATTCAGGAAAAAATGCATACGCCCTTTTTGACCAAGTGCATCATTGTGGACGTTCTGCCTCTTTTCCTATGCTTTCAATGCAATTCCAGTCTACCTCCTGAAATCGGTTTCCTGCAATTCTGCCCCGCTTTCAAGTCCTCTTGGCAGCCTTACTTCAGTCTATTTTTGGACGATAGCTGTCATTTATAACTCTGCAGGTTTGTGAATTACAGTGCCCCTGAGCTCCTTTCTTCAACTCGCTTTCTTGTGAGCTGGCCGCAACACCGCAGGATGGCTTCAGGCCCTAATCTGTTTCCGGTACGGCACGCTGACCCTTTGGTTATTTCCTCTTCCTGGTGGGAAATGAGAGTTAAATTTGCCCGTCCAGACACCTCCAGCTAGCCTCTCATTGGTTCTCGCTATTCCTGTTCATCTTCCGCAGAAATTGCAAACTGGGCCAAACAGGAGGTTAAAGGCGCTGACTCTCCAAGTGGGGAGAGTGTTAGTAAAGTGTCTGGAATGTTGCACCCGAGTACCAGGGGAGGAAAACTGAGACATATTTGAACACGTCTCCCGTTCACATGGTTGATCATACTTGGGTTCCACATGCATGTTTTAGCTGAAGGAAGAATACCTTAAACCTGGAGAGTTAAGACCCGTGTAATGGGTACCATGCAATATGACTTCAAAGGGTCTTCATTTGCTCACCGAACCTCTCCAATCCTATCACTGCTGCGTTTATGCCCCTGTACACATGCTTGATTCTCTTTTGGAGACATAGCAATCCATAGGTTTTCCGATACTTACTAGTCAGGTACATTCTTAGGCGTTTAATATGCGGTGTTGAGTCCATTTCGTTGAGCAAGGAGTAGCTCTTGTCTATTCCATATTTGACTTAAGGAACTTTATCTGTGCTCATTTCAATCTCTGGTTTTATGCAGCACCCCAACTCACCTTTACCCTTAAGCAAGCATAAGTTGGTTTTCTAAATTTGAGACCCTGTTCTGTTTTGGAATGCAGTTCCTGTGTAGCCAAGTTTACATTCCGTGTATTAGTGATATCTTATGATGTTTCTTTTTCTGTGTGACTTATTTCAGTTAGAATCATCGTACCTGAATCCACTCATTATGCTGCTACGGGCCTGATGACATAGATTTCATTGCTGAGTGATACTGCATTGTACGTAAGTACCACAAGTTCTTTATCCATTTTTCACTTTCTGTGATATTGAACTTGTATGGTAAACGAGGTTCTAGTAAACGGAGGCGTCCCAAACTTTGGAGTGGCTGTGTCTTTTTGATTTTAATTTCCCTAAGCTATAGGACCATAAGTGGATGTGCCCTAGGCTCTGTTGCTTTGTTTTTTAGATGTTTCAGGAAACACCATACACTTCTCCCGAGTGGTTGTTGGCAATTTACATCCCGCCCATCAGCATAACAAGGCTCCCAGTTCTCCATGGCCTGTCCTGCCTTTCTGGATTTTACACTTTTTTCAGATGGCCCTTTTGCCCGGGGGGAAGTGAGACTTCATTGTAGTGCAGATTTCCTTTTCAAGCTTGCTTGGTTGGCCAAAAAGGGCGTATGCGTTTTTTCCTGAATATATTCAGGAAAAAATGCATACGCCCTTTTTGGCCAAGTGCATCATTGTGGACGTTCTGCCTCTTTTCCTATGCTTTCAATGCAATTCCAGTCTACCTCCTGAAATGGGTTTCCTGCAATTCTGCCCCGCTTTCAAGTCCTCTTGGCAGCCTTACTTCAGTCTATTTTTGGACGATAGCTGTCATTTATAAGTCTGCAGGTTTGTGAATTACAGTGCCCCTGAGCTCCTTTCTTCAACTCGCTTTCTTTTGAGCTGGCCGCAACACCGCAGGATGGCTTCAGGCCCTAATCTGGTTCCGGTACGGCACGCTGAGCCTTTGGTTATTTCCTCTTCCTGGTGGGAAATGAGAGTTAAATTTGCCCGTCCAGACACCTCCAGCTAGCCTCTCATTGGTTCTCGCTATTCCTGTTCATCTTCCGCAGAAATTGCAAACTGGGCCAAACAGGAGGTTAAAGGCGCTGACTCTCCAAGTGGGGAGAGTGTTAGTAAAGCGTCTGGAATGTTGCACCCGAGTACCAGGGGAGGAAAACTGAGACATATTTGAACACGTCTCCCGTTCACATGGTTGATCATACTTGGGTTCCACATGCATGTTTTAGCTGAAGGAAGAATACCTTAAACCTGGAGAGTTGAGACCCGTGTAATGGGTACCATGCAATATGACTTCAAAGGGTCTTCATTTGCTCACCGAACCTCTCCAATCCTATCACTGCTGCGTTTATGCCCCTGTACACATGCTTGATTCTCTTTCGGAGACATAGCAATCCATAGGTTTTACGATACTTACTAGTCAGGTACATTCTTAGGCGTTTAATATGCGGTGTTGAGTCCATTTCATTGAGCAAGGAGTAGCTCTTGTCTATTCCATATTTGACTTAAGGAACTTTATCTGTGCTCATTTCAATCTCTGGTTTTATGCAGCACCCCAACTCACCTTTCCCCTTAAGCAAGCATAAGTTGGTTTTCTAAATTTGAGACCCTGTTCTGTTCTGTAATTCAGTTCCTGTGTAGCCAGGTTTACATTCCGTGGATTACTGATATCTTATGATGTTTCTTTTTCTGTGTGACTTATTTCAGTTAGAATCATCATACCTGAATCCACTCATTGTGATGCTAAGGGTCTGATACCATAGATTTCATTGCTGAGTGATATTGCTTTGTAAGTAAATACCACAACTTCTTTATCCATTTTTCACTTTCTGCGATGTTGAACTTGTACTGTAAACGAGGTTCTTGTAAACAGAGCCATTCCAAACTTTGGGGTGGCTGTGTCTTTTTGATTTTAATTTCCCTAAGCTATAGGACCATAAGTGGAAGTGCCCTAGGTTCTGTTGCTTTGTTTTTTAGATGTTTCAGGAAACACCATACACTTCTCCCGAGTGGTTGTTGGCAATTTACATCCCGCCCATCAGCATAACAAGGCTCCCAGTTCTCCATGGCCTGTCCTGCCTTTCTGGATTTTACACTTTTTTCAGATGGCCCTTTTGACCGGGGGGAACTGAGACTTCATTGTAGTGCAGATTTCCTTTGCAAGCTTGCTTGGTTGGCCAAAAAGTGCGTATGCGTTTTTTCCTGAATATATTCAGGAAAAAACGCATACGCCCTTTTTGGCCAAGTGCATCATTGTGGACGTTCTGCCTCTTTTCCTATGCTTTCAATGCAATTCCAGTCAACTCCTGAAATTGGTTTCCTGCAATTCTGCCCCGCTTTCAAGTCCTCTTGGCAGCCTTACTTCAGTCTATTTTTGGACGATAGCTGTCATTTATAACTCTGCTGGTTTGTGAATTACAGTGCCCCTGAGCTCCTTTGTTCAACTCGCTTTCTTTTGAGCTGGCCGCAACACCGCAGGATGGCTTCAGGCCCTAATCTGGTTCCGGCACGGCACGCTGAGCCTTTGGTTATTTCCTCTTCCTGGTGGGAAATGAGAGTTAAATTTGCCCGTCCAGACACCTCCAGCTAGCCTCTCATTGGTTCTCGCTATTCCTGTTCATCTTCCGCAGAAATTGCAAACTGGGCCAAACAGGAGGTTAAAGGCGCTGACTCTCCAAGTGGGGAGAGTGTTAGTAAAGCGTCTGGAATGTTGCACCCGAGTACCAGGGGAGGAAAACTGAGACATATTTGAACACGTCTCCCGTTCACATGGTTGATCATACTTGGGTTCCACATGCATGTTTTAGCTGAAGGAAGAATACCTAAAAACTGGGTAGTTGAATCCCGTGGAATGGGTACCATGCAATATGACTTCAAAGGGTCTTCATTTGCTCACCGAACCTCTCCAATCCTATCACTGCTGCGTTTATGCCCCTGTACACATGCTTGATTCTCTTTCGGAGACATAGCAATCCATAGGTTTTAAGATACTTACTAGTCAGGTACATTCTTAGGCGTTTAATATGCGGTGTTGAGTCCATTTCGTTGAGCAAGGAGTAGCTCTTGTCTATTCCATATTTGGCTTAAGGAACTTTATCTGTGCTCATTTCAATCTCTGGTTTTATGCAGCACCCCAACTCACCTTTACCCTTAAGCAAGCATAAGTTGGTTTTCTAAATTTGAGACCCTGTTCTGTTCTGTAATTCAGTTCCTGTGTAGCCAAGTTTACATTCCGTGTATTACTGATATCTTATGATGTTTCTTTTTCTGTGTGACTTACTTCAGTTAGAATCATCATACCTGAATCCACTATTGTGCTGCTAAGGGCCTGATGACACAGATTTCATTGCTGAGTGATATTGCTTTGTAAGTAAATACCACAACTTCTTTATCCATTTTTCACTTTCTGCGATGTTGAACTTGTACTGTAAACGAGGTTCTTGTAAACAGAGCCGTTCCAAACTTTGGGGTGGCTGTGTCTTTTTGATTTTAATTTCCCTAAGCTATAGGACCATAAGTGGAAGTGCCCTAGGTTCTGTTGCTTTGTTTTTTAGATGTTTCAGGAAACACCATACACTTCTCCCGAGTGGTTGTTGGCAATTTACATCCCGCCCATCAGCATAACAAGGCTCCCAGTTCTCCATGGCCTGTCCTGCCTTTCTGGATTTTACACTTTTTTCAGATGGCCCTTTTGACCGGGGGGAAGTGAGACTTCATTGTAGTGCAGATTTCCTTTGCAAGCTTGCTTGGTTGGCCAAAAAGGGCGTATGCGTTTTTTCCTGAATATATTCAGGAAAAAACGCATACGCCCTTTTTGGCCAAGTGCATCATTGTGGACGTTCTGCCTCTTTTCCTATGCTTTCAATGCAATTCCAGTCTACCTCCTGAAATCGGTTTCCTGCAATTCTGCCCCGCTTTCAAGTCCTCTTGGCAGCCTTACTTCAGTCTATTTTTGGACGATAGCTGTCATTTATAAGTCTGCAGGTTTGTGAATTACAGTGCCCCTTAGCTCCTTCCTTCAACTCGCTTTCTTGTGACCTGGCCGCAACACCGCAGGATGGCTTCAGGCCCTAATCTGGTTCTGGCATGGCACGCTGAGCCTTTGGTTAATTCCTCTTCCTGGTGAGAAATGAGAGTTAAATTTGCCCGTCCAGACACCTCCAGCTAGTCTCTCATTGGTTCTCGCTATTCCTGTTCATCTTCCGCAGAAATTGCAAACTGGGCCAAACAGGAGGTTAAAGGGACTGACTCTCCAAGTCGGGAGAGTGTTAGTAAAGCGTCTGGAATGTTGCACCCGAGTACCAGGGGAGGAAAACTGAGACATATTTGAACACGTCTCCCGTTCACATGGTTGATCATACTTGGGTTCCACATGCATGTTTTAGCTGAAGGAAGAATATCTTAAACCTGGAGAGTTGAGACCCGTGTAATGGGTACCATGCAATATGACTTCAAAGGGTCTTCATTTGCTCACCGAACCTCTCCAATCCTATCACTGCTGCGTTTATGCCCCTGTACACATGCTTGATTCTCTTTTGGAGACATAGCAATCCATAGGTTTTCCGATACTTACTAGTCAGGTACATTCTTAGGCGTTTAATATGCGGTGTTGAGTCCATTTCGTTGAGCAAGGAGTAGCTCTTGTCTATTCCATATTTGACTTAAGGAACTTTATCTGTGCTCATTTCAATCTCTGGTTTTATGCAGCACCCCAACTCACCTTTACCCTTAAGCAAGCATAAGTTGGTTTTCTAAATTTGAGACCCTGTTCTGTTCTGTAATTCAGTTCCTGTGTAGCCAAGTTTAATTCCGTGTATTACTGATATCTTATGATGTTTCTTTTCGGTGTGACTTATTTCAGTTAGAATCATCATACCTGAATCCACTCATTGTGCTGCTACGGGCCTGATGACACAGATTTCATTGCTGAGTGATATTGCTTTGTAAGTAAATACCACAACTTCTTTATCCATTTTTCACTTTCTGCGATGTTGAACTTGTACTGTAAACGAGGTTCTTGTAAACAGAGCCGTTCCAAACTTTGGGGTGGCTGTGTCTTTTTGATTTTAATTTCCCTAAGCTATAGGACCATAAGTGGCAGTGCCCTAGGCTCTGTTGCTTTGTTTTTTAGATGTTTCAGGAAACACCATACACTTCTCCCGAGTGTCTGTTGGCAATTTACATCCCGCCCATCAGCATAACAAGGCTCCCAGTTCTCCATGGCCTGTCCTGCCTTTCTGGATTTTACACTTTTTTCAGATGGCCCTTTTGACCGGGGGGAAGTGAGACTTCATTGTAGTGCAGATTTCCTTTGCAAGCTTGCTTGGTTGGCCAAAAAGGGCATATGCGTTTTTTCCTGAATATATTCAGGAAAAAACGCATACGCCCTTTTTGGCCAAGTGCATCATTGTGGACGTTCTGCCTCTTTTCCTATGCTTTCAATGCAATTCCAGTCTACCTCCTGAAATGGGTTTCCTGCAATTCTGCCCCGCTTTCAAGTCCTCTTGGCAGCCTTACTTCAATCTATTTTTGGACGATAGCTGTCATTTATAACTCTGCAGGTTTGTGAATTACAGTGCCCCTGAGCTCCTTTCTTCAACTCGCTTTCTTGTGACCTGGCCGCAACACCGCAGGATGGCTTCAGGCCCTAATCTGGTTCCGGCACGGCACGCTGAGCCTTTGGTTATTTCCTCTTCCTGGTGGGAAATGAGAGTTAAATTTGCCCGTCCAGACACCTCCAGCTAGTCTCTCATTGGTTCTCGCTATTCCTGTTCATCTTCCGCAGAAATTGCAAACTGGGCCAAACAGGAGGTTAAAGGCGCTGACTCTCCAAGTGGGGAGAGTGTTAGTAAAGTGTCTGGAATGTTGCACCCGAGTACCAGGGGAGGAAAACTGAGACATATTTGAACACGTCTCCCGTTCACATGGTTGATCATACTTGGGTTCCACATGCATGTTTTAGCTGAAGGAAGAATATCTTAAACCTGGAGAGTTGAGACCCGTGGAATGGGTACCATGCAATATGACTTCAAAGGGTCTTCATTTGCTCACCGAACCTCTCCAATCCTATCACTGCTGCGTTTATGCCCTTGTACACACGCTTGATTCTCTTTTGGAGACATAGCAATCCATAGGTTTTAAGATACTTACTAGTCAGGTACATTCTTAGGCGTTTAATATGCGGTGTTGAGTCCATTTCGTTGAGCAAGGAGTAGCTCTTGTCTATTCCATATTTGGCTTAAGGAACTTTATCTGTGCTCATTTCAATCTCTGGTTTTATGCAGCACCCCAACTCACCTTTCCCCTTAAGCAAGCATAAGTTGGTTTTCTAAATTTGAGACCCTGTTCTGTTCTGTAATTCAGTTCCTGTGTAGCCAAGTTTAATTCCGTGTATTACTGATATCTTATGATGTTTCTTTTCGGTGTGACTTATTTCAGTTAGAATCATCATACCTGAATCCACTCATTGTGCTGCTACGGGCCTGATGACACAGATTTCATTGCTGAGTGATATTGCTTTGTAAGTAAATACCACAACTTCTTTATCCATTTTTCACTTTCTGCGATGTTGAACTTGTACTGTAAACGAGGTTCTTGTAAACAGAGCCGTTCCAAACTTTGGGGTGGCTGTGTCTTTTTGATTTTAATTTCCCTAAGCTATAGGACCATAAGTGGCAGTGCCCTAGGCTCTGTTGCTTTGTTTTTTAGATGTTTCAGGAAACACCATACACTTCTCCCGAGTGTCTGTTGGCAATTTACATCCCGCCCATCAGCATAACAAGGCTCCCAGTTCTCCATGGCCTGTCCTGCCTTTCTGGATTTTACACTTTTTTCAGATGGCCCTTTTGACCGGGGGGATGTGAGACTTCATTGTAGTGCAGATTTCCTTTGCAAGCTTGCTTGGTTGGCCAAAAAGGGCGTATGCGTTTTTTCCTGAATATATTCAGGAAAAAACGCATACGCCCTTTTTGGCCAAGTGCATCATTGTGGACGTTCTGCCTCTTTTCCTATGCTTTCAATGCAATTCCAGTCTACCTCCTGAAATGGGTTTCCTGCAATTCTGCCCCGCTTTCAAGTCCTCTTGGCAGCCTTACTTCAGTCTATTTTTGGACGATAGCTGTCATTTATAACTCTGCAGGTTTGTGAATTACAGTGCCCCTGAGCTCCTTTCTTCAACTCGCTTTCTTGTGACCTGGCCGCAACACCGCAGGATGGCTTCAGGCCCTAATCTGGTTCCGGCACGGCACGCTGAGCCTTTGGTTATTTCCTCTTCCTGGTGGGAAATGAGATTTAAATTTGCCCGTCCAGACACCTCCAGCTAGTCTCTCATTAGTTCTCGCTATTCCTGTTCATCTTCCGCAGAAATTGCAAACTGGGCCAAACAGGAGGTTAAAGGCGCTGACTCTCCAAGTGGGGAGAGTGTTAGTAAAGCGTCTGGAATGTTGCACCCGAGTACCAGGGGAGGAAAACTGAGACATATTTGAACACGTCTCCCGTTCACATGGTTGATCATACTTGGGTTCCACATGCATGTTTTAGCTGAAGGAAGAATATCTTAAACCTGGAGAGTTGAGACCCGTGGAATGGGTACCATGCAATATGACTTCAAAGGGTCTTCATTTGCTCACCGAACCTCTCCAATCCTATCACTGCTGCGTTTATGCCCTTGTACACACGCTTGATTCTCTTTTGGAGACATAGCAATCCATAGGTTTTAAGATACTTACTAGTCAGGTACATTCTTAGGCGTTTAATATGGGGTGTTGAGTCCATTTCGTTGAGCAAGGAGTAGCTCTTGTCTATTCCATATTTGGCTTAAGGAACTTTATCTGTGCTCATTTCAATCTCTGGTTTTATGCAGCACCCCAACTCACCTTTCCCCTTAAGCAAGCATAAGTTGGTTTTCTAAATTTGAGACCCTGTTCTGTTTTGGAATGCAGTTCCTGTGTAGCCAAGTTTACATTCCGTGTATTACTGATATCTTATGATGTTTCTTTTTCTGTGTGACTTATTTCAGTTAGAATCATCATACCTGAATCCACTCATTGTGATGCTAAGGGCCTGATGACATAGATTTCATTGCTGAGTGATATTGCTTTGTAAGTAAATACCACAACTTCTTTATCCATTTTTCACTTTCTGTGATGTTGAACTTGTACTGTAAACCAGGTTCTTGTAAACAGAGGCGTCCCAAACTTTGGGGTGGCTGTGTCTTTTTGATTTTAATTTCCCTAAGCTATAGGACCATAAGTGGCAGTGCCCTAGGCTCTGTTGCTTTGTTTTTTAGATGTTTCAGGAAACACCATACACTTCTCCCGAGTGGTTGTTGGCAATTTACATCCCGCCCATCAGCATAACAAGGCTCCCAGTTCTCCATGGCCTGTCCTGCCTTTCTGGATTTTACACTTTTTTCAGATGGCCCTTTTGACCGGGGGGAAGTGAGACTTCATTGTAGTGCAGATTTCCTTTGCAAGCTTGCTTGGTTGGCCAAAAAGGGCGTATGCGTTTTTTCCTGAATATATTCAGGAAAAAACGCATACGCCCTTTTTGGCCAAGTGCATCATTGTGGACGTTCTGCCTCTTTTCCTATGCTTTCAATGCAATTCCAGTCTACCTCCTGAAATCGGTTTCCTGCAATTCTGCCCCGCTTTCAAGTCCTCTTGGCAGCCTTACTTCAGTCTATTTTTGGACGATAGCTGTCATTTATAACTCTGCAGGTTTGTGAATTACAGTGCCCCTGAGCTCCTTTCTTCAACTCGCTTTCTTTTGAGCTGGCCACAACACCGCAGGATGGCTTCAGGCCCTAATCTGGTTCCGGCACGGCACGCTGAGCCTTTGGTTATTTCCTCTTCCTGGTGGGAAATGAGAGTTAAATTTGCCCGTCCAGACACCTCCAGCTAGCCTCTCATTGGTTCTCGCTATTCCTGTTCATCTTCCGCAGAAATTGCAAACTGGGCCAAACAGGAGGTTAAAGGCGCTGACTCTCCAAGTGGGGAGAGTGTTAGTAAAGCATCTGGAATGTTGCACCCGAGTACCAGGGGAGGAAAACTGAGACATATTTGAACACGTCTCCCATTCACATGGTTGATCATACTTGGGTTCCACATGCATGTTTTAGCTGAAGGAAAAATACCTAAAACCTGGAGAGTTAAGACCCGTGTAATGGGTACCATGCAATATGACTTCAAAGGGTCTTCATTTGCTCACCGAACCTCTCCAATCCTATCACTGCTGCGTTTATGCCCCTGTACACATGCTTGATTCTCTTTCGGAGACATAGCAATCCATAGGTTTTAAGATACTTACTAGTCAGGTACATTCTTAGGCGTTTAATATGCGGTGTTGAGTCCATTTCGTTGAGCAAGGAGTAGCTCTTGTCTATTCCATATTTGGCTTAAGGAACTTTATCTGTGCTCATTTCAATCTCTGGTTTTATGCAGCACCCCAACTCACCTTTCCCCTTAAGCAAGAATAAGTTGGTTTTCTAAATTTGAGACCCTGTTCTGTTCTGTAATTCAGTTCCTGTGTAGCCAAGTTTACATTCCGTGTATTACTGATATCTTATGATGTTTCTTTTTCTGTGTGACTTATTTCAGTTAGAATCATCATACCTGAATCCACTCATTGTGCTGCTAAGGGCCTGATGACACAGATTTCATTGCTGAGTGATATTGCTTTGTAAGTAAATACCACAACTTCTTTATCCATTTTTCACTTTCTGCGATGTTGAACTTGTACTGTAAACGAGGTTCTTGTAAACAGAGCCGTTCCAAACTTTGGGGTGGCTGTGTCTTTTTGATTTTAATTTCCCTAAGCTATAGGACCATAAGTGGAAGTGCCCTAGGTTCTGTTGCTTTGTTTTTTAGATGTTTCAGGAAACACCATACACTTCTCCCGAGTGGTTGTTGGCAATTTACATCCCGCCCATCAGCATAACAAGGCTCCCAGTTCTCCATGGCCTGTCCTGCCTTTCTGGATTTTACACTTTTTTCAGATGGCCCTTTTGACCGGGGGGAAGTGAGACTTCATTGTAGTGCAGATTTCCTTTGCAAGCTTGCTTGGTTGGCCAAAAAGGGCGTATGCGTTTTTTCCTGAATATATTCAGGAAAAAACGCATACGCCCTTTTTGGCCAAGTGCATCATTGTGGACGTTCTGCCTCTTTTCCTATGCTTTCAATGCAATTCCAGTCAACTCCTGAAATTGGTTTCCTGCAATTCTGCCCCGCTTTCAAGTCCTCTTGGCAGCCTTACTTCAGTCTATTTTTGGACGATAGCTGTCATTTATAACTCTGCAGGTTTGTGAATTACAGTGCCCCTGAGCTCCTTTCTTCAACTCGCTTTCTTTTGAGCTGGCCGCAACACCGCAGGATGGCTTCAGGCCCTAATCTGGTTCCGGCACGGCACGCTGAGCCTTTGGTTATTTCCTCTTCCTGGTGGGAAATGAGAGTTAAATTTGCCCGTCCAGACACCTCCAGCTAGCCTCTCATTGGTTCTCGCTATTCCTGTTCATGTTCCGCAGAAATTGCAAACTGGGCCAAACAGGAGGTTAAAGGCGCTGACTCTCCAAGTGGGGAGAGTGTTAGTAAAGCGTCTGGAATGTTGCACCCGAGTACCAGGGGAGGAAAACTGAGACATATTTGAACACGTCTCCCGTTCACATGGTTGATCATACTTGGGTTCCACATTCATGTTTTAGCTGAAGGAAGAATACCTTAAACCAGGAGCGTTGAGACCCGTGTAATGGGTACCATGCAATATGACTTCAAAGGGTCTTCATTTGCTCACCAAACCTCTCCAATCCTATCACTGCTGCGTTTATGCCCCTGTACACATGCTTGATTCTCTTTCGGAGACATAGCAATCCATAGGTTTTAATATACTTACTAGTCAGGTACATTCTTAGGCGTTTAATATGCGGTGTTGAGTCCATTTCGTTGAGCAAGGAGTAGCTCTTGTCTATTCCATATTTGGCTTAAGGAACTTTATCTGTGCTCATTTCAATCTCTGGCTTTATGCAGCACCCCAACTCACCTTTACCCTTAAGCAAGCATAAGTTGGTTTTCTAAATTTGAGACCCTGTTCTGTTCTGTAATTCAGTTCCTGTGTAGCCAAGTTTCCATTCCGTGTATTACTGATATCTTATGATGTTTCTTTTTCTGTGTGACTTATTTCAGTTAGAATCATCATACCTGAATCCACTCATTGTGCTGCTAAGGGCCTGATGACATAGATTTCATTGCTGAGTGATATTGCTTTGTAAGTGAATACCACAACTTCTTTATCCATTTTTCACTTTCTGCGATGTTGAACTTGTACTGTAAACGAGGTTCTTGTAAACAGAGCCGTTCCAAACATTGGGGTGGCTGTGTCTTTTTGATTTTAATTTTCCTAAGCTATAGGACCATAAGTGGAAGTGCCCTAGGTTCTGTTGCTTTGTTTTTTAGATGTTTCAGGAAACACCATACACTTCTCCCGAGTGTCTGTTGGCAATTTACATCCCACCCATCAGCATAACAAGGCTCCCAGTTCTCAATGGCCTGTTGCCTTTCTGGATTTTACACTTTTTTCAGATGGCCCTTTTGACCGGGGGGAAGTGACAATTCATTGTAGTGCAGATTTCCTTTGCAAGCTTGCTTGGCTGGCCAAAAAGGGCGTATGCGTTTTTTCCTGAATATATTCAGGAAAAATCGCATACGCCCTTTTTGGCCAAGTGCATCATTGTGGACGTTCTGCCTCTTTTCCTATGCTTTCAATGCAATTTCAGTCTACCTCCTGAAATCGGTTTCCTGCAATTCTGCCCCGCTTTCAAGTCCTCTTGGCAGCCTTACTTCAGTCTATTTTTGGACGATAGCTGTCATTTATAACTCTGCAGGTTTGTGAATTACAGTGCCCCTGAGCTCCTTTCTTCAACTCGCTTTTTTTTGAGCTGGCCGCAACACCGCAGGATGGCTTCAGGCCCTAATCTGGTTCCGGTACGGCACGCTGAGCCTTTGGTTATTTCCTCTTCCTGGTGGGAAATGAGAGTTAAATTTGCCCGTCCAGACACCTCCAGCTAGCCTCTCATTGGTTCTCACTATTCCTGGTCATCTTCCGCAGAAATTGCAAACTGTGCCAAACAGGAGGTTAAAGGCGCTGACTCTCCAAGTGGGGAAAGTGTTAGTAAAGCGTCTGGAATGTTGCACCCGAGTACCAGGGGAGGAAAACTGAGACATATTTGAACACGTCTCCCGATCACATGGTTGATCATACTCTGGGTTCCACATGCATGTTTTAGCTGAAGGAAGAATACCTAAAACCTGGGTAGTTGAAACCCGTGGAATGGGTACCATGCAATATGACTTCAAAGGGTCTTCATTTGCTCACCGAACCTCTCCAATCCTATCACTGCTGCGTTTATGCCCCTGTACACATGCTTGATTCTCTTTTGGAGACATAGCAATCCATAGGTTTTAAGATACTTACTAGTCAGGTACATTCTTAGGCGTTTAATATGCGGTGTTGAGTCCATTTCGTTGAGCAAGGAGTAGCTCTTGTCTATTCCATATTTGGCTTAAGGAACTTTATCTGTGCTCATTTCAATCTCTGGTTTTATGCAGCACCCCAACTCACCTTTCCCCTTAAGCAAGCATAAGTTGGTTTTCTAAATTTGAGACCCTGTTCTGTTCTGTAATTCAGTTCCTGTGTAGCCAAGTTTACATTCCGTGTATTACTGATATCTTATGATGTTTCTTTTTCTGTGTGACTTATTTCAGTTAGAATCATCATACCTGAATCCACTCATTGTGCTGCTAAGGGCCTGATGACATAGATTTCATTGCTGAGTGATATTGCTTTGTAAGTGAATACCACAACTTCTTTATGCATTTTTCACTTTCTGCGATGTTGAACTTGTACTGTAAACGAGGTTCTTGTAAACAGAGCCGTTCCAAACTTTGGGGTGGCTGTGTCTTTTTGATTTTAATTTTCCTAAGCTATAGGACCATAAGTGGAAGTGCCCTAGGTTCTGTTGCTTTGTTTTTTAGATGTTTCAGGAAACACCATACACTTCTCCCGAGTGGTTGTTGGCAATTTACATCCCGCCCATCAGCATAACAAGGCTCCCAGTTCTCCATGGCCTGTCCTGCCTTTCTGGATTTTACACTTTTTTCAGATGGCCCTTTTGACCGGGGGGAAGTGAGACTTCATTGTAGTGCAGATTTCCTTTGCAAGCTTGCTTGGTTGGCCAAAAAGGGCGTATGAGTTTTTTCCTGAATATATTCAGGAAAAAACGCATACGCCCTTTTTGGCCAAGTGCATCATTGTGGACGTTCTGCCTCTTTTCCTATGCTTTCAATGCAATTCCAGTCTACCTCCTGAAATCGGTTTCCTGCAATTCTGCCCCGCTTTCAAGTCCTCTTGGCAGCCTTACTTCAGTCTATTTTTGGATGATAGCTGTCATTTATAACTCTGCAGGTTTGTGAATTACAGTGCCCCTGATCTCCTTTGTTCAACTCGCTTTCTTGTGAGCTGGCCGCAACACCGCAGGATGGCTTTAGGCCCTAATCTGGTTCCGGTACGGCACGCTGAGCCTTTGGTTATTTCCTCTTCCTGGTGGGAAATGAGAGTTAAATTTGCCCGTCCAGACACCTCCAGCTAGCCTCTCATTGGTTCTCGCTATTCCTGTTCATCTTCCGCAGAAATTGCAAACTGGGCCAAACAGGAAGTTAAAGGCGCTGACTCTCCAAGTGGGGAGAGTGTTAGTAAAGCGTCTGGAATGTTGCACCCGAGTACCAGGGGAGGAAAACTGAGACATATTTGAACACGTCTCCCGATCACATGGTTGATCATACTCTAGGTTCCACATGCATGTTTTAGCTGAAGGAAGAATACCTTAAACCTGGGTAGTTGAAACCCGTGGAATGGGTACCATGCAATATGACTTCAAAGGGTCTTCATTTCCTCACCGAACCTCTCCAATCCTATCACTGCTGCGTTTATGCCCCTGTACACATGCTTGATTCTCTTTTGGAGACATAGCAATCCATAGGTTTTAAGATACTTACTAGTCAGGAACTTTCTTAGGCGTTTAATATGGGGTGTTGAGTCCATTTCGTTGAGCAAGGAGTAGCTCTTGTCTATTCCATATTTGGCTTAAGGAACTTTATCTGTGCTCATTTCAATCTCTGGTTTTATGCAGCACCCCAACTCATCTTTACCCTTAAGCAAGCATAAGTTGGTTTTCTAAATTTGAGACCCTGTTCTGTTCTGTAATTCAGTTCCTGTGTAGCCAAGTTTACATTCCGTGTATTACTGATATCTTATGATGTTTCTTTTTCTGTGTGACTTATTTCAGTTAGAATCATCATACCTGAATCCACTCATTGTGATGCTAAGGGCCTGATGACATAGATTTCATTGCTGAGTGATATTGCTTTGTAAGTGAATACCACAACTTCTTTATCCATTTTTCACTTTCTGCGATGTTGAACTTGTACTGTAAACAAGGTTCTTGTAAACAGAGCCATTCCAAACTTTGGGGTGGCTGTGTCTTTTTGATTTTAATTTCCCTAAGCTATAGGACCATAAGTGGAAGTGCCCTAGGCTCTGTTGCTTTGTTTTTTAGATGTTTCAGGAAAAACCATACACTTCTCCCAAGTGTCTGTTGGCAATTTACATCCCGCCCATCAGCATAACAAGGCTCCCAGTTCTCAATGGCCTGTTGCCTTTCTGGATTTTACACTTTTTTCAGATGGCCCTTTTGACCGGGGGGAAGTGAGACTTCATTGTAGTGCAGATTTCCTTTGCAAGCTTGCTTGGTTGGCCAAAAAGGGTGTATGCGTTTTTTCCTGAATATATTCAGGAAAAAACGCATACACCCTTTTTGGCCAAGTGCATCATTGTGGACGTTCTGCCTCTTTTCCTATGCTTTCAATGCAATTGCAGTCTACCTCCTGAAATCGGTTTCCTGCAATTCTGCCCCGCTTTCAAGTCCTCTTGGCAGCCTTACTTCAGTCTATTTTTGGACGATAGCTGTCATTTATAAGTCTGCAGATTTGTGAATTACAGTGCCCCTGAGCTCCTTTCTTCAACTCGCTTTCTTGTGACCTGGCCGCAACACCGCAGGATGGCTTCAGGCCCTAATCTGGTTCCGGCCCGGCATGCTGAGCCTTTGGTTAATTCCTCTTCCTGGTGGGAAATGAGAGTTAAATTTGCCCGTCCAGACACCTCCAGCTAGCCTCTAATTGGTTCTCGCTATTCCTGTTCATCTTCCGCAGAAATTGCAAACTGGGCCAAACAGGAGGTTAAAGGGACTGTCTCTCCATGTCGGGAGAGTGTTAGTAAAGCGTCTGGAATGTTGCACCCGAGTACCAGGGGAGGAAAACTGAGACATATTTGAACACGTCTCCTGTTCACATGGTTGATCATACTCTGGGTTCCACATGCATGTTTTAGCTGAAGGAAGAATACCTTAAAGCTGGGTATTTGAAACCCGTGGAATGGGTACCATGCAATATGACTTCAAAGGGTCTTCATTTGCTCACCGAACCTCTCCAATCCTATCACTGCTGCGTTTATGCCCCTGTACACATGCTTGATTCTCTTTTGGAGACATAGCAATCCATAGGTTTTAAGATACTTACTAGTCAGGTACATTCTTAGGCGTTTAATATGCGGTGTTGAGTCCATTTCGTTGAGCAAGGAGTAGCTCTTGTCTATTCCATATTTGGCTTAAGGAACTTTATCTGTGCTCATTTCAATCTCTGGTTTTATGCAGCACCCCAACTCACCTTTCCCCTTAAGCAAGCATAAGTTGGTTTTCTAAATTTGAGACCCTGTTCTGTTCTGTAATTCAGTTCCTGTGTAGCCAAGTTTACATTCCGTGTATTACTGATATCTTATGATGTTTCTTTTTCTGTGTGACTTATTTCAGTTAGAATCATCATACCTGAATCCACTCATTGTGCTGCTAAGGGCCTGATGACATAGATTTCATTGCTGAGTGATATTGCTTTGTAAGTGAATACCACAACTTCTTTATGCATTTTTCACTTTCTGCGATGTTGAACTTGTACTGTAAACGAGGTTCTTGTAAACAGAGCCGTTCCAAACTTTGGGGTGGCTGTGTCTTTTTGATTTTAATTTTCCTAAGCTATAGGACCATAAGTGGAAGTGCCCTAGGTTCTGTTGCTTTGTTTTTTAGATGTTTCAGGAAACACCATACACTTCTCCCGAGTGGTTGTTGGCAATTTACATCCCGCCCATCAGCATAACAAGGCTCCCAGTTCTCCATGGCCTGTCCTGCCTTTCTGGATTTTACACTTTTTTCAGATGGCCCTTTTGACCGGGGGGAAGTGAGACTTCATTGTAGTGCAGATTTCCTTTGCAAGCTTGCTTGGTTGGCCAAAAAGGGCGTATGAGTTTTTTCCTGAATATATTCAGGAAAAAACGCATACGCCCTTTTTGGCCAAGTGCATCATTGTGGACGTTCTGCCTCTTTTCCTATGCTTTCAATGCAATTCCAGTCTACCTCCTGAAATCGGTTTCCTGCAATTCTGCCCCGCTTTCAAGTCCTCTTGGCAGCCTTACTTCAGTCTATTTTTGGATGATAGCTGTCATTTATAACTCTGCAGGTTTGTGAATTACAGTGCCCCTGATCTCCTTTGTTCAACTCGCTTTCTTGTGAGCTGGCCGCAACACCGCAGGATGGCTTTAGGCCCTAATCTGGTTCCGGTACGGCACGCTGAGCCTTTGGTTATTTCCTCTTCCTGGTGGGAAATGAGAGTTAAATTTGCCCGTCCAGACACCTCCAGCTAGCCTCTCATTGGTTCTCGCTATTCCTGTTCATCTTCCGCAGAAATTGCAAACTGGGCCAAACAGGAAGTTAAAGGCGCTGACTCTCCAAGTGGGGAGAGTGTTAGTAAAGCGTCTGGAATGTTGCACCCGAGTACCAGGGGAGGAAAACTGAGACATATTTGAACACGTCTCCCGATCACATGGTTGATCATACTCTAGGTTCCACATGCATGTTTTAGCTGAAGGAAGAATACCTTAAACCTGGGTAGTTGAAACCCGTGGAATGGGTACCATGCAATATGACTTCAAAGGGTCTTCATTTCCTCACCGAACCTCTCCAATCCTATCACTGCTGCGTTTATGCCCCTGTACACATGCTTGATTCTCTTTTGGAGACATAGCAATCCATAGGTTTTAAGATACTTACTAGTCAGGAACTTTCTTAGGCGTTTAATATGGGGTGTTGAGTCCATTTCGTTGAGCAAGGAGTAGCTCTTGTCTATTCCATATTTGGCTTAAGGAACTTTATCTGTGCTCATTTCAATCTCTGGTTTTATGCAGCACCCCAACTCATCTTTACCCTTAAGCAAGCATAAGTTGGTTTTCTAAATTTGAGACCCTGTTCTGTTCTGTAATTCAGTTCCTGTGTAGCCAAGTTTACATTCCGTGTATTACTGATATCTTATGATGTTTCTTTTTCTGTGTGACTTATTTCAGTTAGAATCATCATACCTGAATCCACTCATTGTGATGCTAAGGGCCTGATGACATAGATTTCATTGCTGAGTGATATTGCTTTGTAAGTGAATACCACAACTTCTTTATCCATTTTTCACTTTCTGCGATGTTGAACTTGTACTGTAAACAAGGTTCTTGTAAACAGAGCCATTCCAAACTTTGGGGTGGCTGTGTCTTTTTGATTTTAATTTCCCTAAGCTATAGGACCATAAGTGGAAGTGCCCTAGGCTCTGTTGCTTTGTTTTTTAGATGTTTCAGGAAAAACCATACACTTCTCCCAAGTGTCTGTTGGCAATTTACATCCCGCCCATCAGCATAACAAGGCTCCCAGTTCTCAATGGCCTGTTGCCTTTCTGGATTTTACACTTTTTTCAGATGGCCCTTTTGACCGGGGGGAAGTGAGACTTCATTGTAGTGCAGATTTCCTTTGCAAGCTTGCTTGGTTGGCCAAAAAGGGTGTATGCGTTTTTTCCTGAATATATTCAGGAAAAAACGCATACACCCTTTTTGGCCAAGTGCATCATTGTGGACGTTCTGCCTCTTTTCCTATGCTTTCAATGCAATTGCAGTCTACCTCCTGAAATCGGTTTCCTGCAATTCTGCCCCGCTTTCAAGTCCTCTTGGCAGCCTTACTTCAGTCTATTTTTGGACGATAGCTGTCATTTATAAGTCTGCAGATTTGTGAATTACAGTGCCCCTGAGCTCCTTTCTTCAACTCGCTTTCTTGTGACCTGGCCGCAACACCGCAGGATGGCTTCAGGCCCTAATCTGGTTCCGGCCCGGCATGCTGAGCCTTTGGTTAATTCCTCTTCCTGGTGGGAAATGAGAGTTAAATTTGCCCGTCCAGACACCTCCAGCTAGCCTCTAATTGGTTCTCGCTATTCCTGTTCATCTTCCGCAGAAATTGCAAACTGGGCCAAACAGGAGGTTAAAGGGACTGTCTCTCCATGTCGGGAGAGTGTTAGTAAAGCGTCTGGAATGTTGCACCCGAGTACCAGGGGAGGAAAACTGAGACATATTTGAACACGTCTCCTGTTCACATGGTTGATCATACTCTGGGTTCCACATGCATGTTTTAGCTGAAGGAAGAATACCTTAAAGCTGGGTATTTGAAACCCGTGGAATGGGTACCATGCAATATGACTTCAAAGGGTCTTCATTTGCTCACCGAACCTCTCCAATCCTATCACTGCTGCGTTTATGCCCCTGTACACATGCTTGATTCTCTTTCGGAGACATAGCAATCCATAGGTTTTAAGATACTTACTAGTCAGGTACATTCTTAGGCGTTTAATATGCGGTGTTGAGTCCATTTCGTTGAGCAAGGAGTAGCTCTTGTCTATTCCATATTTGACTTAAGGAACTTTATCTGTGCTCATTTCAATATCTGGTTTTATGCAGCACCCCAACTCACCTTTACCCTTAAGCAAGCATAAGTTGGTTTTCTAAATTTGAGTCCCTGTTCTGTTCTGTAATTCAGTTCCTGTGTAGCCAAGTTTACATTCCGTGTATTACTGATATCTTATGATGTTTCTTTTTCTGTGTGACTTACTTCAGTTAGAATCATCATACCTGAATCCACTCATTGTGCTGCTAAGTGCCTGATGACACAGATTTCATTGCTGAGTGATATTGCTTTGTAAGTAAATACCACAACTTCTTTATCCATTTTTCACTTTCTGCGATGTTGAACTTGTACTGTAAACGAGGTTCTTGTAAACAGAGCCGTTCCAAACTTTGGGGTGGCTGTGTCTCTTTGATTTTAATTTCCCTAAGCTATAGGACCATAAGTGGAAATGCCCTAGGTTCTGTTGCTTTGTTTTTTAGATGTTTCAGGAAACACCATACACTTCTCCCGAGTGGTTGTTGGCAATTTACATCCCGCCCATCAGCATAACAAGGCTCCCAGTTCTCCATGGCCTGTCCTGCCTTTCTGGATTTTACACTTTTTTCAGATGGCCCTTTTGACCGGGGGGAAGTGAGACTTCATTGTAGTGCAGATTTCCTTTGCAAGCTTGCTTGGTTGGCCAAAAAGGGCGTATGCGTTTTTTCCTGAATATATTCAGGAAAAAACGCATACGCCCTTTTTGGCCAAGTGCATCATTGTGGACGTTCTGCCTCTTTTCCTATGCTTTCAATGCAATTCCAGTCTACCTCCTGAAATCGGTTTCCTGCAATTCTGCCCCGCTTTCAAGTCCTCTTGGCAGCCTTACTTCAGTCTATTTTTGGACGATAGCTGTCATTTATAACTCTGCAGGTTTGTGAATTACAGTGCCCCTTAGCTCCTTCCTTCAACTCGCTTTCTTGTGACCTGGCCGCAACACCGCAGGATGGCTTCAGGCCCTAATCTGGTTCTGGCATGGCACGCTGAGCCTTTGGTTAATTCCTCTTCCTGGTGGGAAATGAGAGTTAAATTTGCCCGTCCAGACACCTCCAGCTAGTCTCTCATTGGTTCTCGCTATTCCTGTTCATCTTCCACAGAAATTGCAAACTGGGCCAAACAGGAGGTTAAAGGGACTGACTCTCCAAGTCGGGAGAGTGTTAGTAAAGCGTCTGGAATGTTGCACCCGAGTACCAGGGGAGGAAAACTGAGACATATTTGAACACATCTCCCGATCACATGGTTGATCATACTCTAGGTTCCACATGCATGTTTTAGCTGAAGGAAGAATACCTTAAACCTGGAGAGTTAAGACCCGTGTAATGGGTACCATGCAATATGACTTCAAAGGGTCTTCATTTGCTCACCGAACATCTCCAATCCTATCACTGCTGCGTTTATGCCCCTGTACACACGCTTGATTCTCTTTCGGAGACATAGCAATCCATAGGTTTTAAGATACTTACTAGTCAGGTACATTCTTAGGCGTTTAATATGCGGTGTTGAGTCCATTTCGTTGAGCAAGGAGTAGCTCTTGTCTATTCCATATTTGGCTTAAGGAACTTTATCTGTGCTCATTTCAATCTCTGGTTTTATGCAGCACCCCAACTCACCTTTACCCTTAAGCAAGCATAAGTTGGTTTTCTAAATTTGAGACCCTGTTCTGTTCTGTAATTCAGTTCCTGTGTAGCCAAGTTTACATTCCGTGTATTACTGATATCTTATGATGTTTCTTTTTCTGTGTGACTTATTTCAGTTAGAATCATCATACCTGAATCCACTCATTGTGCTGCTAAGGGCCTGATGACACAGATTTCATTGCTGAGTGATATTGCTTTGTAAGTAAATACCACAACTTCTTTATCCATTTTTCACTTTCTGCGATGTTGAACTTGTACTGTAAACGAGGTTCTTGTAAACAGAGCCGTTCCAAACTTTGGGGTGGCTGTGTCTTTTTGATTTTAATTTCCCTAAGCTATAGGACCATAAGTGGAAGTGCCCTAGGTTCTGTTGCTTTGTTTTTTAGATGTTTCAGGAAACACCATACACTTCTCCCGAGTGGTTGTTGGCAATTTACATCCCGCCCATCAGCATAACAAGGCTCCCAGTTCTCCATGGCCTGTCCTGCCTTTCTGGATTTTACACTTTTTTCAGATGGCCCTTTTGACTGGGGGAAGTGAGACTTCATTGTATTGCAGATTTCCTTTGCAAGCTTGCTTGGTTGGCCAAAAAGTGCGTATGCGTTTTTTCCTGAATATATTCAGGAAAAAACGCATACGCCCTTTTTGGCCAAGTGCATCATTGTGGACGTTCTGCCTCTTTTCCTATGCTTTCAATGCAATTCCAGTCTACCTCCTGAAATCGGTTTCCTGCAATTCTGCCCCGCTTTCAAGTCCTCTTGGCAGCCTTACTTCAGTCTATTTTTGGACGATAGCTGTCATTTATAAGTCTGCAGGTTTGTGAATTACAGTGCCCCTGAGCTCCTTTGTTCAACTCGCTTTCTTGTGAGCTAGCTGCAACACCGCAGGATGGCTTCAGGCCCTAATCTGGCTCCGGTACGGCACGCGGAGCCTTTGTTTAATTCCTCTTCCTGGTTGGAAATGAGAGTTAAATTTGCCCGTCCAGACACCTCCAGCTAGCCTCTCATTGGTTCTCGCTATTCCTGTTCATCTTCCACAGAAATTGCAAACTGGGCCAAACAGGAGTTTAAAGGGACTGACACTCCAAGTGGGGAGAGTGTTAGTAAGCGTCTGGAATGTTGCTCCCGAGTACCAGGGTACGAAAACTGAGACATATTTGAACACGTCTCCCGATCACATGGTTGATCATACTCTAGGTTCCACATGCATGTTTTAGCTGAAGGAAGAATACCTTACACCTGGGTAGTTGAAACCCGTGGAATGGGTACCATGCAATATGACTTCAAAGGGTCTTCATTTGCTCACGAACCTCTCCAGTCCTATCACTGCTGCGTTTATGCCCCTGTACACATGCTTGATTCTCTTTCGGAGACATAGCAATCCATAGGTTTTAAGATACTTACTAGTCAGGTACATTCTTAGGCGTTTAATATGCGGTGTTGAGTCCATTTCGTTGAGCAAGGAGTAGCTCTTGTCTATTCCATATTTGGCTTAAGGAACTTTATCTGTGCTCATTTCAATCTCTGGTTTTATGCAGCACCCCAACTCACCTTTCCCCTTAAGCAAGCATAAGTTGGTTTTCTAAATTTGAGACCCTGTTCTGTTCTGTAATTCAGTTCCTGTGTAGCCAAGTTTACATTCCGTGTATTAGTGATATCTTATGATGTTTCTTTTTCTGTGTGACTTATTTCAGTTAGAACCATCATACCTGAATCCACTCATTGTGCTGCTAAGGGCCTGATGACATAGATTTCATTGCTGAGTGTTATTGCTTTGTAAGTAAATACCACAGCTTCTTTATCCATTTTTCATTTTCTGCGATGTTGAACTTGTACTGTAAATGAGGTTCTTGTAAACAGAGGCGTCCCAAACTTTGGGGTGGCTGTGTCTTTTTTATTTTAATTTCCCTAAGCTATAGGACCATAAGTGGCAGTGCCCTAGGCTCTGTTGCTTTGTTTTTTAGATGTTTCAGGAAACACCATACACTTCTCCCGAGTGTCTGTTGGCAATTTACATCCCGCCCATCAGCATAACAAGGCTCCCAGTTCTCCATGGCCTGTCCTGCCTTTCTGGATTTTACACTTTTTTCAGATGGCCCTTTTGACCGGGGGGAAGTGAGACTTCATTGTAGTGCAGATTTCCTTTGCAAGCTTGCTTGGTTGGCCAAAAAGGGCGTATGCGTTTTTTCCTGAATATATTCAGGAAAAAAAGCATACGCCCTTTCTGGCCAAGTGCATCATTGTGGACGTTCTGCCTCTTTTCCTATGCTTTCAATGCAATTCCAGTCTACCTCCTGAAATCGGTTTCCTGCAATTCTGCCCCGCTTTCAAGTCCTCTTGGCAGCCTTACTTCAGTCTATTTTTGGACGATAGCTGTCATTTATAACTCTGCAGGTTTGTGAATTACAGTTCCCCTGAGCTCCTTTCTTCAACTCGCTTTCTTGTGACCTGGCCGCAACACCGCAGGATGGCTTCAGGCCCTAATCTGGTTCCGGCACGGCACGCTGAGCCTTTGGTTAATTCCTCTTCCTGGTGGGAAATGAGAGTTAAATTTGCCCGTCCAGACACCTCCAACTAGTCTCTCATTGGTTCTCGCTATTCCTGTTCATCTTCCGCAGAAATTGCAAACTGGGCCAAACAGGAGGTTAAAGGCGCTGACTCTCCAAGTGGGGAGAGTGTTAGTAAAGCGTCTGGAATATTGCACCCGAGTACCAGGGGAGGAAAACTGAGACATATTTGAACACGTCTCCCGTTCACATGGTTGATCATACTTGGGTTCCACATGCATGTTTTAGCTGAAGGAAGAATACCTTAAACCTGGAGAGTTAAGACCCATGTAATGGATACCATGCAATATGACTTCAAAGGGTCTTCATTTGCTCACCAAACCTCTCCAATCCTATCACTGCTGCGTTTATGCCCCTGTACACATGCTTGATTCTCTTTCGGAGACATAGCAATCCATAGGTTTTAAGATACTTACTAGTCAGGTACATTCTTAGGCGTTTAATATGCGGTGTTGAGTCCATTTCATTGAGCAAGGAGTAGATCTTGTCTATTCCATATTTGACTTAAGGAACTTTATCTGTGCTCATTTCAATCTCTGGTTTTATGCAGCACCCCAACTCACCTTTACCCTTAAGCAAGCATAAGTTGGTTTTCTAAATTTGAGACCCTGTTCTGTTCTGTAATTCAGTTCCTGTGTAGCCAAGTTTACATTCCATGTATTACTGATATCTTATGATGTTTCTTTTTCTGTGTGACTTATTTCAGTTAGAATCATCATACCTGAATCCACTCATTGTGCTGCTAAGGGCCTGATGACACAGATTTCATTGCTGAGTGATATTGCTTTGTAAGTAAATACCACAACTTCTTTATCCATTTTTCACTTTCTGCGATGTTGAACTTGTACTGTAAACGAGGTTCTTGTAAACAGAGGCGTCCCAAACTTTGGGGTGGCTGTGTCTTTTTGATTTTAATTTCCCTAAGCTATAGGACCATAAGTGGCAGTGCCCTAGGCTCTGTTGCTTTGTTTTTTAGATGTTTCAGGAAACACCATACACTTCTCCCGAGTGTCTGTTGGCAATTTACATCCCGCCCATCAGCATAACAAGGCTCCCAGTTCTCCATGGCCTGTCCTGCCTTTCTGGATTTTACACTTTTTTCAGATGGCCCTTTTGACCGGGGGGAAGTGAGACTTCATTGTAGTGCAGATTTCCTTTGCAAGCTTGCTTGGTTGGCCAAAATGGGCGTATGCGTTTTTTCCTGAATATATTCAGGAAAAAACGCATACGCCCTTTTTGGCCAAGTGCATCATTGTGGACGTTCTGCCTCTTTTCCTATGCTTTCAATGCAATTCCAGTCTACCTCCTGAAATCGGTTTCCTGCAATTCTGCCCCGCTTTCAAGTCCTCTTGGCAGCCTTACTTCAGTCTATTTTTGGACGATAGCTGTCATTTATAACTCTGCAGGTTTGTGAATTACAGTGCCCCTGAGCTCCTTTCTTCAACTCGCTTTCTTGTGACCTGGCCGCAACACCGCAGGATGGATTCAGGCCCTAATCTGGTTCTGGCACGGCACGCTGAGCCTTTGGTTATTTCCTCTTCCTGGTGGGAAATGAGAGTTAAATTTGCCCGTCCAGACACCTCCAGCTAGTCTCTCATTGGTTCTCGCTATTCCTGTTCATCTTCCGCAGAAATTGCAAACTGGGCCAAACAGGAGGTTAAAGGGACTGACTCTCCAAGTCGGGAGAGTGTTAGTAAAGCGTCTGGAATGTTGCACCCGAGTACCAGGGGAGGAAAACTGAGACATATTTGAACACATCTCCCGATCACATGGTTGATCATACTCTAGGTTCCACATGCATGTTTTAGCTGAAGGAAGAATACCTTAAACCTGGGTATTTGAAACCCGTGGAATGGGTACCATGCAATATGACTTCAAAGGGTCTTCATTTGCTCACCGAACCTCTCCAATCCTATCACTGCTGCGTTTATGCCCCTGTACACATGCTTGATTCTCTTTCGGAGACATAGCAATCCATAGGTTTTAAGATACTTACTAGTCAGGTACATTCTTAGGCGTTTAATATGCGGTGTTGAGTCCATTTCGTTGAGCAAGGAGTAGCTCTTGTCTATTCCATATTTGACTTAAGGAACTTTATCTGTGCTCATTTCAATATCTGGTTTTATGCAGCACCCCAACTCACCTTTACCCTTAAGCAAGCATAAGTTGGTTTTCTAAATTTGAGTCCCTGTTCTGTTCTGTAATTCAGTTCCTGTGTAGCCAAGTTTACATTCCGTGTATTACTGATATCTTATGATGTTTCTTTTTCTGTGTGACTTACTTCAGTTAGAATCATCATACCTGAATCCACTCATTGTGCTGCTAAGGGCCTGATGACACAGATTTCATTGCTGAGTGATATTGCTTTGTAAGTAAATACCACAACTTCTTTATCCATTTTTCACTTTCTGCGATGTTGAACTTGTACTGTAAACGAGGTTCTTGTAAACAGAGCCGTTCCAAACTTTGGGGTGGCTGTGTCTCTTTGATTTTAATTTCCCTAAGCTATAGGACCATAAGTGGAAATGCCCTAGGTTCTGTTGCTTTGTTTTTTAGATGTTTCAGGAAACACCATACACTTCTCCCGAGTGGTTGTTGGCAATTTACATCCTGCCCATCAGCATAACAAGGCTCCCAGTTCTCCATGGCCTGTCCTGCCTTTCTGGATTTTACACTTTTTTCAGATGGCCCTTTTGACCGGGGGGAAGTGAGACTTCATTGTAGTGCAGATTTCCTTTGCAAGCTTGCTTGGTTGGCCAAAAAGGGCGTATGCGTTTTTTCCTGAATATATTCAGGAAAAAACGCATACGCCCTTTTTGGCCAAGTGCATCATTGTGGACGTTCTGCCTCTTTTCCTATGCTTTCAATGCAATTCCAGTCTACCTCCTGAAATCGGTTTCCTGCAATTCTGCCCCGCTTTCAAGTCCTCTTGGCAGCCTTACTTCAGTCTATTTTTGGACGATAGCTGTCATTTATAACTCTGCATGTTTGTGAATTACAGTGCCCCTTAGCTCCTTCCTTCAACTCGCTTTCTTGTGACCTGGCCGCAACACCGCAGGATGGCTTCAGGCCCTAATCTGGTTCTGGCATGGCACGCTGAGCCTTTGGTTAATTCCTCTTCCTGGTGGGAAATGAGAGTTAAATTTGCCCGTCCAGACACCTCCAGCTAGTCTCTCATTGGTTCTCGCTATTCCTGTTCATCTTCCGCAGAAATTGCAAACTGGGCCAAACAGGAGGTTAAAGGGACTGACTCTCCAAGTCGGGAGAGTGTTAGTAAAGCGTCTGGAATGTTGCACCCGAGTACCAGGGGAGGAAAACTGAGACATATTTGAACACATCTCCCGATCACATGGTTGATCATACTCTAGGTTCCACATGCATGTTTTAGCTGAAGGAAGAATACCTTAAACCTGGAGAGTTAAGACCCGTGTAATGGGTACCATGCAATATGACTTCAAAGGGTCTTCATTTGCTCACCGAACATCTCCAATCCTATCACTGCTGCGTTTATGCCCCTGTACACACGCTTGATTCTCTTTCGGAGACATAGCAATCCATAGGTTTTAAGATACTTACTAGTCAGGTACATTCTTAGGCGTTTAATATGCGGTGTTGAGTCCATTTCGTTGAGCAAGGAGTAGCTCTTGTCTATTCCATATTTGGCTTAAGGAACTTTATCTGTGCTCATTTCAATCTCTGGTTTTATGCAGCACCCCAACTCACCTTTACCCTTAAGCAAGCATAAGTTGGTTTTCTAAATTTGAGACCCTGTTCTGTTCTGTAATTCAGTTCCTGTGTAGCCAAGTTTACATTCCGTGTATTACTGATATCTTATGATGTTTCTTTTTCTGTGTGACTTATTTCAGTTAGAATCATCATACCTGAATCCACTCATTGTGCTGCTAAGGGCCTGATGACACAGATTTCATTGCTGAGTGATATTGCTTTGTAAGTAAATACCACAACTTCTTTATCCATTTTTCACTTTCTGCGATGTTGAACTTGTACTGTAAACGAGGTTCTTGTAAACAGAGCCGTTCCAAACTTTGGGGTGGCTGTGTCTTTTTGATTTTAATTTCCCTAAGCTATAGGACCATAAGTGGAAGTGCCCTAGGTTCTGTTGCTTTGTTTTTTAGATGTTTCAGGAAACACCATACACTTCTCCCGAGTGGTTGTTGGCAATTTACATCCCGCCCATCAGCATAACAAGGCTCCCAGTTCTCCATGGCCTGTCCTGCCTTTCTGGATTTTACACTTTTTTCAGATGGCCCTTTTGACTGGGGGAAGTGAGACTTCATTGTATTGCAGATTTCCTTTGCAAGCTTGCTTGGTTGGCCAAAAAGTGCGTATGCGTTTTTTCCTGAATATATTCAGGAAAAAACGCATACGCCCTTTTTGGCCAAGTGCATCATTGTGGACGTTCTGCCTCTTTTCCTATGCTTTCAATGCAATTCCAGTCTACCTCCTGAAATCGGTTTCCTGCAATTCTGCCCCGCTTTCAAGTCCTCTTGACAGCCTTACTTCAGTCTATTTTTGGACGATAGCTGTCATTTATAAGTCTGCAGGTTTGTGAATTACAGTGCCCCTGAGCTCCTTTGTTCAACTCGCTTTCTTGTGAGCTAGCTGCAACACCGAAGGATGGCTTCAGGCCCTAATCTGGCTCCGGTACGGCACGCGGAGCCTTTGTTTAATTCCTCTTCCTGGTGGGAAATGAGAGTTAAATTTGCCCGTCCAGACACCTCCAGCTAGCCTCTCATTGGTTCTCGCTATTCCTGTTCATCTTCCACAGAAATTGCAAACTGGGCCAAACAGGAGGTTAAAGGGACTGACTCTCCAAGTGGGGAGAGTGTTAGTAAGCGTCTGGAATGTTGCTCCCGAGTACCAGGGTACGAAAACTGAGACATATTTGAACACGTCTCCCGATCACATGGTTGATCATACTCTAGGTTCCACATGCATGTTTTAGCTGAAGGAAGAATACCTTACACCTGGGTAGTTGAAACCCGTGGAATGGGTACCATGCAATATGACTTCAAAGGGTCTTCATTTGCTCACGAACCTCTCCAGTCCTATCACTGCTGCGTTTATGCCCCTGTACACATGCTTGATTCTCTTTCGGAGACATAGCAATCCATAGGTTTTAAGATACTTACTAGTCAGGTACATTCTTAGGCGTTTAATATGCGGTGTTGAGTCCATTTCGTTGAGCAAGGAGTAGCTCTTGTCTATTCCATATTTGGCTTAAGGAACTTTATCTGTGCTCATTTCAATCTCTGGTTTTATGCAGCACCCCAACTCACCTTTCCCCTTAAGCAAGCATAAGTTGGTTTTCTAAATTTGAGACCCTGTTCTGTTCTGTAATTCAGTTCCTGTGTAGCCAAGTTTACATTCCGTGTATTAGTGATATCTTATGATGTTTCTTTTTCTGTGTGACTTATTTCAGTTAGAACCATCATACCTGAATCCACTCATTGTGCTGCTAAGGGCCTCATGACATAGATTTCATTGCTGAGTGTTATTGCTTTGTAAGTAAATACCACAGCTTCTTTATCCATTTTTCATTTTCTGCGATGTTGAACTTGTACTGTAAATGAGGTTCTTGTAAACAGAGGCGTCCCAAACTTTGGGGTGGCTGTGTCTTTTTTATTTTAATTTCCCTAAGCTATAGGACCATAAGTGGCAGTGCCCTAGGTTCTGTTGCTTTGTTTTTTAGATGTTTCAGGAAACACCATACACTTCTCCCGAGTGTCTGTTGGCAATTTACATCCCGCCCATCAGCATAACAAGGCTCCCAGTTCTCCATGGCCTGTCCTGCCTTTCTGGATTTTACACTTTTTTCAGATGGCCCTTTTGACCGGGGGGAAGTGAGACTTCATTGTAGTGCAGATTTCCTTTGCAAGCTTGCTTGGTTGGCCAAAAAGGGCGTATGCGTTTTTTCCTGAATATATTCAGGAAAAAACGCATACGCCCTTTCTGGCCAAGTGCATCATTGTGGACGTTCTGCCTCTTTTCCTATGCTTTCAATGCAATTCCAGTCTACCTCCTGAAATCGGTTTCCTGCAATTCTGCCCCGCTTTCAAGTCCTCTTGGCAGCCTTACTTCAGTCTATTTTTGGACGATAGCTGTCATTTATAACTCTGCAGGTTTGTGAATTACAGTTCCCCTGAGCTCCTTTCTTCAACTCGCTTTCTTGTGACCTGGCCGCAACACCGCAGGATGGCTTCAGGCCCTAATCTGGTTCCGGCACGGCACGCTGAGCCTTTGGTTATTTCCTCTTCCTGGTGGGAAATGAGAGTTAAATTTGCCCGTCCAGACACCTCCAACTAGTCTCTCATTGGTTCTCGCTATTCCTGTTCATCTTCCGCAGAAATTGCAAACTGGGCCAAACAGGAGGTTAAAGGCGCTGACTCTCCAAGTGGGGAGAGTGTTAGTAAAGCGTTTGGAATATTGCACCCGAGTACCAGGGGAGGAAAACTGAGACATATTTGAACACGTCTCCCATTCACATGGTTGATCATACTTGGGTTCCACATGCATGTTTTAGCTGAAGGAAGAATACCTTAAACCTGGAGAGTTAAGACCCGTGTAATGGATACCATGCAATATGACTTCAAAGGGTCTTCATTTGCTCACCAAACCTCTCCAATCCTATCACTGCTGCGTTTATGCCCCTGTACACATGCTTGATTCTCTTTCGGAGACATAGCAATCCATAGGTTTTAAGATACTTACTAGTCAGGTACATTCTTAGGCGTTTAATATGCGGTGTTGAGTCCATTTCATTGAGCAAGGAGTAGCTCTTGTCTATTCCATATTTGACTTAAGGAACTTTATCTGTGCTCATTTCAATCTCTGGTTTTATGCAGCACCCCAACTCACCTTTACCCTTAAGCAAGCATAAGTTGGTTTTCTAAATTTGAGACCCTGTTCTGTTCTGTAATTCAGTTCCTGTGTAGCCAAGTTTACATTCCGTGTATTACTGATATCTTATGATGTTTCTTTTTCTGTGTGACTTACTTCAGTTAGAATCATCATACCTGAATCCACTCATTGTGCTGCTAAGGGCCTGATGACACAGATTTCATTGCTGAGTGATATTGCTTTGTAAGTAAATACCACAACTTCTTTATCCATTTTTCACTTTCTGCGATGTTGAACTTGTACTGTAAACGAGGTTCTTGTAAACAGAGGCGTCCCAAACTTTCGGGTGGCTGTGTCTTTTTGATTTTAATTTCCCTAAGCTATAGGACCATAAGTGGCAGTGCCCTAGGCTCTGTTGCTTTGTTTTTTAGATGTTTCAGGAAACACCATACACTTCTCCCGAGTGTCTGTTGGCAATTTACATCCCGCCCATCAGCATAACAAGGCTCCCAGTTCTCCATGGCCTGTCCTGCCTTTCTGGATTTTACACTTTTTTCAGATGGCCCTTTTGACCGGGGGGAAGTGAGACTTCATTGTAGTGCAGATTTCCTTTGCAAGCTTGCTTGGTTGGCCAAAAAGGGCGTATGCGTTTTTTCCTGAATATATTCAGGAAAAAACGCATACGCCCTTTCTGGCCAAGTGCATCATTGTGGACGTTCTGCCTCTTTTCCTATGCTTTCAATGCAATTCCAGTCTACCTCCTGAAATCGGTTTCCTGCAATTCTGCCCCGCTTTCAAGTCCTCTTGGCAGCCTTACTTCAGTCTATTTTTGGACGATAGCTGTCATTTATAACTCTGCAGGTTTGTGAATTACAGTTCCCCTGAGCTCCTTTCTTCAACTCGCTTTCTTGTGACCTGGCCGCAACACCGCAGGATGGCTTCAGGCCCTAATCTGGTTCCGGCACGGCACGCTGAGCCTTTGGTTATTTCCTCTTCCTGGTGGGAAATGAGAGTTAAATTTGCCCGTCCAGACACCTCCAACTAGTCTCTCATTGGTTCTCGCTATTCCTGTTCATCTTCCGCAGAAATTGCAAACTGGGCCAAACAGGAGGTTAAAGGCGCTGACTCTCCAAGTGGGGAGAGTGTTAGTAAAGCGTCTGGAATATTGCACCCGAGTACCAGGGGAGGAAAACTGAGACATATTTGAACACGTCTCCCATTCACATGGTTGATCATACTTGGGTTCCACATGCATGTTTTAGCTGAAGGAAGAATACCTTAAACCTGGAGAGTTAAGACCCGTGTAATGGATACCATGCAATATGACTTCAAAGGGTCTTCATTTGCTCACCAAACCTCTCCAATCCTATCACTGCTGCGTTTATGCCCCTGTACACATGCTTGATTCTCTTTCGGAGACATAGCAATCCATAGGTTTTAAGATACTTACTAGTCAGGTACATTCTTAGGCGTTTAATATGCGGTGTTGAGTCCATTTCGTTGAGCAAGGAGTAGCTCTTGTCTATTCCATATTTGGCTTAAGGAACTTTATCTGTGCTCATTTCAATCTCTGGTTTTATGCAGCACCCCAACTCACCTTTACCCTTAAGCAAGCATAAGTTGGTTTTCTAAATTTGAGACCCTGTTCTGTTCTGTAATTCAGTTCCTGTGTAGCCAAGTTTACATTCCGTGTATTACTGATATCTTATGATGTTTCTTTTTCTGTGTGACTTATTTCAGTTAGAATCATCATACCTGAATCCACTCATTGTGCTGCTAAGGGCCTGATGACACAGATTTCATTGCTGAGTGATATTGCTTTGTAAGTAAATACCACAACTTCTTTATCCATTTTTCACTTTCTGCGATGTTGAACTTGTACTGTAAACGAGGTTCTTGTAAACAGAGCCGTTCCAAACTTTGGGGTGGCTGTGTCTTTTTGATTTTAATTTCCCTAAGCTATAGGACCATAAGTGGAAGTGCCCTAGGTTCTGTTGCTTTGTTTTTTAGATGTTTCAGGAAACACCATACACTTCTCCCGAGTGGTTGTTGGCAATTTACATCCCGCCCATCAGCATAACAAGGCTCCCAGTTCTCCATGGCCTGTCCTGCCTTTCTGGATTTTACACTTTTTTCAGATGGCCCTTTTGACTGGGGGAAGTGAGACTTCATTGTATTGCAGATTTCCTTTGCAAGCTTGCTTGGTTGGCCAAAAAGTGCGTATGCGTTTTTTCCTGAATATATTCAGGAAAAAACGCATACGCCCTTTTTGGCCAAGTGCATCATTGTGGACGTTCTGCCTCTTTTCCTATGCTTTCAATGCAATTCCAGTCTACCTCCTGAAATCGGTTTCCTGCAATTCTGCCCCGCTTTCAAGTCCTCTTGGCAGCCTTACTTCAGTCTATTTTTGGACGATAGCTGTCATTTATAAGTCTGCAGGTTTGTGAATTACAGTGCCCCTGAGCTCCTTTGTTCAACTCGCTTTCTTGTGAGCTAGCTGCAACACCGCAGGATGGCTTCAGGCCCTAATCTGGCTCCGGTACGGCACGCGGAGCCTTTGTTTAATTCCTCTTCCTGGTGGGAAATGAGAGTTAAATTTGCCCGTCCAGACACCTCCAGCTAGCCTCTCATTGGTTCTCGCTATTCCTGTTCATCTTCCACAGAAATTGCAAACTGGGCCAAACAGGAGTTTAAAGGGACTGACTCTCCAAGTGGGGAGAGTGTTAGTAAGCGTCTGGAATGTTGCTCCCGAGTACCAGGGTACGAAAACTGAGACATATTTGAACACGTCTCCCGATCACATGGTTGATCATACTCTAGGTTCCACATGCATGTTTTAGCTGAAGGAAGAATACCTTACACCTGGGTAGTTGAAACCCGTGGAATGGGTACCATGCAATATGACTTCAAAGGGTCTTCATTTGCTCACGAACCTCTCCAGTCCTATCACTGCTGCGTTTATGCCCCTGTACACATGCTTGATTCTCTTTCGGAGACATAGCAATCCATAGGTTTTAAGATACTTACTAGTCAGGTACATTCTTAGGCGTTTAATATGCGGTGTTGAGTCCATTTCGTTGAGCAAGGAGTAGCTCTTGTCTATTCCATATTTGGCTTAAGGAACTTTATCTGTGCTCATTTCAATCTCTGGTTTTATGCAGCACCCCAACTCACCTTTCCCCTTAAGCAAGCATAAGTTGGTTTTCTAAATTTGAGACCCTGTTCTGTTCTGTAATTCAGTTCCTGTGTAGCCAAGTTTACATTCCGTGTATTAGTGATATCTTATGATGTTTCTTTTTCTGTGTGACTTATTTCAGTTAGAACCATCATACCTGAATCCACTCATTGTGCTGCTAAGGGCCTGATGACACAGATTTCATTGCTGAGTGATATTGCTTTGTAAGTAAATACCACAACTTCTTTATCCATTTTTCACTTTCTGCGATGTTGAACTTGTACTGTAAACGAGGTTCTTGTAAACAGAGGCGTCCCAAACTTTCGGGTGGCTGTGTCTTTTTGATTTTAATTTCCCTAAGCTATAGGACCATAAGTGGCAGTGCCCTAGGCTCTGTTGCTTTGTTTTTTAGATGTTTCAGGAAACACCATACACTTCTCCCGAGTGTCTGTTGGCAATTTACATCCCGCCCATCAGCATAACAAGGCTCCCAGTTCTCCATGGCCTGTCCTGCCTTTCTGGATTTTACACTTTTTTCAGATGGCCCTTTTGACCGGGGGGAAGTGAGACTTCATTGTAGTGCAGATTTCCTTTGCAAGCTTGCTTGGTTGGCCAAAAAGGGCGTATGCGTTTTTTCCTGAATATATTCAGGAAAAAACGCATACGCCCTTTCTGGCCAAGTGCATCATTGTGGACGTTCTGCCTCTTTTCCTATGCTTTCAATGCAATTCCAGTCTACCTCCTGAAATCGGTTTCCTGCAATTCTGCCCCGCCTTCAAGTCCTCTTGGCAGCCTTACTTCAGTCTATTTTTGGACGATAGCTGTCATTTATAACTCTGCAGGTTTGTGAATTACAGTTCCCCTGAGCTCCTTTCTTCAACTCGCTTTCTTGTGACCTGGCCGCAACACCGCAGGATGGCTTCAGGCCCTAATCTGGTTCCGGCACGGCACGCTGAGCCTTTGGTTATTTCCTCTTCCTGGTGGGAAATGAGAGTTAAATTTGCCCGTCCAGACACCTCCAACTAGTCTCTCATTGGTTCTCGCTATTCCTGTTCATCTTCCGCAGAAATTGCAAACTGGGCCAAACAGGAGGTTAAAGGCGCTGACTCTCCAAGTGGGGAGAGTGTTAGTAAAGCGTCTGGAATATTGCACCCGAGTACCAGGGGAGGAAAACTGAGACATATTTGAACACGTCTCCCATTCACATGGTTGATCATACTTGGGTTCCACATGCATGTTTTAGCTGAAGGAAGAATACCTTAAACCTGGAGAGTTAAGACCCGTGTAATGGATACCATGCAATATGACTTCAAAGGGTCTTCATTTGCTCACCAAACCTCTCCAATCCTATCACTGCTGCGTTTATGCCCCTGTACACATGCTTGATTCTCTTTCGGAGACATAGCAATCCATAGGTTTTAAGATACTTACTAGTCAGGTACATTCTTAGGCGTTTAATATGCGGTGTTGAGTCCATTTCGTTGAGCAAGGAGTAGCTCTTGTCTATTCCATATTTGGCTTAAGGAACTTTATCTGTGCTCATTTCAATCTCTGGTTTTATGCAGCACCCCAACTCACCTTTCCCCTTAAGCAAGCATAAGTTGGTTTTCTAAATTTGAGACCCTGTTCTGTTCTGTAATTCAGTTCCTGTGTAGCCAAGTTTACATTCCGTGTATTACTGATATCTTATGATGTTTCTTTTTCTGTGTGACTTATTTCAGTTAGAATCATCATACCTGAATCCACTCATTGTGCTGCTAAGGGCCTGATGACACAGATTTCATTGCTGAGTGATATTGCTTTGTAAGTAAATACCACAACTTCTTTATCCATTTTTCACTTTCTGCGATGTTGAACTTGTACTGTAAACGAGGTTCTTGTAAACAGAGCCGTTCCAAACTTTGGGGTGGCTGTGTCTTTTTGATTTTAATTTCCCTAAGCTATAGGACCATAAGTGGAAGTGCCCTAGGTTCTGTTGCTTTGTTTTTTAGATGTTTCAGGAAACACCATACACTTCTCCCGAGTGGTTGTTGGCAATTTACATCCCGCCCATCAGCATAACAAGGCTCCCAGTTCTCCATGGCCTGTCCTGCCTTTCTGGATTTTACACTTTTTTCAGATGGCCCTTTTGACTGGGGGAAGTGAGACTTCATTGTATTGCAGATTTCCTTTGCAAGCTTGCTTGGTTGGCCAAAAAGTGCGTATGCGTTTTTTCCTGAATATATTCAGGAAAAAACGCATACGCCCTTTTTGGCCAAGTGCATCATTGTGGACGTTCTGCCTCTTTTCCTATGCTTTCAATGCAATTCCAGTCTACCTCCTGAAATCGGTTTCCTGCAATTCTGCCCCGCTTTCAAGTCCTCTTGGCAGCCTTACTTCAGTCTATTTTTGGACGATAGCTGTCATTTATAAGTCTGCAGGTTTGTGAATTACAGTGCCCCTGAGCTCCTTTGTTCAACTCGCTTTCTTGTGAGCTAGCTGCAACACCGCAGGATGGCTTCAGGCCCTAATCTGGCTCCGGTACGGCACGCGGAGCCTTTGTTTAATTCCTCTTCCTGGTGGGAAATGAGAGTTAAATTTGCCCGTCCAGACACCTCCAGCTAGCCTCTCATTGGTTCTCGCTATTCCTGTTCATCTTCCACAGAAATTGCAAACTGGGCCAAACAGGAGTTTAAAGGGACTGACTCTCCAAGTGGGGAGAGTGTTAGTAAGCGTCTGGAATGTTGCTCCCGAGTACCAGGGTACGAAAACTGAGACATATTTGAACACGTCTCCCGATCACATGGTTGATCATACTCTAGGTTCCACATGCATGTTTTAGCTGAAGGAAGAATACCTTACACCTGGGTAGTTGAAACCCGTGGAATGGGTACCATGCAATATGACTTCAAAGGGTCTTCATTTGCTCACGAACCTCTCCAGTCCTATCACTGCTGCGTTTATGCCCCTGTACACATGCTTGATTCTCTTTCGGAGACATAGCAATCCATAGGTTTTAAGATACTTACTAGTCAGGTACATTCTTAGGCGTTTAATATGCGGTGTTGAGTCCATTTCGTTGAGCAAGGAGTAGCTCTTGTCTATTCCATATTTGGCTTAAGGAACTTTATCTGTGCTCATTTCAATCTCTGGTTTTATGCAGCACCCCAACTCACCTTTCCCCTTAAGCAAGCATAAGTTGGTTTTCTAAATTTGAGACCCTGTTCTGTTCTGTAATTCAGTTCCTGTGTAGCCAAGTTTACATTCCGTGTATTAGTGATATCTTATGATGTTTCTTTTTCTGTGTGACTTATTTCAGTTAGAACCATCATACCTGAATCCACTCATTGTGCTGCTAAGGGCCTGATGACATAGATTTCATTGCTGAGTGTTATTGCTTTGTAAGTAAATACCACAGCTTCTTTATCCATTTTTCATTTTCTGCGATGTTGAACTTGTACTGTAAATGAGGTTCTTGTAAACAGAGGCGTCCCAAACTTTGGGGTGGCTGTGTCTTTTTTATTTTAATTTCCCTAAGCTATAGGACCATAAGTGGCAGTGCCCTAGGCTCTGTTGCTTTGTTTTTTAGATGTTTCAGGAAACACCATACACTTCTCCCGAGTGTCTGTTGGCAATTTACATCCCGCCCATCAGCATAACAAGGCTCCCAGTTCTCCATGGCCTGTCCTGCCTTTCTGGATTTTACACTTTTTTCAGATGGCCCTTTTGACCGGGGGGAAGTGAGACTTCATTGTAGTGCAGATTTCCTTTGCAAGCTTGCTTGGTTGGCCAAAAAGGGCGTATGCGTTTTTTCCTGAATATATTCAGGAAAAAACGCATACGCCCTTTCTGGCCAAGTGCATCATTGTGGACGTTCTGCCTCTTTTCCTATGCTTTCAATGCAATTCCAGTCTACCTCCTGAAATCGGTTTCCTGCAATTCTGCCCCGCTTTCAAGTCCTCTTGGCAGCCTTACTTCAGTCTATTTTTGGACGATAGCTGTCATTTATAACTCTGCAGGTTTGTGAATTACAGTGCCCCTGAGCTCCTTTCTTCAACTCGCTTTCTTGTGACCTGGCCGCAACACCGCAGGATGGCTTCAGGCCCTAATCTGGTTCCGGCACGGCACGCTGAGCCTTTGGTTAATTCCTCTTCCTGGTGGGAAATGAGAGTTAAATTTGCCCGTCCAGACACCTCCAACTAGTCTCTCATTGGTTCTCGCTATTCCTGTTCATCTTCCGCAGAAATTGCAAACTGGGCCAAACAGGAGGTTAAAGGCGCTGACTCTCCAAGTGGGGAGAGTGTTAGTAAAGCGTCTGGAATATTGCACCCGAGTACCAGGGGAGGAAAACTGAGACATATTTGAACACGTCTCCCGTTCACATGGTTGATCATACTTGGGTTCCACATGCATGTTTTAGCTGAAGGAAGAATACCTTAAACCTGGAGAGTTAAGACCCATGTAATGGATACCATGCAATATGACTTCAAAGGGTCTTCATTTGCTCACCAAACCTCTCCAATCCTATCACTGCTGCGTTTATGCCCCTGTACACATGCTTGATTCTCTTTCGGAGACATAGCAATCCATAGGTTTTAAGATACTTACTAGTCAGGTACATTCTTAGGCGTTTAATATGCGGTGTTGAGTCCATTTCATTGAGCAAGGAGTAGCTCTTGTCTATTCCATATTTGACTTAAGGAACTTTATCTGTGCTCATTTCAATCTCTGGTTTTATGCAGCACCCCAACTCACCTTTACCCTTAAGCAAGCATAAGTTGGTTTTCTAAATTTGAGACCCTGTTCTGTTCTGTAATTCAGTTCCTGTGTAGCCAAGTTTACATTCCATGTATTACTGATATCTTATGATGTTTCTTTTTCTGTGTGACTTATTTCAGTTAGAATCATCATACCTGAATCCACTCATTGTGCTGCTAAGGGCCTGATGACACAGATTTCATTGCTGAGTGATATTGCTTTGTAAGTAAATACCACAACTTCTTTATCCATTTTTCAATTTCTGCGATGTTGAACTTGTACTGTAAACGAGGTTCTTGTAAACAGAGGCGTCCCAAACTTTGGGGTGGCTGTGTCTTTTTGATTTTAATTTCCCTAAGCTATAGGACCATAAGTGGCAGTGCCCTAGGCTCTGTTGCTTTGTTTTTTAGATGTTTCAGGAAACACCATACACTTCTCCCGAGTGTCTGTTGGCAATTTACATCCCGCCCATCAGCATAACAAGGCTCCCAGTTCTCCATGGCCTGTCCTGCCTTTCTGGATTTTACACTTTTTTCAGATGGCCCTTTTGACCGGGGGGAAGTGAGACTTCATTGTAGTGCAGATTTCCTTTGCAAGCTTGCTTGGTTGGCCAAAATGGGCGTATGCGTTTTTTCCTGAATATATTCAGGAAAAAACGCATACGCCCTTTTTGGCCAAGTGCATCATTGTGGACGTTCTGCCTCTTTTCCTATGCTTTCAATGCAATTCCAGTCTACCTCCTGAAATCGGTTTCCTGCAATTCTGCCCCGCTTTCAAGTCCTCTTGGCAGCCTTACTTCAGTCTATTTTTGGACGATAGCTGTCATTTATAACTCTGCAGGTTTGTGAATTACAGTGCCCCTGAGCTCCTTTCTTCAACTTGCTTTCTTGTGACCTGGCCGCAACACCGCAGGATGGATTCAGGCCCTAATCTGGTTCTGGCACGGCACGCTGAGCCTTTGGTTACTTCCTCTTCCTGGTGGGAAATGAGAGTTAAATTTGCCCGTCCAGACACCTCCAGCTAGTCTCTCATTGGTTCTCGCTATTCCTGTTCATCTTCCGCAGAAATTGCAAACTGGGCCAAACAGGAGGTTAAAGGGACTGACTCTCCAAGTCGGGAGAGTGTTAGTAAAGCGTCTGGAATGTTGCACCCGAGTACCAGGGGAGGAAAACTGAGACATATTTGAACACATCTCCCGATCACATGGTTGATCATACTCTAGGTTCCACATGCATGTTTTAGCTGAAGGAAGAATACCTTAAACCTGGGTATTTGAAACCCTTGGAATGGGTACCATGCAATATGACTTCAAAGGGTCTTCATTTGCTCACCGAACCTCTCCAATCCTATCACTGCTGCGTTTATGCCCCTGTACACATGCTTGATTCTCTTTCGGAGACATAGCAATCCATAGGTTTTAAGATACTTACTAGTCAGGTACATTCTTAGGCGTTTAATATGCGGTGTTGAGTCCATTTCGTTGAGCAAGGAGTAGCTCTTGTCTATTCCATATTTGACTTAAGGAACTTTATCTGTGCTCATTTCAATCTCTGGTTTTATGCAGCACCCCAACTCACCTTTACCCTTAAGCAAGCATAAGTTGGTTTTCTAAATTTGAGTCCCTGTTCTGTTCTGTAATTCAGTTCCTGTGTAGCCAAGTTTACATTCCGTGTATTACTGATATCTTATGATGTTTCTTTTTCTGTGTGACTTACTTCAGTTAGAATCATCATACCTGAATCCACTCATTGTGCTGCTAAGTGCCTGATGACACAGATTTCATTGCTGAGTGATATTGCTTTGTAAGTAAATACCACAACTTCTTTATCCATTTTTCACTTTCTGCGATGTTGAACTTGTACTGTAAACGAGGTTCTTGTAAACAGAGCCGTTCCAAACTTTGGGGTGGCTGTGTCTCTTTGATTTTAATTTCCCTAAGCTATAGGACCATAAGTGGAAATGCCCTAGGTTCTGTTGCTTTGTTTTTTAGATGTTTCAGGAAACACCATACACTTCTCCCGAGTGGTTGTTGGCAATTTACATCCCGCCCATCAGCATAACAAGGCTCCCAGTTCTCCATGGCCTGTCCTGCCTTTCTGGATTTTACACTTTTTTCAGATGGCCCTTTTGACCGGGGGGAAGTGAGACTTCATTGTAGTGCAGATTTCCTTTGCAAGCTTGCTTGGTTGGCCAAAAAGGGCGTATGCGTTTTTTCCTGAATATATTCAGGAAAAAACGCATACGCCCTTTTTGGCCAAGTGCATCATTGTGGACGTTCTGCCTCTTTTCCTATGCTTTCAATGCAATTCCAGTCTACCTCCTGAAATCGGTTTCCTGCAATTCTGCCCCGCTTTCAAGTCCTCTTGGCAGCCTTACTTCAGTCTATTTTTAGACGATAGCTGTCATTTATAACTCTGCAGGTTTGTGAATTACAGTGCCCCATAGCTCCTTCCTTCAACTCGCTTTCTTGTGACCTGGCCGCAACACCGCAGGATGGCTTCAGGCCCTAATCTGGTTCCGGCATGGCACGCTGAGCCTTTGGTTAATTCCTCTTCCTGGTGGGAAATGAGAGTTAAATTTGCCCGTCCAGACACCTCCAGCTAGTCTCTCATTGGTTCTCGCTATTCCTGTTCATCTTCCGCAGAAATTGCAAACTGGGCCAAACAGGAGGTTAAAGGGACTGACTCTCCAAGTCGGGAGAGTGTTAGTAAAGCGTCTGGAATGTTGCACCCGAGTACCAGGGGAGGAAAACTGAGACATATTTGAACACATCTCCCGATCACATGGTTGATCATACTCTAGGTTCCACATGCATGTTTTAGCTGAAGGAAGAATACCTTAAACCTGGAGAGTTAAGACCCGTGTAATGGGTACCATGCAATATGACTTCAAAGGGTCTTCATTTGCTCACCGAACATCTCCAATCCTATCACTGCTGCGTTTATGCCCCTGTACACACGCTTGATTCTCTTTCGGAGACATAGCAATCCATAGGTTTTAAGATACTTACTAGTCAGGTACATTCTTAGGCGTTTAATATGCGGTGTTGAGTCCATTTCGTTGAGCAAGGAGTAGCTCTTGTCTATTCCATATTTGGCTTAAGGAACTTTATCTGTGCTCATTTCAATCTCTGGTTTTATGCAGCACCCCAACTCACCTTTACCCTTAAGCAAGCATAAGTTGGTTTTCTAAATTTGAGACCCTGTTCTGTTCTGTAATTCAGTTCCTGTGTAGCCAAGTTTACATTCCGTGTATTACTGATATCTTATGATGTTTCTTTTTCTGTGTGACTTATTTCAGTTAGAATCATCATACCTGAATCCACTCATTGTGCTGCTAAGGGCCTGATGACACAGATTTCATTGCTGAGTGATATTGCTTTGTAAGTAAATACCACAACTTCTTTATCCATTTTTCACTTTCTGCGATGTTGAACTTGTACTGTAAACGAGGTTCTTGTAAACAGAGCCGTTCCAAACTTTGGGGTGGCTGTGTCTTTTTGATTTTAATTTCCCTAAGCTATAGGACCATAAGTGGAAGTGCCCTAGGTTCTGTTGCTTTGTTTTTTAGATGTTTCAGGAAACACCATACACTTCTCCCGAGTGGTTGTTGGCAATTTACATCCCGCCCATCAGCATAACAAGGCTCCCAGTTCTCCATGGCCTGTCCTGCCTTTCTGGATTTTACACTTTTTTCAGATGGCCCTTTTGACTGGGGGAAGTGAGACTTCATTGTATTGCAGATTTCCTTTGCAAGCTTGCTTGGTTGGCCAAAAAGTGCGTATGCGTTTTTTCCTGAATATATTCAGGAAAAAACGCATACGCCCTTTTTGGCCAAGTGCATCATTGTGGACGTTCTGCCTCTTTTCCTATGCTTTCAATGCAATTCCAGTCTACCTCCTGAAATCGGTTTCCTGCAATTCTGCCCCGCTTTCAAGTCCTCTTGACAGCCTTACTTCAGTCTATTTTTGGACGATAGCTGTCATTTATAAGTCTGCAGGTTTGTGAATTACAGTGCCCCTGAGCTCCTTTGTTCAACTCGCTTTCTTGTGAGCTAGCTGCAACACCGCAGGATGGCTTCAGGCCCTAATCTGGCTCCGGTACGGCACGCGGAGCCTTTGTTTAATTCCTCTTCCTGGTGGGAAATGAGAGTTAAATTTGCCCGTCCAGACACCTCCAGCTAGCCTCTCATTGGTTCTCGCTATTCCTGTTCATCTTCCACAGAAATTGCAAACTGGGCCAAACAGGAGGTTAAAGGGACTGACTCTCCAAGTGGGGAGAGTGTTAGTAAGCGTCTGGAATGTTGCTCCCGAGTACCAGGGTACGAAAACTGAGACATATTTGAACACGTCTCCCGATCACATGGTTGATCATACTCTAGGTTCCACATGCATGTTTTAGCTGAAGGAAGAATACCTTACACCTGGGTAGTTGAAACCCGTGGAATGGGTACCATGCAATATGACTTCAAAGGGTCTTCATTTGCTCACGAACCTCTCCAGTCCTATCACTGCTGCGTTTATGCCCCTGTACACATGCTTGATTCTCTTTCGGAGACATAGCAATCCATAGGTTTTAAGATACTTACTAGTCAGGTACATTCTTAGGCGTTTAATATGCGGTGTTGAGTCCATTTCGTTGAGCAAGGAGTAGCTCTTGTCTATTCCATATTTGGCTTAAGGAACTTTATCTGTGCTCATTTCAATCTCTGGTTTTATGCAGCACCCCAACTCACCTTTCCCCTTAAGCAAGCATAAGTTGGTTTTCTAAATTTGAGACCCTGTTCTGTTCTGTAATTCAGTTCCTGTGTAGCCAAGTTTACATTCCGTGTATTAGTGATATCTTATGATGTTTCTTTTTCTGTGTGACTTATTTCAGTTAGAACCATCATAGCTGAATCCACTCATTGTGCTGCTAAGGGCCTCATGACATAGATTTCATTGCTGAGTGTTATTGCTTTGTAAGTAAATACCACAGCTTCTTTATCCATTTTTCATTTTCTGCGATGTTGAACTTGTACTGTAAATGAGGTTCTTGTAAACAGAGGCGTCCCAAACTTTGGGGTGGCTGTGTCTTTTTTATTTTAATTTCCCTAAGCTATAGGACCATAAGTGGCAGTGCCCTAGGCTCTGTTGCTTTGTTTTTTAGATGTTTCAGGAAACACCATACACTTCTCCCGAGTGTCTGTTGGCAATTTACATCCCGCCCATCAGCATAACAAGGCTCCCAGTTCTCCATGGCCTGTCCTGCCTTTCTGGATTTTACACTTTTTTCAGATGGCCCTTTTGACCGGGGGGAAGTGAGACTTCATTGTAGTGCAGATTTCCTTTGCAAGCTTGCTTGGTTGGCCAAAAAGGGCGTATGCGTTTTTTCCTGAATATATTCAGGAAAAAACGCATACGCCCTTTCTGGCCAAGTGCATCATTGTGGACGTTCTGCCTCTTTTCCTATGCTTTCAATGCAATTCCAGTCTACCTCCTGAAATCGGTTTCCTGCAATTCTGCCCCGCTTTCAAGTCCTCTTGGCAGCCTTACTTCAGTCTATTTTTGGACGATAGCTCTCATTTATAACTCTGCAGGTTTGTGAATTACAGTTCCCCTGAGCTCCTTTCTTCAACTCGCTTTCTTGTGACCTGGCCGCAACACCGCAGGATGGCTTCAGGCCCTAATCTGGTTCCGGCACGGCACGCTGAGCCTTTGGTTATTTCCTCTTCCTGGTGGGAAATGAGAGTTAAATTTGCCCGTCCAGACACCTCCAGCTAGTCTCTCATTGGTTCTCGCTATTCCTGTTCATCTTCCGCAGAAATTGCAAACTGGGCCAAACAGGAGGTTAAAGGCGCTGACTCTCCAAGTGGGGAGAGTGTTAGTAAAGCGTCTGGAATGTTGCACCCGAGTACCAGGGGAGGAAAACTGAGACATATTTGAACACGTCTCCCGTTCACATGGTTGATCATACTTGGGTTCCACATGCATGTTTTAGCTGAAGGAAGAATACCTTAAACCTGGAGAGTTGAGACCCGTGTAATGGGTACTATGCAATATGACTTCAAAGGGTCTTCATTTGCTCACCGAACCTCTCCAATCCTATCACTTCTGTGTTTATGCCCCTGTACACATGCTTGATTCTCTTTTGGAGACATAGCAATCCATAGGTTTTACGATACTTACTAGTCAGGTACATTCTTAGGCGTTTAATATGCGGTGTTGAGTCCATTTCGTTGAGCAAGGAGTAGCTCTTGTCTATTCCATATTTGACTTAAGGAACATTATCTGTGCTCATTTCAATCTCTGGTTTTATGCAGCACCCCAACTCACCTTTCCCCTTAAGCAAGCATAAGTTGGTTTTCTAAATTTGAGACCCTGTTCTGTTCTGTAATTCAGTTCCTGTGTAGCCAAGTTTACATTCCGTGTATTACTGATATCTTATGATGTTTCTTTTTCTGTGTGACTTATTTCAGTTAGAATCATCATACCTGAATCCACTCATTGTGATGCTAAGGGCCTTCTGACATAGATTTCATTGCTGAGTGATATTGCTTTGTAAGTAAATACCACAACTTCTTTATCCATTTTTCACTTTCTGCGATGTTGAACTTGTACTGTAAACGAGGTTCTTGTAAACAGAGGCATCCCAAACTTTGGGGTGGCTGTGTCTTTTTGATTTTAATTTCCCTAAGCTATAGGACCATAAGTGGCAGTGCCCTAGGCTCTGTTGCTTTGTTTTTTAGATGTTTCAGGAAACATCATACACTTCTCCCGAGTGGTTGTTGGCAATTTACATCCCGCCCATCAGCATAACAAGGCTCCCAGTTCTCCATGGCCTGTCCTGCCTTTCTGGATTTTACACTTTTTTCAGATGGCCCTTTTAACCGGGGAGAAGTGAGACTTCATTGTAGTGCAGATTTCCTTTGCAAGTTTGCTTGGTTCGCCAAAAAGGGCGTATGCGTTTTTTCCTGAATATATTCAGGAAAAAACGCATACGCCCTTTTTAGCCAAGTGCATCATTGTGGACGTTCTGCCTCTTTTCCTATGCTTTCAATGCAATTCCAGTCTACCTCCTGAAATCGGTTTCCTGCAATTCTGCCCCGCTTTCAAGTCCTCTTGGCAGCCTTACTTCAGTATATTTTTGGACGATAGCTGTCATTTATAAGTCTGCAGGTTTGTGAATTACAGTGCCCCTGAGCTCCTTTCTTCAACTCGCTTTCTTGTGACCTGGCCGCAACACCGCAGGATGTCTTCAGGCCCTAATCTGGTTCTGGCACGGCATTCTGGGCCTTTGGTTAATTCCTCTACCTGGTGGGAAATGAGAGTTAAATTTGCCCGTCCAGACACCTCCAGCTAGTCTCTCATTGATTCTCGCTATTCCTGTTCATCTTCCGCAGAAATTGCAAACTGGGCCAAACAGGAGGTTAAAGGGACTGACTCTCCAAGTGGGGAGAGTGTTAGTAAGCGTCTGGAATGTTGCTCCCGAGTACCAGGGTACGAAAACTGAGACATATTTGAACACGTCTCCCGATCACATGGTTGATCATACTCTAGGTTCCACATGCATGTTTTAGCTGAAGGAAGAATACCTTAAACCTGGGTAGTTGAAACCCGTGGAATGGGTACCATGCAATATGACTTCAAAGGGTCTTCATTTGCTCACGAACCTCTCCAGTCCTATCACTGCTGCGTTTATGCCCCTGTACACATGCTTGATTCTCTTTCGGAGACATAGCAATCCATAGGTTTTAAGATACTTACTAGTCAGGTACATTCTTAGGCGTTTAATATGCGGTGTTGAGTCCATTTCGTTGAGCAAGGAGTAGCTCTTGTCTATTCCATATTTGGCTTAAGGAACTTTATCTGTGCTCATTTCAATCTCTGGTTTTATGCAGCACCCCAACTCACCTTTCCCCTTAAGCAAGCATAAGTTGGTTTTCTAAATTTGAGACCCTGTTCTGTTCTGTAATTCAGTTCCTGTGTAGCCAAGTTTACATTCCGTGTATTACTGATATCTTATGATGTTTCTTTTTCTGTGTGACTTATTTCAGTTAGAACCATCATACCTGAATCCACTCATTGTGCTGCTAAGGGCCTGATGACATACATTTCATTGCTGAGTGTTATTGCTTTGTAAGTAAATACCACAGCTTCTTTATCCATTTTTCATTTTCTGCGATGTTGAACTTGTACTGTAAATGAGGTTCTTGTAAACAGAGGCGTCCCAAACTTTGGGGTGGCTGTGTCTTTTTTATTTTAATTTCCCTAAGCTATAGGACCATAAGTGGAAGAGCCCTAGGCTCTGTTGCTTTGTTTTTTAGATGTTTCAGGAAACACCATACACTTCTCCCAAGTGGTTGTTGGCAATTTACATCCCGCCCATCAGCATAACAAGGCTCCCAGTTCTCCATGGCCTGTCCTGCCTTTCTGGATTTTACACTTTTTTCAGATGGCCCTTTTGACCGGGGGGAAGTGAGACTTCATTGTAGTGCAGATTTCCTTTGCAAGCTTGCTTGGTTGGCCAAAAAGGGCGTATGCGTTTTTTCCTGAATATATTCAGGAAAAAACGCATACACCCTTTTTGGCCAAGTGCATCATTGTGGACGTTCTGCCTCTTTTCCTATGCTTTCAATGCAATTCCAGTCTACCTCCTGAAATCGGTTTCCTGCAATTCTGCCCCGCTTTCAAGTCCTCTTGGCAGCCTTACTTCAGTCTATTTTTGGACGATAGCTGTCATTTATAACTCTGCAGGTTTGTGAATTACAGTGCCCCTGAGCTCCTTTCTTCAACTCGCTTTCTTGTGACCTGGCCGCAACACCGCAGGATGGATTCAGGCCCTAATCTGGTTCCGGCACGGCACGCTGAGCCTTTGGTTATTTCCTCTTCCTGGTGGGAAATGAGAGTTAAATTTGCCCGTCCAGACACCTCCAGCTAGTCTCTCATTGGTTCTCGCTATTCCTGTTCATCTTCCGCAGAAATTGCAAACTGGGCCAAACAGGAGGTTAAAGGCGCTGACTCTCCAAGTGGGGAGAGTGTTAGTAAAGCGTCTGGAATGTTGCACCCGAGTACCAGGGGAGGAAAACTGAGACATATTTGAACACGTCTCCCGTTCACATGGTTGATCATACTTGGGTTCCACATGCATGTTTTAGCTGAAGGAAGAATACCTTAAACCTGGAGAGTTGAGACCCGTGTAATGGGTACTATGCAATATGACTTCAAAGGGTCTTCATTTGCTCACCGAACCTCTCCAATCCTGTCACTTCTGCGTTTATGCCCCTGTACACATGCTTGATTCTCTTTTGGAGACATAGCAATCCATAGGTTTTACGATACTTACTAGTCAGGTACATTCTTAGGCGTTTAATATGCGGTGTAGAGTCCATTTCGTTGAGCAAGGAGTAGCTCTTCTCTATTCCATATTTGACTTAAGGAACATTATCTGTGCTCATTTCAATCTCTGGTTTTATGCAGCACCCCAACTCACCTTTCCCCTTAAGCAAGCATAAGTTGGTTTTCTAAATTTGAGACCCTGTTCTGTTCTGTAATTCAGTTCCTGTGTAGCCAAGTTTACATTCCGTGTATTACTGATATCTTATGATGTTTCTTTTTCTGTGTGACTTCTTTCAGTTAGAATCATCATACCTGAATCCACTCATTGTGATGCTAAGGGCCTGATGACATAGATTTCATTGCTGAGTGATATTGCTTTGTAAGTAAATACCACAACTTCTTTATCCATTTTTCACTTTCTGCGATGTTGAACTTGTACTGTAAACGAGGTTCTTGTAAACAGAGGCATCCCAAACTTTGGGGTGGCTGTGTCTTTTTGATTTTAATTTCCCTAAGCTATAGGACCATAAGTGGCAGTGCCCTAGGCTCTGTTGCTTTGTTTTTTAGATGTTTCAGGAAACATCATACACTTCTCCCGAGTGGTTGTTGGCAATTTACATCCCGCCCATCAGCATAACAAGGCTCCCAGTTCTCCATGGCCTGTCCTGCCTTTCTGGATTTTACACTTTTTTCAGATGGCCCTTTTAACCGGGGAGAAGTGAGACTTCATTGTAGTGCAGATTTCCTTTGCAAGTTTGTTTGGTTCGCCAAAAAGGGCGTATGCGTTTTTTCCTGAATATATTCAGGAAAAAACGCATACGCCCTTTTTAGCCAAGTGCATCATTGTGGACGTTCTGCCTCTTTTCCTATGCTTTCAATGCAATTCCAGTCTACCTCCTGAAATCGGTTTCCTGCAATTCTGCCCCGCTTTCAAGTCCTCTTGGCAGCCTTACTTCAGTATATTTTTGGACGATAGCTGTCATTTATAAGTCTGCAGGTTTGTGAATTACAGTGCCCCTGAGCTCCTTTCTTCAACTCGCTTTCTTGTGACCTGGCCGCAACACCGCAGGATGTCTTCAGGCCCTAATCTGGTTCTGGCACGGCATTCTGGGCCTTTGGTTAATTCCTCTACCTGGTGGGAAATGAGAGTTAAATTTGCCCATCCAGACACCTCCAGCTAGTCTCTCATTGATTCTCGCTATTCCTGTTCATCTTCCGCAGAAATTGCAAACTGGGCCAAACAGGAGGTTAAAGGGACTGACTCTCTAAGTGGGGAGAGTGTTAGTAAGCATCTGGAATGTTGCTCCCGAGTACCAGGGTACGAAAACTGAGACATATTTGAACACGTCTCCCGATCACATGGTTGATCATACTCTAGGTTCCACATGCATGTTTTAGCTGAAGGAAGAATACCTTAAACCTGGGTAGTTGAAACCCGTGGAATGGGTACCATGCAATATGACTTCAAAGGGTCTTCATTTGCTCACGAACCTCTCCAGTCCTATCACTGCTGCGTTTATGCCCCTGTACACATGCTTGATTCTCTTTCGGAGACATAGCAATCCATAGGTTTTAAGATACTTACTAGTCAGGTACATTCTTAGGCGTTTAATATGCGGTGTTGAGTCCATTTCGTTGAGCAAGGAGTAGCTCTTGTCTATTCCATATTTGGCTTAAGGAACTTTATCTGTGCTCATTTCAATCTCTGGTTTTATGCAGCACCCCAACTCACCTTTACCCTTAAGCAAGCATAAGTTGGTTTTCTAAATTTGAGACCCTGTTCTGTTCTGTAATTCAGTTCCTGTGTAGCCAAGTTTACATTCCGTGTATTAGTGATATCTTATGATGTTTCTTTTTCTGTGTGACTTATTTCAGTTAGAACCATCATACCTGAATCCACTCATTGTGCTGCTAAGGGCCTGATGACATAGATTTCATTGCTGAGTGTTATTGCTTTGTAAGTAAATACCACAGCTTCTTTATCCATTTTTCATTTTCTGCGATGTTGAACTTGTACTGTAAACGAGGTTCTTGTAAACAGAGGCGTCCCAAACTTTGGGGTGGCTGTGTCTTTTTTATTTTAATTTCCCTAAGCTATAGGACCATAAGTGGAAGAGCCCTAGGCTCTGTTGCTTTGTTTTTTAGATGTTTCAGGAAACACCATACACTTCTCCCGAGTGGTTGTTGGCAATTTACATCCCGCCCATCAGCATAACAAGGCTCCCAGTTCTCCATGGCCTGTCCTGCCTTTCTGGATTTTACACTTTTTTCAGATGGCCCTTTTGACCGGGGGGAAGTGAGACTTCATTGTAGTGCAGATTTCCTTTGCAAGCTTGCTTGGTTGGCCAAAAAGGGCGTATGCGTTTTTTCCTGAATATATTCAGGAAAAAACGCATACGCCCTTTTTGGCCAAGTGCATCATTGTGGACGTTCTGCCTCTTTTCCTATGCTTTCAATGCAATTCCAGTCTACCTCCTGAAATCGGTTTCCTGCAATTCTGCCCCGCTTTCAATTCCTCTTGGCAGCCTTACTTCAGTCTATTTTTGGACGATAGCTGTCATTTATAACTCTGCAGGTTTGTGAATTACAGTGCCCCTGAGCTCCTTTCTTCAACTCGCTTTCTTGTGACCTGGCCGCAACACCGCAGGATGGCTTCAGGCCCTAATCTGGTTCCGGCATGGCATGATGAGCCTTTGGTTATTTCCTCTTCCTGGTGGGAAATGAGAGTTAAATTTGCCCGTCCAGACACCTCCAGCTAGTCTCTCATTGGTTCTCGCTATTCCTGTTCATCTTCCGCAGAAATTGCAAACTGGGCCAAACAGGAGGTTAAAGGCGCTGACTCTCCAAGTGGGGAGAGTGTTAGTAAAGCGTCTGGAATATTGCAGCCGAGTACCAGGGGAGGAAAACTGAGACATATTTGAACACGTCTCCCGTTCACATGGTTGATCATACTTGGGTTCCACATGCATGTTTTAGCTGAAGGAAGAATACCTTAAACCTGGAGAGTTAAGACCCGTGTAATGGGTACCATGCAATATGACTTCAAAGGGTCTTCATTTGCTCACCGAACCTCTCCAATCCTATCACTTCTGCGTTTATGCCCCTGTACACATGCTTGATTCTCTTTTGGAGACATAGCAATCCATAGGTTTTACGATACTTACTAGTCAGGTACATTCTTAGGCGTTTAATATGCGGTGTTGAGTCCATTTCGTTGAGCAAGGAGTAGCTCTTGTCTATTCCATATTTGACTTAAGGAACATTATCTGTGCTCATTTCAATCTCTGGTTTTATGCAGCACCCCAACTCACCTTTCCCCTTAAGCAAGCATAAGTTGGTTTTCTAAATTTGAGACCCTGTTCTGTTCTGTAATTCAGTTCCTGTGTAGCCAAGTTTACATTCCGTGTATTACTGATATCTTATGATGTTTCTTTTTCTGTGTGACTTATTTCAGTTAGAATCATCATACCTGAATCCACTCATTGTGATGCTAAGGGCCTGATGACATAGATTTCATTGCTGAGTGATATTGCTTTGTAAGTAAATACCACAACTTCTTTATCAATTTTTCACTTTCTGCGATGTTGAACTTGTACTGTAAACGAGGTTCTTGTAAACAGAGGCGTCCCAAACTTTGGGGTGGCTGTGTCTTTTTTATTTTAATTTCCCTAAGCTATAGGACCATAAGTGGCAGTGCCCTAGGCTCTGTTGCTTTGTTTTTTAGATGTTTCAGGAAACACCATACACTTCTCCCGAGTGGTTGTTGGCAATTTACATCCCGCCCATCAGCATAACAAGGCTCCCAGTTCTCCATGGCCTGTCCTGCCTTTCTGGATTTTACACTTTTTTCAGATGGCCCTTTTAACCGGGGAGAAGTGAGACTTCATTGTAGTGCAGATTTCCTTTGCAAGTTTGCTTGGTTGGCCAAAAAGGGCGTATGTGTTTTTTCCTGAATATATTCAGGAAAAAACGCATACGCCCTTTTTAGCCAAGTGCATCATTGTGGACGTTCTGCCTCTTTTCCTATGCTTTCAATGCAATTCCAGTCTACCTCCTGAAATCGGTTTCCTGCAATTCTGCCCCGCTTTCAAGTCCTCTTGGCAGCCTTACTTCAGTCTATTTTTGGACGATAGCTGTCATTTATAACTCTGCAGGTTTGTGAATTACAGTGCCCCTGAGCTCCTTTCTTCAACTCGCTTTCTTGTGACCTGGCCGCAACACCGCAGGATGTCTTCAGGCCCTAATCTGGTTCTGGCACGGCATTCTGAGCCTTTGGTTAATTCCTCTTCCTGGTGGGAAATGAGAGTTAAATTTGCCCGTCCAGACACCTCCAGCTAGTCTCTCATTGATTCTCGCTATTCCTGTTCATCTTCCGCAGAAGTTGCAAACTGGGCCAAACAGGAGGTTAAAGGGACTGACTCTCCAAGTGGGGAGAGTGTTAGTAAGCGTCTGGAATGTTGCTCCCGAGTACCAGGGTACGAAAACTGAGACATATTTGAACACATCTCCCGATCACATGGTTGATCATACTCTAGGTTCCACATGCATGTTTTAGCTGAAGGAAGAATACCTTAAACCTGGGTAGTTGAAACCCGTGGAATGGGTACCATGCAATATGACTTCAAAGGGTCTTCATTTGCTCACGAACCTCTCCAGTCCTATCACTGCTGCGTTTATGCCCCTGTACACATGCTTGATTCTCTTTTGGAGACATAGCAATCCATAGGTTTTAAGATACTTACTAGTCAGGTACATTCTTAGGCGTTTAATATGCGGTGTTGAGTCCATTTCGTTGAGCAAGGAGTAGCTCTTGTCTATTCCATATTTGGCTTAAGGAACTTTATCTGTGCTCATTTCAATCTCTGGTTTTATGCAGCACCCCAACTCACCTTTCCCCTTAAGCAAGCATAAGTTGGTTTTCTAAATTTGAGACCCTGTTCTGTTCTGTAATTCAGTTCCTGTGTAGCCAAGTTTACATTCCGTGTATTAGTGATATCTTATGATGTTTCTTTTTCTGTGTGACTTATTTCAGTTAGAACCATCATACCTGAATCCACTCATTGTGCTGCTAAGGGCCTGATGACATAGATTTCATTGCTGAGTGTTATTGCTTTGTAAGTAAATACCACAGCTTCTTTATCCATTTTTCATTTTCTGCGATGTTGAACTTGTACTGTAAATGAGGTTCTTGTAAACAGAGGCGTCCCAAACTTTGGGGTGGCTGTGTCTTTTTTATTTTAATTTCCCTAATCTATAGGACCATAAGTGGAAGAGCCCTAGGCTCTGTTGCTTTGTTTTTTAGATGTTTCAGGAAACACCATACACTTCTCCCCAGTGGTTGTTGGCAATTTACATCCCGCCCATCAGCATAACAAGGCTCCCAGTTCTCCATGGCCTGTCCTGCCTTTCTGGATTTTACACTTTTTTCAGATGGCCCTTTTGACCGGGGGGAAGTGAGACTTCATTGTAGTGCAGATTTCCTTTGCAAGCTTGCTTGGTTGGCCAAAAAGGGCGTATGCGTTTTTTCCTGAATATATTCAGGAAAAAACGCATACGCCCTTTCTGGCCAAGTGCATCATTGTGGACGTTCTGCCTCTTTTCCTATGCTTTCAATGCAATTCCAGTCTACCTCCTGAAATCGGTTTCCTGCAATTCTGCCCCGCTTTCAAGTCCTCTTGGCAGCCTTACTTCAGTCTATTTTTGGACGATAGCTGTCATTTATAACTCTGCAGGTTTGTGAATTACAGTGCCCCTGAGCTCCTTTCTTCAACTCGCTTTCTTGTGACCTGGCCGCAACACCGCAGGATGGCTTCAGGCCCTAATCTGGTTCCGGCACGGCACGCTGAGCCTTTGGTTATTTCCTCTTCCTGGTGGGAAATGAGAGTTAAATTTGCCCGTCCAGACACCTCCAGCTAGTCTCTCATTGGTTCTCGCTATTCCTGTTCATCTTCCGCAGAAATTGCAAACTGGGCCAAACAGGAGGTTAAAGGCGCTGACTCTCCAAGTGGGGAGAGTGTTAGTAAAGCGTCTGGAATATTGCACCCGAGTACCAGGGGAGGAAAACTGAGACATATTTGAACACGTCTCCCGTTCACATGGTTGATCATACTTGGGTTCCACATGCATGTTTTAGCTGAAGGAAGAATACCTTAAACCTGGAGAGTTAAGACCCGTGTAATGGGTACCATGCAATATGACTTCAAAGGGTCTTCATTTGCTCACCGAACCTCTCCAATCCTATCACTTCTGCGTTTATGCCCCTGTACACATGCTTGATTCTCTTTTGGAGACATAGCAATCCATAGGTTTTACGATACTTACTAGTCAGGTACATTCTTAGGCGTTTAATATGCGGTGTTGAGTCCATTTCGTTGAGCAAGGAGTAGCTCTTGTCTATTCCATATTTGACTTAAGGAACATTATCTGTGCTCATTTCAATCTCTGGTTTTATGCAGCACCCCAACTCACCTTTCCCCTTAAGCAAGCATAAGTTGGTTTTCTAAATTTGAGACCCTGTTCTGTTCTGTAATTCAGTTCCTGTGTAGCCAAGTTTACATTCCGTGTATTACTGATATCTTATGATGTTTCTTTTTCTGTGTGACTTATTTCAGTTAGAATCATCATACCTGAATCCACTCATTGTGATGCTAAGGGCCTGATGACATAGATTTCATTGCTGAGTGATATTGCTTTGTAAGTAAATACCACAACTACTTTATCCATTTTTCACTTTCTGCGATGTTGAACTTGTACTGTAAACGAGGTTCTTGTAAACAGAGGCGTCCCAAACTTTGGGGTGGCTGTGTCTTTTTTATTTTCATTTCCCTAAGCTATAGGACCATAAGTGGAAGAGCCCTAGGCTCTGTTGCTTTGTTTTTTAGATGTTTCAGGAAACACCATACACTTCTCCCCAGTGGTTGTTGGCAATTTACATCCCGCCCATCAGCATAACAAGGCTCCCAGTTCTCCATGGCCTGTCCTGCCTTTCTGGATTTTACACTTTTTTCAGATGGCCCTTTTGACCGGGGGGAAGTGAGACTTCATTGCAGTGCAGATTTCCTTTGCAAGCTTGCTTGGTTGGCCAAAAAGGGCGTATGCGTTTTTTCCTGAATATATTCAGGAAAAAACGCATACGCCCTTTCTGGCCAAGTGCATCATTGTGGACGTTCTGCCTCTTTTCCTATGCTTTCAATGCAATTCCAGTCTACCTCCTGAAATCGGTTTCCTGCAATTCTGCCCCGCTTTCAAGTCCTCTTGGCAGCCTTACTTCAGTCTATTTTTGGACGATAGCTGTCATTTATAACTCTGCAGGTTTGTGAATTACAGTGCCCCTGAGCTCCTTTCTTCAACTCGCTTTCTTGTGACCTGGCCGCAACACCGCAGGATGGCTTCAGGCCCTAATCTGGTTCCGGCACGGCACGCTGAGCCTTTGGTTATTTCCTCTTCCTGGTGGGAAATGAGAGTTAAATTTGCCCGTCCAGACACCTCCAGCTAGTCTCTCATTGGTTCTCGCTATTCCTGTTCATCTTCCGCAGAAATTGCAAACTGGGCCAAATAGGAGGTTAAAGGCGCTGACTCTCCAAGTGGGGAGAGTGTTAGTAAAGCGTCTGGAATATTGCACCCGAGTACCAGGGGAGGAAAACTGAGACATATTTGAACACGTCTCCCGTTCACATGGTTGATCATACTTGGGTTCCACATGCATGTTTTAGCTGAAGGAAGAATACCTTAAACCTGGAGAGTTAAGACCCGTGTAATGGGTACCATGCAATATGACTTCAAAGGGTCTTCATTTGCTCACCGAACCTCTCCAATCCTATCACTTCTGCGGTTATGCCCCTGTACACATGCTTGATTCTCTTTTGGAGACATAGCAATCCATAGGTTTTAAGATACTTACTAGTCAGGTACATTCTTAGGCGTTTAATATGCGGTGTTGAGTCCATTTCGTTGAGCAAGGAGTAGCTCTTGTCTATTCCATATTTGACTTAAGGAACTTTATCTGTGCTCATTTCAATCTCTGGTTTTATGCAGCACCCCAACTCACCTTTCCCCTTAAGCAAGCATAAGTTGGTTTTCTAAATTTGAGACCCTGTTCTGTTCTGTAATTCAGTTCCTGTGTAGCCAAGTTTACATTCCGTGTATTACTGATATCTTATAATGTTTCTTTTTCTGTGTGACTTATTTCAGTTAGAATCATCATACCTGAATCCACTCATTGTGATGCTAAGGGCCTGATGACATAGATTTCATTGCTGAGTGATATTGCTTTGTAAGTAAATACCACAACTTCTTTATCAATTTTTCACTTTCTGCGATGTTGAACTTGTACTGTAAACGAGGTTCTTGTAAACAGAGGCGTCCCAAACTTTGGGGTGGCTGTGTCTTTTTTATTTTAATTTCCCTAAGCTATAGGACCATAAGTGGAAGAGCCCTAGGCTCTGTTGCTTTGTTTTTTAGATGTTTCAGGAAACACCATACACTTCTCCCCAGTAGTTGTTGGCAATTTACATCCCGCCCATCAGCATAACAAGGCTCCCAGTTCTCCATGGCCTGTCCTGCCTTTCTGGATTTTACACTTTTTTCAGATGGCCCTTTTGACCGGGGGGAAGTGAGACTTCATTGTAGTGCAGATTTCCTTTGCAAGCTTGCTTGGTTGGCCAAAAAGGGCGTATGCGTTTTTTCCTGAATATATTCAGGAAAAAAGGCATACGCCCTTTCTGACCAAGTGCATCATTGTGGACGTTCTGCCTCTTTTCCTATGCTTTCAATGCAATTCCAGTCTACCTCCTGAAATCGGTTTCCTGCAATTCTGCCCCGCTTTCAAGTCCTCTTGCCAGCCTTACTTCAGTCTATTTTTGGACGATAGCTGTCATTTATAACTCTGCAGGTTTGTGAATTACAGTGCCCCTGAGCTCCTTTCTTCAACTCGCTTTCTTGTGACCTGGCCGCAACACCGCAGGATGACTTCAGGCCCTAATCTGGTTCCGGCATGGCACGCTGAGCCTTTGGTTATTTCCTCTTCCTGGTGGGAAATGAGAGTTAAATTTGCCCGTCCAGACACCTCCAGCTAGTCTCTCATTGGTTCTCGCTATTCCTGTTCATCTTCCGCAGAAATTGCAAACTGGGCCAAACAGGAGGTTAAAGGCGCTGACTCTCCAAGTGGGGAGAGTGTTAGTAAAGCGTCTGGAATATTCTACCCGAGTACCAGGGGAGGAAAACTGAGACATATTTGAACACGTCTCCCGTTCACATGGTTGATCATACTTGGGTTCCACATGCATGTTTTAGCTGAAGGAAGAATACCTTAAACCTGGAGAGTTAAGACCCGTGTAATGGGTACCATGCAATATGACTTCAAAGGGTCTTCATTTGCTCACCGAACCTCTCCAATCCTATCACTTCTGCGTTTATGCCCCTGTACACATGCTTGATTCTCTTTTGGAGACATAGCAATCCATAGGTTTTACGATACTTACTAGTCAGGTACATTCTTAGGCGTTTAATATGCGGTGTTGAGTCCATTTCGTTGAGCAAGGAGTAGCTCTTGTCTATTCCATATTTGACTTAAGGAACATTATCTGTGCTCATTTCAATCTCTGGTTTTATGCAGCACCCCAACTCACCTTTCCCCTTAAGCAAGCATAAGTTGTTTTTCTAAATTTGAGACCCTGTTCTGTTCTGTAATTCAGTTCCTGTGTAGCCAAGTTTACATTCCGTGTATTACTGATATCTTATGATGTTTCTTTTTCTGTGTGACTTATTTCAGTTAGAATCATCATACCTGAATCCACTCATTGTGATGCTAAGGGCCTGATGACATAGATTTCATTGCTGAGTGATATTGCTTTGTAAGTAAATACCACAACTTCTTTATCCATTTTTCACTTTCTGCGATGTTGAACTTGTACTGTAAACGAGGTTCTTGTAAACAGAGGCGTCCCAAACTTTGGGGTGGCTGTGTCTTTTTGATTTTAATTTCCCTAAGCTATAAGACCATAAGTGGCAGTGCCCTAGGCTCTGTTGCTTTGTTTTTTAGATGTTTCAGGAAACACCATACACTTCTCCCCAGTGGTTGTTGGCAATTTACATCCCGCCCATCAGCATAACAAGGCTCCCAGTTCTCCATGGCCTGTCCTGCCTTTCTGGATTTTACACTTTTTTCAGATGGCCCTTTTAACCGGGGAGAAGTGAGACTTCATTGTAGTGCAGATTTCCTTTGCAAGTTTGCTTGGTTCGCCAAAAAGGGCGTATGCGTTTTTTCCTGAATATATTCAGGAAAAAACGCATACGCCCTTTTTAGCCAAGTGCATCATTGTGGACGTTCTGCCTCTTTTCCTATGCTTTCAATGCAATTCCAGTCTACCTCCTGAAATCGGTTTCCTGCAATTCTGCCCCGCTTTCAAGTCCTCTTGGCAGCCTTACTTCAGTATATTTTTGGACGATAGCTGTCATTTATAACTCTGCAGGTTTGTGAATTACAGTGCCCCTGAGCTCCTTTCTTCAACTCGCTTTCTTGTGACCTGGCCGCAACACCGCAGGATGTCTTCAGGCCCTAATCTGGTTCTGGCACGGCATTCTGAGCCTTTGGTTAATTCCTCTTCCTGGTGGGAAATGAGAGTTAAATTTGCCCATCCAGACACCTCCAGCTAGTCTCTCATTGATTCTCGCTATTCCTGTTCATCTTCCGCAGAAATTGCAAACTGGGCCAAACAGGAGGTTAAAGGGACTGACTCTCCAAGTGGGGAGAGTGTTACTAAGCGTCCGGAATGTTGCTCCCGAGTACCAGGGTACGAAAACTGAGACATATTTGAACACGTCTCCCGATCACATGGTTGATCATAGTCTAGGTTCTACATGCATGTTTTAGCTGAAGGAAGAATACCTTAAACCTGGGTAGTTGAAACCCGTGGAATGGGTACCATGCAATATGACTTCAAAGGGTCTTCATTTGCTCACCGAACCTCTCCAGTCCTATCACTGCTGCGTTTATGCCCCTGTACACATGCTTGATTCTCTTTCGGAGACATAGCAATCCATAGGTTTTATGATACTTACTAGTCAGGTACATTCTTAGGCGTTTAATATGCGGTGTTGAGTCCATTTCGTTGAGCAAGGAGTAGCTCTTGTCTATTCCATATTTGGCTTAAGGAACTTTATCTGTGCTCATTTCAATCTCTGGTTTTATGCAGCACCCCAACTCACCTTTCCCCTTAAGCAAGCATAAGTTGGTTTTCTAAATTTGAGACCCTGTTCTGTTCTGTAATTCAGTTCCTGTGTAGCCAAGTTTACATTCCGTGTATTACTGATATCTTATGATGTTTCTTTTTCTGTGTGACTTATTTCAGTTAGAACCATCATACCTGAATCCACTCATTGTGCTGCTAAGGGCCTGATGACAGAGATTTCATTGCTGAGTGTTATTGCTTTGTAAGTAAATACCACAGCTTCTTTATCCATTTTTCATTTTCTGCGATGTTGAACTTGTACTGTAAACGAGGTTCTTGTAAACAGAGGCGTCCCAAACTTTGGGGTGGCTGTGTCTTTTTTATTTTAATTTCCCTAAGCTATAGGACCATAAGTGGAAGAGCCCTAGGCTCTGTTGCTTTGTTTTTTAGATGTTTCAGGAAACACCATACACTTCTCCCCAGTGGTTGTTGGCAATTTACATCCCGCCCATCAGCATAACAAGGCTCCCAGTTCTCCATGGCCTGTCCTGCCTTTCTGGATTTTACACTTTTTTCAGATGGCCCTTTTGACTGGGGGGAAGTGAGACTTCATTGTAGTGCAGATTTCCTTTGCAAGCTTGCTTGGTTGGCCAAAAAGGGCGTATGCGTTTTTTCCTGAATATATTCAGGAAAAAACGCATACGCCCTTTCTGGCCAAGTGCATCATTGTGGACGTTCTGCCTCTTTTCCTATGCTTTCAATGCAATTCCAGTCTACCTCCTGAAATCGGTTTCCTGCAATTCTGCCCCGCTTTCAAGTCCTCTTGGCAGCCTTACTTCAGTCTGTTTTTGGACGATAGCTGTCATTTATAACTCTGCAGGTTTGTGAATTACAGTGCCCCTGAGCTCCTTTCTTCAACTCGCTTTCTTGTGACCTGGCCGCAACACCGCAGGATGGCTTCAGGCCCTAATCTGGTTCCGGCACGGCACGCTGAGCCTTTGGTTATTTCCTCTTCCTGGTGGGAAATGAGAGTTAAATTTGCCCGTCCAGACACCTCCAGCTAGTCTCTCATTGGTTCTCGCTATTCCTGTTCATCTTCCGCAGAAATTGCAAACTGGGCCAAACAGGAGGTTAAAGGCGCTGACTCTCCAAGTGGGGAGAGTGTTAGTAAAGCGTCTGGAATATTGCACCCGAGTACCAGGGGAGGAAAACTGAGACATATTTGAACACGTCTCCCGTTCACATGGTTGATCATACTTGGGTTCCACATGCATGTTTTAGCTGAAGGAAGAATACCTTAAACCTGGAGAGTTAAGACCCGTGTAATGGGTACCATGCAATATGACTTCAAAGGGTCTTCATTTGCTCACCGAACCTCTCCAATCCTATCACTTCTGCGGTTATGCCCCTGTACACATGCTTGATTCTCTTTTGGAGACATAGCAATCCATAGGTTTTAAGATACTTACTAGTCAGGTACATTCTTAGGCGTTTAATATGCGGTGTTGAGTCCATTTCATTGAGCAAGGAGTAGCTCTTGTCTATTCCATATTTGACTTAAGGAACTTTATCTGTGCTCATTTCAATCTCTGGTTTTATGCAGCACCCCAACTCACCTTTACCCTTAAGCAAGCATAAGTTGGTTTTCTAAATTTGAGACCATGTTCTGTTCTGTAATTCAGTTCCTGTGTAGCCAAGTTTACATTCCGTGTATTACTGATATCTTATGATGTTTCTTTTTCTGTGTGACTTACTTCAGTTAGAATCATCATACCTGAATCCACTCATTGTGCTGCTAAGGGCCTGATGACACAGATTTCATTGCTGAGTGATATTGCTTTGTAAGTAAATACCACAACTTCTTTATCCATTTTTCACTTTCTGCGATGTTGAACTTGTACTGTAAACGAGGTTCTTGTAAACAGAGGCGTCCCAAACTTTGGGGTGGCTGTGTCTTTTTTATTTTAATTTCCCTAAGCTATAGGACCATAAGTGGCAGTGCCCTAGGCTCTGTTGCTTTGTTTTTTAGATGTTTCAGGAAACACCATACACTTCTCCCGAGTGTCTGTTGGCATTTTACATCCCGCCCATCAGCATAACAAGGCTCCCAGTTGTCCATGGCCTGTCCTGCCTTTCTGGATTTTACACTTTTTTCAGATGGCCCTTTGGACCGGGGGGAAGTGAGACTTCATTGTAGTGCAGATTTCCTTTGCAAGCTTGCTTGGTTGGCCAAAAAGGGCGTATGCGTTTTTTCCTGAATATATTCAGGAAAAAACGCATACGCCCTTTCTGGCCAAGTGCATCATTGTGGACGTTCTGCCTCTTTTCCTATGCTTTCAATGCAATTCCAGTCTACCTCCTGAAATCGGTTTCCTGCAATTCTGCCCCGCTTTCAAGTCCTCTTGGCAGCCTTACTTCTGTCTATTTTTGGACGATAGCTGTCATTTATAACTCTGCAGGTTTGTGAATTACAGTGCCCCTGAGCTCCTTTCTTCAACTCGTTTTCTTGTGAGCTGGCTGCAACACCGCTGGATGGCTTCAGGCCCTAATCTGGTTCCGGCACGGCATGCTGAGCCTTTGGTTATTTCCTCTTTCTGGTGGGAAATGAGAGTTAAATTTGCCCGTCCAGACACCTCCAGCTAGTCTCTCATTGGTTCTCCCTATTCCTGTTCATCTTCCGCAGAAATTGCAAACGGGGCCAAACAGGAGGTTAAAGGTGCTGACTCTCCAAGTGGGGAGAGTGTTAGTAAAGCGTCTGGAATGTTGCACCCGAGTACCAGGGGAAGAAAACTGAGACATATTTAAACACGTCTCCCGTTCACACGGTTGATCATACTCTGGGTTCCACATGCATGTTTTAGCTGAAGGAAGAATACCTTGAACCTGGAGAGTTGAGACCCGTGTAATGGGTACCATGCAATATGACTTCAAAGGGTCTTCATTTGCTCACCGAACCTCTCCAATTCTATCACTGCTGCATTTATGCCCCTGTACACACGCTTGATTCTCTTTTGGAGACATAGCAATCCATAGGTTTTAAGATACTTACTAGTCAGGTACATTCTTAGGCGTTTAATATGGGGTGTTGAGTCCATTTCGTTGAGCAAGGAGTAGCTTTTGTCTATTCCATATTTGGCTTAAGGAACTTTATCTGTGCTCATTTCAATCTCTGGTTTTATGCAGCACCCCAACTCACCTTTACCCTTAAGCAAGCATAAGTTGGTTTTCTAAATTTGAGACCATGTTCTGTTCTGTAATTCAGTTCCTGTGTAGCCAAGTTTACATTCCGTGTATTACTGATATCTTATGATGTTTCTTTTTCTGTGTGACTTACTTCAGTTAGAATCATCATACCTGAATCCACTCATTGTGCTGCTAAGGGCCTGATGACACAGATTTCATTGCTGAGTGATATTGCTTTGTAAGTAAATACCACAACTTCTTTATCCATTTTTCACTTTCTGCGATGTTGAACTTGTACTGTAAACGAGGTTCTTGTAAACAGAGGCGTCCCAAACTTTGGGGTGGCTGTGTCTTTTTTATTTTAATTTCCCTAAGCTATAGGACCATAAGTGGCAGTGCCCTAGGCTCTGTTGCTTTGTTTTTTAGATGTTTCAGGAAACACCATACACTTCTCCCGAGTGTCTGTTGGCATTTTACATCCCGCCCATCAGCATAACAAGGCTCCCAGTTGTCCATGGCCTGTCCTGCCTTTCTGGATTTTACACTTTTTTCAGATGGCCCTTTGGACCGGGGGGAAGTGAGACTTCATTGTAGTGCAGATTTCCTTTGCAAGCTTGCTTGGTTGGCCAAAAAGGGCGTATGCGTTTTTTCCTGAATATATTCAGGAAAAAACGCATACGCCCTTTCTGGCCAAGTGCATCATTGTGGACGTTCTGCCTCTTTTCCTATGCTTTCAATGCAATTCCAGTCTACCTCCTGAAATCGGTTTCCTGCAATTCTGCCCCGCTTTCAAGTCCTCTTGGCAGCCTTACTTCTGTCTATTTTTGGACGATAGCTGTCATTTATAACTCTGCAGGTTTGTGAATTACAGTGCCCCTGAGCTCCTTTCTTCAACTCGTTTTCTTGTGAGCTGGCTGCAACACCGCTGGATGGCTTCAGGCCCTAATCTGGTTCCGGCACGGCATGCTGAGCCTTTGGTTATTTCCTCTTTCTGGTGGGAAATGAGAGTTAAATTTGCCCGTCCAGACACCTCCAGCTAGTCTCTCATTGGTTCTCCCTATTCCTGTTCATCTTCCGCAGAAATTGCAAACGGGGCCAAACAGGAGGTTAAAGGTGCTGACTCTCCAAGTGGGGAGAGTGTTAGTAAAGCGTCTGGAATGTTGCACCCGAGTACCAGGGGAGGAAAACTGAGACATATTTAAACACGTCTCCCGTTCACACGGTTGATCATACTCTGGGTTCCACATGCATGTTTTAGCTGAAGGAAGAATACCTTGAACCTGGAGAGTTGAGACCCGTGTAATGGGTACCATGCAATATGACTTCAAAGGGTCTTCATTTGCTCACCGAACCTCTCCAATTCTATCACTGCTGCATTTATGCCCCTGTACACACGCTTGATTCTCTTTTGGAGACATAGCAATCCATAGGTTTTAAGATACTTACTAGTCAGGTACATTCTTAGGCGTTTAATATGGGGTGTTGAGTCCATTTCGTTGAGCAAGGAGTAGCTTTTGTCTATTCCATATTTGGCTTAAGGAACTTTATCTGTGCTCATTTCAATCTCTGGTTTTATGCAGCACCCCAACTCACCTTCCCCCTTAAGCAAGCGTAAGTTGGTTTTCTAAACTTGAGACACTGTTCTGTTTTGTAATTCAGTTCATGTGTAGCCAAGTTCACATTCTGTGTATTAGTGATACCTTATGATGTTTCTTTTCTGTGTGACTTATTTCAGTTCGAATCATCATACCTGAATCCACTCATTATGCTGCTACGGGCCTGATGACATAGATTTCATTGCTGAGTGATATTGCATTGTACGTAAGTACCACAAGTTCTTTATCCATTTTTCACTTTCTGAGATATTGAACTTGTACTGTAAACGAGGTTCTTGTAAACAGAGCCGTCCCAAACTTTGGGGTGGCTGTGTCTTTTTGATTTTAATTTCCCTAAGCTATAGGACCATAAGTGGAAGTGCCCTAGGCTCTGTTGCTTTGTTTTTTAGATGTTTCAGGAAACACCATACACTTCTCCAGAGTGGCTGTTGGCAATTTACATCCCGCCCATCAGCATAAGAAGGCTCCCAGTTCTCCATGGCCTGTCGTGCCTTTCTGGATTTTACACTTTTTTCAGATGGCCCTTTTGACCAGGTGGAAGTGAGACTTCATTGTAGTGCAGATTTCCTTTGCAAGCTTGCTTGGTTGGCCAAAAAGTGCGTATGCGTTTTTTCCTGAATATATTCAGGAAAAAACACATACGCCCTTTTTGGCCAAGTGCATCATTGTCGAGTTTCTGACTCTCTTCATATGCTTTCAATGCAATTCCAGTCTACCTCCTGAAATCGGTTTCCTGCAATTCTGCCTTGCTTTCAATGCCTCTTCATAGCCTTACCTCAATATATTTTTTAAAAATAGTTGGCCTTTATAACTCTGCAGGTTTTTGAATTGCAGTGGCCCTTAGCTCCATTTTTTAGCTCTTATTTTTGTGGTATTGCCCCATAACCACAGGATTCCTTGAAGCCCTATTTTTCTTCTGGGGCACCTGCTGTGCCTTTGGTTAATTCTTCTTACTGATGTGATATTAGAGTGACATGTGCCCATTGAAACCGCTACAGCTAGTTTCTCACTGGTTCCCCCTATTCCCATTCATCCTCTGCACTAACTGCAGACTGTGCGATACTAGAACTTAAAGGCATTGACTCCATGTGGGGATGTTGTTAGTAAAGCGGCTGGAATGTCGATCCGGAGCCCCAGGAGAGGAAAAATGAGGTGCGTTTTAGAAACCTTTCCCGATCATATGGTATACCAGTCGCTGGGTTTCCCAAGCATGGTTTAGCTGTAGGAAGATTCCCTTCAACCTGGAGTGTTGGGACCCTTGGACTGAGTAGCATGAAGTATTGCATTAAACTTTCGGCAGTTGCTCACCAAAGCTCACCAATCCTCTCAGCCCCAAGTGTCCAGCCTTATGTCTTATCCAGCTGTGGGTTTATATGTGGTCAATCCAGCTTGCATCACAGCCCCTGAGCGAATTTTGTAAGAATTTTTCTCTCTTTCATTGTTTCAGCGTTTTGTTTTTAAAATTTATTTCTATAATGGGGTTTAGCTCCTTTTCACTGCTGTGTTTGTGCCGCTCTGCACACACTTGATTCCCTTATGGAGATATATCAATACATGGGTTTTAAGATTCTTATTCCTCAGATATATTTCTCTGCGGTGTATAGGGTGTGTTGAGGCCTGTTCATTGAGCAAGGTGTAGATCTTGTCTAATACCTATTTGGTTTATTGAACGGTATCTGTGCTAATTTCAAACTCTGGTTTTATGCATCACCCCACCTCTCCTTTCCCCTTAAGCTGACATAAGTGTGTTTTCTAAATGTGAGACACTGTTCTGTTCTGTAATTCATTTCTTGTGCAGCCATATTTACCCTCCCTCTATAAGTGATATCTTATGATATGTTTCTTTTTCTGTTTGACTTATTTCAAGTAGTATTATCGGACCTAAATCCACTCTTTATCCTTCTACTAGCCTTATTACATTGATTTCATGGTGAAGAGATATTCCATTGTACATAAGTACCACATCTTCTTTATCCATTGTTCTCTTTCCTGGGATATTTAAGGTGTACTGAAGTTGAGGTTCTTGTAAACAGAGTAGCCCTAAACTGTGGTGTGCTTGTGTCTTGTTGATTTTTAGACTTCCCTAGATATACTCCCATGATCGGAAGTGTCCTATGCTCTGTAGCTCTGTTTTTTAGATGATTTAGGAACCACCATACACTTCTCCAGAGTGGCTCTCGGCAGTTCACACACTGCCCATCAGCGTATAAAGGCTCCCTGTTCTCCATGGCCTGTCCTGCATTTCTGGTTTTTACAATTTTTTAGGATGGCCCTTTTGACCGGTGGGAAGTGAGACTTCTTTGTTGTGCACATTTGCATTGCTTGCTTGCTTCGTTGCCCATAAAGTGCGTATGCGTTTTTTCCTGGATATAATCAGGAAAAAACGCATACGCCCTTTTGGGCCAACTGCATCATTGTCGAAATTCTGCCGCTTTTCATGTGCGTTAAAGACGAGTCCAATCTATCTCTTGAAATCTGTTTCTTGCAATTCTGTCTTGCATTCAGATCCTCTTCTTTGCCTTACCTCAACATATTTTTGGACGTTAGTTTTCATTTATAACTCTGCAGGTTTGTGAATTGCAGTGACCCTGAGCTCCATTTTTTAAGTTGCTCTTTTGTGAGCTGGCCTCAAACCCGCAGGATTGCTTCAGGCCCTATTTTGGCTCCGGCGAGGCAGGCTGAGCCTTTCTTTAATTCTTATTCTTAATGGGAAATTAGAGTGATATGTGCCCGTCCAAACCCCTACAACTCTTCTCTCATTGGTTCCCCCTCTTCCCGTTCATCCTCCTCACAATTTGCAAAATGTGTGAAACAGAAGTTTAAATGTGCTGATTCTCCAAGTGGGGAGATTCTAAGTAGCGTGGCTGGAATGGTGAACAGGAGCACCAGGAGAGGATAAATGAGGTGCATTTTAGACACATCTCCCGATCACATGGTGTACAGTCCTCTGGGTTTTCCATGCATGTTTTAGCTGTAGGAAGATCCCTTGAACCTGCAGATTTGGGACCCATTGAATGGGTACCAGGTAGTATTACTTTAAAGGGTGTGCATTTCCTCACCCAACCTCACATTTCTCTTAGCGCAAACAGTTTCCAGCCTTATGTCTCATCCTGCTGTGGGTCTAGATGTGTTCAATCCATGTTGCATCACCGTCCCTGAGGAAAAGTTGTAAGAGGTTTTCTCTGTCTCTCTGTCGTTTATTTTTTTCAATTTATTACTATATTGGTTACAGCTGATTTTCAAAGCTCTGTTTCTTGCTGCTGTACATCCACTTGATTCGCGTACAGAGAGACATCAATAAATTCTTTTTCAGATTCTTACCAGTCGTATATATTCTTTTCCGGTGACTTGAGTGTGCTGAGTGCAGTTCTTTTAGCTACCGTGTAGGCCTTGTTGATTATCAGTTTGGTATTTGGAATGGTATCTTTGCTAATTTCAACCTCCTGGATGATGCCTCACCCCTCCCCACCTTTCCCGTTTAGCAGCCTTATGCGTGTTTTCTACATATTTGACTATGTTTTTGTTTTGTAATTTATTTCATGTGTAGCCATTTTGGATTCCACCTTTAAGTGATATCTTATGATATGTGTCTTTTTCTTTTTGAATTCTGTCACTTAGAATGATCATACGTAACTCCTCCGGAGTTGTTACAACTGGCCATATTTCATTGATTTCCAGGCTGAATAATATTCCACTCTACCTAAGTACCACATCTCTATCCATTTTTTCCCTCCAGAGACATTTAAGTTATATCCTAGTCGAGGATCTTTTAAACAGAAAGGGGATAAACATTGGGGTGCCTGTGTCCTCTCGATTTTTGTTTTTCCCAAGATATACGCCCATGAGTGCAAGTGCCCTATGCTCTGTAGCTCATTTTTTAGATGCTTTAGTAAACACAATACACTTCTCCAGAATGGCCGTTGGCAATATACATTTCCACTATAAGTCTCACAGGGCTCCCTCTTCTCGTTGCCCTGTCCTGCATTTCTGTTGTTTACGCTTTATGAGGATGGCTCTTCTGACTGATGCGAAGTGATATCTTTTGTAGTATTGACTTCCAGTGCCCACCTGTTTGGTTGGCTAAAAAAGTGTATGCCCTTTTCTTGAATATATACAGAAAAGAACGCATACACCCTTTTTGGCCAACTGCAATGTTGGCAATGTTCAGCTCCTTTTCTTGTGCTTAATGGCGAGTCCTTTCTACCTCCTCAAATCCCTTTCCTGCCATTCTCCCTTGCTTACAAGTCCTTTTCTCTGACTTTCCTCAAGACATTTTTCAGTGATGGATATTTTCAACTCTGCAGTTTTGTGAATTTTACTGCCCCTGAGTTCCATTGTTCAACTCGTGTTTATGGGAACTGGCCACAAAGCAGCGGGATTTCCTCAAGCCCTATACTGTTTCCATGGGCAACCCTAGCCTTTGGTCAATTCGTCTTCCTGATTGGAAATTAGAGTGACATGTGCCTGTCTGAACACCTAGGACTTGTCTCTCATTGTTCCTCATCCTTCCGCTTCATCCTCTGGACAAATTCCAAACTGTACGCAACAGGATGTTGACAGTGCTGACATCTCCAAGTGGGGAGACTGTTAGTAAAGACGCTGGAGGGGTGAACCCGAGCACCAGGAGATGAGGAGATGAGATGCCTTTTCCAAACTCTTCCCGATCAGACGGTATACCATCCTCTGGGTGTGACAGACATGTTTTAGCAGTAGGAAGAGTCCCATTCATGTAAGGAGAACACCAGGGCTTTTTCAAAATCAGTGTCTCCCCGAAACCCAAACTGGGGAAGTTTTTAAGCTACGGCTACACATATGTTCATTAAGGGCCTTGGGAAGTAGGCAGAGTCCAAACTTTAGATGATTGAAGTCTTCAGGGTCAGAAGCACTCACCACCAGCTTCCCTTAGGCTACACTTTAACTGTCATTGATAGATGATGTCAATAAAAATATCTATTCTTTTTCAGATTATTTCCCCTTATAGGTTATTGCAAAATGTTGAGTGTAGTTCCCTGTGCTATACAGTAGTTCCTTGTTGATGATCTATTTTATACATAGCAGTGTGTATGTGTTCATTCCAAACTGTTAATTTATCCCTCCTCCCACCTTTCCCCTTTGGTAATAATAAATTATAAGATTTTATACTTCTCAGAAATGGGGGAGCTGAAAGAGAGGTATCATTTTCAATGGAAAAGCATTTAAAACAAGATTGAAGGTTTAACCAAGATTATTAGCTGTACATCCTTGGAAAGAAATCACTTCGTTTCTCTAATATTGACCTGACAAATAAGACAAACCTTTTCACTGAACTTGCTTATAAAAAGTGATGGAAATATCAAATGGAAGTGTTAAAAACATCTTATTTTACCCGAGCCTTATACACTGTTCTATGTTAACTACAGTTTGGCTCACACATCTGTTCATTGAGGTTACAATAGTCTCAATTTCTGTTACTGATCCTCCAGAGTGGACCCCAACAAGTGTCCCCCTGCCCAGTGTCATTGGGGCCAACAGATCGAGACTGAGTTTGGTTCACAAGCAAAGGAAACTTTATATTTTGATCAGAGAATGGAGAGGTGAGAGCATGCACTACCCCGTGGGCTGTGGGCTGGGCTGCTGTGTAGAGATCCTGTCAGAGTCAGTGGGAGGGAGGGAGGCGGCGGAGCTCTCGAGGGCCGGGTTGGCTGTAGCTCAGGCTCTATATCGTGGAGTCTGCACTGGGCCCCAGGAGCTGAGGTGTCGACCCAGCCATTCTGCACTAGGAAATCTGGTCTGAAGTGCCGGGTGTGGAACCTCTGCATGCGGGACCCTAGGAGCACGTGAAATTAGACAAAGCACAAAGGATAAAAAAGGTTAGACTTGACTTTATTGCCCAGATTCTATTTTTATCTCCCAGGGATTTTTAATGGGCTTTGCTGGGGACAAACCCCTCCTCTGCCTTTTGTCCCGTTCCTCATTCTTGGAGTGCTGAGGGTGCAGACCCTTCTTCTGTAACTGCTGAGTGCTGAGTTGGGAGCCCTCATACCCTGGGGCGAGGGTCAGAGCTTCTCCCCAGCAGCCTCCCGGTGACGTTGATTGTCCCCAGGACCCCTGCCTCCCTGCTCGTCCACCTGAGCACCAGCATTGGAAGTGTTATAGATTCTAATGACCTTTAAGGGTCCAGGAAAGAGATGTGCAGAGACGCTGTGGGGGCCGGTTTCACCCCGCCCCACATTTGTTCGGCCACCTTAGGCTGACCGTCTCTGCCAGCCTAGATGCTCTGACCAGTAGTCTGCGCTTTCTTCAATTAGGCCCCTGAATTAACGTACAAACAGCACCAGGTGTCAGAGCCCTGCCCGCTCAACTCCCAGACAGTCCAGGGTCAGTGGTGACCAAGGACCATGATGGCTACTGAGTCAACAGCCTTTTGAAGTAAACAGGAGTCCAGCCGGTCTTATTGGCCACCATCATCACGGTGTCTGTAGGCTTTTCTATGGTGACAGTGTGGTATACTGTTCCCCCGCCAAGATTATTAGCTCCCCTCTGGGTGCAGTAAGTCCTGCAAGCAGTAGTCTACTCTTTTGGGACACACTCTTGTTGTTTTATGAGAGAAACTCCAGGTCAAGTGATGTTCACACGAGTCGTCATGGTGCCCTGTTGCCCCCGGTTATCTCTCTGGATGTTGGAGTTGGAGGGCCTCCTCACTCGAGGTCGGTGTGCCCACGGAGCGAACCCTGCAACTTCAGGGCATGGTTGGTGGTTAGGATCACCACGTGGGGTCCTTTTCCCTTAGGAGGGAGGTGGCCTTTTGGGCTGCTGATTTCCAGGTTTTTAGATACCGCCAGTATCTTGGCCAGATGTGGCAGTGGGCCAAGCCCCTTAGTGACCGTAGTTTATCCTACCTGGATGGCATTCTTGCATTGTTCCATTTCAAGCGGTCCCAGTTTTTGCACTAATTCTCCAATGGCGATTCACCTTTCACCGGGAATGTAAAGGTCAAAGGGTTTAGCTAAATTAGGGAGTTCCAGGGCAAGGGTCTGAATTGACTGCTCTTTCCATTCTTGAAAGGCCACTTCTGGATTCTATTCAAAAGGATCATCATCTTTTCCTTTCAGTGTTTCATATAGAGGCCCAGCTAGTAGACTGTAGTTAGGGATCCAGAAGCAGCAAACCCTGGCCTCCCCAGGAACCCCTAAGCTGTCTTCTAGTTTTAGAAAGGGGTAAGGCTGAAAATGGTTTCTTCCCTTTCCTGGGATGGGCTTCTCTGACCTTCTGTGAGAATGAAGCCCAGGCAGGTCACCGCAGTCTGTGATATTTGAGCTTTTTCTTGGACAACTTCTATCCTTTATTGGCTTGGTAGTTCAGAGGCCTCCTTAGTAGGGCTGGTGATCAGAATGTCGTCTGCATATTGAAGGAGGGTTTCCTTTTCCAGAGGTAGAACTTTTAGGTCTTTAGCTAAGCTTTCCCCAAAGATGGTGTGGGAATTTTTGCACCCTTGGGGCCAGACGGCCCGGAAGTATTGTTTTAGTTGTATGTGGAGTCCTGCCACTCACAAGCCAAAATTTCTTGTGACTCTGGGACTAATGGAATACAAAAGAAGGCATCATTGAAGACTAATACAGAATACCATGTCCTGGTGGTTGGTAGAATGACCAGCAGGGTGTAGGAATTAGGAGCAACTGGAGGTATATCCTCGGTGGCTTCACTGACTGTCCTGACATCCTTTACCAGGTCCCCAGCAGCCCATGGGGCTCTCGTGGTCAGACCAATCCCAGAATATGGAGCTCACCTGGGCAGGTACCCCACCCCCACCCCAGCCCACGGGGCTCTCGTGGTCAGGCCCCTCCCAGGATACAGAGCTACCCTTGCAGGTACCGTGGCAGGGCTGGGCACACAGGAACCGTGCACATAGCCCTCATTGCAGAGCACCCCCAGCTCACCTGTCGCTCAGAGCTGACACAGAACACCTCAGAGCAGGACTTGAACTAACAAACAGCAGCTGCGACAGGTCTGTGACCCTGGGCATCACTCCGTGAGGCCTCCCTCCACCTGGTCTTCCAGAGACTTCCACTGCACCCGGGGCACCAGGCCTCTGTCTCCAACCACCACCCACCCCTCCTCTGCCTGACTCCTGGGTTCCTCTCATTAGGAGAGGGTTTTCTTGAAGTTGTCTCCCACTCATGGGCCAGATAAAATGATTAGAAAACAAGCCAAAGCTGCAGCCCCTTGTCTATCCTGACTCTCAGGAGCCCACACCTGTTCCTTGGACCTGGCCGGTTCAGCAAGTTCCATTTTCTGCAACTGTGAGCCCCTGAGGGGTGATGATTGGCTGACCTGGGCAGCCTTACCGTGCCGGCCAGCCCTCCCCAGGTGTGCCTGGGTTGAGATCAATATAAATACCACTCCAGGCAGCAAGAGCCCCTGCAGCCGTGCCTGACGCCATTTTCTCTGCCCTGTCAGCAGTCTCGGGGCTGGGCTGGTGGGAGGGGGTGAGAGGCCACGGCTTTGTGGGTGGCCCAGTGTGAGTGGGGCTCTGCTGGACTTTCTGCAGCAGTTGCCAGGCTGCCACCTGCTAAAGAAGAGGATGTGTCACCCATACCTGCTGCTGGAATTTCTCCCTGGGCAGAGGTGAGGAAGGAAAAAAGCAGTGGGGGCAGGGACAGGACGGGTATCTCAGGCAGGGAAATGGAAATCTTCCAGAAGAGCACCCAGGGCCAGGACCATCCTGGCTGGCCTGCAGGCACCAAGTCGGCCGGCATGCTGTCACTCGTGTGGCTCTATGGCCCTTCCTCTAGGCTTTCAAGTCCTTGTATATATTCAGGTGTTTTACCTGGGACGGGTGGGAATAGTTCAGCAGCAACTGGCCTGGGGCTCAGCTCACGTTTACTCACAGATGCCTCGGCACGGTGCCCCAGCTTTGCAATGAGGACGCTTGTTGCGTGGGGGCTGCTGGCTGAATGGGAGACGATTCCCCACCACTGACCAACTTCAGAATTGTTTACAACTGGAGCAAGTGCCCTGATACGGTTTTCCTCTGTGTAACTGGTGGGTTCTGTGTTTTTTTTCTCTTTTTCGTTTTTGGTTCAAGGTAGATTTTATTCCTCTTTTTTGTATTTACAGATATAAGCATGGAAATAATTTATTCATATAAATACATGTATGTGCAGGGAATAATTGTTTTTTCTGTTTTCTTTTTTAAATTTTACTTCTTTTTAATTTTGAATTTTATTTTATATTTTTATACAGCAGGTTCTTATTGGTTATCTATTTTATACATATAAATGTATACATGCCAATCCCAGTCTCTCAACTCCTCCCACCACCACCCCCCCAACAGCTTTCCCCCCTTGTTGTCCATACGTTTGTTGTCTACATCTGTTGCTCTATTTATGCCTTGCAAAATGGTTAATCTGTACAGTTTTTCTAGGTTCCACATATATGCATGAATATACAAGATTTGTTTTTCTCTTTCTGACTTACTTCACTCTGTATGACAGTCTCTAGATCCATCGACGTCTCTACAAATGACCCAATTTCATTCCTTTTCATGGCTTAGTAATATTCCATTTTATATATGTACCACAGCTTTATGCATTCGTCTGTCTGTGGGCATTTAGGTTGCTTCCATTACCTCGATATTGTAAATAGTGATGCAATGAACATTGCGGTGAATGACTCTTTTTGATTTATGGTTTTGTCTGGGTATATGTCCAGTACTGGGATTGCTGTATCATATGGTAATTCTATTGTTAGTTTCTTAAGAAATTCCATATTGTTCTCCATAATGACTGTATCAATTTATATTCCCAACAATAGTGGAAGAGGGTTCCTTTTCTCCACACCCTTTCCAGCATTTTTTGTTTGTAGATTTTCAATGATGCCTATTCTACCAGGTGTGAGGTGATACCTCATTGTTGAATCCATTTCGTTGAGCAAGGGGTAGCTCTTGTCTATTACATATTTGGCTTATGGAACGGTATCTGTGCTAATTTCAAACTCTGCTTTTATGCAGCACCCCAACTCACCTTCCCCTTAAGCAGGCATAAGTTGGTTTTCTAAACTTGAGACCCTGTTCTGTTTTGTAATTCAGTTCATGTGTAGCCAAGTTCACATTCCGTTTATTAGTGATACCTTATGATGTTTCTTTTTCTGTGTGACTTATTTCACTTAGAATCATCGTGCCTCAATGCACTCATTATGCTGGTACGGGCCTGGTGACATAGATTTCATTGCTGAGTGGTATTCTGTTGTACAGAAGTACCGCAACTTCTTTATCCATTATTTGCTCTCTGGGATATTTAACTTGTGCCGTAGAAGAGATTCCTGTAAAAAGAGCCGTCCCAAATTTTGGGGTTGCTGTGTCTTTTTGATATTAATTTCCCTAAGCTATAGGACCATAAGTGGAAGTGCCCTAGGCTCTGTTGCTTTGTTTTTTAGATGTTTCAGGAAACACCATACACTTCTCCCGAGTGTCTGTTGGCAATTTACATCCCGCCCATCAGCATAACAAGGCTCCCAGTTCTCCATGGCCTGTCCTGCCTTTCTGGATTTTACACTTTTCTCAGATGGCCCTTTTGACCGGGGGGAAGTGAGACTTCATTGTAGTGCAGATTTCCTTTGCAAGCTTGCTTGGTTGGCCAAAAAGGGCGTATGCGTTTTTTCCTGAATATATTCAGGAAAAAACGCATACGCCCTTTTTGGCCAAGTGCATCATTGTGGACGTTCTGCCTCTTTTCCTATGCTTTCAATGCAATTCCAGTCTACCTCCTGAAATCGGTTTCCTGCAATTCTGCCCCGCTTTCAAGTCCTCTTGGCAGCCTTACTTCAGTCTATTTTTGGACGATAGCTGTCATTTATAACTCTGCAGGTTTGTGAATTGCAGTGCCCCTGAGCTCCTTTCTTCAACTCGCTTTCTTGTGACCTGGCCGCAACTCCACAGGATGGCTTCAGGCCCTAATCTGGTTCCGACCCGGCATGCTGAGCCTTTGGTTAATTCCTCTTCCTGGTGGGAAATGAGAGTTAAATTTGCCCGTCCAGACACCTCCAGCTAGCCTCTCATTGGTTCTCGCTATTCCTTTCATCTTCCGCAGAAATTGCAAACTGGGCCAAACAGGAGGTTAAAGGCGCTGACTCTCCAAGTCGGGAGAGTGTTAGTAAAGCGTCTGGAATGTTGCACCCGAGTACCAGGGGAGGAAAACTGAGACATATTTGAACACGTCTCCCGTTCACATGGTTGATCATACTCTGGGTTCCACATGCATGTTTTAGCTGAAGGAAGAATACCTTAAACCTGGAGAGTTGAGACCCGTGGAATGGGTACCATGCAATATGACTTCAAAGGGTCTTCATTTGCTCTCCGACCTCTCCAATCCTATCACTGCTGCGTTTATGCCCCTGTACACATGCTTGATTCTCTTTCGGAGACATAGCAATCCATAGGTTTTACGCTATTTACTAGTCAGGTACATTCTTAGGCATTTAATATGCGGTGTTGAGTCCATTTCGTTGAGCAAGGAGTAGCTCTTGTCTATTCCATATTTGGCTTAAGGAACATTATCTGTGCTCATTTCAATCTCTGGTTTTATGCAGCACCCCAACTCACCTTTCCCCTTAAGCAAGCGTAAGTTGGTTTTCTAAATTTGAGACCCTGTTCTGTTTTGGAATGCAGTTCCTGTGTAGCCAAGTTTACATTCCGTGTATTAGTGATATCTTATGATGTTTCTTTTTCTGTGTGACTTATTTCAGTTAGAATCATCGTACCTGAATCCACTAATTGTGCTGCTAAGGGCCTGATGACACAGATTTCATTGCTGAGTGATATTGCTTTGTAAGTAAATACCACAACTTCTTTATCCATTTTTCACTTTCTGCGATGTTGAACTTGTAATGTAAGTGAGGTTCTTGTAAACAGAACCGATCCAAACTTTGGGGTGGCTGTGTGTTTTTGATTTTAATTTCCCTAAGCTATAGGACCATAAGTGGAAGTGCCCTAGTTTCTGTTGCTTTGTTTTTTAGATGTTTCAGGAAACACCATACACTTCTCCCGAGTGGTTGTTGGCAATTTACATCCCGCCCTTCAGCATAACAAGGCTCCCAGTTCTCCATGGCCTGTCCTGCCTTTCTGGATTTTACCCTTTTTTCAGATGGCCCTTTTGACCGGGGGGATGTGAGACTTCATTGTAGTGCAGATTTCCTTTGCAAGCTTGCTTGGTTGGCCAAAAAGGGCGTATGCGTTTTTTCCTGAATATATTCAGGAAAAAACGCATACGCCCTTTTTGGCCAAGTGCATCATTGTGGACGTTCTGCCTCTTTTCCTATGCTTTCAATGCAATTCCAGCCTACCTCCTGAAATCGGTTTCCTGCAATTCTGCCCCGCTTTCAAGTCCTCTTGGCAGCCTTACTTCAGTCTATTTTTGGACGATAGCTGTCATTTATAACTCTGCGGGTTTGTGAATTACAGTGCCCCTGAGCTCCTTTCTTCAACTTGCTTTCTTGTGACCTGGCCGCAACACCGCAGGATGGCTTCAGGCCCTAATCTGGTTCCTGCCCGGCATGCTGAGCCTTTGGTTAATTCCTCTTCCTGGTGGGAAATGAGAGTTAAATTTGCCCGTCCAGACACCTCCAGCTAGCCTCTCATTGGTTCTCGCTATTCCTTTTCATCTTCCGCAGAAATTGCAAACTGGGCCAAACAGGAGGTTAAAGGGACTGACTCTCCAAGTCGGGGAAGTGTTAGTAAAGCGTCTGGAATGTTGCACCCGAGTACCAGGGTACGAAAACTGAGACATATTTGAACACGTCTCCCGTTCACGTGGTTGATCATACTCTGGGTTCCACAGGCATGTTTTAGCTGAAGGAAGAATACCTTAAACCTGGAGAGCTGAGAACCGTGTAATGGGTACCATGCAATATGACTTCAAAGGGTCTTCATTTGCTCACCGAACCTCTCCAATCCTATCACTGCTGCGTTTATGCCCCTGTACACACGCTTGATTCTCTTTTGGAGACATAGCAATCCAAAGGTTTTAAGATACTTACTAGTCAGGTACATTCTTAGGCGTTTAATATGGGGTTTTGAGTCCATTTCATTGAGCAAGGAGTAGCTCTTGTCTATTCCATATTTGGCTTAAGGAACTTTATCTGTGCTCATTTCAATCTCTGGTTTTATGCAGCACCCCAACTCACCTTTACCCTTAAGAAAGCATAAGTTGGTTTTCTAAATTTGAGACCCTGTTCTGTTTTGGAATGCAATTCCTGTGTAGCCAAGTTTACATTCCGTGTATTAGTGATATCTTATGATGTTTCTTTTTCTGTGTGACTTATTTCAGTTAGAATCATCATACCTGAATCCACTCATTATGCTGCTACGGGCCTGATGACATAGATTTCATTGCTGAGTGATACTGCATTGTACGTAAGTACCACAAGTTCTTTATCCATTTTTCACTTTCTGTGATATTGAACTTGTACGGTAAACGAGGTTCTTGTAAACGGAGGCGTCCCAAACTTTGGGGTGCCTGTGTCTTTTTGATTTTAATTTCCCTAACCTATAGGACCATAAGTGGAAGTGCCCTAGGCTCTGTTGCTTTGTTTTTTAGATGTTTCAGGAAACACCATACACTTCTCCTGAGTGTCTGTTGGCAATTTACATCCCGCCCATCAGCATAACAAGGCTCCCAGTTCTCCATGGCCTGTCCTGCCTTTCTGGATTTTACACATTTTTCAGATGGCCCTTTTGACCGGGGGGAAGTGAGACTTCATTGTAGTGCAGATTTCCTTTGCAAGTTTGCTTGGTTGGCCAAAAAGGGCGTATGCGTTTTTTCCTGAATATATTCAGGAAAAAACGCATACGCCCTTTTTGGCCAAGTGCATCATTGTGGACGTTCTGCCTCTTTTCCTATGCTTTCAATGCAATTCCAGTCTACCTCCTGAAATCGGTTTCCTGCAATTCTGCCCCGCTTTGAAGTCCTCTTGGCAGCCTTACTTCAGTCTATTTTTGGACGATAGCTATCATTTATAACTCTGCACGTTTGTGAATTACAGTGCCCCTGAGCTCCTTTCTTCAACTCGCTTTCTTGTGACCTTGCCGCAACACCGCAGGATGTCTTCAGGCCCTAATCTGGTTCTGGCGCGGCACGCTGAGCCTTTGGTTAATTCCTCTTCCTGGTGGGAAATGAGAGTTAAATTTGCCCATCCAGACACCTCCAGCTAGTCTCTCATTGGTTCTCGCTATTCCTGTTCATCTTCCACAGAAATTGCAAACTGGGCCAAACAGGAGGTTAAAGGGACTGACTCTCCAAGTGGGGAGAGTGTTAGTAAAGCGTCTGGAATGTTGCACCCGAGTACCAGGGGAGGAAAACTGAGACATATTTGAACACGTCTCCCGTTCACATGGTTGATCATACTTGGGTTCCACATGCATGTTTTAGCTGAAGGAAGAAAACATTAAACCTGGAGAGTTAAGAGCCGTGTAATGGGTACCATGCAATATGACTTCAAAGGGTCTTCATTTGCTCACCGAACCTCTCCAATCCTATCACTGCTGCGTTTATGCCCCTGTACACATGCTTGATTCTCTTTCGGAGTCATAGCAATCCATAGGTTTTAAGATACTTACTAGTCAGTTACATTCTTAGGCGTTTAATATGGGGTGTTGAGTCCATTTCGTTGAGCAAGGAGTAGCTCTTGTCTATTCCATATTTGACTTAAGGAACTTTATCTGTGCTCATTTCAATCTCTGGTTTTATGCAGCACCCCAACTCACCTTTACCCTTAAGCAAGTATAAGTTGTTTTTCTAAATTTGAGACCCTGTTCTGTTCTGTAATTCAGTTCCTGTGTAGCCAAGTTTACATTCCGTGTATTAGTGATATCTTATGATGTTTCTTTTTCTGTGTGACTTATTTCAGTTAGAATCATCGTACCTGAATCCACTCATTATGCTGCTACGGGCCTGATGACAAAGATTTCATTGCTGAGTGATACTGCATTGTACGTAAGTACCACAAGTTCTTTATCCATTTTTCACTTTCTGTGATATTGAACTTGTACGGTAAACGAGGTTCTTGTAAACGGAGGCGTCCCAAACTTTGGGGTGGTTGTGTCTTTTTGATTTTAATTTCCCTAAGCTATAGGACCATAAGTGGCAGTGCCCTAGGCTCTGTTGCTTTGTTTTTTAGATGTTTCAGGAAAAACCATACACTTCTCCTTAGTGTCTGTTGGCAATTTACATCCCGCCCATCAGCATAACAAGGCTCCCAGTTCTCCATGGCCTGTCCTGCCTTTCTGGATTTTACACTTTTTTCAGATGGCCCTTTTGACCAGGGAGAAGTGAGACTTCATTGTAGTGCAGATTTCCTTTGCAAGTTTGCTTGGTTGGCCAAAAAGGGCGTATGCGTTTCTTCCTGAATATATTCAGGAAAAAACGCATACGCCCTTTTTGGCCAAGTGCATCATTGTGGACGTTCTGCCTCTTTTCCTATGCTTTCAATGCAATTCCAGTCTACCTCCTGAAATCGGTTTCCTGCAATTCTGCCCCGCTTTCAAGTCCTCTTGGCAGCCTTACTTCAGTCTATTTTTGGACGATAGCTGTCATTTATAACTCTGCAGGTTTGTGAATTACAGTGCCCCTGAGCTCCTTTCTTCAACTCGCTTTCTTGTGACCTGGCCGCAACACCGCAGGATGTCTTCAGGCCCTAATCTGGTTCCGGCACGGCACTCTGAGCCTTTGGTTAATTCCTCTTCCTGGTGGGAAATGAGAGTTAAATTTGCCCGTCCAGACACCTCCAGCTAGTCTCTCATTGGTTCTCGCTATTCCTGTTCATCTTCCACAGAAATTGCAAACTGGGCCAAACAGGAGGTTAAAGGGACTGACTCTCCAAGTGGGGAGAGTGTTAGTAAAGCGTCTGGAATGTTGCACCCGAGTACCAGGGGAGGAAAACTGAGACATATTTGAACACGTCTCCCGTTCACATGGTTGATCATACTTGGGTTCCACATGCATGTTTTAGCTGAAGGAAGAATACATTAAACCTGGAGAGTTAAGACCCGTGTAATGGGTACCATGCAATATGACTTCAAAGGGTCTTCATTTGCTCACCGAACCTCTCCAATCCTATCACTGCTGCGTTTCTGCCCCTGTACACATGCTTGATTCTCTTTCGGAGACATAGCAATCCATAGGTTTTAAGATACTTACTAGTCAGGTACATTCTTAGGCGTTTAATATGGGGTGTTGAGTCCATTTCGTTGAGCAAGGAGTAGCTCTTGTCTATTCCATATTTGACTTAAGGAACTTTATCTGTGCTCATTTCAATCTCTGGTTTTATGCAGCACCCCAACTCACCTTTACCCTTAAGCAAGCATAAGTTGGTTTTCTAAATTTGAGACCCTGTTCTGTTCTGTAATTCATTTCCTGTGTAGCCAAGTTTCCATTCCATGTATTACTGATATCTTATGATGTTTCTATTTCTGTGTGACTTATTTCAGTTAGAATCATCATACCTGAATCCACTCATTGTGCTGCTAAGGGCCTGATGACACAGATTTCATTGCTGAGTGATATTGCTTTTAAGTAAATACCACAACTTCTTTATCCATTTTTCACTTTCTGCAATGTTGAACTTGTACTGTAAACGAGGTTCTTGTAAACAGAGCCGCTCCAAACTTTGGGGTGCCTGTGTCTTTTTGATTTTAATTTCCCTAAGCTATAGGACCATAAGTGGAAGTGCCCTAGGCTCTGTTGCTTTGTTTTTTAGATGTTTCAGGAAACACCATACACTTCTCCTGAGTGTCTGTTGGCAATTTACATCCCGCCCATCAGTATAACAAGGCTCGCAGTTCTCCATGGCCTGTCCTGCCTTTCTGGATTTTACACATTTTTCAGATGGCCCTTTTGACCGAGGGGAAGTGAGACTTCATTGTAGTGCAGATTTCCTTTGCAAGTTTGCTTGGTTGGCCAAAAAGGGCGTATGCGTTTTTTCCTGAATATATTCAGGAAAAAACGCATACGCCCTTTTTGGCCAAGTGCATCATTGTGGACGTTCTGCCTCTTTTCCTATGCTTTCAATGCAATTCCAGTCTACCTCCTGAAATCGGTTTCCTGCAATTCTGCCCCGCTTTGAAGTCCTCTTGGCAGCCTTACTTCAGTCTATTTTTGGACGATAGCTGTCATTTATAACTCTGCAGGTTTGTGAATTACAGTGCCCCTGAGCTCCTTTCTTCAACTCGCTTTCTTGTGACCTTGCCGCAACACCGCAGGATGTCTTCAGGCCCTAATCTGGTTCTGGCACGGCACGCTGAGCCTTTGGTTAATTCCTCTTCCTGGTGGGAAATGAGAGTTAAATTTGCCCATCCAGACACCTCCAGCTAGTCTCTCATTGGTTCTCGCTATTCCTGTTCATCTTCCACAGAAATTGCAAACTGGGCCAAACAGGAGGTTAAAGGGACTGACTCTCCAAGTGGGGAGAGTGTTAGTAAAGCGTCTGGAATGTTGCACCCGAGTACCAGGGGAGGAAAACTGAGACATATTTGAACACGTCTCCCGTTCACATGGTTGATCATACTTGGGTTCCACATGCATGTTTTAGCTGAAGGAAGAAAACATTAAACCTGGAGAGTTAAGAGCCGTGTAATGGGTACCATGCAATATGACTTCAAAGGGTCTTCATTTGCTCACCGAACCTCTCCAATCCTATCACTGCTGCGTTTATGCCCCTGTACACATGCTTGATTCTCTTTCGGAGACATAGCAATCCATAGGTTTTAAGATACTTACTAGTCTGTTACATTCTTAGGCGTTTAATATGGGGTGTTGAGTCCATTTCGTTGAGCAAGGAGTACCTCTTGTCTATTCCATATTTGACTTAAGGAACTTTATCTGTGCTCATTTCAATCTCTGGTTTTATGCAGCACCCCAACTCACCTTTACCCTTAAGCAAGTATAAGTTGGTTTTCTAAATTTGAGACCCTGTTCTGTTCTGTAATTCAGTTCCTGTGTAGCCAAGTTTACATTCCGTGTATTAGTGATATCTTATGATGTTTCTTTTTCTGTGTGACTTATTTCAGTTAGAATCATCGTACCTGAATCCACTCATTATGCTGCTACGGGCCTGATGACAAAGATTTCATTGCTGAGTGATACTGCATTGTACGTAAGTACCACAAGTTCTTTATCCATTTTTCACTTTCTGTGATATTGAACTTGTACGGTAAACGAGGTTCTTGTAAACGGAGGCGTCCCAAACTTTGGGGTGGTTGTGTCTTTTTTATTTTAATTTCCCTAAGCTATAGGACCATAAGTGGCAGTGCCCTAGGCTCTGTTGCTTTGTTTTTTAGATGTTTCAGGAAACACCATACACTTCTCCTGAGTGTCTGTTGGCAATTTACATCCCGCCCATCAGTATAACAAGGCTCGCAGTTCTCCATGGCCTGTCCTGCCTTTCTGGATTTTACACATTTTTCAGATGGCCCTTTTGACCGAGGGGAAGTGAGACTTCATTGTAGTGCAGATTTCCTTTGCAAGTTTGCTTGGTTGGCCAAAAAGGGCGTATGCGTTTTTTCCTGAATATATTCAGGAAAAAACGCATACGCCCTTTTTGGCCAAGTGCATCATTGTGGACGTTCTGCCTCTTTTCCTATGCTTTCAATGCAATTCCAGTCTACCTCCTGAAATCGGTTTCCTGCAATTCTGCCCCGCTTTGAAGTCCTCTTGGCAGCCTTACTTCAGTCTATTTTTGGACGATAGCTGTCATTTATAACTCTGCAGGTTTGTGAATTACAGTGCCCCTGAGCTCCTTTCTTCAACTCGCTTTCTTGTGACCTTGCCGCAACACCGCAGGATGTCTTCAGGCCCTAATCTGGTTCTGGCACGGCACGCTGAGCCTTTGGTTAATTCCTCTTCCTGGTGGGAAATGAGAGTTAAATTTGCCCATCCAGACACCTCCAGCTAGTCTCTCATTGGTTCTCGCTATTCCTGTTCATCTTCCACAGAAATTGCAAACTGGGCCAAACAGGAGGTTAAAGGGACTGACTCTCCAAGTGGGGAGAGTGTTAGTAAAGCGTCTGGAATGTTGCACCCGAGTACCAGGGGAGGAAAACTGAGACATATTTGAACACGTCTCCCGTTCACATGGTTGATCATACTTGGGTTCCACATGCATGTTTTAGCTGAAGGAAGAAAACATTAAACCTGGAGAGTTAAGAGCCGTGTAATGGGTACCATGCAATATGACTTCAAAGGGTCTTCATTTGCTCACCGAACCTCTCCAATCCTATCACTGCTGCGTTTATGCCCCTGTACACATGCTTGATTCTCTTTCGGAGACATAGCAATCCATAGGTTTTAAGATACTTACTAGTCTGTTACATTCTTAGGCGTTTAATATGGGGTGTTGAGTCCATTTCGTTGAGCAAGGAGTAGCTCTTGTCTATTCCATATTTGACTTAAGGAACTTTATCTGTGCTCATTTCAATCTCTGGTTTTATGCAGCACCCCAACTCACCTTTACCCTTAAGCAAGTATAAGTTGGTTTTCTAAATTTGAGACCCTGTTCTGTTCTGTAATTCAGTTCCTGTGTAGCCAAGTTTACATTCCGTGTATTAGTGATATCTTATGATGTTTCTTTTTCTGTGTGACTTATTTCAGTTAGAATCATCGTACCTGAATCCACTCATTATGCTGCTACGGGCCTGATGACAAAGATTTCATTGCTGAGTGATACTGCATTGTACGTAAGTACCACAAGTTCTTTATCCATTTTTCACTTTCTGTGATATTGAACTTGTACGGTAAACGAGGTTCTTGTAAACGGAGGCGTCCCAAACTTTGGGGTGGTTGTGTCTTTTTCATTTTAATTTCCCTAAGCTATAGGACCATAAGTGGCAGTGCCCTAGGCTCTGTTGCTTTGTTTTTTAGATGTTTCAGGAAACACCATACACTTCTCCTTAGTGTCTGTTGGCAATTTACATCCCGCCCATCAGCATAACAAGGCTCCCAGTTCTCCATGGCCTGTCCTGCCTTTCTGGATTTTACACTTTTTTCAGATGGCCCTTTTGACCAGGGAGAAGTGAGACTTCATTGTAGTGCAGATTTCCTTTGCAAGTTTGCTTGGTTGGCCAAAAAGTGCGTATGCGTTTCTTCCTGAATATATTCAGGAAAAAACGCATACGCCCTTTTTGGCCAAGTGCATCATTGTGGACGTTCTGCCTCTTTTCCTATGCTTTCAATGCAATTCCAGTCTACCTCCTGAAATCGGTTTCCTGCAATTCTGCCCCGCTTTCAAGTCCTCTTGGCAGCCTTACTTCAGTCTATTTTTGGACGATAGCTGTCATTTATAACTCTGCAGGTTTGTGAATTACAGTGCCCCTGAGCTCCTTTCTTCAACTCGCTTTCTTGTGACCTGGCCGCAACACCGCAGGATGTCTTCAGGCCCTAATCTGGTTCCGGCACGGCACTCTGAGCCTTTGGTTAATTCCTCTTCCTGGTGGGAAATGAGAGTTAAATTTGCCCGTCCAGACACCTCCAGCTAGTCTCTCATTGGTTCTCGCTATTCCTGTTCATCTTCCACAGAAATTGCAAACTGGGCCAAACAGGAGGTTAAAGGGACTGACTCTCCAAGTGGGGAGAGTGTTAGTAAAGCGTCTGGAATGTTGCACCCGAGTACCAGGGGAGGAAAACTGAGACATATTTGAACACGTCTCCCGTTCACATGGTTGATCATACTTGGGTTCCACATGCATGTTTTAGCTGAAGGAAGAATACATTAAACCTGGAGAGTTAAGACCCGTGTAATGGGTACCATGCAATATGACTTCAAAGGGTCTTCATTTGCTCACCGAACCTCTCCAATCCTATCACTGCTGCGTTTATGCCCCTGTACACATGCTTGATTCTCTTTCGGAGACATAGCAATCCATAGGTTTTAAGATACTTACTAGTCAGGTACATTCTTAGGCGTTTAATATGGGGTGTTGAGTCCATTTCGTTGAGCAAGGAGTAGCTCTTGTCTATACCATATTTGACTTAAGGAACTTTATCTGTGCTCATTTCAATCTCTGGTTTTATGCAGCACCCCAACTCACCTTTACCCTTAAGCAAGCATAAGTTGGTTTTCTAAATTTGAGACCCTGTTCTGTTCTGTAATTCATTTCCTGTGTAGCCAAGTTTCCATTCCATGTATTACTGATATCTTATGATGTTTCTATTTCTGTGTGACTTATTTCAGTTAGAATCATCATACCTGAATCCACTCATTGTGCTGCTAAGGGCCTGATGACACAGATTTCATTGCTGAGTGATATTGCTTTGTAAGTAAATACCACAACTTCTTTATCCATTTTTCACTTTCTGCGATGTTGAACTTGTACTGTAAACGAGGTTCTTGTAAACAGAGCCGCTCCAAACTTGGGGTGCCTGTGTCTTTTTGATTTTAATTTCCCTAAGCTATAGGACCATAAGTGGAAGTGCCCTAGGCTCTGTTGCTTTGTTTTTTAGATGTTTCAGGAAACACCATACACTTCTCCCGAGTGTCTGTTGGCAATTTACATCCCGCCCATCAGTATAACAAGGCTCGCAGTTCTCCATGGCCTGTCCTGCCTTTCTGGATTTTACACATTTTTCAGATGGCCCTTTTGACCGAGGGGAAGTGAGACTTCATTGTAGTGCAGATTTCCTTTGCAAGTTTGCTTGGTTGGCCAAAAAGGGCGTATGCGTTTCTTCCTGAATATATTCAGGAAAAAACGCATACGCCCTTTTTGGTCAAGTGCATCATTGTGGACGTTCTGCCTCTTTTCCAATGTTTTCAATGCAATTCCAGTCTACCTCCTGAAATCGGTTTCCTGCAATTCTGCCCCGCTTTCAAGTCCTCTTGGCAGCCTTACTTCAGTCTATTTTTGGACGATAGCTGTCATTTATAACTCTGCAGGTTTGTGAATTACAGCGCCCCTGAGCTCCTTTCTTCAACTCGCTTTCTTGTGACCTGGCCGCAACACCGCAGGATGTCTTCAGGCCCTAATCTTGTTCTGGCATGGCACGCTGAGCCTTTGGTTAATTCCTCTTCCTGGTGGGAAATGAGAGTTAAATTTGCGCATCCAGACATCTCCAGCTAGCCTCTCATTGGTTCTCGCTATTCCTGTTCATCTTCCACAGAAATTGCAAACTGGGCCAAACAGGAGGTTAAAGGGACTGACTCTCCAAGTGGGGAGAGTGTTAGTAAAGCGTCTGGAATGTTGCACCCGAGTACCAGGGTACGAAAACTGAGACATATTTGAACACGTCTCCCGATCACATGGTTGATCATACTCTAGGTTCCACATGCATGTTTTAGCTGAAGGAAGAATACCTTAAACCTCGGTAGTTGAAACCCGTGGAATGGGTACCATGCAATATGACTTCAAAGGGTCTTCATTTGCTCACGAACCTCTCCAATCCTATCACTGCTGCGTTTATGCCCCTGTACACATGCTTGATTCTCTTTCGGAGACATAGCAATCCATAGGTTTTAAAATACTTACTAGTCAGGTACATTCTTAGGCGTTTAATATGCGGTGTTGAGTCCATTTCGTTGAGCAAGGAGTAGCTCTTGTCTATTCCATATTTGGCTTAAGGAACTTTATCTGTGCTCATTTCAATCTCTGGTTTTATGCAGCACCCCAACTCACCTTTCCCCTTAAGCAAGCATAAGTTAGTTTTCTAAATTTGAGACCCTGTTCTGTTCTGTAATTCAGTTCCTGTGTAGCCAAGTTTACATTCCGTGTATTACTGATATCTTATGATGTTTCTTTTTCTGTGTGACTTATTTCAGTTAGAATCATCATACCTGAATCCACTCATTGTGCTGCTAAGGGCCTGATGACACAGATTTCATTGCTGAGTGATATTGCTTTGTAAGTAAATACCACAACTTCTTTATCCATTTTTCACTTTCTGCGATGTTGAACTTGTACTGCAAACGAGGTTCTTGTAAACAGAGCCGTTCCAAACTTTGGGGTGGCTGTGTCTTTTTCATTTTAATTTCCCTATGCTATAGGACCATAAGTGGAAATGCCCCAGGTTCTGTTGCTTTGTTTTTTAGTTGTTTCAGGAAACACCATACACTTCTCCCAAGTGGTTCTTGGCAATTTACATCCCGCCCATCAGCATAACAAGGCTCCCAGTTCTCCATGGCCTGTCCTGCCTTTCTGGATTTTACGCTTTTTTCAGATGGCCCTTTTGACCGGGGGGAAGTGAGACTTCATTGTAGTGCAGATTTCCTTTGCAAGCTTGCTTGGTTGGCCAAAAAGGGCGTATGCGTTTTTTCCTGAATATATTCAGGAAAAAACGCATACGCCCTTTTTGGCCAAGTGCATCATTGTGGACGTTCTGCCTCTTTTCCTATGCTTTCAATGCAATTCCAGTCTACCTCCTGAAATCGGTTTCCTGCAATTCTGCCCCGCTTTCAAGTCCTCTTGGCAGCCTTACTTCAGTCTATTTTTGGACGATAGCTGTCATTTATAACTCTGCAGGTTTGTGAATTACAGTGCCCCTGAGCTCCTTTCTTCAACTCGCTTTCTTGTGACCTGGCCGCAACACCGCAGGATGGCTTCAGGCCCTAATCTGGTTCCGGCCCGGCATGCTGAGCCTTTGGTTAATTCCTCTTCCTGGTGGGAAATGAGAGTTAAATTTGCCCGTCCAGACACCTCCAGCTAGCCTCTCATTTGTTCTCGCTATTCCTGTTCATCTTCCGCAGAAATTGCAAACTGGGCCACACAGGAGGTTAAAGGGACTGACTCTCCAAGTCGGGAGAGTGTTAGTAAAGCGTCTGGAATGTTGCACCCGAGTACCAGGGGAGGAAAACTGAGACATATTTGAACACGTCTCCCGTTCACATGGTTGATCATACTCTGGGTTCCACATGCATGTTTTAGCTGAAAGAAGAATACCTTAAACCTGGAGAGTTGAGACCCGTGGAATGGGTACCATGCAATATGATTTCAAAGTGTCTTCATTTGCTCACCGAACCTCTCCAATCCTATCACTGCTGCGTTTATGCCCCTGTGCACATGCTTGATTCTCTTTCGGAGACATAGCAATCCATAGGTTTTAAGATACTTACTAGTCAGGTACATTCTTAGGCGTTTAATATGTGGTGTTGAGTCCATTTCATTGAGCAAGGAGTAGCTCTTGTCTATTGAATATTTGACTTAAGGAACTTTATCTGTGCTCATTTCAATCTCTGGTTTTATGCAGCACCCCAACTCACCTTTACCCTTAAGCAAGCATAAGTTGGTTTTCTAAATTTGAGACCCTGTTCTGTTCTGTAATTCAGTTCCTGTGTAGCCAAGTTTACATTCCGTGTATTACTGATATCTTATGATGTTTCTTTTTCTGTGTGACTTATTTCAGTTAGAATCATCATACCTGAATCCACTCATTGTGCTGCTAAGGGCCTGATGACACAGATTTCATTGCTGAGTGATATTGCTTTGTAAGTAAATACCACAACTTCTTTATCCATTTTTCACTTTCTGCGATGTTGAACTTGTACTGTAAACGAGGTTCTTGTAAACAGAGCCGTCCCAAACTTTGGGGTGGCTGTGTCTTTTTGATTTTAATTTCCCTAAGCTATAGGACCATAAGTGGAAGTGCCCTAGGTTCTGTTGCTTTGTTTTTTAGTTGTTTCAGGAAACACCATACACTTCTCCCAAGTGGTTCTTGGCAATTTACATCCCGCCCATCAGCATAACAAGGCTCCCAGTTCTCCATGGCCTGTCCTGCCTTTCTGGATTTTACACTTTTTTCAGATGGCCCTTTTGACCGGGGGGAAGTGAGACTTCATTGTAGTGCAGATTTCCTTTGCAAGCTTGCTTGGTTGGCCAAAAAGGACGTATGCATTTTTTCCTGAATATATTCAGGAAAAAACGCATACGCCCTTTTTGGCCAAGTGCATCATTGTGGACGTTCTGCCTCTTTTCCTGTGCTTTCAATGCAATTCCAGTCTACCTCCTGAAATCGGTTTCCTGCAATTCTGCCCCGCTTTCAAGTCCTCTTGGCAGCCTTACTTCAGTCTATTTTTGGACGATAGCTGTCATTTATAACTCTGCAGGTTTGTGAATTACAGTGCCCCTGAGCTCCTTTCTTCAACTCGGTTTCTTTTGAGCTGGCCGCAACACCGCAGGATGTCTTCAGGCCCTAATCTGGTTCTGGCACGGCACGCTGAGCCTTTGGTTAATTCCTCTTCCTGGTGGGAAATGAGAGTTAAATTTCCCCGTTCAGACACCTCCAGCTAGTCTCTCATTGGTTCTCGCTATTCCTGTTCATCTTCCGCAGAAATTGCAAACTGGGCCAAACAGGAGGTTAAAGGGACTGACTCTCCAAGTCGGGAGAGTGTTAGTAAAGAGTCTGGAATGTTGCACCCGAGTACCAGGGTACGAAAACTGAGACATATTTGAACACGTCTCCCGTTCACATGGTTGATCATACTCTGGGTTCCACATGCATGTTTTAGCTAAAGGAAGAATACCTTAAACCTGGAGAGTTGAGACCCGTGGAATGGGTACCATGCAATATGACTTCAAAGGGTCTTCATTTGCTCACCGAACCTCTCCAATCCTATCACTGCTGCGTTTATGCCCCTGTACACATGCTTGATTCTCTTTCGGAGACATCGCCATCCATAGGTTTTAAGATACTTACTAGTCAGGTACATTCTTAGGCTTTTAATATGCGGTGTTGAGTCCATTTCATTGAGCAAGGAGTAGCTCTTGTCTATTCAATATTTGACTTAAGGAACTTTATCTGTGCTCATTTCAATCTCTGGTTTTATGCAGCACCCCAACTCACCTTTCCCCTTAAGCAAGCATAAGTTGGTTTTCTAAATTTGAGACCCTGTTCTGTTCTGTAATTTAGTTCCTGTTTAGCCAAGTTTACATTCCGTGTATTACTGATATCTTATGATGTTTCTTTTTCTGTGTGACTTATTTTAGTTAGAATCATCATACCTGAATCCACTCATTGTGCTGCTAAGGGCCTGATGACACAGATTTCATTGCTGAGTGATATTGCTTTGTAAGTAAATACCACAACTTCTTTATCCATTTTTCACTTTCTGCGATGTTGAACTTGTACTGTAAACGAGGTTCTTGTAAACAGAGGCGTCCCAACCTTTGGGGTGGCTGTGTCTTTTTCATTTTAATTTCCCTAAGCTATAGGACCATAAGTGGAAGTGCCCTAGGTTCTGTTGCTTTGTTTTTTAGTTGTTTCAGGAAACACCATACACTTCTCCCAAGTGGTTCTTGGCAATTTACATCCCGCCCATCAGCATAACAAGGCTCCCAGTTCTCCATGGCCTGTCCTGCCTTTCTGGATTTTACACTTTTTTCAGATGGCCCTTTTGACCGGGGGGAAGTGAGACTTCATTGTAGTGCAGATTTCCTTTGCAAGCTTGCTTGGTTGGCCAAAAGGGGTGTATGCGTTTTTTCCTGAATATATTCAGGAAAAAACCTATACGCCCTTTTTGGCCAAGTGCATCATTGTGGACGTTCTGCCTCTTTTCCTATGCTTTCAATGCAATTCCAGTCTACCTCCTGAAATCGGTTTCCTGCAATTCTGCCCCGCTTTCAAGTCCTCTTGGCAGCCTTACTTCAGTCTATTTTTGGACGATAGCTGTCATTTATAACTCTGCAGGTTTGTGAATTACAGTGCCCCTGAGCTCCTTTCTTCAACTCGCTTTCTTGTGACCTGGCCACAACACCGCAGGATGTCTTCAGGCCCTAATCTGGTTCCGGCACGGCACGCTGAGCCTTTGGTTAATTCCTCTTCCTGGTGGGAAATGAGAGTTAAATTTGCCCATCCAGACACCTCCAGCTAGTCTCTCATTGGTTCTCGCTATTCCTGTTCATCTTCCACAGAAATTGCAAACTAGGCCAAACAGGAGGTTAAAGGGACTGACTCTCCAAGTGGGGAGAGTGTTAGTAAAGCGTCTGGAATGTTGCACCCGAGTACCAGGGTACGAAAACTGAGACATATTTGAACACGTCTCCCGATCACATGGTTGATCATACTCTACGTTCCACATGCATGTTTTAGCTGAAGGAAGAATACCTTAAACCTGGGTGGTTGAAACCCTTGGAATGGGTACCATGCAATATGACTTCAAAGGGTCTTCATTTGCTCACGAACCTCTCCAATCCTATCACTGCTGCGTTTATGCCCCTGTACACATGCTTGATTCTCTTTCGGAGACATAGCAATCCATAGGTTTTAAGATACTTACTAGTCAGGTACATTCTTAGGCGTTTAATATGCGGTGTTGAGTCCATTTCGTTGAGCAAGGAGTAGCTCTTGTCTATTCCATATTTGGCTTAAGGAACTTTATCTGTGCTCATTTCAATCTCTGGTTTTATGCAGCACCCCAACTCACCTTTCCCCTTAAGCAAGCATAAGTTGGTTTTCTAAATTTGAGACCCTGTTCTGTTCTGTAATTCAGTTCCTGTGTAGCCAAGTTTACATTCCGTGTATTACTGATATCTTATGATGTTTCTTTTTCTGTGTGACTTATTTCAGTTAGAATCATCATACCTGAATCCACTCATTGTGCTGCTAAGGGCCTGATGACATAGATTTCATTGCTGAGTGATATTGTTTTGTAAGTAAATACCACAACTTCTTTATCCATTTTTCACTTTCTGCGGTGTTGAACTTGTACTGTAAACGAAGTTCTTCTAAACAGAGGCGTCCCAAACTTTGGGGTGGCTGTGTCTTTTTGATTTTAATTTCCCTAAGCTATAGGACCATAAGTGGCAGTGACCTAGGCTCTGTTGCTTTGTTTTTTAGATGTTTCAGGAAACACCATACACTTCTCCCAAGTGGTTGTTGGCAATTTACATCCCGCCCATCAGCATAACAAGGCTCCCAGTTCTCCATGGCCTGTCCTGCCTTTCTGGATTTTACACTTTTTTCAGATGGCCCTTTTGACCGGGGGGAAGTGAGACTTCATTGTAGTGCAGATTTCCTTTGCAAGCTTGCTTGGTTGGCCAAAAAGGGCGTATGCGTTTTTTCCTGAATATATTCAGGAAAAAACGCATACGCCCTTTTTGGCCAAGTGCATCATTGTGGACGTTCTGCCTCTTTTCCTATGCTTTCAATGCAATTCCAGTCTACCTCCTGAAATCGGTTTCCTGCAATTCTGCCCCGCTTTCAAGTCCTCTTGGCAGCCTTACTTCAGTCTATTTTTGGACGATAGCTGTCATTTATAACTCTGCAGGTTTGTGAATTACAGTGCCCCTGAGCTCCTTTCTTCAACTCGCTTTCTTGTGACCTGGCCGCAACACCGCAGGATGGCTTCAGGCCCTAATCTGGTTCTGGCATGGCACGCTGAGCCTTTGGTTAATTCCTCTTCCTGGTGGGAAATGAGAGTTAAATTTGCCCGTCCAGACACCTCCAGGTAGTCTCTCATTGGTTCTCGCTATTCCTGTTCATCTTCCGCAGAAATTGCAAACTGGGCCAAACAGGAGGTTAAAGGGACTGACTCTCCAAGTGGGGAGAGTGTTAGTAAAGCGTCTGGAATGTTGCACCCGAGTACCAGGGTACGAAAACTGAGACATATTTGAACACGTCTCCCGATCACATGGTTGATCATACTCTAGGTTCCACATGCATGTTTTATCTGAAGGAACAATACCTTACACCTGAGTAGTTGAAACCCGTGGAATGGGTACCATGCAATATGACTTCAAAGGGTCTTCATTTGCTCACGAACCTCTCCAATCCTATCACTGCTGCGTTTATGCCCCTGTACACATGCTTGATTCTCTTTCGGAGACATAGCAATCCATAGGTTTTAAGATACTTACTAGTCAGGTACATTCTTAGGCGTTTAATATGCGGTGTTGAGTCCATTTCGTTGAGCAAGGAGTAGCTCTTGTCTATTCCATATGTGGCTTAAGGAACTTTATCTGTGCTCATTTCAATCTCTGGTTTTATGCAGCACCCCAACTCACCTTTCCCCTTAAGCAAGCATAAGTTGGTTTTCTAAATTTGAGACCCTGTTCTGTTCTGTAATTCAGTTCCTGTGTAGCCAAGTTTCCATTCCGTGTATTACTGATATCTTATGATGTTTCTTTTTCTGTGTGACTTATTTCAGTTAGAATCATCATACCTGAATCCACTCATTGTGCTGCTAAGGGCCTGATGACATAGATTTCATTGCTGAGTGATATTGCTTTGTAAGTAAATACCACAACTTCTTTATCCATTTTTCACTTTCTGCAATGTTGAACTTGTACTGTAAACGAGGTTTTTGTAAACAGAGGCGTCCCAAACTTTGGGGTGGCTGTGTCTTTTTGATTTTAATTTCCCTAAGCTATAGGACCATAAGTGGCAGTGCCCTAGGTTCTGTTGCTTTGTTTTTTAGATGTTTCAGGAAACACCATACACTTCTCCTGAGTGTCTGTTGGTAATTTAAATCCCGCCCATCAGCATAACAAGGCTCCCAGTTCTCCATGGCCTGTCTTGCCTTTCTGGATTTTATACTTTTTTCAGATGGCCCTTTTGACCGGGGGGAAGTGAGACTTCATTGTAGTGCAGATTTCCTTTGCAAGCTTGCTTGGTTGGCCAAAAAGGGCGTATGCGTTTTTTCCTGAATATATTCAGGAAAAAACGCATACGCCCTTTTTGGCCAAGTGCATCATTGTGGACGTTCTGCCTCTTTTCCTATGCTTTCAATGCAATTCCAGTCTACCTCCTGAAATCGGTTTCCTGCAATTCTGCCCCGCTTTCAAGTCCTCTTGGCAGCCTTACTTCAGTCTATTTTTGGACGATAGCTGTCATTTATAACTCTACAGCTTTGTGAATTACAGTGCCCCTGAGCTCCTTTCTTCAACTCGCTTTCTTGTGACCTGGCCGCAACACCGCAGGATGGCTTCAGGCCCTAATCTGGTTCCGGCCCGGCATGCTGAGCCTTTGGTTAATTCCTCTTCCTGGTGGGAAATGAGAGTTAAATTTGCCCGTCCAGACACCTCCAGCTAGTCTCTCATTGGTTCTCGCTATTCCTGTTCATCTTCCACAGAAATTGCAAACTGGGCCAAACAGGAGGTTAAAGGGACTGACTCTCCAAGTGGGGAGAGTGTTAGTAAAGCGTCTGGAATGTTGCACCCGAGTACCAGGGGAGGAAAACTGAGACATATTTGAACACGTCTCCCGATCACATGGTTGATCATACTCTGGGTTCCACATGCATGTTTTAGCTGAAGGAAGAATACCTAAAACCTAGGTAGTTGAAACCCGTGGAATGGGTACCATGCAATATGACTTCAAAGGGTCTTCATTTGCTCACCGAACCTCTCCAATCCTATCACTGCTGCGTTTATGCCCCTGTACACATGCTTGATTCTCTTTCGGAGACATAGCAATCCATAGGTTTTAAGATACTTACTAGTCAGGTACATTCTTAGGCGTTTAATATGCGGTGTTGAGTCCATTTCGTTGAGCCAGGAGTAGCTCTTGTCTATTCCATATTTGGCTTAAGGAACTTTATCTGTGCTCATTTCAATCTCTGGTTTTATGCAGCACCCCAACTCACCTTTCCCCTTAAGCAAGCATAAGTTGGTTTTCTAAATTTGAGACCCTGTTCTGTTCTGTAATTCAGTTCCTGTGTAGCCAAGTTTACATTCCGTGTATTACTGATATCTTATGATGTTTCTTTTTCTGTGTGACTTATTTCAGTTAGAATCATCATACCTGAATCCACTCATTGTGCTGCTAAGGGCCTGATGACACAGATTTCATTGCTTGGTGATATTGCTTTGTAAGTAAATACCACAACTTCTTTATCCATTTTTCACTTTCTGCGATGTTGAACTTGTACTGTAAACGAGGTTCTTGTAAACAGAGCCGTTCCAAACTTTGGGGTGGCTGTGTCTTTTTGATTTTAATTTCCCTAAGCTATAGGACCATAAGTGGAAGTGCCCTAGGTTCTGTTGCTTTGTTTTTTAGATGTTTCAGGAAACACCATACACTTCTCCCGAGTGGTTGTTGGCAATTTACATCCCGCCCATCAGCATAACAAGGCTCCCAGTTCTCCATGGCCTGTCCTGCCTTTCTGGATTTTACACTTTTTTCAGATGGCCCTTTTGACCGGGGGGAAGTGAGACTTCATTGTAGTGCAGATTTCCTTTGCAAGCTTGCTTGGTTGGCCAAAAAGGACGTATGCGTTTTTTCCTGAATATATTCAGGAAAAAACGCATACGCCCTTTTTGGCCAAGTGCATCATTGTGGACGTTCTGCCTCTTTTCCTATGCTTTCAATGCAATTCCAGTCTACCTCCTGAAATCGGTTTCCTGCAATTCTGCCCCGCTTTCAAGTCCTCTTGGCAGCCTTACTTCAGTCTATTTTTGGACGATAGCTGTCATTTATAACTCTGCAGGTTTGTGAATTACAGTGCCCCTGAGCTCCTTTCTTCAACTCGCTTTCTTGTGACCTGGCCGCAACACCGCAGGATGGCTTCAGGCCCTAATCTGGTTCTGGCACGGCACGCTGAGCCTTTGGTTAATTCCTCTTCCTGGTGGGAAATGAGAGTTAAATTTGCCCGTCCACACACCTCCAGCTAGCCTCTCATTGGTTCTCGCTATTCCTGTTCATCTTCCGCAGAAATTGCAAACTGGGCCAAACAGGAGGTTAAAGGGACTGACTCTCCAAGTGGGGAGAGTGTTAGTAAAGCGTCTGGAATGTTGCACCCGAGTACCAGGGGAGGAAAACTGAGACATATTTGAACACGTCTCCCGTTCACATGGTTGATCATACTCTGGGTTCCACATGCATGTTTTAGCTGAAGGAAGAATACCTTAAACCTGGAGAGTTGAGACCCGTGTAATGGGTACCATGCAATATGACTTCAAAGGGTCTTCATTTGCTCACCGAACCTCTCCAATCCTATCACTGCTGCGTTTATGCCCCTGTACACATGCTTGATTCTCTTTCGGAGACATAGCAATCCCTAGGTTTTAAGATACTTACTAGTCAGGTACATTCTTAGGCGTTTAATATGCGGTGTTGAGTCCATTTCATTGAGCAAAGAGTAGCTCTTGTCTATTCAATATTTGACTTAAGGAACTTTATCTGTGCTCATTTCAATCTCTGGTTTTATGCAGCACCCCAACTCACCTTTCCCCTTAAGCAAGCATAAGTTGGTTTTCTAAATTTGAGACCCTGTTCTGTTCTGTAATTCAGTTCCTGTTTAGCCAAGTTTACATTCCGTGTATTACTGATATCTTATGATGTTTCTTTTTCTGTGTGACTTATTTTAGTTAGAATCATCATACCTGAATCCACTCATTGTGCTGCTAAGGGCCTGATGACACAGATTTCATTGCTGAGTGATATTGCTTTGTAAGTAAATACCACAACTTCTTTATCCATTTTTCACTTTCTGCGATGTTGAACTTGTACTGTAAACGAGGTTCTTGTAAACAGAGCCGTTCCAAACTTTGGGGTGGCTGTGTCTTTTTCATTTTAATTTCCCTAAGCTATAGGACCATAAGTGGAAGTGCCCTAGGTTCTGTTGCTTTGTTTTTTAGATGTTTCAGGAAACACCATACACTTCTCCCAAGTGGTTCTTGGCAATTTACATCCCGCCCATCAGCATAACAAGGCTCCCAGTTCTCCATGGCCTGTCCTGCCTTTCTGGATTTTACACTTTTTTCAGATGGCCCTTTTGACCGGGGGGAAGTGAGACTTCATTGTAGTGCAGATTTCCTTTGGAAGTTTGCTTGGTTGGCCAAAAAGGGCGTATGCGTTTTTTCCTGAATATATTCAGGAAAAAACGCATACGCCCTTTTTGGCCAAGTGCATCATTGTGGACGTTCTGCCTCTTTTCCTATGCTTTCAATGCAATTCCAGTCTACCTCCTGAAATCGGTTTCCTGCAATTCTGCCCCGCTTTCAAGTCCTCTTGGCAGCCTTACTTCAGTATATTTTTGGACGATAGCTGTCATTTATAACTCTGCAGGTTTGTGAATTACAGTGCCCCTGAGCTCCTTTCTTCAACTCGCTTTCTTGTGACCTGGCCGCAACACCGCAGGATGTCTTCAGGCCCTAATCTGGTTCCGGCACGGCACGCTGAGCCTTTGGTTAATTCCTCTTCCTGGTGGGAAATGAGAGTTAAATTTGCCCATCCAGACACCTCCAGCTAGTCTCTCATTGGTTCTCGCTATTCCTGTTCATCTTCCACAGAAATTGCAAACTAGGCCAAACAGGAGGTTAAAGGGACTGACTCTCCAAGTGGGGAGAGTGTTAGTAAAGCGTCTGGAATGTTGCACCCGAGTACCAGGGTACGAAAACTGAGACATATTTGAACACGTCTCCCGATCACATGGTTGATCATACTCTAGGTTCCACATGCATGTTTTAGCTGAAGGAAGAATACCTTAAACCTGGGTGGTTGAAACCCGTGGAATGGGTACCATGCAATATGACTTCAAAGGGTCTTCATTTGCTCACGAACCTCTCCAATCCTATCACTGCTGCGTTTATGCCCCTGTACACATGCTTGATTCTCTTTCGGAGACATAGCATTCCCTAGGTTTTAAGATACTTACTAGTCAGGTACATTCTTAGGCGTTTAATATGCGGTGTTGAGTCCATTTCGTTGAGCAAGGAGTAGCTCTTGTCTATTCCATATTTGGCTTAAGGAACTTTATCTGTGCTCATTTCAATCTCTGGTTTTATGCAGCACCCCAACTCACTTTTACCCTTAAGCAAGCATAAGTTGGTTTTCTAAATTTGAGACCCTGTTCTGTTCTGTAATTCAGTTCCTGTGTAGCCAAGTTTACATTCCGTGTATTACTGATATCTTATGATGTTTCTTTTTCTGTGTGACTTATTTCAGTTAGAATCATCATACCTGAATCCACTCATTGTGCTGCTAAGGGCCTGATGACACAGATTTCATTGCTGAGTGATATTGCTTTGTAAGTAAATACCACAACTTCTTTATCCATTTTTCACTTTCTGCGATTTTGAACTTGTACTGTAAACGAGGTTCTTGTAAACAGAGCCGTTCCAAACTTTGGGGTGGCTGTGTCTTTTTCATTTTAATTTCCCTAAGCTATAGGACCATAAGTGGAAGTGCCCTAGGTTCTGTTGCTTTGTTTTTTAGATGTTTCAGGAAACACCATACACTTCTCCCGAGTGGTTGTTGGCAATTTACATCCCGCCAATCAGCATAACAAGGCTCCCAGTTCTCCATGGCCTGTCCTGCCTTTCTGGATTTTACACTTTTTTCAGATGGCCCTTTTGACCGGGGGGAAGTGAGACTTCATTGTAGTGCAGATTTCCTTTGCAAGCTTGCTTGGTTGGCCAAAAAGGGCGTATGCGTTTTTTCCTGAATATATTCAGGAAAAAACGCATACACCCTTTTTGGCCAAGTGCATCATTGTGGACGTTCTGCCTCTTTTCCTATGCTTTCAATGCAATTCCAGTCTACCTCCTGAAATCGGTTTCCTGCAATTCTGCCCCGCTTTCAAGTCCTCTTGGCAGCCTTACTTCAGTCTATTTTTGGACGATAGCTGTCATTTATAACTCTGCAGGTTTGTGAATTACAGTGCCCCTGAGCTCCTTTCTTCAACTCGCTTTCTTTTGAGCTGGCCGCAACACCGCAGGATGGCTTCAGGCCCTAATCTGGTTCCGGTACGGCACGCTCAGCCTTTGGTTATTTCCTCATCCTGGTGGGAAATGAGAGTTAAATTTGCCCGTCCAGACACCTCCAGCTAGCCTCTCATTGGTTCTCGCTATTCCTGTTCATCTTCCACAGAAATTGCAAACTGGGCCAAACAGGAGGTTAAAGGCGCTGACTCTCCAAGTGGGGAGAGTGTTAGTAAAGCGTCTGGAATGTTGCACCCGAGTACCAGGGGAGGAAAACTGAGACATATTTGAACACGTCTCCCGATCACATGGTTGATCATACTCTGGGTTCCACATGCATGTTTTAGCTGAAGGAAGAATACCTAAAACCTGGGTAGTTGAAACCCGTGGAATGGGTACCATGCAATATGACTTCAAAGGGTCTTCATTTGCTCACCGAACCTCTCCAATCCTATCACTGCTGCGTTTATGCCCCTGTACACAAGCTTGATTCTCTTTCGGAGACATAGCAATCTATAGGTTTTAAGATACTTACTAGTCAGGTACATTCTTAGGCGTTTAATATGCGGTGTTGAGTCCATTTCGTTGAGCAAGGAGTAACTCTTGTCTATTCCATATTTGGCTTAAGGAACTTTATCTCTGCTCATTTCAATCTCTGGTTTTATGCAGCACCCCAACTCACCTTTACCCTTAAGCAAGCATAAGTTGGTTTTCTAAATTTGAGACCCTGTTCTGTTCTGTAATTCAGTTCCTGTGTAGCCAAGTTTACATTCCGTGTATTACTGATATCTTATGATGTTTCTTTTTCTGTGTGACTTATTTCAGTTAGAATCATCGTACCTGAATCCACTCTTTATGCTGCTACGGGCCTGATGACATAGATTTCATTGCTGAGTGATACTGCATTGTACGTAAGTACCACAAGTTCTTTATCCATTTTTCACTTTCTGTGATATTGAACTTGTACAGTAAACGAGGTTCTTGTAAACAGAGGCGTCCCAAACTTTGGGGTGGCTGTGTCTTTTTGATTTTAATTTCCCTAAGCTATAGGACCATAAGTGGAAGTGCCCTAGGCTCTGTTGCTTTGTTTTTTAGATGTTTCAGGAAACACCATACACTTTTCCCGAGTGTCTGTTGGCAATTTACATCCCGCCCATCAGCATAACAAGGCTCCCAGTTCTCCATGGCCTGTCCTGCCTTTCTGGATTTTACACTTTTTTCAGAAGGCCCTTTTGACCGGGGGGAATTGAGACTTCATTGTAGTGCAGATTTCCTTTGCAAGTTTGCTTGGTTGGCCAAAAAGGACGTATGCGTTTTTTCCTGAATATATTCAGGGAAAAACGCATACGCCCTTTTTGGCCAAGTGCATCATTGTGGACGTTCTGCCTCTTTTCCTATGCTTTCAATGCAATTCCAGTCTACCTCCTGAAATCAGTTTCCTGCAATTCTGCCCCGCTTTCAAGTCCTCTTGGCAGCCTTACTTCAGTCTATTTTTGGACGATAGCTGTCATTTATAACTCTGCAGGTTTGTGAATTACAGTGCCCCTGAGCTCCTTTCTTCAACTCGCTTTCTTGTTACCTGGCCGCAACACCGCAGGATGGCTTCAGGCCCTAATCTGGTTCCGGCACGACACGCTGAGCCTTTGGTTAATTCCTCTTCCTGGTGGGAAATGAGAGTTAAATTTGCCCGTTCAGACACCTCCAGCTAGTCTCTCATTGGTTCTCGCTATTCCTGTTCATCTTCCGCAGAAATTGCAAACTGGGCCAAACAGGAGGTTAAAGGGACTGACTCTCCAAGTCGGGAGAGTGTTGGTAAAGCGTCTGGAATGTTGCACCCGAGTACCAGGGTACGAAAACTGAGACATATTTGAACACGTCTCCCGATCACACGGTTGATCATACTCTAGGTTCCACATGCATGTTTTAGCTGAAGGAAGAATACCTTAAACCTGGGTAGGTGAAACCCGTGGAATGGGTACCATGCAATATGACTTCAAAGGGTCTTCATTTGCTCACCGAACCTCTCCATTCCTATCACTGCTGCGTTTATGCCCCTGTACACACGCTTGATTCTCTTTTGGAGACATAGCAATCCATAGGTTTTAAGATACTTACTAGTCAGGTACATTCTTAGGTGTTTAATATGGGGTTTTGAGTCCATTTCGTTGAGCAAGGAGTAGCTCTTGTCTATTCCATATTTGGCTTAAGGAACTTTATCTGTGCTCATTTCAATCTCTGGTTTTATGCAGCACCCCAACTCACCTTTCCCCTTAAGCAAGCATAAGTTGGTTTTCTAAATTTGAGACCCTGTTCTGTTTTGGAATGCAGTTCCTGTGTAGCCAAGTTTTCATTCCGTGTATTACTGATATCTTATGATGTTTCTTTTTCTGTGTGACTTATTTCAGTTAGAATCATCGTACCTGAATCCACTCATTATGCTGCTACGGGCCTGATGACATAGATTTCATTGCTGAGTGATACTGCATTGTACGTAAGTACCACAAGTTCTTTATCCATTTTTCACTTTCTGTGATATTGAACTTGTACGGTAAACGAGGTTCTTGTAAACGGAGGTGTCCCAAACTTTGGGGTGCCTGTGTCTTTTTGATTTTAATTTCCCTAAGCTATAGGACCATAAGTGGAAGTGCCCTAGGCTCTGTTGCTTTGTTTTTTAGATGTTTCAGGAAACACCATACACTTCTCCTGAGTGTCTGTTGGCAATTTACATCCCGCCCATCAGCATAACAAGGCTCCCAGTTCTCCATGGCCTGTCCTGCCTTTCTGGATTTTACACTTTTTTCAGATGGCCCTTTTGACCGGGGGGAAGTGAGACTTCATTGTAGTGCAGATTTCCTTTGCAAGTTTGCTTGGTTGGCCAAAAAGGGCGTATGCGTTTTTTCCTGAATATATTCAGGAAAAAACGCATACGCCCTTTTTGGCCAAGTGCATCATTGTGGACGTTCTGCCTCTTTTCCTATGCTTTCAATGCAATTCCAGTCTACCTCCTGAAATCGGTTTCCTGTAATTCTGCCCCGCTTTCAAGTCCTCTTGGCAGCCTTACTTCAGTCTATTTTTGGACGATAGCTGTCATTTATAACTCTGCAGGTTTGTGAATTACAGTGCCCCTGAGCTCCTTTCTTCAACTCGCTTTCTTTTGAGCTGGCCGCAACACCGCAGGATGTCTTCAGGCCCTAATCTGGTTCTGGCACGGCACGCTGAGCCTTTGGTTAATTCCTCTTCCTGTTGGGAAATGAGAGTTAAATTTGCCCGTCCAGACACCTCCAGCTAGCCTCTCATTGGTTCTCGCTATTCCTGTTCATCTTCCACAGAAATTGCAAACTGGGCCAAACAGGAGGTTAAAGGCGCTGACTCTCCAAGTGGGGAGAGTGTTAGTAAAGCGTCTGGAATGTTGCACCCGAGTACCAGGGGAGGAAAACTGAGACATATTTGAACACGTCTCCCGATCACATGGTTGATCATACTCTGGGTTCCACATGCATGTTTTAGCTGAAGGAAGAATACCTAAAACCTAGGTAGTTGAAACCCGTGGAATGGGTACCATGCAATATGACTTCAAAGGGTCTTCATTTGCTCACCGAACCTCTCCAATCCTATCACTGCTGCGTTTATGCCCCTGTACACAGGCTTGATTCTCTTTCGGAGACATAGCAATCTACAGGTTTTAAGATACTTACTAGTCAGGTACATTCTTAGGCGTTTAATATGCGGTGTTGAGTCCATTTCGCTGAGCAAGGAGTAGCTCTTGTCTATTCCATATTTGGCTTAAGGAACTTTATCTGTGCTCATTTCTATCTCTGGTTTTATGCAGCACCCCAACTCACCTTTACCCTTAAGCAAGAATAAGTTGGTTTTCTAAATTTGAGACCCTGTTCTGTTCTGTAATTCAGTTCCTGTGTAGCCAAGTTTACATTCCATGTATTACTGATATCTTATGATGTTTCTTTTTCTGAGTGACTTATTTCAGTTAGAATCATCGTACCTGAATCAACTCATTATGCTGCTACGGGCATGATGACATAGATTTCATTGCTGAGTGATACTGCATTGTACGTAAGTACCACAAGTTCTTTATCCATTTTTCACTTTCTGTGATATTGAACTTGTACAGTAAACGAGGTTCTTGTAAACAGAGGCGTCCCAAACTTTGGGGTGGCTGTGTCTTTTTGATTTTAATTTCCCTAAGCTATAGGACCATAAGTGGAAGTGCCCTAGGCTCTGTTGCTTTGTTTTTTAGATGTTTAGGGAAACACCATACACTTCTCCTGAGTGTCTGTTGGCAATTTACATCCCGCCCATCAGCCTAACAAGGCTCCCAGTTCTCCATGGCCTGTCCTGCCTTTCTGGATTTTACACTTTTTTCAGATGGCCCTTTTGACCGGGGGGAAGTGAGACTTCATTGTAGTGCAGATTTCATTTGCAAGCTTGCTTGGTTGGCCAAAAAGGGCGTATGCGTTTCTTCCTGAATATATTCAGGAAAAAACGCCTACGCCCTTTTTGGCCAAGTGCATCATTGTGGACGTTCTGCCTCTTTTCCTATGCTTTCAATGCAATTCCAGTCTACCTCCTGAAATCGGTTTCCTGCAATTCTGCCCCGCTTTCAAGTCCTCTTGGCAGCCTTACTTCAGTCTATTTTTGGACGATAGCTGTCATGTATAACTCTGCAGGTTTGTGAATTACAGTGCCCCTGAGCTCCTTTCTTCAACTCGCTTTCTTGTGACCTGGCCGCAACACCGCAGGATGGCTTCAGGCCCTAATCTGGTTCCGGCACGGCACGCTGAGCCTTTGGTTATTTCCTCTTCCTGGTGGGAAATGAGAGTTAAATTTGCCCGTCCAGACACCTCCAGCTAGTCTCTCATTGGTTCTCGCTGTTCCTGTTCATCTTCCACAGAAATTGCAAACTGGGCCAAACAGGAGGTTAAAGGCGCTGACTCTCCAAGTGGGGAGAGTGTTAGTAAAGCGTCTGGAATGTTGCACCCGAGTACCAGGGGAGGAAAACTGAGACATATTTGAACACATCTCCCGTTCACATGGTTGATCATACTTGGGTTCCACATGCATGTTTTAGCTGAAGGAAGAATACCTAAAACCTGGGTATTTGAAACCCGTGGAATGGGTACCATGCAATATGACTTCAAAGGGTCTTCATTTGCTCACCGAACCTCTCCAATCCTATCACTGCTGCGTTTATTCCCCTGTACACATGCTTGATTCTCTTTCGGAGACATAGCAATCCATAGGTTTTAAGATACTTACTGGTCAGGTACATTCTTAGGCGTTTAATATGCGCTGTTGAGTCCATTTCGTTGAGCAAGGAGTAGCTCTTGTCTATTCCATATTTGGCTTAAGGAACTTTATCTGTGCTCATTTCAATCTCTGGTTTTATGCAGCACCCCAACTCACCTTTACCCTTAAGCAAGCATAAGTTGGTTTTCTAAATTTGAGACCCTGTTCTGTTCTGTAATTCAGTTCCTGTGTAGCCAAGTTTACATTCCGTGTATTACTGATATCTTATGATGTTTCTTTTTCTGTGTGACTTATTTCAGTTAGAATCATCATACCTGAATCCACTCATTGTGATGCTAAGGGCCTGATGACACAGATTTCATTGCTGAGTGATATTGCTTTGTAAGTAAATACCACAACTTCTTTATCCATTTTTCACTTTCTGCGATGTTGAACTTGTACTGTAAACGAGGTTCTTGTAAACAGAGGCGTCCCAAACTTTGGGGTGGCTGTGTCTTTTTGATTTTAATTTCCCTAAGCTATAGGACCATAAGTGGAAGTGCCCTAGGTTCTGTTGCTTTGTTTTTTAGATGTTTCAGGAAACACCATACACTTCTCCAGAGTGGTTGTTGGCAATTTACATCCCGCCCATCAGCATAACAAGGCTCCCAGTTCTCCATGGCCTGTCCTGCCTTTCTGGATTTTACACTTTTTTCAGATGGCCCTTTTGACCAGGGGGAAGTGAGACTTCATTGTAGTGCAGATTTCCTTTGCAAGCTTGCTTGGTTGGCCAAAAAGGGCGTATGCGTTTTTTCCTGAATATATTCAGGAAAAAACGCATACGCCCTTTTTGGCCAAGTGCATCATTGTGGACGTTCTGCCTCTTTTCCTATGCTTTCAATGCAATTCCAGTCTACCTCCTGAAATCGGTTTCCTGCAATTCTGCCCCGCTTTCAAGTCCTCTTGGCAGCCTTACTTCAGTCTAGTTTTGGACGATAGCTGTCATTTATAAGTCTGCAGGTTTGTGAATTACAGTGCCCCTGAGCTCCTTTCTTCAACTCGCTTTCTTGTGACCTGGCCGCAACACCGCAGGATGGCTTCAGGCCCTAATCTGGTTCCGGCACGGCACGCTGAGCCTTTGGTTAATTCCTCTTCCTGGTGGGAAATGAGAGTTAAATTTGCCCGTCCAGACACCTCCAGCTAGTCTCTCATTGGTTCTCGCTATTCCTGTTCATCTTCCGCAGAAATTGCAAACTGGGCCAAACAGGAGGTTAAAGGGACTGACTCTCCAAGTCGGGAGAGTGTTAGTAAAGCGTCTGGAATGTTGCACCCGAGTACCAGGGGAGGAAAACTGAGACATATTTGAACACGTCTCCCGTTCACATGGTTGATCATACTCTGGGTTCCACATGCATGTTTTAGCTGAAGGAAGAATACGTAAAAGCTGGGTAGTTGAAACCCGTGGAATGGGTACCATGCAATATGACTTCAAAGGGTCTTCATTTGCTCACCGAACCTCTCCAATCCTATCACAGCTGCATTTACGCCCCTGTACACATGCTTGATTCTCTTTTGGAGACATAGCAATCCATAGGTTTTAAGATACTTACTAGTCAGGTACATTCTTAGGCGTTTAATATGCGGTGTTGAGTCCATTTCGTTGAGCAAGGAGTAGCTCTTGTCTATTCCATATTTGGCTTAAGGAACTTTATCTGTGCTCATTTCAATCTCTGGTTTTATGCAGCACCCCAACTCACCTTTACCCTTAAGCAAGCATAAGTTGGTTTTCGAAATTTGAGACCCTGTTCTGTTCTGTAATTCAGTTCCTGTGTAGCCAAGTTTACATTCCATGTATTACTGATATCTTATGATGTTTCTTTTTCTGTGTGACTTATTTCAGTTAGAATCATCATACCTGAATCCACTCATTGTGCTTCTAAGGGCCTGATGACACAGATTTCATTGCTGAGTGATATTGCTTTGTAAGTAAATACCACAACTTCTTTATCCATTTTTCACTTTCTGCGATGTTGAACTTGTACTGTAAACGAGGTTCTTGTAAACAGAGGCGTCCCAAACTTTGGGGTGGCTGTGTCTTTTTGATTTTAATTTCCCTAAGCTATAGGACCATAAGTGGAAGTGCCCTAGGCTCTGTTGCTTTGTTTTTTAGATGTTTCAGGAAACACCATACACTTCTCCCGAGTGGTTGTTGGCAATTTACATCCCGCCCATCAGCATAACAAGGCTCCCAGTTCTCCATGGCCTGTCCTGCCTTTCTGGATTTTACACTTTTTTCAGATGGCCCTTTTGACCGGGGGTGGGGGGGAAGTGAGACTTCATTGTAGTGCAGATTTCCTTTGCAAGCTTGCTTGGTTGGCCAAAAAGGGCGTATGCGTTTTTTCCTGAATATATTCAGGAGGAAACGCATACGCCCTTTTTGGCCAAGTGCATCATTGTGGACGTTCTGCCTCTTTTCCTATGCTTTCAATGCAATTCCAGTCTACCTCCTGAAATCGGTTTCCTGCAATTCTGCCCCGCTTTCAAGTCCTCTTGGCAGCCTTACTTCAGTCTATTTTTGGACGATAGCTGTCATTTATAACTCTGCAGGTTTGTGAATTACAGTGCCCCTGAGCTGCTTTCTTCAACTCGCTTTCTTTTCAGTTGGCCGCAACACCGCAGGATGGCTTCAGGCCCTAATCTGGTTCCGGCACGGCACACTGAGCTTTTGGTTATTTCCTCTTCCTGGTGGGAAATGAGAGTTAAATTTGCCCGTCCAGACACCTCCAGCTAGCCTCTCATTGGTTCTCGCTATTCCTGTTCATCTTCCGCAGAAATTGCAAACTGGGCCAAACAGGAGGTTAAAGGCGCTGACTCTCCAAATGGGGAGAGTGTTAGTAAAGTGTCTGGAATGTTGCACCCGAGTACCAGGGGAGGAAAACTGAGACATATTTGAACACGTCTCCCGATCACATGGTTGATCATACTCTAGGTTCCACATGCATGTTTTAGCTGAAGGAAGAATACCTTAAACCTGGGTAGTTGAAACCCGTGGAATGGGTACCATGCAATATGACTTCAAAGGGTCTTCATTTGCTCACCGAACCTCTCCAATCCTATCACTGCTGCGTTTATGCCCCTGTATACATGCTTGATTCTCTTTTGGAGACATAGCAATCCATAGGTTTTAAGATACTTACGAATCAGGTACATTCTTAGGCGTTTAATATGCGGTGTTGAGTCCATTTCGTTGAGCAAGGAGTAGCTCTTGTCTATTCCATATTTGGCTTAAGGAACTTTATCTGTGCTCATTTCAATCTCTGGTTTTATGCAGCACCCCAACTCACCTTTCCCCTTAAGCAAGCATAAGTTGGTTTTCTAAATTTGAGACCCTGTTCTGTTCTGTAATTCAGTTCCTGTGTAGCCAAGTTTACATTCCGTGTATTACTGATATCTTATGATGTTTCTTTTTCTGTGTGACTTATTTCAGTTAGAATCATCATACCTGAATCCACTCATTGTGATGCTAAGGGCCTGATGACACAGATTTCATTGCTGAGTGATATTGCTTTGTAAGTAAATACCACAACTTCTTTATCCATTTTTCACTTTCTGCGATGTTGAACTTGTACTGTAAACGAGGTTCTTGTAAACAGAGCCGTTCCAAACTTTGGGGTGACTGTGTCTTTTTGATTTTAATTTCCCTAATCTATAGGACCATAAGTGGCAGTGCCCTAGGTTCTGTTGCTTTGTTTTTTAGATGTTTCAGGAAACACCATACACTTCTCCAGAGTGGTTGTTGGCAATTTACATCCCGCCCATCAGCATAACAAGGCTCCCAGTTCTCCATGGCCTGTGCTGCCTTTCTGGATTTTACACTTTTTTCAGATGGCCCTTTTGACCGGGGGGAAGTGAGACTTCATTGTAGTGCAGATTTCCTTTGCAAGCTTGCTTGGTTGGCCAAAAAGGGCGTATGCGTTTTTTCCTGAATATATTCAGGAAAAAACGCATACGCCCTTTTTGGCCAAGTGCATCATTGTGGACGTTCTGCCTCTTTTCCTATGCTTTCAATGCAATTCCAGTCTACCTCCTGAAATCGGTTTCCTGCAATTCTGCCCCACTTTCAAGTCCTCTTGGCAGCCTTACTTCAGTCTAGTTTTGGACGATAGCTGTCATTTATAACTCTGCAGGTTTGTGAATTACAGTGCCCCTGAGCTCCTTTCTTCAACTCGCTTTCTTGTGACCTGGCCGCAACACCGCAGGATGGCTTCAGGCCCTAATCTGGTTCCGGCACGGCACGCTGAGCCTTTGGTTATTTCCTCTTCCTGTTGGGAAATGAGAGTTAAATTTGCCCGTCCAGACACCTCCAGCTAGTCTCTCATTGGTTCTCGATATTCCTGTTCATCTTCCGCAGAAATTGCAAACTGGGCCAAACAGGAGGTTAAAGACACTGACTCTCCAAGTCGGGAGAGTGTTAGTAAAGCGTCTGGAATGTTGCACCCGAGTACCAGGGTACGAAAACTGAGACATATTTGAACACGTCTCCCGATCACATGGTTGATCATACTCTAGGTTCCACATGCATGTTTTAGCTGAAGGAAGAATACCTTAAACCTGGGTAGTTGAAACCCGTGGAATGGGTACCATGCAATATGACTTCAAAGGGTCTTCATTTGCTCACCGAACCTCTCCAATCCTATCACTGCTGCGTTTATGCCCCTGTACACACGCTTGATTCTCTTTTGGAGACATAGCAATCCATAGGTTTTCTGATACTTACTAGTCAGGTACATTCTTAGGCGTTTAATATGGGGTGTTGAGTCCATTTCGTTGAGCAAGGAGTAGCTCTTGTCTATTCCATATTTGACTTAAGGAACTTTATCTGTGCTCATTTCAATCTCTGGTTTTATGCAGCACCCCAACTCACCTTTACCCTTAAGCAAGCATAAGTTGATTTTCTAAATTTGAGACCCTGTTCTGTTCTGTAATTCAGTTCCTGTGTAGCCAAGTTTAATTCCGTGTATTAGTGATATCTTATGATGTTTCTTTTCTGTGTGACTTATTTCAGTTAGAATCATCATACCTGAATCCACTCATTGTGCTGCTACGGGCCTGATGACACAGATTTCATTGCTGAGTGATATTGCTTTGTAAGTAAATACCACAACTTCTTTATCCATTTTTCACTTTCTGCGATGTTGAACTTGTACTGTAAACGAGGTTCTTGTAAACAGAGCCGTCCCAAACTTTGGGGTGGCTGTGTCTTTTTGATTTTAATTTCCCTAAGCTATAGGACCATAAGTGGCAGTGCCCTAGGCTCTGTTGCTTTGTTTTTTAGATGTTTCAGGAAACACCATACACTTCTCCCGAGTGTCTGTTGGCAATTTACATCCCGCCCATCAGCATAACAAGGCTCCCAGTTCTCCATGGCCTGTCCTGCCTTTCTGGATTTTACACTTTTTTCAAATGGCCCTTTGGACCGGGGGGAAGTGAGACTTCATTGTAGTGCGGATTTCCTTTGCAAGCTTGCTTGGTTGGCCAAAAAGGGCGTATGCGTTTTTTCCTGAATATATTCAGGAAAAAACGCATACATCCTTTTTGGCCAAGTGCATCATTGTGGACGTTCTGCCTCTTTTCCTATGCTTTCAATGCAATTCCAGTCTACCTCCTGAAATCGGTTTCCTGCAATTCTGCCCCGCTTTCAAGTCCTCTTGGCAGCCTTACTTCAGTCTATTTTTGGACGATAGCTGTCATTTATAACTCTGCAGGTTTGTGAATTACAGTGCCCCTGAGCTCCTTTCTTCAACTCGCTTTCTTGTGACCTGGCCGCAACACCGCAGGATGGCTTCAGGCCCTAATCTGGTTCCGGCCCGGCATGCTGAGCCTTTGGTTAATTCCTCTTCCTGGTGGGAAATGAGAGTTAAATTTGCCCGTCCAGACACCTCCAGCTAGCCTCTCATTGGTTCTCGCTATTCCTGTTCATCTTCCGCAGAAATTGCAAACTGGGCCAAACAGGAGGTTAAAGGGACTGACTCTCCAAGTCGGGAGAGTGTTAGTAAAGCGTCTGGAATGTTGCACCCGAGTACCAGGGGAGGAAAACTGAGACATATTTGAACACGTCTCCCGTTCACATGGTTGATCATACTCTGGGTTCCACATGCATGTTTTAGCTGCAGGAAGAATACCTTAAACCTGGAGAGTTGAGACCCGTGTAATGGGTACCATGCAATGTGACTTCAAAGGGTCTTCATTTGCTCACCGAACCTCTCCAATCCTATCACTGCTGTGTTTATGCCCCTGTACACATGCTTGATTCTCTTTTGGAGACATAGCAATCCATAGGTTTTACGATACTTACTAGTCAGGTACATTCTTAGGCGTTTAATATGCGGTGTTGAGTCCATTTCGTTGAGCAAGGAGTAGCTCTTGTCTATTCCATATTTGACTTAAGGAACTTTACCTGTGCTCATTTCAATCTCTGGTTTTATGCAGCACCCCAACTCACCTTTACCCTTAAGCAAGCATAAGTTGGTTTTCTAAATTTGAGACCCTGTTCTGTTCTGTAATTCAGTTCCTGTGTAGCCAAGTTTACATTCCGTGTATTACTGATATCTTATGATGTTTCTTTTTCTGTGTGACTTATTTCAGTTAGAATCATCATACCTGAATCCACTCATTGTGATGCTAAGGGCCTGATGACACAGATTTCATTGCTGAGTGATATTGCTTTGTAAGTAAATACCACAACTTCTTTATCCATTTTTCACTTTCTGCGATGTTGAACTTGTACTGTAAACGAGGGTCTTGTAAACAGAGGCGTCCCAAACTTTGGGGTGGCTGTGTCTTTTTGATTTTAATTTCCCTAAGCTATAGGACCATAAGTGGCAGTGCCCTAGGCTCTGTTGCTTTGTTTTTTAGATGTTTCAGGAAACACCATACACTTCTCCCGAGTGTCTGTTGGCAATTTACATCCCGCCCATCAGCATAACAAGGCTCCCAGTTCTCCATGGCCTGTCCTGCCTTTCTGGATTTTACACTTTTTTCAGATGGCCCTTTTGACCGGGGGGAAGTGAGACTTCATTGTAGTGCAGATTTCCTTTGCAAGCTTGCTTGGTTGGCCAAAAAGGGCGTATGCGTTTTTTCCTGAATATATTCAGGAAAAAACGCATACGCCCTTTTTGGCCAAGTGCATCATTGTGGACGTTCTGCCTCTTTTCCTATGCTTTCAATGCAATTCCAGTCTACCTCCTGAAATTGGTTTCCTGCAATTCTGCCCCGCTTTCAAGTCCTCTTGGCAGCCTTACTTCAGTCTATTTTTGGACGATAGCTGTCATTTATAACTCTGCAGGTTTGTGAATTACAGTGCCCCTGAGCTCCTTTCTTCAACTCGCTTTCTTTTGAGCTGGCCGCAACACCGCAGGATGGCTTCAGGCCCTAATCTGGTTCCGGTACGGCATGCTGAGCCTTTGGTTATTTCCTCTTCCTGGTGGGAAATGAGAGTTAAATTTGCCCGTCCAGACACCTCCAGCTAGCCTCTCATTGGTTCTCGCTATTCCTGTTCATCTTCCGCAGAAATTGCAAACTGGGCCAAACAGGAGGTTAAAGGGACTGACTCTCCAAGTGGGGAGAGTGTTAGTAAAGCGTCTGGAATGTTGCACCCGAGTACCAGGGGAGGAAAACTGAGACATATTTGAACACGTCTCCCGATCACATGGTTGATCATACTCTAGGTTCCACATGCATGTTTTAGCTGAAGGAAGAATACCTTAAACCTGGGTAGTTGAAACCCGTGGAATGGGTACCATGCAATATGACTTCAAAGGGTCTTCATTTGCTCACCGAACCTCTCCAATCCTATCACTGCTGCGTTTATGCCCCTGTACACATGCTTGATTCTCTTTCGGAGACATAGCAATCCATAGGTTTTAAGATACTTACTAGTCAGGTACATTCTTAGGCGTTTAATATGGGGTGTTGAGTCCATTTCGTTGAGCAAGGAGTAGCTCTTGTCTATTCCATATTTGGCTTAAGGAACTTTATCTGTGCTCATTTCAATCTCTGGTTTTATGCAGCACCCCAACTCACCTTTCCCCTTAAGCAAGCATAATTTGGTTTTCTAAATTTGAGACCCTGTTCTGTTTTCGAATGCAGTTCCTGTGTAGCCAAGTTTACATTCCGTGTATTAGTGATATCTTATGATGTTTCTTTTTCTGTGTGACTTATTTCAGTTAGAATCATCATACCTGAATCCACTCATTATGCTGCTACGGGCCTGATGACATAGATTTCATTGCTGAGTGATACTGCATTGTACGTAAGTACCACAAGTTCTTTATCCATTTTTCACTTTCTGTGATATTGAACTTGTACGGTAAACGAGGTTCTTGTAAACGGAGGCGTCCCAAACTTTGGGGTGGCTGTGTCTTTTTGATTTTAATTTCCCTAAGCTATAGGACCATAAGTGGAAGTGCCCTAGGCTCTGTTGCTTTGTTTTTTAGATGTTTCAGGAAACACCATACACTTCTCCCGAGTGTCTGTTGGCAATTTACATCCCGCCCATCAGCATAACAAGGCTCCCAGTTCTCCATGGCCTGTCCTGCCTTTCTGGATTTTACACTTTTTTCAGATGGCCCTTTTGACAGGGGGGAAGTGAGACTTCATTGTAGTGCAGATTTCCTTTGCAAGCTTGCTTGGTTGGCCAAAAAGGGCGTATGCGTTTTTTCCTGAATATATTCAGGAAAAAACGCATACGCCCTTTTTGGCCAAGTGCATCATTGTGGACGTTCTGCCTCTTTTCCTATGCTTTCAATGCAATTCCAGTCTACCTCCTGAAATCGGTTTCCTGCAATTCTGCCCCGCTTTCAAGTCCTCTTGGCAGCCTTACTTCAGTCTATTTTTGGACGATAGCTGTCATTTATAACTCTGCAGGTTTGTGAATTACAGTGCCCCTGAGCTCCTTTCTTCAACTCGCTTTCTTTTGAGCTGGCCGCAACACCGCAGGATGGCTTCAGGCCCTAATCTGGTTCCGGTACGGCACGCTGAGCCTTTGGTTATTTCCTCTTCCTGGTGGGAAATGAGAGTTAAATTTGCCCGTCCAGACACCTCCAGCTAGCCTCTCATTGGTTCTCGCTATTCCTGTTCATCTTCCGCAGAAATTGCAAACTGGGCCATACAGGAGGTTAAAGGGACTGACTCTCCAAGTGGGGAGAGTGTTAGTAAAGCGTCTGGAATGTTGCACCCGAGTACCAGGGGAGGAAAACTGAGACATATTTGAACACGTCTCCCGATCACATGGTTGATCATACTCTAGGTTCCACATGCATGTTTTAGCTGAAGGAAGAATACCTTAAACCTGGGTAGTTGAAACCCGTGGAATGGGTACCATGCAATATGACTTCAAAGGGTCTTCATTTGCTCACCGAACCTCTCCAATCCTATCACTGCTGCGTTTATGCCCCTGTACACATGCTTGATTCTCTTTCGGAGACATAGCAATCCATAGGTTTTAAGATACTTACTAGTCAGGTACATTCTTAGGCGTTTAATATGGGGTGTTGAGTCCATTTCGTTGAGCAAGGAGTAGCTCTTGTCTATTCCATATTTGGCTTAAGGAACTTTATCTGTGCTCATTTCAATCTCTGGTTTTATGCAGCACCCCAACTCACCTTTACCCTTAAGCAAGCATAATTTGGTTTTCTAAATTTGAGACCCTGTTCTGTTTTCGAATGCAGTTCCTGTGTAGCCAAGTTTACATTCCGTGTATTAGTGATATCTTATGATGTTTCTTTTTCTGTGTGACTTATTTCAGTTAGAATCATCGTACCTGAATCCACTCATTATGCTGCTACGGGCCTGATGACATAGATTTCATTGCTGAGTGATACTGCATTGTACGTAAGTACCACAAGTTCTTTATCCATTTTTCACTTTCTGTGATATTGAACTTGTACGGTAAACGAGGTTCTTGTAAACGGAGGCGTCCCAAACTTTGGGGTGGCTGTGTGTTTTTGATTTTAATTTCCCTAAGCTATAGGACCATAAGTGGAAGTGCCCTAGGCTCTGTTGCTTTGTTTTTTAGATGTTTCAGGAAACACCATACACTTCTCCCGAGTGTCTGTTGGCAATTTACATCCCGCCCATCAGCATAACAAGGCTCCCAGTTCTCCATGGCCTGTCCTGCCTTTCTGGATTTTACACTTTTTTCAGATGGCCCTTTTGACAGGGGGGAAGTGAGACTTCATTGTAGTGCAGATTTCCTTTGCAAGCTTGCTTGGTTGGCCAAAAAGGGCGTATGCGTTTTTTCCTGAATATATTCAGGAAAAAACGCATACGCCCTTTTTGGCCAAGTGCATCATTGTGGACGTTCTGCCTCTTTTCCTATGCTTTCAATGCAATTCCAGTCTACCTCCTGAAATCGGTTTCCTGCAATTCTGCCCCGCTTTCAAGTCCTCTTGGCAGCCTTACTTCAGTCTATTTTTGGACGATAGCTGTCATTTATAACTCTGCAGGTTTGTGAATTACAGTGCCCCTGAGCTCCTTTCTTCAACTCGCTTTCTTTTGAGCTGGCCGCAACACCGCAGGATGGCTTCAGGCCCTAATCTGGTTCTGGTACGGCACGCTGAGCCTTTGGTTATTTCCTCTTCCTGGTGGGAAATGAGAGTTAAATTTGCCCGTCCAGACACCTCCAGCTAGCCTCTCATTGGTTCTCGCTATTCCTGTTCATCTTCCGCAGAAATTGCAAACTGGGCCATACAGGAGGTTAAAGGGACTGACTCTCCAAGTGGGGAGAGTGTTAGTAAAGCGTCTGGAATGTTGCACCCGAGTACCAGGGGAGGAAAACTGAGACATATTTGAACACGTCTCCCGATCACATGGTTGATCATACTCTAGGTTCCACATGCATGTTTTAGCTGAAGGAAGAATACCTTAAACCTGGGTAGTTGAAACCCGTGGAATGGGTACCATGCAATATGACTTCAAAGGGTCTTCATTTGCTCACCGAACCTCTCCAATCCTATCACTGCTGCGTTTATGCCCCTGTACACATGCTTGATTCTCTTTCGGAGACATAGCAATCCATAGGTTTTAAGATACTTACTAGTCAGGTACATTCTTAGGCGTTTAATATGGGGTGTTGAGTCCATTTCGTTGAGCAAGGAGTAGCTCTTGTCTATTCCATATTTGGCTTAAGGAACTTTATCTGTGCTCATTTCAATCTCTGGTTTTATGCAGCACCCCAACTCACCTTTACCCTTAAGCAAGCATAATTTGGTTTTCTAAATTTGAGACCCTGTTCTGTTTTCGAATGCAGTTCCTGTGTAGCCAAGTTTACATTCCGTGTATTAGTGATATCTTATGATGTTTCTTTTTCTGTGTGACTTATTTCAGTTAGAATCATCGTACCTGAATCCACTCATTATGCTGCTACGGGCCTGATGACATAGATTTCATTGCTGAGTGATACTGCATTGTACGTAAGTACCACAAGTTCTTTATCCATTTTTCACTTTCTGTGATATTGAACTTGTACGGTAAACGAGGTTCTTGTAAACGGAGGCGTCCCAAACTTTGGGGTGGCTGTGTGTTTTTGATTTTAATTTCCCTAAGCTATAGGACCATAAGTGGAAGTGCCCTAGGCTCTGTTGCTTTGTTTTTTAGATGTTTCAGGAAACACCATACACTTCTCCCGAGTGTCTGTTGGCAATTTACATCCCGCCCATCAGCATAACAAGGCTCCCAGTTCTCCATGGCCTGTCCTGCCTTTCTGGATTTTACACTTTTTTCAGATGGCCCTTTTGACCGGGGGGAAGTGAGACTTCATTGTAGTGCAGATTTCCTTTGCAAGCTTGCTTGGTTGGCCAAAAAGGGCGTATGCGTTTTTTCCTGAATATATTCAGGAAAAAACGCATACGCCCTTTTTGGCCAAGTGCATCATTGTGGACGTTCTGCCTCTTTTCCTATGCTTTCAATGCAATTCCAGTCTACCTCCTGAAATCGGTTTCCTGCAATTCTGCCCCGCTTTCAAGTCCTCTTGGCAGCCTTACTTCAGTCTATTTTTGGACGATAGCTGTCATTTATAACTCTGCAGGTTTGTGAATTACAGTGCCCCTGAGCTCCTTTCTTCAACTCGCTTTCTTTTGAGCTGGCCGCAACACCGCAGGATGGCTTCAGGCCCTAATCTGGTTCCGGTACGGCACGCTGAGCCTTTGGTTATTTCCTCTTCCTGTTGGGAAATGAGAGTTAAATTTGCCCGTCCAGACACCTCCAGCTAGCCTCTCATTGGTTCTCGCTATTCCTGTTCATCTTCCGCAGAAATTGCAAACTGGGCCAAACAGGAGGTTAAAGGGACTGACTCTCCAAGTGGGGAGAGTGTTAGTAAAGCGTCTGGAATGTTGCACCCGAGTACCAGGGGAGGAAAACTGAGACATATTTGAACACGTCTCCCGATCACATGGTTGATCATACTCTAGGTTCCACATGCATGTTTTAGCTGAAGGAAGAATACCTTAAACCTGGGTACTTGAAACCCGTGGAATGGGTACCATGCAATATGACTTCAAAGGGTCTTCATTTGCTCACCGAACCTCTCCAATCCTATCACTGCTGCGTTTATGCCCCAGTACACATGCTTGATTCTCTTTCGGAGACATAGCAATCCATAGGTTTTAAGATACTTACTAGTCAGGTACATTCTTAGGCATTTAATATGCGGTGTTGAGTCCATTTCGTTGAGCAAGAAGTAGCTCTTCTCTATTCCATATTTGACTTAAGGAACTTTATCTGTGCTCATTTCAATCTCTGGTTTTATGCAGCACCACAACTCACCTTTACCCTTAAGCAAGCATAAGTTGGTTTTCTAAATTTGAGACCCTGTTCTGTTCTGTAATTCAGTTCCTGTGTAGCCAAGTTTACATTCCGTGTATTACTGATATCTTATGATGTTTCTTTTTCTGTGTGACTTATTTCAGTTAGAATCATCATACCTGAATCCACTCATTGTGCTGCTAAGGGCCTGATGACACAGATTTCATTGCTGAGTGATATTGCTTTGTAAGTAAATACCACAACTTCTTTATCCATTTTTCACTTTCTGCGATGTTGAACTTGTACTGTAAACGAGGTTCTTGTAAACAGAGCCATTCCAAACTTTGGGGTGGCTGTGTCTTTTTGATTTTAATTTCCCTAAGCTATAGGACCATAAGTGGAAGTGCCCTAGGTTCTGTTGCTTTGTTTTTTAGATGTTTCAGGAAACACCATATACTTCTCCCGAGTGGTTGTTGGCAATTTACATCCCGCCCATCTGCATAACAAGGCTCCCAGTTCTCCATGGCCTGTCCTGCCTTTCTGGATTTTACACTTTTTTCAGATGGCCCTTTTGACCGGGGGGAAGTGAGACTTCATTGTAGTGCAGATTTCCTTTGCAAGCTTGCTTGGTTGGCCAAAAAGTGCATATGCGTTTTTTCCTGAATATATTCAGGAAAAAACGCATACGCCCTTTTTGGCCAAGTGCATCATTGTGGAAGTTCTGCCTCTTTTCCTATGCTTTCAATGCAATTCCAGTCTACCTCCTGAAATCGGTTTCCTGCAATTCTGCCCCGCTTTCAAGTCCTCTTGGCAGCCTTACTTCAGTCTATTTTTGGACGATAGCTGTCATTTATAACTCTGCAGGTTTGTGAATTACAGTGCCCCTGAGCTCCTTTCTTCAACTCGCTTTCTTGTGACCTGGCCGCAACACCGCAGGATGGCTTCAGGCCCTAATTTGGTTCCGGCCCGGCACGCTGAGCCTTTGGTTAATTCCTCTTCCTGGTGGGAAATGAGAGTTAAATTTGCCCGTCCAGACACCTCCAGCTAGCCTCTCATTGGTTCTCGCTATTCCTGTTCATCTTCCGCAGAAATTGCAAACTGGGCCAAACAGGAGGTTAAAGGGACTGACTCTCCAAGTGGGGAGAGTGTTAGTAAAGCGTCTGGAATGTTGCACCCGAGTACCAGGGGAGGAAAACTGAGACATATTTGAACACGTCTCCCGATCACATGGTTGATCATACTCTAGGTTCCACATGCATGTTTTAGCTGAAGGAAGAATACCTTAAACCTGGGTAGTTGAAACCCGTGGAATGGATACCATGCAATATGACTTCAAAGGGTCTTCATTTGCTCACCGAACCTCTCCAATCCTATCACTGCTGCGTTTATGCCCCTGTACACATGCTTGATTCTCTTTCGGAGACATAGCAATCCATAGGTTTTAAGATACTTACTAGTCAGGTACATTCTTAGGCGTTTAATATGCGGTGTTGAGTCAATTTCGTTGAGCAAGGAGTAGCTCTTGTCTATTCCATATTTGGCTTAAGGAACTTTATCTGTGCTCATTTCAATCTCTGGTTTTATGCAGCACCCCAACTCACCTTTCCCCTTAAGCAAGCATAAGTTGGTTTTCTAAATTTGAGACCCTGTTCTGTTTTGGAATGCAGTTCCTGTGTAGCCAAGTTTACATTCCGTGTATTAGTGATATCTTATGATGTTTCTTTTTCTGTGTGACTTATTTCAGTTAGAATCATCGTACCTGAATCCACTCATTATGCTGCTACGGGCCTGATGACATAGATTTCATTGCTGAGTGATACTGCATTGTACGTAAGTACCACAAGTTCTTTATCCATTTTTCACTTTCTGTGATATTGAACTTGTACGGTAAACGAGGTTCTTGTAAACGGAGGCGTCCCAAACTTTGGGTTGCCTGTGTCTTTTTGATTTTAATTTCCCTAAGCTATAGGACCATAAGTGGAAGTGCCCTAGGCTCTGTTGCTTTGTTTTTTAGATGTTTCAGGAAACACCATACACTTCTCCCGAGTGTCTGTTGGCAATTTACATCCCGCCCATCAGCATAACAAGGCTCCCAGTTCTCCATGGCCTGTCCTGCCTTTCTGGATTTTACACTTTTTTCAGATGGCCCTTTTGACCGGGGGGAAGTGAGACTTCATTGTAGTGCAGATTTCCTTTGCAAGCTTGCTTGGTTGGCCAAAAAGGGCGTATGCGTTTTTCCTGAATATATTCAGGAAAAAACGCATACGCCCTTTTTGGCCAAGTGCATCATTGTGGACGTTCTGCCTCTTTTCCTATGCTTTCAATGCAATTCCAGTCTACCTCCTGAAATCGGTTTCCTGCAATTCTGCCCCGCTTTCAAGTCCTCTTGGCAGCCTTACTTCAGTCTATGTTTGGATGATAGCTGTCATTTATAACTCTGCAGGTTTGTGAATTACAGTGCCCCTGAGCTCCATTCTTCAACTTGCTTTCTTGTGACCTGGCCGCAACACCGCAGTATGGCTTCAGGCCCTAATCTGGTTCCGGCACGGCACGCTGAGCCTTTCGTTATTTCCTCTTCCTGGTGGGAAATGAGAGTTAAATTTGCCCGTCCAGACACCTCCAGCTAGTCTCTCATTGGTTCTCGCTATTCCTGTTCATCTTCCGCAGAAATTGCAAACTGGGCCAAACAGGAGGTTAAAGGCGCTGACTCTCCAAGTGGGGAGAGTGTTAGTAAAGCGTCTGGAATGTTGCACCCGAGTACCAGGGGAGGAAAACTGAGACATATTTGAACACGTCTCCCGTTCACATGGTTGATCATACTTGAGTTCCACATGCATGTTTTAGCTGAAGGAAGAATACCTTAAACCTGGAGAGTTAAGACCCGTGTAATGGGTACCATGCAATATGACTTCAAAGGGTCTTCATTTGCTCACCGAACCTCTCCAATCCTATCACTGCTGCGTTTATGCCCCTGTACACATGCTTGATTCTCTTTCGGAGACATAGCAATCCATAGGTTTTAAGATACTTACTAGTCAGGTACATTCTTAGGCGTTTAATATGCGGTGTTGAGTCCAATTCGTTGAGCAAGGAGTAGCTCTTGTCTATTCCATATTTGACTTAAGGAACTTTATCTGTGCTCATTTCAATCTCTGGTTTTATGCAGCACCCCAACTCACCTTTACCCTTAAGCAAGCATAAGTTGGTTTTCTAAATTTGAGACCCTGTTCTGTTCTGTAATTCAGTTCCTGTGTAGCCAAGTTTACATTCCGTGTATTACTGATATCTTATGATGTTTCTTTTTCTGTGTGACTTACTTCAGTTAGAATCATCATACCTGAATCCACTCATTGTGCTGCTAAGGGCCTGATGACACAGATTTCATTGCTGAGTGATATTGCTTTGTAAGTAAATACCACAACTTCTTTATCCATTTTTCACTTTCTGCGATGTTGAACTTGTACTGTAAACGAGGTTCTTGTAAACAGAGCCGTTCCAAACTTTGGGGTGGCTGTGTCTTTTTGATTTTAATTTCCCTAAGCTATAGGACCATAAGTGGAAGTGCCCTAGGTTCTGTTGCTTTGTTTTTTAGATGTTTCAGGAAACACCATACACTTCTCCCGAGTGGTTGTTGGCAATTTACATCCCGCCCATCAGCATAACAAGGCTCCCAGTTCTCCATGGCCTGTCCTGCCTTTCTGGATTTTACACTTTTTTCAGATGGCCCTTTTGACCGGGGGGAAGTGAGACTTCATTGTAGTGCAGATTTCCTTTGCAAGCTTGCTTGGTTGGCCAAAAAGGGCGTATGCGTTTTTTCCTGAATATATTCAGGAAAAAACGCATACGCCCTTTTTGGCCAAGTGCATCATTGTGGACGTTCTGCCTCTTTTCCTATGCTTTCAATGCAATTCCAGTCTACCTCCTGAAATCGGTTTCCTGCAATTCTGCCCCGCTTTCAAGTCCTCTTGGCAGCCTTACTTCAGTCTATTTTTGGACGATAGCTGTCATTTATAACTCTGCAGGTTTGTGAATTACAGTGCCCCTGAGCTCCTTTCTTCAACTCGCTTTCTTTTGAGCTGGCCGCAACACCGCAGGATGTCTTCAGGCCCTAATCTGGTTCCGGCCCGGCATGCTGAGCCTTTGGTTAATTCCTCTTCCTGGTGGGAAATGAGAGTTAAATTTGCCCGTCCAGACACCTCCAGCTAGCCTCTCATTGGTTCTCGCTATTCCTGTTCATCTTCCGCAGAAATTGCAAACTGGGCCAAACAGGAGGTTAAAGGCGCTGACTCTCCAAGTGGGGAGAGTGTTAGTAAAGCGTCTGGAATGTTGCACCCGAGTACCAGGGGAGGAAAACTGAGACATATTTGAACACGTCTCCTGATCACATGGTTGATCATACTCTAGGTTCCACATGCATGTTTTAGCTGAAGGAAGAATACCTTAAACCTGGGTAGTTGAAACCCGTGGAATGGGTACCATGCAATATGACTTCAAAGGGTCTTCATTTGCTCACCGAACCTCTCCAATCCTATCACTGCTGCGTTTATGCCCCTGTACACATGCTTGATTCTCTTTCGGAGACATAGCAATCCATAGGTTTTAAGATACTTACTAGTCAGGTACATTCTTAGGCGTTTAATATGGGGTGTTGAGTCCATTTCGTTGAGCAAGGAGTAGCTCTTGTCTATTCCATATTTGGCTTAAGGAACTTTATCTGTGCTCATTTCAATCTCTGGTTTTATGCAGCACCCCAACTCACCTTTACCCTTAAGCAAGAATAAGTTGGTTTTCTAAATTTGAGACCCTGTTCTGTTCTGTAATTCAGTTCCTGTGTAGCCAAGTTTACATTCCGTGTATTACTGATATCTTATGATGTTTCTTTTTCTGTGTGACTTATTTCAGTTAGAATCATCGTACCTGAATCCACTCATTGTGATGCTAAGGGCCTGATGACATAGATTTCATTGCTGAGTGATATTGCTTTGTAAGTAAATACCACAACTTCTTTATCCATTTTTCACTTTCTGCGATGTTGAACTTGTACTGTAAACGAGGTTCTTGTAAACAGAGCCGTTCCAAACTTTGGGGTGGCTGTGTCTTTTTGATTTTAATTTCCCTAAGCTATAGGACCATAAGTGGAAGTGCCCTAGGTTCTGTTGCTTTGTTTTTTAGATGTTTCAGGAAACACCATACACTTCTCCCGAGTGGTTGTTGGCAATTTACATCCCGCCCATCAGCATAACAAGGCTCCCAGTTCTCCATGGCCTGTCCTGCCTTTCTGGATTTTACACTTTTTTCAGATGGCCCTTTTGACCGGGGGGAAGTGAGACTTCATTGTAGTGCAGATTTCCTTTGCAAGCTTGCTTGGTTGGCCAAAAAGGGCGTATGCGTTTTTTCCTGAATATATTCAGGAAAAAACGCATACGCCCTTTTTAGCCAAGTGCATCATTTTGGACGTTCTGCCTCTTTTCCTATGCTTTCAATGCAATTCCAGTCTACCTCCTGAAATCGGTTTCCTGCAATTCTGCCCCGCTTTCAAGTCCTCTTGGCAGCCTTACTTCAGTCTATTTTTGGACGATAGCTGTCATTTATAACTCTGCAGGTTTGTGAATTACAGTGCCCCTGAGCTCCTTTCTTAAACTCGGTTTCTTTTGAGCTGGCCGCAACACCGCAGGATGGCTTCAGGCCCTAATCTGGTTCCGGTACGGCACGCTGAGCCTTTGGTTATTTCCTCTTCCTGTTGGGAAATGAGAGTTAAATTTGCCCGTCCAGACACCTCCAGCTAGCCTCTCATTGGTTCTCGCTATTCCTGTTCATCTTCCGCAGAAATTGCAAACTGTGCCAAACAGGAGGTTAAAGGCGCTGACTCTCCAAGTGGGGAGAGTGTTAGTAAAGCGTCTGGAATGTTGCACCCGAGTACCAGGGGAGGAAAACTGAGACATATTTGAACACGTCTCCCGTTCACATGGTTGATCATACTCTGGGTTCCACATGCATGTTTTATCTGAAGGAAGAATACCTTAAACCTGGAGAGTTGAGACCCGTGGAATGGGTACCATGCAATATGACTTCAAAGGGTCTTCATTTGCTCACCGAACCTCTCCAATCCTATCACTGCTGCGTTTATGCCCCTGTACACACGCTTGATTCTCTTTTGGAGACATAGCAATCCATAGGTTTTAAGATACTTACTAGTCAGGTACATTCTTAGGCGTTTAATATGGGGTGTTGAGTCCATTTCGTTGAGCAAGGAGTAGCTCTTGTCTATTCCATATTTGGCTTAAGGAACTTTATCTGTGCTCATTTCAATCTCTGGTTTTATGCAGCACCCCAACTCACCTTTCCCCTTAAGCAAGCATAAGTTGGTTTTCTAAATTTGAGACCCTGTTCTGTTTTGGAATGCAGTTCCTGTGTAGCCAAGTTTACATTCCGTGTATTAGTGATATCTTATGATGTTTCTTTTTCTGTGTGACTTATTTCAGTTAGAATCATCGTACCTGAATCCACTCATTGTGCTGCTAAGGGCCTGATGACATAGATTTCATTGCTGAGTGATATTGTTTTGTAAGTAAATACCACAACTTCTTTATCCATTTTTCACTTTCTGCGGTGTTGAACTTGTACTGTAAACGAAGTTCTTCTAAACAGAGGCGTCCCAAACTTTGGGGTGGCTGTGTCTTTTTGATTTTTATTTCCCTAAGCTATAGGACCATAAGTGGCAGTGACCTAGGCTCTGTTGCTTTGTTTTTTAGATGTTTCAGGAAACACCATACACTTCTCCCAAGTGGTTGTTGGCAATTTACATCCCGCCCATCAGCATAACAAGGCTCCCAGTTCTCCATGGCCTGTCCTGCCTTTCTGGATTTTACACTTTTTTCAGATGGCCCTTTTGACCGGGGGGAAGTGAGACTTCATTGTAGTGCAGATTTCCTTTGCAAGCTTGCTTGGTTGGCCAAAAAGGGCGTATGCGTTTTTTCCTGAATATATTCAGGAAAAAACGCATACGCCCTTTTTGGCCAAGTGCATCATTGTGGACGTTCTGCCTCTTTTCCTATGCTTTCAATGCAATTCCAGTCTACCTCCTGAAATCGGTTTCCTGCAATTCTGCCCCGCTTTCAAGTCCTCTTGGCAGCCTTACTTCAGTCTATTTTTGGACGATAGCTGTCATTTATAACTCTGCAGGTTTGTGAATTACAGTGCCCCTGAGCTCCTTTCTTCAACTCGCTTTCTTGTGAGCTGGCCGCAACACCGCAGGATGGCTTCAGGCCCTAATCTGGTTCTGGTACGGCACGCTGAGCCTTTGGTTATTTCCTCTTCCTGGTGGGAAATGAGAGTTAAATTTGCCCGTCCAGACACCTCCAGCTAGCCTTTCATTGGTTCTCGCTATTCCTGTTCATCTTCCGCAGAAATTGCAAACTGGGCCAAACAGGAGGTTAAAGGCGCTGACTCTCCAAGTGGGGAGAGTGTTAGTAAAGCGTCTGGAATGTTGCACCCGAGTACCAGGGGAGGAAAACTGAGACATATTTGAACACGTCTCCCGTTCACATGGTTGATCATACTTGGGTTCCACATGCATGTTTTAGCTGAAGGAAGAATACCTTAAACCTGGAGAGTTGAGACCCGTGTAACGGGTACCATGCAATATGACTTCAAAGGGTCTTCATTTGCTCACTGAACCTCTCCAATCCTATCACTGCTGCGTTTATGACCCTGTACACATGCTTGATTCTCTTTCGGAGACATAGCAATCCATAGGTTTTAAGATACTTGCTAGTCAGGTACATTCTTAGGCGTTTAATATGCGGTGTTGAGTCCATTTCGTTGAGCAAGGAGTAGCTCTTGTCTATTCCATATTTGGCTTAAGGAACTTTATCTGTGCTCATTTCAATCTCTGGTTTTATGCAGCACCCCAACTCACCTTTCCCCTTAAGCAAGCATAAGTTGGTTTTCTAAATTTGAGACCCTGTTCTGTTTTGGAATGCAGTTCCTGTGTAGCCAAGTTTACATTCCGTGTATTAGTGATATCTTATGATGTTTCTTTTTCTGTGTGACTTATTTCAGTTAGAATCATCGTACCTGAATCCACTCATTGTGATGCTAAGGGCCTGATGACATAGATTTCATTGCTGAGTGATATTGCTTTGTAAGTAAATACCACAACTTCTTTATCCATTTTTCACTTTCTGCGATGTTGAACTTGTACTGTAAACGAGGTTCTTGTAAACAGAGCCGTTCCAAACTTTGGGGTGCCTGTGTCTTTTTGATTTTAATTTCCCTAAGCTATAGGACCATAAGTGGAAGTGCCCTAGGTTCTGTTGCTTTGTTTTTTAGATGTTTCAGGAAACACCATACACTTCTCCCGAGTGGTTGTTGGCAATTTACATCCCGCCCATCAGCATAACAAGGCTCCCAGTTCTCCATGGCCTGTCCTGCCTTTCTGGATTTTACACTTTTTTCAGATGGCCCTTTTGACCGGGGGGAAGTGAGACTTCATTGTAGTGCAGATTTCCTTTGCAAGCTTGCTTGGTTGGCCAAAAAGTGCGTATGCGTTTTTTCCTGAATATATTCAGGAAAAACCGCATACGCCCTTTTTGGCCAAGTGCATCATTGTGGACGTTCTGCCTCTTTTCCTATGCTTTCAATGCAATTCCAGTCTACCTCCTGAAATCGGTTTCCTGCAATTCTGCCCCGCTTTCAAGTCCTCTTGGCAGCCTTACTTCAGTCTATTTTTGGACGATAGCTGTCATTTATAACTCTGCAGGTTTGTGAATTACAGTGCCCCTGAGCACCTTTCTTAAACTCGGTTTCTTTTGAGCTGGCCGCAACACCGCAGGATGGCTTCAGGCCCTAATCTGGTTCCGGTACGGCACGCTGAGCCTTTGGTTAATTCCTCTTCCTGTTGGGAAATGAGAGTTAAATTTGCCCGTCCAGACACCTCCAGCTAGCCTCTCATTGGTTCTCGCTATTCCTGTTCATCTTCCGCAGAAATTGCAAACTGTGCCAAACAGGAGGTTAAAGGCGCTGACTCTCCAAGTGGGGAGAGTGTTAGTAAAGCGTCTGGAATGTTGCACCCGAGTACCAGGGGAGGAAAACTGAGACATATTTGAACACGTCTCCCGTTCACATGGTTGATCATACTTGGGTTCCACATGCATGTTTTAGCTGAAGGAAGAATACCTTAAACCTGGAGAGTTGAGACCCGTGTAATGGGTACCATGCAATATGACTTCAAAGGGTCTTCATTTGCTCACCGAACCTCTCCAATCCTATCACTGCTGCGTTTATGACCCTGTACACATGCTTGATTCTCTTTCGGAGACATAGCAATCCATAGGTTTTAAGATACTTGCTAGTCAGGTACATTCTTAGGCGTTTAATATGCGGTGTTGAGTCCATTTCGTTGAGCAAGGAGTAGCTCTTGTCTATTCCATATTTGGCTTAAGGAACTTTATCTGTGCTCATTTCAATCTCTGGTTTTATGCAGCACCCCAACTCACCTTTCCCCTTAAGCAAGCATAAGTTGGTTTTCTAAATTTGAGACCCTGTTCTGTTTTGGAATGCAGTTCCTGTGTAGCCAAGTTTACATTCCGTGTATTAGTGATATCTTATGATGTTTCTTTTTCTGTGTGACTTATTTCAGTTAGAATCATCGTACCTGAATCCACTCATTATGCTGCTACGGGCCTGATGACATAGATTTCATTGCTGAGTGATACTGCATTGTACGTAAGTACCACAAGTTCTTTATCCATTTTTCACTTTCTGTGATATTGAACTTGTACGGTAAACGAGGTTCTTGTAAACGGAGGCGTCCCAAACTTTGGGGTGGCTGTGTCTTTTTGATTTTAATTTCCCTAAGCTATAGGACCATAAGTGGAAGTGCCCTAGGCTCTGTTGCTTTGTTTTTTAGATGTTTCAGGAAACACCATACACTTCTCCCGAGTGGTTGTTGGCAATTTACATCCCGCCCATCAGCATAACAAGGCTCCCAGTTCTCCATGGCCTGTCCTGCCTTTCTGGATTTTACACTTTTTTCAGATGGCCCTTTTGACCGGGGGGAAGTGAGACTTCATTGTAGTGCAGATTTCCTTTGCAAGCTTGCTTGGTTGGCCAAAAAGGGCGTATGCGTTTTTTCCTGAATATATTCAGGAAAAAACGCATACGCCCTTTTTGGCCAAGTGCATCATTGTGGACGTTCTGCCTCTTTTCCTATGCTTTCAATGCAATTCCAGTCTACCTCCTGAAATCGGTTTCCTGCAATTCTGCCCCGCTTTCAAGTCCTCTTGGCAGCCTTACTTCAGTCTATTTTTGGACGATAGCTGTCATTTATAACTCTGCAGGTTTGTGAATTACAGTGCCCCTGAGCTCCTTTGTTCAACTCGCTTTCTTGTGAGCTGGCCGCAACACCGCAGGATGGCTTCAGGCCCTAATCTGGTTCCGGTACGGCACGCTGAGCCTTTGGTTATTTCCTCTTCCTGGTGGGAAATGAGAGTTAAATTTGCCCGTCCAGACACCTCCAGCTAGCCTCTCATTGGTTCTCGCTACTCCTGTTCATCTTCCGCAGAAATTGCAAACTGGGCCAAACAGGAGGTTAAAGGCGCTGACTCTCCAAGTGGGGAGAGTGTTAGTAAAGCGTCTGGAATGTTGCACCCGAGTACCAGGGGAGGAAAACTGAGACATATTTGAACACATCTCCCGTTCACATGGTTGATCATACTTGGGTTCCACATGCATGTTTTAGCTGAAGGAAGAATACCTTAAACCTGGAGAGTTGAGACCCGTGTAATGGGTACCATGCAATATGACTTCAAAGGGTCTTCATTTGCTCACCGAACCTCTCCAATCCTATCACTGCTGCGTTTATGACCCTGTACACATGCTTGATTCTCTTTCGGAGACATAGCAATCCATAGGTTTTAAGATACTTGCTAGTCAGGTACATTCTTAGGCGTTTAATATGCGGTGTTGAGTCCATTTCGTTGAGCAAGGAGTAGCTCTTGTCTATTCCATATTTGGCTTAAGGAACTTTATCTGTGCTCATTTCAATCTCTGGTTTTATGCAGCACCCCAACTCACCTTTCCCCTTAAGCAAGCATAAGTTGGTTTTCTAAATTTGAGACCCTGTTCTGTTTTGGAATGCAGTTCCTGTGTAGCCAAGTTTACATTCCGTGTATTAGTGATATCTTATGATGTTTCTTTTTCTGTGTGACTTATTTCAGTTAGAATCATCGTACCTGAATCCACTCATTGTGATGCTAAGGGCCTGATGACATAGATTTCATTGCTGAGTGATATTGCTTTGTAAGTAAATACCACAACTTCTTTATCCATTTTTCACTTTCTGCGATGTTGAACTTGTACTGTAAACGAGGTTCTTGTAAACAGAGCCGTTCCAAACTTTGGGGTGCCTGTGTCTTTTTGATTTTAATTTCCCTAAGCTATAGGACCATAAGTGGAAGTGCCCTAGGTTCTGTTGCTTTGTTTTTTAGATGTTTCAGGAAACACCATACACTTCTCCCGAGTGTCTGTTGGCAATTTACATCCCGCCCATCAGCATAACAAGGCTCCCAGTTCTCCATGGCCTGTCCTGCCTTTCTGGATTTTACACTTTTTTCAGATGGCCCTTTTGACCGGGGGGAAGTGAGACTTCATTGTAGTGCAGATTTCCTTTGCAAGCTTGCTTGGTTGGCCAAAAAGGGCGTATGCGTTTTTTCCTGAATATATTCAGGAAAAAACGCATACGCCCTTTTTGGCCAAGTGCATCATTGTGGACGTTCTGCCTCTTTTCCTATGCTTTCAATGCAATTCCAGTCTACCTCCTGAAATCGGTTTCCTGCAATTCTGCCCCGCTTTCAAGTCCTCTTGGCAGCCTTACTTCAGTATATTTTTGGACGATAGCTGTCATTTATAACTCTGCAGGTTTGTGAATTACAGTGCCCCTGAGCTCCTTTCTTAAACTCGGTTTCTTTTGAGCTGGCCGCAACACCGCAGGATGGCTTCAGGCCCTAATCTGGTTCTGGTACGGCACGCTGAGCCTTTGGTTATTTCCTCTTCCTGTTGGGAAATGAGAGTTAAATTTGCCCGTCCAGACACCTCCAGCTAGCCTCTCATTGGTTCTCGCTATTCCTGTTCATCTTCCGCAGAAATTGCAAACTGTGCCAAACAGGAGGTTAAAGGCGCTGACTCTCCAAGTGGGGAGAGTGTTAGTAAAGCGTCTGGAATGTTGCACCCGAGTACCAGGGGAGGAAAACTGAGACATATTTGAACACGTCTCCCGTTCACATGGTTGATCATACTTGGGTTCCACATGCATGTTTTAGCTGAAGGAAGAATACCTTAAACCTGGAGAGTTGAGACCCGTGTAATGGGTACCATGCAATATGACTTCAAAGGGTCTTCATTTGCTCACCGAACCTCTCCAATCCTATCACTGCTGCGTTTATGACCCTGTACACATGCTTGATTCTCTTTCGGAGACATAGCAATCCATAGGTTTTAAGATACTTGCTAGTCAGGTACATTCTTAGGCGTTTAATATGCGTTGTTGAGTCCATTTCGTTGAGCAAGGAGTAGCTCTTGTCTATTCCATATTTGGCTTAAGGAACTTTATCTGTGCTCATTTCAATCTCTGGTTTTATGCAGCACCCCAACTCACCTTTCCCCTTAAGCAAGCATAAGTTGGTTTTCTAAATTTGAGACCCTGTTCTGTTTTGGAATGCAGTTCCTGTGTAGCCAAGTTTACATTCCGTGTATTAGTGATATCTTATGATGTTTCTTTTTCTGTGTGACTTATTTCAGTTAGAATCATCGTACCTGAATCCACTCATTATGCTGCTACGGGCCTGATGACATAGATTTCATTGCTGAGTGATACTGCATTGTACGTAAGTACCACAAGTTCTTTATCCATTTTTCACTTTCTGTGATATTGAACTTGTACGGTAAACGAGGTTCTTGTAAACGGAGGCGTCCCAAACTTTGGGGTGGCTGTGTCTTTTTGATTTTAATTTCCCTAAGCTATAGGACCATAAGTGGAAGTGCCCTAGGCTCTGTTGCTTTGTTTTTTAGATGTTTCAGGAAACACCATACACTTCTCCCGAGTGGTTGTTGGCAATTTACATCCCGCCCATCAGCATAACAAGGCTCCCAGTTCTCCATGGCCTGTCCTGCCTTTCTGGATTTTACACTTTTTTCAGATGGCCCTTTTGACCGGGGGGAAGTGAGACTTCATTGTAGTGCAGATTTCCTTTGCAAGCTTGCTTGGTTGGCCAAAAAGGGCGTATGCGTTTTTTCCTGAATATATTCAGGAAAAAACGCATACGCCCTTTTTGGCCAAGTGCATCATTGTGGACGTTCTGCCTCTTTTCCTATGCTTTCAATGCAATTCCAGTCTACCTCCTGAAATCGGTTTCCTGCAATTCTGCCCCGCTTTCAAGTCCTCTTGGCAGCCTTACTTCAGTCTATTTTTGGACGATAGCTGTCATTTATAACTCTGCAGGTTTGTGAATTACAGTGCCCCTGAGCTCCTTTGTTCAACTCGCTTTCTTGTGAGCTGGCCGCAACACCGCAGGATGGCTTCAGGCCCTAATCTGGTTCCGGTACGGCACGCTGAGCCTTTGGTTATTTCCTCTTCCTGGTGGGAAATGAGAGTTAAATTTGCCCGTCCAGACACCTCCAGCTAGCCTCTCATTGGTTCTCGCTATTCCTGTTCATCTTCCGCAGAAATTGCAAACTGGGCCAAACAGGAGGTTAAAGGCGCTGACTCTCCAAGTGGGGAGAGTGTTAGTAAAGCGTCTGGAATGTTGCACCCGAGTACCAGGGGAGGAAAACTGAGACATATTTGAACACATCTCCCGTTCACATGGTTGATCATACTTGGGTTCCACATGCATGTTTTAGCTGAAGGAAGAATACCTTAAACCTGGAGAGTTGAGACCCGTGTAATGGGTACCATGCAATATGACTTCAAAGGGTCTTCATTTGCTCACCGAACCTCTCCAATCCTATCACTGCTGCGTTTATGACCCTGTACACATGCTTGATTCTCTTTCGGAGACATAGCAATCCATAGGTTTTAAGATACTTGCTAGTCAGGTACATTCTTAGGCGTTTAATATGCGGTGTTGAGTCCATTTCGTTGAGCAAGGAGTAGCTCTTGTCTATTCCATATTTGGCTTAAGGAACTTTATCTGTGCTCATTTCAATCTCTGGTTTTATGCAGCACCCCAACTCACCTTTCCCCTTAAGCAAGCATAAGTTGGTTTTCTAAATTTGAGACCCTGTTCTGTTTTGGAATGCAGTTCCTGTGTAGCCAAGTTTACATTCCGTGTATTAGTGATATCTTATGATGTTTCTTTTTCTGTGTGACTTATTTCAGTTAGAATCATCGTACCTGAATCCACTCATTGTGATGCTAAGGGCCTGATGACATAGATTTCATTGCTGAGTGATATTGCTTTGTAAGTAAATACCACAACTTCTTTATCCATTTTTCACTTTCTGCGATGTTGAACTTGTACTGTAAACGAGGTTCTTGTAAACAGAGCCGTTCCAAACTTTGGGGTGCCTGTGTCTTTTTGATTTTAATTTCCCTAAGCTATAGGACCATAAGTGGAAGTGCCCTAGGTTCTGTTGCTTTGTTTTTTAGATGTTTCAGGAAACACCATACACTTCTCCCGAGTGTCTGTTGGCAATTTACATCCCGCCCATCAGCATAACAAGGCTCCCAGTTCTCCATGGCCTGTCCTGCCTTTCTGGATTTTACACTTTTTTCAGATGGCCCTTTTGACCGGGGGGAAGTGAGACTTCATTGTAGTGCAGATTTCCTTTGCAAGCTTGCTTGGTTGGCCAAAAAGGGCGTATGCGTTTTTTCCTGAATATATTCAGGAAAAAACGCATACGCCCTTTTTGGCCAAGTGCATCATTGTGGACGTTCTGCCTCTTTTCCTATGCTTTCAATGCAATTCCAGTCTACCTCCTGAAATCGGTTTCCTGCAATTCTGCCCCGCTTTCAAGTCCTCTTGGCAGCCTTACTTCAGTATATTTTTGGACGATAGCTGTCATTTATAACTCTGCAGGTTTGTGAATTACAGTGCCCCTGAGCTCCTTTCTTAAACTCGGTTTCTTTTGAGCTGGCCGCAACACCGCAGGATGGCTTCAGGCCCTAATCTGGTTCTGGTACGGCACGCTGAGCCTTTGGTTATTTCCTCTTCCTGTTGGGAAATGAGAGTTAAATTTGCCCGTCCAGACACCTCCAGCTAGCCTCTCATTGGTTCTCGCTATTCCTGTTCATCTTCCGCAGAAATTGCAAACTGTGCCAAACAGGAGGTTAAAGGCGCTGACTCTCCAAGTGGGGAGAGTGTTAGTAAAGCGTCTGGAATGTTGCACCCGAGTACCAGGGGAGGAAAACTGAGACATATTTGAACACGTCTCCCGTTCACATGGTTGATCATACTCTGGGTTCCACATGCATGTTTTATCTGAAGGAAGAATACCTTAAACCTGGAGAGTTGAGACCCGTGGAATGGGTACCATGCAATATGACTTCAAAGGGTCTTCATTTGCTCACCGAACCTCTCCAATCCTATCACTGCTGCGTTTATGCCCCTGTACACACGCTTGATTCTCTTTTGGAGACATAGCAATCCATAGGTTTTAAGATACTTACTAGTCAGGTACATTCTTAGGCGTTTAATATGGGGTGTTGAGTCCATTTCGTTGAGCAAGGAGTAGCTCTTGTCTATTCCATATTTGGCTTAAGGAACTTTATCTGTGCTCATTTCAATCTCTGGTTTTATGCAGCACCCCAACTCACCTTTCCCCTTAAGCAAGCATAAGTTGGTTTTCTAAATTTGAGACCCTGTTCTGTTTTGGAATGCAGTTCCTGTGTAGCCAAGTTTACATTCCGTGTATTAGTGATATCTTATGATGTTTCTTTTTCTGTGTGACTTACTTCAGTTAGAATCATCATACCTGAATCCACTCATTGTGCTGCTAAGGGCCTGATGACACAGATTTCATTGCTGAGTGATATTGCTTTTTAAGTAAATACCACAACTTCTTTATCCATTTTTCACTTTCTGCGATGTTGAACTTGTACTGTAAACGAGGTTCTTGTAAACAGAGGCGTCCCAAACTTTGGGGTGGCTGTGTCTTTTTGATTTTAATTTCCCTAAGCTATAGGACCATAAGTGGCAGTGCCCTAGGCTCTGTTGCTTTGTTTTTTAGATGTTTCAGGAAACACCATACACTTCTCCCGAGTGTCTGTTGGCAATTTACATCCCGCCCATCAGCATAACAAGGCTCCCAGTTCTCCATGGCCTGTCCTGCCTTTCTGGATTTTACACTTTTTTCAGATGGCCCTTTTGACCGGGGGGAAGTGAGACTTCATTGTAGTGCAGATTTCCTTTGCAAGCTTGCTTGGTTGGCCAAAAAGGGCGTATGCGTTTTTTCCTGAATATATTCAGGAAAAAACGCATACGCCCTTTTTGGCCAAGTGCATCATTGTGGACGTTCTGCCTCTTTTCCTATGCTTTCAATGCAATTCCAGTCTACCTCCTGAAATCGGTTTCCTGCAATTCTGCCCCGTTTTCAAGTCCTCTTGGCAGCCTTACTTCAGTCTATTTTTGGACGATAGCTGTCATTTTTAACTCTGCAGGTTTGTGAATTACAGTGCCCATGAGCTCCTTTCTTCAACTCGCTTTCTTGTGACCTGGCCGCAACACCGCAGGATGGCTTCAGGCCCTAATCTGGTTCCGGCCCGGCACACTGAGCCTTTCGTTAATTCCTCTTCCTGGTGGGAAATGAGAGTTAAATTTGCCCGTCCAGACACCTCCAGCTAGCCTCTCATTGGTTCTCGCTATTCCTGTTCATCTTCCGCAGAAATTGCAAACTGGGCCAAACAGGAGGTTAAAGGCGCTGACTCTCCAAGTGGGGAGAGTGTTAGTAAAGCGTCTGGAATGTTGCACCCGAGTACCAGGGGAGGAAAACTGAGACATATTTGAACACATCTCCCGATCACATGGTTGATCATACTCTAGGTTCCACATGCATGTTTTAGTTGAAGGAAGAATACCTTAAACCTGGGTAGTTGAAACCCGTGGAATGGGTACCATGCAATATGACTTCAAAGGGTCTTCATTTGCTCACCGAACCTCTCCAATCCTATCACTGCTGCGTTTATGCCCCTGTACACATGCTTGATTCTCTTTCGGAGACATAGCAATCCATAGGTTTTAAGATACTTACTAGTCAGGTACATTCTTAGGCGTTTAATATGCGGTGTTGAGTCCATTTCGTTGAGCAAGGAGTAGCTCTTGTCTATTCCATATTTGGCTTAAGGAACTTTATCTGTGCTCATTTCAATCTCCGGTTTTATGCAGCACCCCAACTCACCTTTACCCTTAAGCAAGAATAAGTTGGTTTTCTAAATTTGAGACCCTGTTCTGTTCTGTAATTCAGTTCCTGTGTAGCCAAGTTTACATTCCGTGTATTACTGATATCTTATGATGTTTCTTTTTCTGTGTGACTTATTTCAGTTAGAATCATCATACCTGAATCCACTCATTGTGCTGCTAAGGGCCTGATGACACAGATTTCATTGCTGAGTGATATTGCTTTGTAAGTAAATACCTAACTTCTTTATCCATTTTTCACTTTCTGCGATGTTGAACTTGTACTGTAAACGAGGTTCTTGTAAACAGAGGCGTCCCAAACTTTGGGGTGGCTGTGTCTTTTTGATTTTAATTTCCCTAAGCTATAGGACCATAAGTGGCAGTGCCCTAGGCTCTGTTGCTTTGTTTTTTAGATGTTTCAGGAAACACCATACACTTCTCCCGAGTGGTTGTTGGCAATTTACATCCCGCCCATCAGCATAACAAGGCTCCCAGTTCTCCATGGCCTGTCCTGCCTTTCTGGATTTTACACTTTTTTCAGATGGCCCTTTTGACCGGGGGGAAGTGAGACTTCATTGTAGTGCAGATTTCCTTTGTAAGCTTGCTTGGTTGGCCAAAAAGGGCGTATGCGTTTTTTCCTGAATATATTCAGGAAAAAATGCATACGCTCTTTTTGGCCAAGTGCATCATTGTGGACATTCTGCCTCTTTTCCTATGCTTTCAATGCAATTCCAGTCTACCTCCTGAAATCGGTTTCCTGCAATTCTGCCCCGCTTTCAAGTCCTCTTGGCAGCCTTACTTCAGTCTATTTTTGGACGATAGCTGTCATTTATAACTCTGCAGGTTTGTGAATTACAGTGCCCCTGAGCTCCTTTCTTCAACTCGCTTTCTTGTGACCTGGCCGCAACACCGCAGGATGGCTTCAGGCCCTAATCTGGTTCCGGCCCGGCATGCTGAGCCTTTGGTTAATTCCTCTTCCTGGTGGGAAATGAGAGTTAAATTTGCCCGTCCAGACACCTCCAGCTAGCCTCTCATTGGTCCTCGCTATTCCTGTTCATCTTCCGCAGAAATTGCAAACTGGGCCAAACAGGAGGTTAAAGGGACTGACTCTCCAAGTCGGGAGAGTGTTAGTAAAGCGTCTGGAATGTTGCACCCGAGTACCAGGGGAGGAAAACTGAGACATATTTGAACACGTCTCCCGATCACATGGTTGATCATACTCTGGGTTCCACATGCATGTTTTAGCTGTAGGAAGAATACCTAAAACCTGGAGAGTTGAGACCCGTGTAATGGGTACCATGCAATATGACTTCAAAGGGTCTTCATTTGCTCACCGAACCTCTCCAATCCTATCACTGCTGCGTTTATGCCCCTGTACACATGCTTGATTCTCTTTCGGAGACATAGCAATCCATAGGTTTTAAGATACTTACTAGTCAGGTACATTCTTAGGCATTTAATATGCGGTGTTGAGTCCATTTCGTTGAGCAAGGAGTAGCTCTTGTCTATTCCATATTTGGCTTAAGGAACTTTATCTGTGCTCATTTCAATCTGTGGTTTTATGCAGCACCCCAACTCACCTTTACCCTTAAGCAAGCATAAGTTGGTTTTCTAAATTTGAGAACCTGTTCTGTTTTGGAATTCAGTTCCTGTGTAGCCAAGTTTCCATTCCGTGTATTACTGATATCTTATGATGTTTCTTTTTCTGTGTGACTTATTTCAGTTAGAATCATCATACCTGAATCCACTCACTGTGCTGCTAAGGGCCTGATGACACAGATTTCATTGCTGAGTGATATTGCTTTGTAAGTAAATACCACAACTTCTTTATCCATTTTTCACTTTCTGCGATGTTGAACTTGTACTGTAAACGAGGTTCTTGTAAACAGAGCCGTTCCAAACTTTGGGGTGGCTGTGTCTTTTTGATTTTAATTTCCCTCAGCTATAGGACCATAAGTTGAAGTGCCCTAGGTTCTGTTGCTTTGTTTTTTAGATGTTTCAGGAGACACCATACACTTCTCCCGAGTGGTTGTTGGCAATTTACATCCCGCCCATCAGCATAACAAGGCTCCCAGTTCTCCATGGCCTGTCCTGCCTTTGGATTTTACACTTTTTTCAGATGGCCGTTTTGACCGGGGGGAAGTGAGACTTCATTGTAGTGCAGATTTCCTTTGCAAGCTTGCTTGGTTGGCCAAAAAGGGCGTATGCGTTTTTTCCTGAATATATTCAGGAAAAAACGCATACGCCCTTTTTGGCCAAGTGCATCATTGTGGACGTTCTGCCTCTTTTCCTATGCTTTCAATGCAATTCCAGTCTACCTCCTGAAATCGGTTTCCTGCAATTCTGCCCCGCTTTCAAGTCCTCTTGGCAGCCTTACTTCAGTCTATTTTTGGATGATAGCTGTCATTTATAACTCTGCAGGTTTGTGAATTACAGTGCCCCTGAGCTCCTTTCTTCAACTTGCTTTCTTGTGACCTGGCCGCAACACCGCAGGATGGCTTCAGGCCCTAATCTGGTTCCGGCACGGCACGCTGAGCCTTTCGTTATTTCCTTTTCCTGGTGGGAAATGAGAGTTAAATTTGCCCGTCCAGACACCTCCAGCTAGTCTCTCATTGGTTCTCGCTATTCCTGTTCATCTTCCGCAGAAATTGCAAACTGGGCCAAACAGGAGGTTAAAGGCGCTGTCTCTCCAAGTGGGGAGAGTGTTAGTAAAGCGTCTGGAATGTTGCACCCGAGTACCAGGGGAGGAAAACTGAGACATATTTGAACACGTCTCCCGTTCACATGGTTGATCATACTTGGGTTCCACATGCATGTTTTAGCTGAAGGAAGAATACCTTAAACCTGGAGAGTTGAGACCCGTGTAATGGGTACCATGCAATATGACTTCAAAGGGTCTTAATTTGCTCACCGAACCTCTCCAATCCTATCACTGCTGCGTTTATTCCCCTGTACACATGCTTGATTCTCTTTTGGAGACATAGCAATCCATAGGTTTTACGATACTTACTAGTCAGGTACATTCTTAGGCGTTTAATATGCGGTGTTGAGTCCATTTCGTTGAGCAAGGAGTAGCTCTTGTCTATTCCATATTTGACTTAAGGAACTTTATCTGTGCTCATTTCAATCTCTGGTTTTATGCAGCACCCCAACTCACCTTTACCCTTAAGCAAGCATAAGTTGGTTTTCTAAATTTGAGACCCTGTTCTGTTCTGTAATGCAGTTCCTGTGTAGCCAAGTTTACCTTCCGTGTATTACTGATATCTTATGATGTTTCTTTTTCTGTGTGACTTATTTCAGTTAGAATCATCATACCTGAATCCACTCATTGTGCTGCTAAGGGCCTGATGACACAGATTTCATTGCTGAGTGATATTGCTTTGTAAGTAAATACCACAACTTCTTTATCCATTTTTCACTTTCTGCGATGTTGAACTTGTACTGTAAACGAGGTTCTTGTAAACAGAGCCGTTCCAAACTTTGGGGTGGCTGTGTCTTTTTGATTTTAATTTCCCTAAGCTATAGGACCATAAGTGGAAGTGCCCTAGGTTCTGTTGCTTTGTTTTTTAGATGTTTTAGGAAACACCATACACTTCTCCTGAGTGGTTGTTGGCAATTTACATCCCGCCCATCAGCATAACAAGGCTCCCAGTTCTCCATGGCCTGTCCTGCCTTTCTGGATTTTACACTTTTTTCAGATGGCCCTTTTGACCGGGGGGAAGTGAGACTTCATTGTAGTGCAGATTTCCATTGCAAGCTTGCTTGGTTGGCCAAAAAGGGTGTATGCGTTTTTTCCTGAATATATTCAGGAAAAAACGCATACGCCCTTTTTGGCCAAGTGCATCATTGTGGACGTTCTGCCTCTTTTCCTATGCTTTCAATGCAATTCCAGTCTACCTCCTGAATTCGGTTTCCTGCAATTCTGCCCTGCTTTCAAGTCCTCTTGGCAACCTTACTTCAGTATATTTTTGGACGATAGCTGTCATTTATAACTCTGCAGGTTTGTGAATTACAGTGCCCCTGAGCTCCTTTCTTCAACTTGCTTTTTTGTGACCTGGCCGCAACACCGCAGGATGGCTTCAGGCCCTAATCTGGTTCCGGCACGGCACGCTGAGCCTTTGGTTAATTCATCTTCCTGGTGGGAAATGAGAGTTAAATTTGCCCGTCCAGACACCTCCAGCTAGTCTCTCATTGGTCCTCGCTATTCCTGTTCATCTTCCGCAGAAATTGCAAACTGGGCCAAACAGGAGGTTAAAGGGACTGACTCTCCAAGTCGGGAGAGTGTTAGTAAAGCGTCTGGAATCTTGCACCCGAGTACCAGGGGAGGAAAACTGAGACATATTTGAACACGTCTCCCGATCACATGGTTGATCATACTCTGGGTTCCACATGCATGTTTTAGCTGTAGGAAGAATACCTAAAACCTGGGTAGTTGAAACCCGTGGAATGGGTACCATGCAATATGACTTCAAAGGGTCTTCATTTGCTCACCGAACCTCTCCAATCCTATCACTGCTGCGTTTATGCCCCTGTACACATGCTTGATTCTCTTTCGGAGACATAGCAATCCATAGGTTTTAAGATACTTACTAGTCAGGTACATTCTTAGGCATTTAATATGCGGTGTTGAGTCCATTTCGTTGAGCAAGGAGTAGCTCTTGTCTATTCCATATTTGGCTTAAGGAACTTTATCTGTGCTCATTTCAATCTGTGGTTTTATGCAGCACCCCAACTCACCTTTACCCTTAAGCAAGCATAAGTTGGTTTTCTAAATTTGAGAACCTGTTCTGTTTTGGAATTCAGTTCCTGTGTAGCCAAGTTTCCATTCCGTGTATTACTGATATCTTATGATGTTTCTTTTTCTGTGTGACTTATTTCAGTTAGAATCATCATACCTGAATCCACTCACTGTGCTGCTAAGTGCCTGATGACACAGATTTCATTGCTGAGTGATATTGCTTTGTAAGTAAATACCACAACTTCTTTATCCATTTTTCACTTTCTGCAATGTTGAACTTGTACTGTAAACGAGGTTCTTGTAAACAGAGCCGTTCCAAACTTTGTGGTGGCTGTGTCTTTTTGATTTTAATTTCCCTAAGCTATAGGACCATAAGTTGAAGTGCCCTAGGTTCTGTTGCTTTGTTTTTTAGATGTTTCAGGAAACACCATACACTTCTCCCGAGTGGTTGTTGGCAATTTACATCCCGCCCATCAGCATAACAAGGCTCCCAGTTCTCCATGGCCTGTCCTGCCTTTGGATTTTACACTTTTTTCAGATGGCCGTTTTGACCGGGGGGAAGTGAGACTTCATTGTAGTGCAGATTTCCTTTGCAAGCTTGCTTGGTTGGCCAAAAAGGGCGTATGCGTTTTTTCCTGAATATATTCAGGAAAAAACGCATACGCCCTTTTTGGCCAAGTGCATCATTGTGGACGTTCTGCCTCTTTTCCTATGCTTTCAATGCAATTCCAGTCTACCTCCTGAAATCGGTTTCCTGCAATTCTGCCCCGCTTTCAAGTCCTCTTGGCAGCCTTACTTCAGTCTATTTTTGGATGATAGCTGTCATTTATAACTCTGCAGGTTTGTGAATTACAGTGCCCCTGAGCTCCTTTCTTCAACTTGCTTTCTTGTGACCTGGCCGCAACACCGCAGGATGGCTTCAGGCCCTAATCTGGTTCCGGCACGGCACGCTGAGCCTTTCGTTATTTCCTTTTCCTGGTGGGAAATGAGAGTTAAATTTGCCCGTCCAGACACCTCCAGCTAGTCTCTCATTGGTTCTCGCTATTCCTGTTCATCTTCCGCAGAAATTGCAAACTGGGCCAAACAGGAGGTTAAAGGCGCTGTCTCTCCAAGTGGGGAGAGTGTTAGTAAAGCGTCTGGAATGTTGCACCCGAGTACCAGGGGAGGAAAACTGAGACATATTTGAACACGTCTCCCGTTCACATGGTTGATCATACTTGGGTTCCACATGCATGTTTTAGCTGAAGGAAGAATACCTTAAACCTGGAGAGTTGAGACCCGTGTAATGGGTACCATGCAATATGACTTCAAAGGGTCTTCATTTGCTCACCGAACCTCTCCAATCCTATCACTGCTGCGTTTATTCCCCTGTACACATGCTTGATTCTCTTTTGGAGACATAGCAATCCATAGGTTTTACGATACTTACTAGTCAGGTACATTCGTAGGCGTTTAATATGCGGTGTTGAGTCCATTTCGTTGAGCAAGGAGTAGCTCTTGTCTATTCCATATTTGACTTAAGGAACTTTATCTGTGCTCATTTCAATCTCTGGTTTTATGCAGCACCCCAACTCACCTTTACCCTTAAGCAAGCATAAGTTGGTTTTCTAAATTTGAGACCCTGTTCTGTTCTGTAATGCAGTTCCTGTGTAGCCAAGTTTACATTCCGTGTATTACTGATATCTTATGATGTTTCTTTTTCTGTGTGACTTATTTCAGTTAGAATCATCATACCTGAATCCACTCATTGTGCTGCTAAGGGCCTGATGACATAGATTTCATTGCTGAGTGATATTGCTTTGTAAGTAAATACCACAACTTCTTTATCCATTTTTCACTTTCTGCGATGTTGAACTTGTACTGTAAACGAGGTTCTTGTAAACAGAGGCGTCCCAAACTTTGGGGTGGCTGTGTCTTTTTGATTTTAATTTCCCTAAGCTATAGGACCATAAGTGGAAGTGTCCTAGGCTCTGTTGCTTTGTTTTTTAGATGTTTCAGGAAACACCATACACTTCTCCCAAGTGTCTGTTGGCAATTTACATCCCGCCCATCAGCATAACAAGGCTCCCAGTTCTCAATGGCCTGTTGCCTTTCTGGATTTTACACTTTATTCAGATGCCCCTTTTGACCGGGGGGAAGTGAGACTTCATTGTAGTGCAGATTTCCTTTGCAAGCTTGCTTGGTTGGCCAAAAAGGGCGTATGCGTTTTTTCCTGAATATATTCAGGAAAAAACGCATACGCCCTTTTTGGCCAAGTGCATCATTGTGGACGTTCTGCCTCTTTTCCTATGCTTTCAATGCAATTCCAGTCTACCTCCTGAAATCGGTTTCCTGCAATTCTGCCCCGCTTTCAAGTCCTCTTGGCAGCCTTACTTCAGTCTATTTTTGGACGATAGCTGTCATTTATAACTCTGCAGGTTTGTGAATTACAGTGCCCCTGAGCTCCTTTCTTCAACTCGCTTTCTTGTGACCTGGCCGCAACACCGCAGGATGGCTTCAGGCCCTAATCTAGTTCCGGCCCGGCATGCTGAGCCTTTGGTTAATTCCTCTTCCTGGTGGGAAATGAGAGTTAAATTTGCCCGTCCAGACACCTCCAGCTAGCCTCTCATTGGTTCTCGCTATTCCTGTTCATCTTCCGCAGAAATTGCAAACTGGGCCAAACAGGAGGTTAAAGGCGCTGACTCTCCAAGTGGGGAGAGTGTTAGTAAAGCGTCTGGAATGTTGCACCCGAGTACCAGGGGAGGAAAACTGAGACATATTTGAACACGTCTCCCGATCACATGGTTGATCATACTCTAGGTTCCACATGCAATTTTTAGCTGAAGGAAGAATACCTTAAACCTGGGTAGTTGAAACCCGTGGAATGGGTACCATGCAATATGACTTCAAAGGGTCTTCATTTGCTCACCGAACCTCTCCAATCCTATCACTGCTGCGTTTATGCCCCTGTACACATGCTTGATTCTCTTTCGGAGACATAGCAATCCATAGGTTTTAAGATACTTACTAGTCAGGTACATTCTTAGGCGTTTAATATGGGGTGTTGAGTCCATTTCGTTGAGCAAGGAGTAGCTCTTGTCTATTACATATTTGGCTTAAGGAACTTTATCTGTGCTCATTTCAATCTCTGGTTTTATGCAGCACCCCAACTCACCTTTACCCTTAAGCAAGCATAAGTTGGTTTTCTAAATTTGAGACCCTGTTCTGTTCTGTAATTCAGTTCCTGTGTAGCCAAGTTTACATTCCGTGTATTACTGATATCTTATGATGTTTCTTTTTCTGTGTGACTTATTTCAGTTAGAATCATCATACCTGAATCCACTCATTGTGCAGCTAAGGGCCTGATGACACAGATTTCATTGCTGAGTGATATTGCTTTGTAAGTAAATACCACAACTTCTTTATCCATTTTTCACTTTCTGTGATGTTGAACTTGTACTGTAAACGAGGTTCTTGTAAACAGAGCCGTTCCAAACTTTGGGGTGGCTGTGTCTTTTTGATTTTAATTTCCCTAAGCTATAGGACCATAAGTGGAAGTGCCCTAGGCTCTGTTGCTTTGTTTTTTAGATGTTTCAGGAAACACCATACACTTCTCCCGAGTGGTTGTTGGCAATTTACATCCCGCCCATCAGCATAACAAGGCTCCCAGTTCTCCATGGCCTGTCCTGCCTTTCTGGATTTTACACTTTTTTCAGATGGCCCTTTTGACCGGGGGGAAGTGAGACTTCATTGTAGTGCAGATTTCCTTTGCAAGCTTGCTTGGTTGGCCAAAAAGGGCGTATGCGTTTTTTCCTGAATATATTCAGGAGAAAACGCATATGCCCTTTTTGGCCAAGTGCATCATTGTGGACGTTCTGCCTCTTTTCCTATGCTTTCAATGCAATTCCAGTCTACCTCCTGAAATCGGTTTCCTGCAATTCTGCCCCGCTTTCAAGTCCTCTTGGCAGCCTTACTTCAGTCTATTTTTGGACGATAGCTGTCATTTATAACTCTGCAGGTTTGTGAATTACAGTGCCCCTGAGCTCCTTTCTTCAACTCGGTTTCTTTTGAGCTGGCCGCAACACCGCAGGATGGCTTCAGGCCCTAATCTGGTTCCGGTACGGCACGCTGAGCCTTTGGTTATTTCCTCTTTCTGTTGGGAAATGAGAGTTAAATTTGCCCGTCCAGACACCTCCAGCTAGCCTCTCATTGGTTCTCGCTATTCCTGTTCATCTTCCGCAGAAATTGCAAACTGTGCCAAACAGGAGGTTAAAGGCGCTGACTCTCCAAGTGGGGAGAGTGTTAGTAAAGCGTCTGGAATGTTGCACCCGAGTACCAGGGGAGGAAAACTGAGACATATTTGAACACGTCTCCCGATCACATGGTTGATCATACTCTGGGTTCCACATGCACGTTTTAGCTGAAGGAAGAATACCTAAAACCTGGGTAGTTGAAACCCGTGGAATGGGTACCATGCAATATGACTTCAAAGGGTCTTCATTTGCTCACCGAACCTCTCCAATCCTATCACTGCTGCGTTTATGCCCCTGTACACATGCTTGATTCTTTTTCGGATACATAGCAATCCATAGGTTTTAAGATACTTACTAGTCAGGTACATTCTTAGGCGTTTAATATGCGGTGTTGAGTCCATTTCGTTGAGCAAGGAGTAGCTCTTGTCTATTCCATATTTGGCTTAAGGAACTTTATCTGTGCTCATTTCAATCTCTGGTTTTATGCAGCAACCCAACTCACCTTTCCCCTTAAGCAAGCATAAGTTGGTTTTCTAAATTTGAGAACCTGTTCTGTTTTGGAATTCAGTTCCTGTGTAGCCAAGTTTACATTCCGTGTATTAGTGATATCTTATGATGTTTCTTTTTCTGTGTGACTTATTTCAGTTAGAATCATCGTACCTGAATCCACTCATTATGCTGCAACGGGCCTGATGACATAGATTTCATTGCTGAGTGATACTGCATTGTACGTAAGTACCACAAGTTCTTTATCCATTTTTCACTTTCTGCGATGTTGAACTTGTACTGTAAACGAGGTTCTTGTAAACAGAGGCGTCCCAAACTTTGGGGTGGCTGTGTCTTTTTGATTTTAATTTCCCTAAGCTATAGGACCATAAGTGGCAGTGCCCTAGGCTCTGTTGCTTTGTTTTTTAGATGTTTCAGGAAACACCATACACTTCTCCCGAGTGGTTGTTGGCAATTTACATCCCGCCCATCAGCATAACAAGGCTCCCAGTTCTCCATGGCCTGTCCTGCCTTTCTGGATTTTACACTTTTTTCAGATGGCCCTTTTGACCGGGGGGAAGTGAGACTTCATTGTAGTGCAGATTTCCTTTGCAAGCTTGCTTGGTTGGCCAAAAAGGGCGTATGCGTTTTTTCCTGAATATATTCAGGAAAAAACGCATACGCCCTTTTTGGCCAAGTGCATCATTGTGGACGATCGGCCTCTTTTCCTATGCTTTCAATGCAATTCCAGTCTACCTCCTGAAATCGGTTTCCTGCAATTCTGCCCTGCTTTCAAGTCCTCTTGGCAGCCTCACTTCAGTCTATTTTTGGACGATAGCTGTCATTTATAACTCTGCAGGTTTGTGAATTACAGTGCCCCTGAGCTCCTTTCTTCAACTCGCTTTCTTGTGACCTGGACGCAACACCGCAGGATGGCTTCAGGCCCTAATCTGGTTCCGGTACGGCACGCTGAGCCTTTGATTATTTCCTCTTCCTGGTGGGAAATGAGAGTTAAACTTGCCCGTCCAGACACCTCCAGCTAGCCTCTCATTGGTTCTCGCTATTCCTGTTCATCTTCCGCAGAAATTGCAAACTGGGCCAAACAGGAGGTTAAAGGTGCTGACTCTCCAAGTGGGGGAGTGTTAGTAAAGCGTCTGGAATGTTGCACCCGAGTACCAGGGGAGGAAAACTGAGACATATTTGAACACGTCTCCCGTTCACATGGTTGATCATACTTGGGTTCCACATGCATGTTTTAGCTGAAGGAAGAATACCTTAAACCTGGAGAGTTGAGACGCGTGTAATGGGTACCATGCAATATGACTTCAAAGGGTCTTCATTTGCTCACCGAACCTCTCCAATCTTATCACTGCTGCGTTTATGCCCCTGTACACATGCTTGATTCTCTTTCGGAGACATAGCAATCCATAGGTTTTACCATACTTACTAGTCAGGTACATTCTTAGGCGTTTAATATGCGGTGTTGAGTCCATTTCGTTGAGCAAGAAGTAGCTCTTGTCTATTCCATATTTGACTTAAGGAACTTTATCTGTGCTCATTTCAATCTCTGGTTTTATGCAGCACCCCAACTCACCTTTACCCTTAAGCAAGCATAAGTTGGTTTTCTAAATTTGAGACCCTGTTCTGTTCTGTAATTCAGTTCCTGTGTAGCCAAGTTTACATTCCGTGTATTACTGATATCTTATGATGTTTCTTTTTCTGTGTGACTTATTTCAGTTAGAATCATCATACCTGAATCCACTCATTGTGCTGCTAAGGGCCTGATGACACAGATTTCATTGCTGAGTGATATTGCTTTGTAAGTAAATACCACAACTTCTTTATCCATTTTTCACTTTCTGCGATGTTGAACTTGTACTGTAAACGAGGTTCTTGTAAACAGAGCCGTTCCAAACTTTGGGGTGGCTGTGTCTTTTTGATTTTAATTTCCCTAAGCTATAGGACCATAAGTGGAAGTGCCCTAGGTTCTGTTGCTTTGTTTTTTAGATGTTATAGGAAACACCATACACTTCTCCTGAGTGGTTGTTGGCAATTTACATCCCGCCCATCAGCATAACAAGGCTCCCAGTTCTCCATGGCCTGTCCTGCCTTTCTGGATTTTACACTTTTTTCAGATGGCCCTTTTGACCGGGGGGAAGTGAGACTTCATTGTAGTGCAGATTTCCTTTGCAAGCTTGCTTGGTTGGCCAAAAAGGGTGTATGCGTTTTTTCCTGAATATATTCAGGAAAAAACGCATACGCCCTTTTTGGCCAAGTGCATCATTGTGGACGTTCTGCCTCTTTTCCTATGCTTTCAATGCAATTCCAGTCTACCTCCTGAATTCGGTTTCCTGCAATTCTGCCCTGCTTTCAAGTCCTCTTGGCAACCTTACTTCAGTATATTTTTGGACGATAGCTGTCATTTATAACTCTGCAGGTTTGTGAATTACAGTGCCCCTGAGCTCCTTTCTTCAACTCGCTTTCTTGTGACCTGGCCGCAACACCGCAGGATGGCTTCAGGCCCTAATCTGGTTCCGGCACGGCACGCTGAGCCTTTGGTTAATTCATCTTCCTGGTGGGAAATGAGAGTTAAATTTGCCCGTCCAGACACCTCCAGCTAGTCTCTCATTGGTCCTCGCTATTCCTGTTCATCTTCCGCAGAAATTGCAAACTGGGCCAAACAGGAGGTTAAAGGGACTGACTCTCCAAGTCGGGAGAGTGTTAGTAAAGCATCTGGAATGTTGCACCCGAGTACCAGGGGAGGAAAACTGAGACATATTTGAACACGTCTCCCGATCACATGGTTGATCATACTCTGGGTTCCACATGCATGTTTTAGCTGAAGGAAGAATACCTAAAACCTGGGTAGTTGAAACCCGTGGAATGGGTACCATGCAATATGACTTCAAAGGGTCTTCATTTGCTCACCGAACCTCTCCAATCCTATCACTGCTGCGTTTATGCCCCTGTACACATGCTTGATTCTCTTTCGGAGACATAGCAATCTATAGGTTTTAAGATACTTACTAGTCAGGTACATTCTTAGGCATTTAATATGCGGTGTTGAGTCCATTTCGTTGAGCAAGGAGTAGCTCTTGTCTATTCCATATTTGGCTTAAGGAACTTTATCTGTGCTCATTTCAATCTGTGGTTTTATGCAGCACCCCAACTCACCTTTCCCCTTAAGCAAGCATAAGTTGGTTTTCTAAATTTGAGAACCTGTTCTGTTTTGGAATTCAGTTCCTGTGTAGCCAAGTTTCCATTCCGTGTATTACTGATATCTTATGATGTTTCTTTTTCTGTGTGACTTATTTCAGTTAGAATCATCATACCTGAATCCACTCACTGTGCTGCTAAGGGCCTGATGACACAGATTTCATTGCTGAGTGATATTGCTTTGTAAGTAAATACCACAACTTCTTTATCCATTTTTCACTTTCTGCGATGTTGAACTTGTACTGTAAACGAGGTTCTTGTAAACAGAGCCGTTCCAAACTTTGGGGTGGCTGTGTCTTTTTGATTTTAATTTCCCTAAGCTATAGGACCATAAGTTGAAGTGCCCTAGGTTCTGTTGCTTTGTTTTTTAGATGTTTCAGGAAACACCATACACTTCTCCCGAGTGGTTGTTGGCAATTTACATCCCGCCCATCAGCATAACAAGGCTCCCAGTTCTCCATGGCCTGTCCTGCCTTTGGATTTTACACTTTTTTCAGATGGCCGTTTTGACCGGGGGGAAGTGAGACTTCATTGTAGTGCAGATTTCCTTTGCAAGCTTGCTTGGTTGGCCAAAAAGGGCGTATGCGTTTTTTCCTGAATATATTCAGGAAAAAACGCATACGCCCTTTTTGGCCAAGTGCATCATTGTGGACGTTCTGCCTCTTTTCCTATGCTTTCAATGCAATTCCAGTCTACCTCCTGAAATCGGTTTCCTGCAATTCTGCCCCGCTTTCAAGTCCTCTTGGCAGCCTTACTTCACTCTATTTTTGGATGATAGCTGTCATTTATAACTCTGCAGGTTTGTGAATTACAGTGCCCCTGAGCTCCTTTCTTCAACTTGCTTTCTTGTGACCTGGCCGCAACACCGCAGGATGGCTTCAGGCCCTAATCTGGTACCGGCACGGCACGCTGAGCCTTTCGTTATTTCCTTTTCCTGGTGGGAAATGAGAGTTAAATTTGCCCGTCCAGACACCTCCAGCTAGTCTCTCATTGGTTCTCGCTATTCCTGTTCATCTTCCGCAGAAATTGCAAACTGGGCCAAACAGGAGGTTAAAGGCGCTGTCTCTCCAAGTGGGGAGAGTGTTAGTAAAGCGTCTGGAATGTTGCACCCGAGTACCAGGGATGGAAAACTGAGACATATTTGAACACGTCTCCCGTTCACATGGTTGATCATACTTGGGTTCCACATGCATGTTTTAGCTGAAGGAAGAATACCTTAAACCTGGAGAGTTGAGACCCGTGTAATGGGTACCATGCAATATGACTTCAAAGGGTCTTAATTTGCTCACCGAACCTCTCCAATCCTATCACTGCTGCGTTTATGCCCCTGTACACATGCTTGATTCTCTTTTGGAGACATAGCAATCCATAGGTTTTACGATACTTACTAGTCAGGTACATTCTTAGGCGTTTAATATGCGGTGTTGAGTCCATTTCGTTGAGCAAGGAGTAGCTCTTGTCTATTCCATATTTGACTTAAGGAACTTTATCTGTGCTCATTTCAATCTCTGGTTTTATGCAGCACCCCAACTCACCTTTACCCTTAAGCAAGCATAAGTTGGTTTTCTAAATTTGAGACCCTGTTCTGTTCTGTAATGCAGTTCCTGTGTAGCCAAGTTTACATTCCGTGTATTACTGATATCTTATGATGTTTCTTTTTCTGTGTGACTTATTTCAGTTAGAATCATCATACCTGAATCCACTCATTGTGCTGCTAAGGGCCTGATGACATAGATTTCATTGCTGAGTGATATTGCTTTGTAAGTAAATACCACAACTTCTTTATCCATTTTTCACTTTCTGCGATGTTGAACTTGTACTGTAAACGAGGTTCTTGTAAACAGAGGCGTCCCAAACTTTGGGGTGGCTGTGTCTTTTTGATTTTAATTTCCCTAAGCTATAGGACCATAAGTGGAAGTGTCCTAGGCTCTGTTGCTTTGTTTTTTAGATGTTTCAGGAAACACCATACACTTCTCCCGAGTGGTTGTTGGCAATTTACATCCCGCCCATCAGCATAACAAGGCTCTCAGTTCTCAATGGCCTGTTGCCTTTCTGGATTTTACACTTTATTCAGATGCCCCTTTTGACCGGGGGGAAGTGAGACTTCATTGTAGTGCAGATTTCCTTTGCAAGCTTGCTTGGTTGGCCAAAAAGGGCGTATGCGTTTTTTCCTGAATATATTCAGGAAAAAACGCATACGCCCTTTTTGGCCAAGTGCATCATTGTGGACGTTCTGCCTCTTTTCCTATGCTTTCAATGCAATTCCAGTCTACCTCCTGAAATCGGTTTCCTGCAATTCTGCCCCGCTTTCAAGTCCTCTTGGCAGCCTTACTTCAGTCTATTTTTGGACGATAGCTGTCATTTATAACTCTGCAGGTTTGTGAATTACAGTGCCCCTGAGCTCCTTTCTTCAACTCGGTTTCTTTTGAGCTGGCCGCAACACCGCAGGATGGCTTCAGGCCCTAATCTGGTTCCGGTACGGCACGCTGAGCCTTTGGTTATTTCCTCTTCCTGGTGGGAAATGAGAGTTAAATTTGCCCGTCCAGACACCTCCAGCTAGCCTCTCATTGGTTCTCGCTATTCCTGTTCATCTTCCGCAGAAATTGCAAACTGTGCCAAACAGGAGGTTAAAGGCGCTGACTCTCCAAGTGGGGAGAGTGTTAGTAAAGCGTCTGGAATGTTGCACCCGAGTACCAGGGGAGGAAAACTGAGACATATTTGAACACGTCTCCCGATCACATGGTTGATCATACTCTGGGTTCCACATGCACGTTTTAGCTGAAGGAAGAATACCTAAAACCTGGGTAGTTGAAACCCGTGGAATGGGTACCATGCAATATGACTTCAAAGGGTCTTCATTTGCTCACCGAACCTCTCCAATCCTATCACTGCTGCGTTTATGCCCCTGTACACATGTTTGATTCTTTTTCGGATACATAGCAATCCATAGGTTTTAAGATACTTACTAGTCAGGTACATTCTTAGGCGTTTAATATGCGGTGTTGAGTCCATTTCGTTGAGCAAGGAGTAGCTCTTGTCTATTCCATATTTGGCTTAAGGAACTTTATCTGTGCTCATTTCAATCTCTGGTTTTATGCAGCAACCCAACTCACCTTTCCCCTTAAGCAAGCATAAGTTGGTTTTCTAAATTTGAGAACCTGTTCTGTTCTGGAATTCAGTTCCTGTGTAGCCAAGTTTACATTCCGTGTATTAGTGATATCTTATGATGTTTCTTTTTCTGTGTGACTTATTTCAGTTAGAATCATCGTACCTGAATCTACTCATTATGCTGCTAGGGGCCTGATGACATAGATTTCATTGCTGAGTGATACTGCATTGTACGTAAGTACCACAAGTTCTTTATCCATTTTTCACTTTCTGCGATGTTGAACTTGTACTGTAAACGAGGTTCTTGTAAACAGAGCCGTTCCAAACTTTGGGGTGGCTGTGTCTTTTTGATTTTAATTTCCCTAAGCTATAGGACCATAAGTGGAATTGCCCTAGGTTCTGTTGCTTTGTTTTTTAGATGTTTCAGGAAACACCATACACTTCTCCCGAGTGTCTGTTGGCAAATTACATCCCGCCCATCAGCATAACAAGGCTCCCAGTTCTCCATGGCCTGTCCTGCCTTTCTGGATTTTACACTTTTTTCAGATGGCCCTTTTGACCGGGGGGAAGTGAGACTTCATTGTAGTGCAGATTTCCTTTGCAAGCTTGCTTGGTTGGCCAAAAAGGGCGTATGCGTTTTTTCCTGAATATATTCAGGAAAAAACGCATACGCCCTTTTTGGCCAAGTGCATCATTGTGGACGTTCTGCCTCTTTTCCTATGCTTTCAATGCAATTCCAGTCTACCTCCTGAAACCGGTTTCCTGCAATTCTGCCCCGCTTTCAAGTCCTCTTGGCAGCCTTACTTCAGTCTATTTTTGGACGATAGCTGTCATTTATAACTCTGCAGGTTTGTGAATTACAGTGCCCCTGAGCTCCTTTCTTCAACTCGCTTTCTTGTGACCTGGCCGCAACACCGCAGGATGGCTTCAGGCCCTAATCTGGTTCCGGCCCGGCATGCTGAGCCTTTGGTTAATTCCTCTTCCTGGTGGGAAATGAGAGTTAAATTTGCCCGTCCAGACACCTCCAGCTAGCCTCTCATTGGTTCTCGCTATTCCTGTTCATCTTCCGCAGAAATTGCAAACTGGGCCAAACAGGAGGTTAAAGGCGCTGACTCTCCAAGTGGGGAGAGTGTTAGTAAAGCGTCTGGAATGTTGCACCCGAGTACCAGGGGAGGAAAACTGAGACATATTTGAACACGTATCCCGTTCACATGGTTGATCATACTTGGGTTCCACATGCATGTTTTAGCTGAAGGAAGAATACCTTAAACCTGGAGAGTTGAGACCCGTGTAATGGGTACCATGCAATATGACTTCAAAGGGTCTTCATTTGCTCACCGAACCTCTCCAATCCTATCACTGCTGCGTTTATGCCCCTGTACACATGCTTGATTCTCTTTTGGAGACATAGCAATCCATAGGTTTTACGATACTTACTAGTCAGGTACATTCTTAGGCGTTTAATATGCGGTGTTGAGTCCATTTCGTTGAGCAAGGAGTAGCTCTTGTCCATTCCATATTTGGCTTAAGGAACTTTATCTGTGCTCATTTCAATCTCTGGTTTTATGCAGCAACCCAACTCACCTTTCCCCTTAAGCAAGCATAAGTTGGTTTTCTAAATTTGAGAACCTGTTCTGTTTTGGAATTCAGTTCCTGTGTAGCCAAGTTTACATTCCGTGTATTAGTGATATCTTATGATGTTTCTTTTTCTGTGTGACTTATTTCAGTTAGAATCATCGTACCTGAATCTACTCATTATGCTGCTACGGGCCTGATGACATAGATTTCATTGCTGAGTGATACTGCATTGTACGTAAGTACCACAAGTTCTTTATCCATTTTTCACTTTCTGCGATGTTGAACTTGTACTGTAAACGAGGTTCTTGTAAACAGAGGCGTCCCAAACTTTGGGGTGGCTGTGTCTTTTTGATTTTAATTTCCCTAAGCTATAGGACCATAAGTGGAAGTGCCTTAGGCTCTGTTGCTTTGTTTTTTAGATGTTTCAGGAAACACCATACACTTCTCCCGAGTGGTTGTTGGCAATTTACATCCCGCCCATCATCATAACAAGGCTCCCAATTCTCCATGGCCTGTCCTGCCTTTCTGGATTTTACACTTTTTTCAGATGGCCCTTTTGACCGGGGGGAAGTGAGACTTCATTGTAGTGCAGATTTCCTTTGCAAGCTTGCTTGGTTGGCCAAAAAGGGCGTATGCGTTTTTTCCTGAATATATTCAGGAAAAAACGCATACGCCCTTTTTGGGCAAGTGCATCATTGTGGACGTTCTGCCTCTTCTCCTATGCTTTCAATGCAATTCCAGTCTACCTCCTGAAATCGGTTTCCTGCAATTCTGCCCCGCTTTCAAGTCCTCTTGGCAGCCTTACTTCAGTCTGTTTTTGGACGATAGCTGTCATTTATAACTCTGCAGGTTTGTGCATTACAGTGCCCCTGAGCTCCTTTCTTCAACTTGCTTTCTTTTGACCTGGCCGCAACACCGCAGGATGGCTTCAGGCCCTAATCTGGTTCTGGCACGGCACGCTGAGCCTTTGGTTATTTCCTTTTCCTGGTGGGAAATGAGAGTTAAATTTGCCCGTCCAGACACCTCCAGCTAGCCTCTCATTGGTTCTTGCTATTCCTGTTCATCTTCCGCAGAAATTGCAAACTGGGCCAAACAGGAGGTTAAAGGCGCTGACTCTCCAAGTGGGGGAGTGTTAGTAAAGCGTCTGGAATGTTGCACCCGAGTACCAGGGGAGGAAAACTGAGACATATTTGAACACGTCTCCCGTTCACATGGTTGATCATACTTGGGTTCCACATGCATGTTTTAGCTGAAGGAAGAATACCGTAAACCTGGAGAGTTAAGACCCGTGTAATGGATACCATGCAATATGACTTCAAAGGGTCTTCATTTGCTCACCGAACCTCTCCAATCCTATCACTGCTGCGTTTATGCCCCTGTACACATGCTTGATTCTCTTTCGGAGACATAGCAATCCATAGGTTTTTAAGATACTTACTAGTCAGGTACATTCTTAGGCGTTTAATATGCGATGTTGAGTCCATTTCGTTGAGCAAGGAGTAGCTCTTGTCTATTCCATATTTGACTTAAGGAACTTTATCTGTGCTCATTTCAATCTCTGGTTTTATGCAGCACCCCAACTCACCTTTCCCCTTAAGCAAGCATAAGTTGGTTTTCTAAATTTGAGACCCTGTTCTGTTCTGTAATTCAGTTCCTGTGTAGCCAAGGTTACATTCCGTGTATTACTGATATCTTATGATGTTTCTTTTTCTGTGTGACTTACTTCAGTTAGAATCATCATATCTGAATCCACTCATTGTGCTGCTAAGGGCCTGATGACACAGATTTCATTGCTGAGTGATATTGCTTTGTAAGTAAATACCACAACTTCTTTATTCATTTTTCACTTTCTGCGATGTTGAACTTGTACGGTAAACGAGGTTCTTGTAAACAGAGCCGTTCCAAACTTTGGGGTGGCTGTGTCTTTTTGATTTTAATTTCCCTAAGCTATAGGACCATAAGTGGAAGTGCCCTAGGCTCTGTTGCTTTGTTTTTTAGATGTTTCAGGAAACACCATACACTTCTCCCGAGTGGTTGTTGGCAATTTACATCCCACCCATCAGCATAACAAGACTCCCAGTTCTCCATGGCCTGTCCTGCCTTTCTGGATTTTACACTTTTTTCAGATGGCCCTTTTGACCGGGGGGAAGTGAGACTTCATTGTAGTGCAGATTTCCTTTGCAAGCTTGCTTGGTTGGCCAAAAAGGGCGTATGCGTTTTTTCCTGAATATATTCAGGAAAAAATGCATACGCCCTTTTTGGCCAAGTGCATCATTGTGGACGTTCTGCCTCTTTTCCTATGCTTTCAATGCAATTCCAGTCTACCTCCTGAAATCGGATTCCTGCAATTCTGCCCCGCTTTCAAGTCCTCTTGGCAGCCTTACTTCAGTCTATTTTTGGACGATAGCTGTCATTTATAACTCTGCAGGTTTGTGAATTACAGTGCCCCTGAGCTCCTTTCTTCAACTCGCTTTCTTGTGACCTGGCCGCAACACCGCAGGATGGCTTCAGGCCCTAATCTGGTTGCGGCACGGCACGCTGAGCCTTTGGTTAATTCCTCTTCCTGGTGGGAAATGAGAGTTAAATTTGCCCGTCCAGACACCTCCAGCTAGTCTCTCATTGGTTCTCGCTATTCCTGTTCATCTTCCGCAGAAATTGCAAACTGGGCCAAACAGGAGGTTAAAGGCGCTGACTCTCCAAGTGGGGAGAGTGTTAGTAAAGCGTCTGGAATGTTGCACCCGAGTACCAGGGGAGGAAAACTGAGACATATTTGAACACGTCTCCCGTTCACATGGTTGATCATACTCTAGGTTCCACATGCATGTTTTAGCTGAAGGAAGAATACCTTAAACCTGGGTAGTTGAAACCCGTGGAATGGGTACCATGCAATATGACTTCAAAGGGTCTTCATTTGCTCACCGAACCTCTCCAATCCTATCACTGCTGCGTTTATGCCCCTGTACACACGCTTGATTCTCTTTCGGAGACATAGCAATCCATAGGTTTTAAGATACTTACTAGTCAGGTACATTCTTAGGCGTTTAATATGCGGTGTTGAGTCCATTTCGTTGAGCAAGGAGTAGCTCTTGTCTATTCCATATTTGACTTAAGGAACTTTATCTGTGCTCATTTCAATCTCTGGTTTTATGCAGCACCCCAACTCACCTTTACCCTTAAGCAAGCATAAGTTGGTTTTCTAAATTTGAGACCCTGTTCTGTTCTGTAATTCAGTTCCTGTGTAGCCAAGTTTAATTCCGTGTATTACTGATATCTTATGATGTTTCTTTTCTGTGTGACTTATTTCAGTTAGAATCATCATACCTGAATCCACTCATTGTGATGCTACGGGCCTGATGACACAGATTTCATTGCTGAGTGATATTGCTTTGTAAGTAAATACCACAACTTCTTCATCCATTTTTCACTTTCTGCGATGTTGAACTTGTACTGTAAACGAGGTTCTTGTAAACAGAGCCGTTCCAAACTTTGGGGTGGCTGTGTCTTTTTGATTTTAATTTCCCTAAGCTATAGGACCATAAGTGGCAGTGCCCTAGGCTCTGTTGCTTTGTTTTTTAGATGTTTCAGGAAACACCATACACTTCTCCGGAGTGTCTGTTGGCAATTTACATACCGCCCATCAGCATAACAAGGCTCCCAGTTCTCCATGGCCTGTCCTGCCTTTCTGGATTTTACACTTTTTTCAGATGGCCCTTTTGACCGGGGGGAAGTGAGACTTCATTGTAGTGCAGATTTCCTTTGCAAGCTTGCTTGGTTGGCCAAAAAGGGCGTATGCGTTTTTTCCTGAATATATTCAGGAAAAAACGCATACGCCCTTTTTGGCCAAGTGCATCATTGTGGACGTTCTGCCTCTTTTCCTATGCTTTCAATGCAATTCCAGTCTACCTCCTGAAATCGGTTTCCTGCAATTCTGCCCCGCTTTCAAGTCCTCTTGGCAGCCTTACTTCAGTCTATTTTTGGACGATAGCTGTCATTTATAACTCTGCAGGTTTGTGAATTACAGTGCCCCTGATCTCCTTTGTTCAACTCGCTTTCTTTTGAGCTGGCCGCAACACCGCAGGATGGCTTCAGGCCCTAATCTGGTTCCGGTACGGCACGCTGAGCCTTTGTTTATTTCCTCTTCCTGTTGGGAAATGAGAGTTAAATTTGCCCGTCCAGACACCTCCAGCTAGTCTCTCATTGGTTCTCGATATTCCTGTTCATCTTCCGCAGAAATTGCAAACTGGGCCAAACAGGAGGTTAAAGACACTGACTCTCCAAGTCGGGAGAGTGTTAGTAAAGCGTCTGGAATGTTGTACCCGAGTACCAGGGTACGAAAACTGAGACATATTTGAACACGTCTCCCATTCACATGGTTGATCATACTTGGGTTCCACATGCATGTTTTAGCTGAAGGAAGAATACCGTAAACCTGGAGAGTTAAGACCCGTGTAATGGGTACCATGCAATATGACTTCAAAGGGTCTTCATTTGCTCACCGAACCTCTCCAATCCTATCACTGCTGCGTTTATGCCCCTGTACACATGCTTGATTCTCTTTCGGAGACATAGCAATCCATAGGTTTTTAAGATACTTACTAGTCAGGAACATTCTTAGGCGTTTAATATGCGATGTTGAGTCCATTTCGTTGAGCAAGGAGTAGCTCTTGTCTATTCCATATTTGACTTAAGGAACTTTATCTGTGCTCATTTCAATCTCTGGTTTTATGCAGCACCCCAACTCACCTTTCCCCTTAAGCAAGCATAAGTTGGTTTTCTAAATTTGAGACCCTGTTCTGTTCTGTAATTCAGTTCCTGTGTAGCCAAGGTTACATTCCGTGTATTACTGATATCTTATGATGTTTCTTTTTCTGTGTGAATTACTTCAGTTAGAATCATCATACCTGAATCCACTCATTGTGCTGCTAAGGGCCTGATGACACAGATTTCATTGCTGAGTGATATTGCTTTGTAAGTAAATACCACAACTTCTTTATCCATTTTTCACTTTCTGCGATGTTGAACTTGTACGGTAAACGAGGTTCTTGTAAACAGAGCCGTTCCAAACTTTGGGGTGGCTGTGTCTTTTTGATTTTAATTTCCCTAAGCTATAGGACCATAAGTGGAAGTGCCCTAGGCTCTGTTGCTTTGTTTTTTAGATGTTTCAGGAAACACCATACACTTCTCCCAAGTGTCTGTTGGCAATTTACATCCCGCCCATCAGCATAACAAGGCTCCCAGTTCTCCATGGCCTGTCCTGCCTTTCTGGATTTTACACTTTTTTCAGATGGCCCTTTTGACCGGGGGGAAGTGAGACTTCATTGTAGTGCAGATTTCCTTTGCAAGCTTGCTTGGTTGGCCAAAAAGGGCGTATGCGTTTTTTCCTGAATATATTCAGGAAAAAACGCATACGCCCTTTTTGGCCAAGTGCATCATTGTGGACGTTCTGCCTCTTTTCCTATGCTTTCAATGCAATTCCAGTCTACCTCCTGAAATCGGTTTCCTGCAATTCTGCCCCGCTTTCAAGTCCTCTTGGCAGCCTTACTTCAGTCTATTTTTGGACGATAGCTGTCATTTATAACTCTGCAGGTTTGTGAATTACAGTGCCCCTGAGCTCCTTTCTTCAACTCGCTTTCTTGTGACCTGGCCGCAACACCGCAGGATGGCTTCAGGCCCTAATCTGGTTCCGGCACGGCACGCTGAGCCTTTGGTTAATTCCTCTTCCTGGTGGGAAATGAGAGTTAAATTTGCCCGTCCAGACACCTCCAGCAAGCCTCTCATTGGTTCTCGCTATTCCTGTTCATCTTCCGCAGAAATTGCAAACTGGGCCAAACAGGAGGTTAAAGGGACTGACTCTCCAAGTGGGGAGAGTGTTAGTAAAGTGTCTGGAATGTTGCACCCGAGTACCAGGGGAGGAAAACTGAGACATATTTGAACTCGTCTCCCGATCACATGGTTGATCATACTCTAGGTTCCACATGCATGTTTTAGCTGAAGGAAGAATACCTTAAAACTGTGTAGTTGAAACCCGTGTAATGGGTACCATGCAATGTGACTTCAAAGGGTCTTCATTTGCTCACCGAACCTCTCCAATCCTATCACTGCTGCGTTTATGCCCCTGTACACATGCTTGATTCTCTTTCGGAGACATAGCAATCCATAGGTTTTAAGATACTTACTAGTCAGGTACATTCTTAGGCGTTTAATATGCGGTGTTGAGTCCATTTCGCTGAGCAAGGAGTAGCTCTTGTCTATTCCATATTTGACTTAAGGAACTTTATCTGTGCTCATTTCAATCTCTGGTTTTATGCAGCACCCCAACTCACCTTTACCCTTAAGCAAGCATAAGTTGGTTTTCTAAATTTGAGACCCTGTTCTGTTTTGGAATTCAGTTCCTGTGTAGCCAAGTTTACATTCCGTGTATTACTGATATCTTATGATGTTTCTTTTTCTGTGTGACTTATTTCAGTTAGAATCATCATACCTGAATCCACTCATTGTGCTGCTAAGGGCCTGATGACATAGATTTCATTGCTGAGTGATATTGCTTTGTAAGTAAATACCACAACTTCTTTATCCATTTTTCACTTTCTGCGATGTTGAACTTGTACTGTAAACGAGGTTCTTGTAAACAGAGGCGTCCCAAACTTTGGGGTGGCTGTGTCTTTTTGATTTTAATTTCCCTAAGCTATAGGACCATAAGTGGCAGTGCCCTAGGCTCTGTTGCTTTGTTTTTTAGATGTTTCAGGAAACACCATACACTTCTCCCGAGTGTCTGTTGGCAATTTACATCCCGCCCATCAGCATAACAAGGCTCCCAGTTCTCCATGGCCTGTCCTGCCTTTCTGGATTTTACACTTTTGTCAGATGGCCCTTTTGACCGGGGGGAAGTGAGACTTCATTGTAGTGCAGATTTCCTTTGCAAGCTTGCTTGGTTGGCCAAAAAGGGCGTATGCGTTTTTTCCTGAATATATTCAGGAAAAAACGCATACGCCCTTTTTGGCCAAGTGCATCATTGTGGACGTTCTGCCTCTTTTCCTATGCTTTCAATGCAATTCCAGTCTACCTCCTGAAATCGGTTTCCTGCAATTCTGCCCCGCTTTCAAGTCCTCTTGGCAGCCTTACTTCAGTCTATTTTTGGACGATAGCTGTCATTTATAACTCTGCAGGTTTGTGAATTACAGTGCCCCTGAGCTCCTTTCTTCAACTCGCTTTCTTTTGAGCTGGCCGCAACACCGCAGGATGGCTTCAGGCCCTAATCTGGTTCCGGCACGGCATGCTGAGCCTTTGGTTATTTCCTCTTCCTGTTGGGAAATGAGAGTTAAATTTGCCCGTCCAGACACCTCCAGCTAGTCTCTCATTGGTTCTCGATATTCCTGTTCATCTTCCGCAGAAATTGCAAACTGGGCCAAACAGGAGGTTAAAGACACTGACTCTCCAAGTCGGGAGAGTGTTAGTAAAGCGTCTGGAATGTTGCACCCGAGTACCAGGGTACGAAAACTGAGACATATTTGAACACGTCTCCCGATCACATGGTTGATCATACTCTAGGTTCCACATGCATGTTTTAGCTGAAGGAAGAATACCTTAAACCTGGGTAGTTGAAACCCGTGGAATGGGTACCATGCAATATGACTTCAAAGGGTCTTCATTTGCTCACCGAACCTCTCCAATCCTATCACTGCTGCGTTTATGCCCCTGTACACACGCTTGATTCTCTTTTGGAGACATAGCAATCCATAGGTTTTCTGATACTTACTAGTCAGGTACATTCTTAGGCGTTTAATATGCGGTGTTGAGTCCATTTCGTTGAGCAAGGAGTAGCTCTTGTCTATTCCATATTTGACTTAAGGAACTTTATCTGTGCTCATTTCAATCTCTGGTTTTATGCAGCACCCCAACTCACCTTTACCCTTAAGCAAGCATAAGTTGATTTTCTAAATTTGAGACCCTGTTCTGTTCTGTAATTCAGTTCCTGTGTAGCCAAGTTTAATTCCGTGTATTAGTGATATCTTATGATGTTTCTTTTCTGTGTGACTTATTTCAGTTAGAATCATCATACCTGAATCCACTCATTGTGCTGCTACGGGCCTGATGACACAGATTTCATTGCTGTGTGATATTGCTTTGTAAGTAAATACCACAACTTCTTTATCCATTTTTCACTTTCTGCGATGTTGAACTTGTACTGTAAACGAGGTTCTTGTAAACAGAGCCATCCCAAACTTTGGGGTGGCTGTGTCTTTTTGATTTTAATTTCCCTAAGCTATAGGACCATAAGTGGCAGTGCCCTAGGCTCTGTTGCTTTGTTTTTTAGATGTTTCAGGAAACACCATACACTTCTCCCGAGTGTCTGTTGGCAATTTACATCCCGCCCATCAGCATAACAAGGCTCCCAGTTCTCCATGGCCTGTCCTGCCTTTCTGGATTTTACACTTTTTTCAAATGGCCCTTTGGACCGGGGGGAAGTGAGACTTCATTGTAGTGCGGATTTCCTTTGCAAGCTTGCTTGGTTGGCCAAAAAGGGCGTATGCGTTTTTTCCTGAATATATTCAGGAAAAAACGCATACGTCCTTTTTGGCCAAGTGCATCATTGTGGACGTTCTGCCTCTTTTCCTATGCTTTCAATGCAATTCCAGTCTACCTCCTGAAATCGGTTTCCTGCAATTCTGCCCCGCTTTCAAGTCCTCTTGGCAGCCTTACTTCAGTCTATTTTTGGACGATAGCTGTCATTTATAACTCTGCAGGTTTGTGAATTACAGTGCCCCTGAGCTCCTTTCTTCAACTCGCTTTCTTGTGACCTGGCCGCAACACCGCAGGATGGCTTCAGGCCCTAATCTGGTTCCGGCCCGGCATGCTGAGCCTTTGGTTAATTCCTCTTCCTGGTGGGAAATGAGAGTTAAATTTGCCCGTCCAGACACCTCCAGCTAGCCTCTCATTGGTTCTCGCTATTCCTGTTCATCTTCCGCAGAAATTGCAAACTGGGCCAAACAGGAGGTTAAAGGGACTGACTCTCCAAGTCGGGAGAGTGTTAGTAAAGCGTCTGGAATGTTGCACCCGAGTACCAGGGGAGGAAAACTGAGACATATTTGAACACGTCTCCCGTTCACATGGTTGATCATACTCTGGGTTCCACATGCATGTTTTAGCTGAAGGAAGAATACCTTAACCCTGGGTAGTTGAAACCCGTGGAATGGGTACCATGCAATATGACTTCAAAGGGTCTTCATTTGCTCACCGAACCTCTCCAATCCTATCACTGCTGCGTTTATGCCCCTGTACACACGCTTGATTCTCTTTCGGAGACATAGCAATCCATAGGTTTTAAGATACTTACTAGTCAGGTACATTCTTAGGCGTTTAATATGCGGTGTTGAGTCCATTTCGTTGAGCAAAGAGTAGCTCTTGTCTATTCCATATTTGACTTAAGGAACTTTATCTGTGCTCATTTCAATCTCTGGTTTTATGCAGCACCCCAACTCACCTTTACCCTTAAGCAAGCATAAGTTGGTTTTCTAAATTTGAGACCCTGTTCTGTTCTGTAATTCAGTTCCTGTGTAGCCAAGTTTAATTCCGTGTATTACTGATATCTTATGATGTTTCTTTTCTGTGTGACTTATTTCAGTTAGAATCATCATACCTGAATCCACTCATTGAGATGCTACGGGCCTGATGACACAGATTTCATTGCTGAGTGATATTGCTTTGTAAGTAAATACCACAACTTCTTCATCCATTTTTCACTTTCTGCGATGTTGAACTTGTACTGTAAACGAGGTTCTTGTAAACAGAGCCGTTCCAAACTTTGGGGTGGCTGTGTCTTTTTGATTTTAATTTCCCTAAGCTATAGGACCATAAGTGGCAGTGCCCTAGGCTCTGTTGCTTTGTTTTTTAGATGTTTCAGGAAACACCATACACTTCTCCCGAGTGTCTGTTGGCAATTTACATCCCGCCCATCAGCATAACAAGGCTCCCAGTTCTCCATGGCCTGTCCTGCCTTTCTGGATTTTACACTTTTTTCAGATGGCCCTTTGGACCGGGGGGAAGTGAGACTTCATTGTAGTGCAGATTTCCTTTGCAAGCTTGCTTGGTTGGCCAAAAAGGGCGTATGCGTTTTTTCCTGAATATATTCAGGAAAAAACGCATACGCCCTTTTTGGCCAAGTGCATCATTGTGGACGTTCTGCCTCTTTTCCTATGCTTTCAATGCAATTCCAGTCTACCTCCTGAAATCGGTTTCCTGCAATTCTGCCCCGCTTTCAAGTCCTCTTGGCAGCCTTACTTCAGTCTATTTTTGGACGATAGCTGTCATTTATAACTCTGCAGGTTTGTGAATTACAGTGCCCCTGAGCTCCTTTGTTCAACTCGCTTTCTTGTGAGCTGGCCGCAACACCGCAGGATGGCTTCAGGCCCTAATCTGGTTCTGGCACGGCACGCTGAGCCTTTGGTTATTTCCTCCTCCTGGTGGGAAATGAGAGTTAAATTTGCCCGTCTAGACACCTCCAGCTAGCCTCTCATTGGTTCTCGCTATTCCTGTTCATCTTCCGCAGAAATTGCAAACTGTGCCAAACAGGAGGTTAAAGGCGCTGACTCTCCAAGTGGGGAGAGTGTTAGTAAAGCGTCTGGAATGTTGCACCCGAGTACCAGGGGAGGAAAACTGAGACATATTTGAACACGTCTCCCGATCACATGGTTGATCATACTCTGGGTTCCACATGCATGTTTTAGCTGAAGGAAGAATACCTAAAACCTGGGTAGTTGAAACCCGTGGAATGGGTACCATGCAATATGACTTCAAAGGGTCTTCATTTGCTCACCGAACCTCTCCAATCCTATCACTGCGGCGTTTATGCCCCTGTACACATGCTTGACTCTCTTTCGGAGACATAGCAATCCATAGGTTTTAAGATACTTACTAGTCAGGTACATTCTTAGGCGTTTAATATGCGGTGTTGAGTCCATTTCGTTGAGCAAGGTGTAGCTCTTGTCTATTCCATATTTGGCTTAAGGAACTTTATCTGTGCTCATTTCAATCTCTGGTTTTATGCAGCACCCCAACTCACCTTTACCCTTAAGCAAGCATAAGTTGGTTTTCTAAATTTGAGACCCTGTTCTGTTCTGTAATTCAGTTCCTGTGTAGCCAAGTTTACATTCCGTGTATTACTGATATCTTATGATGTTTCTTTTTCTGTGTGACTTATTTCAGTTAGAATCATCATACCTGAATCCACTCATTATGCTGCTAAGGGCCTCATGACACAGATTTCATTGCTGAGTGATATTGCTTTGTAAGTAAATACCACAACTTCTTTATCCATTTTTCACTTTCTGCGATGTTGAACTTGTACTGTAAACGAGGTTCTTGTAAACAGAGCCGTTCCAAACTTTGGGGTGGCTGTGTCTTTTTGATTTTAATTTCCCTAAGCTATAGGACCATAAGTGGAAGTGCCCTAGGTTCTGTTGCTTTGTTTTTTAGATGTTTCAGGAAACACCATACACTTCTCCGCAATGGTTGTTGGCAATTTACATCCCGCCCATCAGCATAACAAGGCTCCCAGTTCTCCATGGCCTGTCCTGCCTTTCTGGATTTTACACTTTTTTCAGATGGCCCTTTTGACCGGGGGGAAGTGAGACTTCATTGTAGTGCAGATTTCCTTTGCAAGCTTGCTTGGTTGGCCAAAAAGGGCGTATGCGTTTTTTCCTGAATATATTCAGGAAAAAACGCATACGCCCCTTTTGGCCAAGTGCATCATTGTGGACGTTCTGCCTCTTTTCCTATGCTTTCAATGCAATTCCAGTCTACCTCCTGAAATCGGTTTCCTGCAATTCTGCCCCGCTTTCAAGTCCTCTTGGCAGCCTTACTTCAGTCTATTTTTGGACGATAGCTGTCATTTATAACTCTGCAGGTTTGTGAATTACAGTGCCCCTGAGCTCCTTTCTTCAACTCGCTTTCTTGTGACCTGGCCGCAACACCGCAGGATGGCTTCAGGCCCTAATCTGGTTCCGGCCCGGCATGCTGAGCCTTTGGTTAATTCCTCTTCCTGGTGGGAAATGAGAGTTAAATTTGCCCGTCCAGACACCTCCAGCTAGCCTCTCATTGGTTCTCGCTATTCCTGTTCATCTTCCGCAGAAATTGCAAACTGGGCCAAACAGGAGGTTAAAGGGACTGACTCTCCAAGTCGGGAGAGTGTTAGTAAAGCGTCTGGAATGTTGCACCCGAGTACCAGGGGAGGAAAACTGAGACATATTTGAACACGTCTCCCGTTCACATGGTTGATCATACTTTGGGTTCCACATGCATGTTTTAGCTGAAGGAAGAATACCTTAAACCTGGAGAGTTGAGACCCGTGTAATGGGTACCATGCAATATGACTTCAAAGGGTCTTCATTTGCTCACCGAACCTCTCCAATCCTATCACTGCTGCGTTTATTCCCCTGTACACACGCTTGATTCTCTTTTGGAGACATAGCAATCCATAGGTTTTAAGATACTTACTAGTCAGGTACATTCTTAGGGGTTTAATATGGGGTTTTGAGTCCATTTCGTTGAGCAAGGAGTAGCTCTTGTCTATTTCATATTTGGCTTAAGGAACTTTATCTGTGCTCATTTCAATCTCTGGTTTTATGCAGCACCCCAACTCACCTTTCCCCTTAAGCAAGCATAAGTTGGGTTTCTAAATTTGAGACCCTGTTCTGTTTTGGAATGCAGTTCCTGTGTAGCCAAGTTTACATTCCGTGTATTAGTGATATCTTATGATGTTTCTTTTTCTGTGTGACTTATTTCAGTTAGAATCATCATACCTGAATCCACTCATTGTGCTGCTAAGGGCCTGATGACACAGATTTCATTGCTGAGTGATATTGCTTTGTAAGTAAATACCACAACTTCTTTATCCATTTTTCACTTTCTGCGATGTTGAACTGGTACTGTAAACGAGGTTCTTGTAAACAGAGGCGTTCCAAACTTTGGGGTGGCTGTGTCTTTTTGATTTTAATTTCCCTAAGCTATAGGACCATAAGTGGCAGTGCCCTAGGCTCTGTTGCTTTGTTTTTTAGATGTTTCAGGAAACACCATACACTTCTCCCGAGTGTCTGTTGGCAATTTACATCCCGCCCATCAGCATAACAAGGCTCCCAGTTCTCCATGGCCTGTCCTGCCTTTCTGGATTTTACACTTTTTTCAGATGGCCCTTTTGACCGGGGGGAAGTGAGACTTCATTGTAGTGCAGATTTCCTTTGCAAGCTTGCTTGGTTGGCCAAAAAGGGCGTATGCGTTTTTTCCTGAATATATTCAGGAAAAAACGCATACGCCCTTTTTGGCCAACTGCATCATTGTGGACGTTCTGCCTCTTTTCCTATGCTTTCAATGCAATTCCAGTCTACCTCCTGAAATCGGTTTCCTGCAATTCTGCCCCGCTTTCAAGTCCTCTTGGCAGCCTTACTTCAGTCTATTTTTGGACGATAGCTGTCATTTATAACTCTGCAGGTTTGTGAATTACAGTGCCCCTGAGCTCCTTTCTTCAACTCGCTTTCTTGTGACCTGGCCGCAACACCGCAGGATGGCTTCAGGCCCTAATCTGGTTCCGGCCCGGCATGCTGAGCCTTTGGTTAATTCCTCTTCCTGGTGGGAAATGAGAGTTAAATTTGCCCGTCCAGACACCTCCAGCTAGCCTCTCATTGGTTCTCGCTATTCCTGTCCATCTTCCGCAGAAATTGCAAACTGGGCCAAACAGGAGGTTAAAGGGACTGACTCTCCAAGTCGGGAGAGTGTTAGTAAAGCGTCTGGAATGTTGCACCCGAGTACCAGGGGAGGAAAACTGAGACATATTTGAACACGTCTCCCGTTCACATGGTTGATCATACTCTAGGTTCCACATGCATGTTTTAGCTGAAGGAAGAATACCTTAAACCTCGGTAGTTGAAACCCGTGGAATGGGTACCATGCAATATGACTTCAAAGGGTCTTCATTTGCTCACCGAACCTCTCCAATCCTATCACTGCTGCGTTTATGCCCCTGTACACATGCTTGATTCTCTTTCGGAGACATAGCAATCCATAGGTTTTAAGATACTTACTAGTCAGGTACATTCTTAGGCGTTTAATATGCGGTGTTGAGTCCATTTCGTTGAGCAAGGAGTAGCTCTTGTCTATTCCATATTTGGCTTAAGGAACTTTATCTGTGCTCATTTCAATCTCTGGTTTTATGCAGCACCCCAACTCACCTTTACCCTTAAGCAAGAATAAGTTGGTTTTCTAAATTTGAGACCCTGTTCTGTTCTGTAATTCAGTTCCTGTGTAGCCAAGTTTACATTCCGTGTATTACTGATATCTTATGATGTTTCTTTTTCTGTGTGACTTATTTCAGTTAGAATCATCATACCTGAATCCACTCATTGTGCAGCTAAGGGCCTGATGACACAGATTTCATTGCTGAGTGATATTGCTTTGTAAGTAAATACCACAACTTCTTTATCCATTTTTCACTTTCTGCGATGTTGAACTTGTACTGTAAACGAGGTTCTTGTAAACAGAGCCGTTCCAAACTTTGGGGTGGCTGTGTCTTTTTGATTTTAATTTCCCTAAGCTATAGGACCATAAGTGGAAGTGCCCTAGATTCTGTTGCTTTGTTTTTTAGATGTTTCAGGAAACACCATACACTTCTCCCGAGTGGTTGTTGGCAATTTACATCCCGCCCATCAGCATAACAAGGCTCCCAGTTCTCCATGGCCTGTCCTGCCTTTCTGGATTTTACACTTTTTTCAGATGGCCCTTTTGACCGGGGGGAAGTGAGACTTCATTGTAGTGCAGATTTCCTTTGCAAGCTTGCTTGGTTGGCCAAAAAGGGCGTATGCGTTTTTTCCTGAATATATTCAAGAAAAAACGCATACGCCCTTTTTGGCCAAGTGCATCATTGTGGACGTTCTGCCTCTTTTCCTATGCTTTCAATGCAATTCCAGTCTACCTCCTGAAATCGGTTTCCTGCAATTCTGCCCCGCTTTCAAGTCCTCTTGGCAGCCTTACTTCAGTCTATTTTTGGACGATAGCTGTCATTTATAACTCTGCAGGTTTGTGAATTACAGTGCCCCTGAGCTCCTTTCTTCAACTCGCTTTCTTTTGAGCTGGCCGCAACACCGCAGGATGGCTTCAGGCCCTAATCTGGCTCCGGTACGGCACGCGGAGCCTTTGTTTATTTCCTCTTCCTGGTGGGAAATGAGAGTTAAATTTGCCCGTCCAGACACCTCCAGCTAGCCTCTCATTGGTTCTCGCTATTCCTGTTCATCTTCCGCAGAAATTGCAAACTGGGCCAAACAGGAGGTTAAAGGCGCTGACTATCCAAGTGGGGAGAGTGTTAGTAAAGCGTCTGGAATGTTGCACCCGAGTACCAGGGGAGGAAAACTGAGACATATTTGAACACGTCTCCCGTTCACATGGTTGATCATACTTGGGTTCCACATGCATGTTTTAGCTGAAGGAAGAATACCTTAAACCTGGAGAGTTGAGACCCGTGTAATGGGTACCATGCAATATGACTTCAAAGGGTCTTCATTTGCTCACCGAACCTCTCCAATCCTATCACTGCTGCGTTTATGCCCCTGTACACATGCTTGATTCTCTTTCGGAGACATAGCAATCCATAGGTTTTAAGATACTTACTAGTCAGGTACATTCTTAGGCGTTTAATATGCGGTGTTGAGTCCATTTCGTTGAGCAAGGAGTAGCTCTTGTCTATTCCATATTTGACTTAAGGAACTTTATCTGTGCTCATTTCAATCTCTGGTTTTATGCAGCACCCCAACTCACCTTTACCCTTAAGCAAGCATAAGTTGGTTTTCTAAATTTGAGACCCTGTTCTGTTCTGTAATTCAGTTCCTGTGTAGCCAAGTTTACATTCCGTGTATTACTGATATCTTATGATGTTTCTTTTTCTGTGTGACTTACTTCAGTTAGAATCATCATACCTGAATCCACTCATTGTGCTGCTAAGGGCCTGATGACACAGATTTCATTGCTGAGTGATATTGCTTTGTAAGTAAATACCACAACTTCTTTATCCATTTTTCACTTTCTGCGATGTTGAACTTGTACTGTAAACGAGGTTCTTGTAAACAGAGCCGTTCCAAACTTTGGGGTGGCTGTGTCTTTTTGATTTTAATTTCCCTAAGCTATAGGACCATAAGTGGAAGTGCCCTAGGCTCTGTTGCTTTGTTTTTCAGATGTTTCAGGAAACACCATACACTTCTCCTGAGTGGTTGTTGGCAATTTACATCCCGCCCATCAGCATAACAAGGCTCCCAGTTCTCCATGGCCTGTCCTGCCTTTCTGGATTTTACACTTTTTTCAGATGGCCCTTCTGACCGGGGGGAAGTGAGACTTCATTGTAGTGCAGATTTCCTTTGCAAGCTTGCTTGGTTGGCCAAAAAGGGCGTATGCGTTTTTTCCTGAATATATTCAGGAAAAAACGCATACGCCCTTTTTGGCCAAGTGCATCATTGTGGACGTTCTGCCTCTTTTCCTATGCTTTCAATGCAATTCCAGTCTACCTCCTGAAATCGGTTTCCTGCAATTCTGCCCCGCTTTCAAGTCCTCTTGGCAGCGTACTTCAGTCTATTTTTGGACGATAGCTGTCATTTATAACTCTGCAGGTTTGTGAATTACAGTGCCCCTGAGCTCCTTTCTTCAACTCGCTTTCTTTTGAGCTGGCCGCAACACCGCAGGATGGCTTCAGGCCCTAATCTGGTTCCGGTACGGCACGCTGAGCCTTTGGTTATTTCCTCTTCCTGGTGGGAAATGAAAGTTAATTTTGCCCGTCCAGACACCTCCAGCTAGCCTCTCATTGGTTCTCGCTATTCCTGTTCATCTTCCGCAGAAATTGCAAACTGGGCCAAACAGGAGGTTAAAGGCGCTGACTCTCCAAGTGGGGAGAGTGTTAGTAAAGCGTCTGGAATGTTGCACCCGAGTACCAGGGGAGGAAAACTGAGACATATTTGAACACGTCTCCCGTTCACATGGTTGATCATACTTGGGTTCCACATGCATGTTTTAGCTGAAGGAAGAATACCTTAAACCTGGAGAGTTGAGACCCGTGGAATGGGTACCATGCAATATGACTTCAAAGGGTCTTCATTTGCTCACCGAACCTCTCCAATCCTATCACTGCTGCGTTTATGCCCCTGTACACATGCTTGATTCTCTTTTGGAGACGTAGCAATCCATAGGTTTTACGATACTTACTAGTCAGGTACATTCTTAGGCGTTTAATATGCGGTGTTGAGTCCATTTCGTTGAGCAAGGAGTAGCTCTTGTCTATTCCATATTTGACTTAAGGAACTTTATCTGTGCTCATTTCAATCTCTGGTTTTATGCAGCACCCCAACTCACCTTTACCCTTAAGCAAGCATAAGTTGGTTTTCTAAATTTGAGACCCTGTTCTGTTCTGTAATTCAGTTCCTGTGTAGCCAAGTTTACATTCCGTGTATTACTGATATCTTATGATGTTTCTTTTTCTGTGTGACTTATTTCAGTTAGAATCATCATACCTGAATCCACTCATTGTGATGCTAAGGGCCTGATGACATAGATTTCATTGCTGAGTGATATTGCTTTGTAAGTAAATACCACAACTTCTTTATCCAATTTTCACTTTCTGCGATGTTGAACTTGTACTGTAAACGAGGTTCTTGTAAACAGAGGCATCCCAAACTTTGGGGTGGCTGTGTCTTTTTGATTTTAATTTCCCTAAGCTATAGGACCATAGGTGGCAGTGCCCTAGGCTCTGTTGCTTTGTTTTTTAGATGTTTCAGGAAACACCATACACTTCTCCCGAGTGTCTGTTGGCAATTTACATCCCGCCCATCAGCATAACAAGGCTCCCAGTTCTCCATGGCCTGTCCTGCCTTTCTGGATTTTACACTTTTTTCAGATGGCCCTTTTGACCGGGGGGAAGTGAGACTTCATTGTAGTGCAGATTTCCTTTGCAAGCTTGCTTGGTTGGCCAAAAAGGGCGTATGCGTTTTTTCCTGAATATATTCAGGAAAAAACGCATACGCCCTTTTTGGCCAAGTGCATCATTGTGGACGTTCTGCCTCTTTTCCTATGCTTTCAATGCAATTCCAGTCTACCTCCTGAAATCGGTTTCCTGCAATTCTGCCCCGCTTTCAAGTCCTCTTGGCAGCCTTACTTCAGTCTATTTTTGGACGATAGCTGTCATTTATAACTCTGCAGGTTTGTGAATTACAGTGCCCCTGAGCTCCTTTCTTCAACTCGCTTTCTTTTGAGCTGGCCGCAACACCGCAGGATGGCTTCAGGCCCTAATCTGGCTCCGGTACGGCACGCGGAGCCTTTGTTTATTTCCTCTTCCTGGTGGGAAATGAGAGTTAAATTTGCCCGTCCAGACACCTCCAGCTAGCCTCTCATTGGTTCTCGCTATTCCTGTTCATCTTCCGCAGAAATTGCAAACTGGGCCAAACAGGAGGTTAAAGGCGCTGACTATCCAAGTGGGGAGAGTGTTAGTAAAGCGTCTGGAATGTTGCACCCGAGTACCAGGGGAGGAAAACTGAGACATATTTGAACACGTCTCCCGTTCACATGGTTGATCATACTTGGGTTCCACATGCATGTTTTAGCTGAAGGAAGAATACCTTAAACCTGGAGAGTTGAGACCCGTGTAATGGGTACCATGCAATATGACTTCAAAGGGTCTTCATTTGCTCACCGAACCTCTCCAATCCTATCACTGCTGCGTTTATGCCCCTGTACACATGCTTGATTCTCTTTCGGAGACATAGCAATCCATAGGTTTTAAGATACTTACTAGTCAGGTACATTCTTAGGCGTTTAATATGCGGTGTTGAGTCCATTTCGTTGAGCAAGGAGTAGCTCTTGTCTATTCCATATTTGACTTAAGGAACTTTATCTGTGCTCATTTCAATCTCTGGTTTTATGCAGCACCCCAACTCACCTTTACCCTTAAGCAAGCATAAGTTGGTTTTCTAAATTTGAGACCCTGTTCTGTTCTGTAATTCAGTTCCTGTGTAGCCAAGTTTACATTCCGTGTATTACTGATATCTTATGATGTTTCTTTTTCTGTGTGACTTACTTCAGTTAGAATCATCATACCTGAATCCACTCATTGTGCTGCTAAGGGCCTGATGACACAGATTTCATTGCTGAGTGATATTGCTTTGTAAGTAAATACCACAACTTCTTTATCCATTTTTCACTTTCTGCGATGTTGAACTTGTACTGTAAATGAGGTTCTTGTAAACAGAGCCGTTCCAAACTTTGGGGTGGCTGTGTCTTTTTGATTTTAATTTCCCTAAGCTATAGGACCATAAGTGGAAGTGCCCTAGGTTCTGTTGCTTTGTTTTTTAGATGTTTCAGGAAACACCATACACTTCTCCCGAGTGGTTGTTGGCAATTTACATCCCGCCCATCAGCATAACAAGGCTCCCAGTTCTCCATGGCCTGTCCTGCCTTTCTGGATTTTACACTTTTTTCAGATGGCCCTTTTGACCGGGGGGAAGTGAGACTTCATTGTAGTGCAGATTTCCTTTGCAAGCTTGCTTGGTTGGCCAAAAGGGGCGTATGCGTTTTTTCCTGAATATATTCAGGAAAAAACGCATACGCCCTTTTTGGCCAAGTGCATCATTGTGGACGTTCTGCCTCTTTTCCTATGCTTTCAATGCAATTCCAGTCTACCTCCTGAAATCGGTTTCCTGCAATTCTGCCCCGCTTTCAAGTCCTCTTGGCAGCCTTACTTCAGTCTATTTTTGGACGATAGCTGTCATTTATAACTCTGCAGGTTTGTGAATTACAGTGCCCCTGAGCTCCTTTCTTCAACTCGCTTTCTTTTGAGCTGGCTACAGCACCGCAGGATGGCTTCAGGCCCTAATCTGGTTCCGGTATGGCACGCTGAGCCTTTGGTTATTTCCTCTTCCTGGTGGGAAATGAGAGTTAAATTTGCCCGTCCAGACACCTGCAGCTAGCCTCTCATTGGTTCTCGCTATTCCTGTTCATCTTCCGCAGAAATTGCAAACTGGGCCAAACAGGAGGTTAAAGGCGCTGACTCTCCAAGTGGGGAGAGTGTTAGTAAAGCGTCTGGAATGTTGCACCCGAGTACCAGGGGAGGAAAACTGAGACATATTTGAACACGTCTCCCGATCACATGGTTGATCATACTCTAGGTTCCACATGCATGTTTTAGCTGAAGGAAGAATACCTTAAACCTGGGTAGTTGAAACCCGTGGAATGGGTACCATGCAATATGACTTCAAAGGGTCTTCATTTGCTCACCGAACCTCTCCAATCCTATCACTGCTGCGTTTATGCGCCTGTACACATGCTTGATTCTCTTTCGGAGACATAGCAATCCATAGGTTTTAAGATACTTACTAGTCAGGTACATTCTTAGGCGTTTAATATGCGGTGTTGAGTCCATTTCGTTGAGCAAGGAGTAGCTCTTGTCTATTCCATATTTGGCTTAAGGAACTTTATCTGTGCTCATTTCAATCTCTGGTTTTATGCAGCCCCCCAACTCACCTTTACCCTTAAGCAAGCATAAGTTGGTTTTCTAAATTTGAGACCCTGTTCTGTTCTGTAATTCAGTTCCTGTGTAGCCAAGTTTCCATTCCGTGTATTACTGATATCTTATGATGTTTCTTTTTCTGTGTGACTTATTTCAGTTAGAATCATCATACCTGAATCCACTCATTGTGCTGCTACGGGCCTGATGACATAGATTTCATTGCTGAGTGATATTGCTTTGTAAGTGAATACCATAACTTCTTTTTCCATTTTTCACTTTCTGCGATGTTGAACTTGTACTGTAAACGAGGTTCTTGTAAACAGAGCTGTTCCAAACGTTGGGGTGGCTGTGTCTTTTTGATTTTAATTTCCCTAAGCTATAGGACCATAAGTGGAAGTGCCCTAGGCTCTGTTGCTTTGTTTTTTAGATGTTTCAGGAAACACCATACACTTCTCCCAAGTGTCTGTGGCAATTTACATCCCGCCCATCAGCATAACAAGGCTCCCAGTTCTCAATGGCCTGTTGCCTTTCTGGATTTTACACTTTTTTCAGATGGCCCTTTTGACCGGGGGGAAGTGAGACTTCATTGTAGTGCAGATTTCCTTTGCAAGCTTGCTTGGTTGGCCAAAAAGGGCGTATGCGTTTTTTCCTGAATATATTCAGGAAAAAACGCATACGCCCTTTTTGGCCAAGTGCATCATTGTGGACGTTCTGCCTCTTTTCCTGTGCTTTCAATGCAATTCCAGTCTACCTCCGGAAATTGGTTTC